>NW_028277108.1:654466-1308932 GCF_059951505.1 Python bivittatus
GCACAAGGTAACTGGACCAGCTGTTGCATCTACCTTCCGCTCTGGCAATAGAGTATCATTCACCCCTGTGCCTGAATACTCCTGTAGAAGGTCAGCCACTTCTGTTAAGGGACACATCTTAGGCCATGGGGACCAGCCTAATGCTTCAACATCTCGTGACCACCCTTACTCTTTTCTCTCTCTCTCCAATGGGAGGGTCAATCCTGCTGCGTGGAAGGGAAGTGATTGTACAAGAGAAGATGTTGTAGCAAGCATTCTTGCTTTATGGGCCTTTTCACACCATGACTAACTGCAAACCTGCTATTTTAAAGGCAAACTAAATTACATCTTTAGCAGAGCTTTATGCCCTTCAGTCCATTAAAGTCAAAAACTGGGCACTGGAAGTGTGCCGCTTAATAGATCCTACAAAGGTGGATTTTCTATTATGTTTCCTTTTCTATTCAAAACCTGGCGCTAGAATCTCCGGATGAAACTGAAACAAGAATAAAAGATCTCAGTGAAACTTCCAGTCTTTGTTTTTGCTGTATATGCACAAGATCCCATCTCCCCGTCTAATGCATTTATCATGTGTTCTCATCTGCCAACTGAACAGAATACATTGCCTCTTATGCCAAATTTAACATTGCAATCTAATTCTTCCTGTTGTTATCAGTCCCTTCAAAATTCCTCCTATCTGCTCCCAATATCTAGTCACTCTTTTCATTTTTTGCCTTAATTCTCAATGCCTTCAATTTTACATTATGATGTGGACCAGCAGCAATCTTATGAGCTTCCTAAATTTGGAGATAAAAAGACAGACCATTATGTTCCTGAAGACTTGATTTAAGAATACATAATGATGAATACAAGGATATAGATATACACTCCCTCTGTACCAATTAGCATGGAAAGGTTTATTTCATATAAATGTTTTTGGCAATGTATTTCCCCAATGGCTACAATTTTGATTAATTGCTTTATTACTTAAAGCCCTGCAAGAAAGACAGGCAATAACATTACTTTGGCATATCTTAAAAGGCAGGTTATGTTTCTATGCTACCCATTTTTTTAACTTTCCAAATTAGCAAGCTTTAATAATTCCTACAAACTGTTGGGGAGGGGACAAGTCCTCCCTAAATCATGCCTAAATGATGCAAGGAATCAATGTTAGTATCAAGGTCTTGTTATCTATGTGAGTTCCCCCCTCCCCCAAACCTTTTGGCTGAATACTCCTGAGCATGTGCAAAGTAGCTTTGTGAAAAGAACACACATTGTTTTCCATGCCTAGATAGAAAGTAGGGTCATGATCCTTCCTACTTTGCCTGTACATCTGGGAGATCATATATGTGGAGGTAAAGTCTTGCCTGAGTCAAGCTTGACTCCTGGTAACGTCAGATGTCAGCCTTCTTCAAGGATGTTTTTCGACTTTGCAGTAGCCTATAACCCTGTAAGAGCCTCCCATCCACATATCAACCAGAGCTATCTCTGCTTGGTTACTGAGTCCAAAACAAGGTTAGTTAAGTGTTGCCACCTGCTGGCCAAAATCCTCCTGCAATCTGGGTGTTTCCATGTTAAAACTCATTGAACAAAACTGGAGAATCTAGATCAGTGTTTTTCAAACTTGGCAACTTTAAGATGTCTGGACTTCAACTCCCAGAATTGCCCAGCCAGCATGCTGGCTGGGGAATTCTGGGAGTTGAAGTCCACACATTTTAAAGTTGCCAGGTTTGAAAAACATTAATCTAGAAGGAAGACTGGAACAGTCATACTATGTAACACAAATGCTGGACTTTTATATAGGTGTAGAGGCTAAACCTCAAACGTTCCCTGCTTCTTCTGACAGAGGTGCAGTGGCATTGATGTTAAAACCATGCCCATTGTATTATATTGTGCTTCCTCTGCTGCCTGATGCAAGATTGAATGTCTGTAGTTTTGCTAGAGGATGCAGCACGATAAGAATAGCTGTGTGTACCATCAAATATTTATAAGCTTATAGAGTTATAATCTAATTTTGGCTGATGAGGACAGTTGGAATGTTGAAAGCATCTTAGGGGTAATCATAAAATGGCTGCCATTGTTTAATGGCCAGGTGAAAATATCCTTCCAGTAGGATGCACATGGGCAAAGGTTTGTTGGTTTGTGATTTATTTATTTATCTATCACATTTGTATTTATTTATCCCATTTTTGGTAATTTTATTTCTGTGCGAGGTTAGGCTTATGTAGTAAGTTTCATTTTTTAAAAAGGATGATTCTTACTTAAAAGTAAGTCCCATTGGCAGCTAGGCAATATAGCAATGTAATTATAGCTATCAATATTGATTTCAAGGATCCGGACTCCCAGACAAATTTGCAGCCCATCGAGTTGACCATTTAACTCCTTGCCTTATTTCTGCTACCTTGATAACTCAATATCTTTGGCTCACCTGCTGCTTCAGGACCATGGACAGCTGCTCCCTCTCAGGGGCAAGGGGAGGGGGTGCTACGAGCAGAATAGCTAAAAGTTCAGAGAGGTTTCACCCTGAGCAGGTGATGCTGGACTCTGGCGAAGCGCCATTGCCTTTCTTGCTGCCTTTCAGGCTTCTTGCTTCTATAGGCTAGAAGATACCAACCTGCTTCGGCCTGAAGACTATTTGACGGGTCTCTGGAAAAAGGGCTAGAAGGGAAAAGCAAATAAACCCTTTCGTGTGTAGAGAGCCATTTCACAGCATTCATCAATTCGGATTTTTTTGAAGGGAGGACTCTCAAGCCACTGTTGCTTTTGGGCGTTTCTGGCCCAGAAGCAGATTTCCAAGTCTGACCGTTCAATAGTTGCATTCAGCTCCATTGTCTCACGGGAGCTACAGCTCTCCAGGTCTATTGCTACTCTACATCTTATATAGGCAGTTACTTGAGTTACCCTCTTGAATCCAAGGGGGCTTGGTGTGTTGGTTTGTTTTTGAGGAGACATGTAGAACAGCCAAGCCACCACCATTCTCCACCTCCAGCCCCACCAATACCAGTTTATAGTAAGATGGTCCTTTCAAGCCATGTCATAACGGAAGTGGGGTTTTCTTTTCCCCAAGTGAAACCTTTCTAAAAAGTAAGGATCACCTTCAGAGGGCTTTGCAGGGATCCTATGATTATGAAGTTTTCTCACGTTTTATTTTTTTTCCTTCAGTACTTCAAATCATTCTTCATTACAGCCTCACTGTATTTTCATATCGAGTTCAGTCAACTGGACTATTCATATTTCTTAGAGATTAATCCACAGGAGGAATGATTAAGGCAGCTCCGAAATCAAGTTTTAAAAGTAAGGGTGTTAACCTAAAGTTCATTCTTTCTCTGCTTTTTGGAAGTTCACATAACATCCTTAGAACCTTATTTGAAACATCTTCCACCGTCCTTCAGTTCCGTCTGCTAATCGTTTTTATTTAGTTACCAGTTTAGCTTTATTACTAACCCTGCATGTCCTTGCAGTTTCCACAACTGCAGATTCCCTGTGGCTTTCTACCCCAGCACTTTGCCCCCCCCCCATCTGATGAAGAGCTCTGGAATATTCAAAAGGTCGCCCGCTATTTTGAGCCAATCAGATTGACCTAATACTTTTGTTGTGCGTGAATGTACACTGAGAACATCCCCCCCCCCCCCGTGTTTGATCTGTGACCATATATTTTAATACGCCAAAGACCACTCTCCACCTCACCCTCCGCACGATAGCCAGGACGTGCTGGTTTGCCATTTTGCTTTGCCACTTACCAGCTCGCCCCTGGGTAAAATGAGATTGGCAGTTTCTGGAGAAAATCTGTTGATTTCTCACCAGCAGCCTGTCGGCTTTCCAAACGCAAGGATGCAATGCATCCCAACCCACTCACCCCTTTGCCCTCTGATTCTCTGGGCGGGGCTCATTCTGGACAGTTGCTGGCTTCGATGAAAGACAAGGCTAGCAGGGATCACCAGCCCTCCACCCACCCAGCAGTGCCTTTCAGTGTTGGGCCAGCCCTGACCTTTGTTCGGATTCGCAACTGGGATTGCATCGATGTTCAACTCGCTCACCCGGAGGATTCAATTCAATCGAAAGAGCCAATGAGGCCCCCTCGCCCTTCTTTGAGGGGTGGGTGGCCTTTTCTCGGCAGTGTGTAAGCCCCGTCCAAAACACACACACCCTCACAGACACTGAGACCCTCACCAACTGGGCCCAGTCCAACTTTTTAATGAAATATCTGAGCCAAAGATTGCTTTGATCTCAGCTCAAAGCATGTTTTCTCCCCCTGGAATTGCGAGTAGCGTTGAGATTCAATTCCCATTCATTGCCAGCCAGTTTAATCCAAGGAAGGGCCGCGGCAACGGCGGCCGTTCACGGGATGGCAGCCAGGCGGTCCAGAAAACCTTCGCAGCTCTGACGGGGGCATCAGGTTGGGGAAACGGACAGCTGAGCAGCAAAATTGAGCACTGCCTCAGATTAGCCCCCGAGCGGCCGACTTCGGTCGTCTCTTTTCCTCCGTGCCGCTCAAGGGTGTCCGCACGGTGTGGTCAAAAAAGTCAGGATGGCGGCCACGGTGGAAACCTCTTAACTTTCTGGCCATGCCCTGAGGACATTCCTGGTGCCATCAGAAGGTCTGCGTCTCCCCCCTTCGCGCGTTTCAGCCATTCACACGCGGCCCTGATGGAGCGCTTTAGTGACTCGCCTTTTGGGCAGCGATCGGCAGCGGCGGGCGTCAAATGAGTTGATCGGATTTGGCGGTGACCCCGATCCTTGAGAGTGGAAGGGCGACCCCCGCTGATTGGGTCGAGTCTGGCTCCTCGCCCTCCCGCTGCCAGCGCCGGCGCATTTCAAAGCGAGCAGCCGCTAATGTTTTTACAAAGCAGATCAAAGGCCACGCCAGAAAGAATAAATGACTCGCAGGCACTCACGGGCCGACTCGGATAAGGGAGGAAAAATGCCACCTCGCGGGGAGCCTGAAGGGGGGCGGCAGCGGTCGATCGCAGTCTCGGCGGCAGCTCCACGTGGCTTGCCAGTAAATCGCTGCCGCTTTAAGGGTTTGGCCAGGGCGGGGCTAATGAGCCTGCCTGTTTCGTCCCGGGGATATCGGGAGCGAGGCAATCGTCGTTAAGTCACACACTTCAAAGGGGATCCCCGTTGCGCAATTAACGCTGCAGGCTGGAATTCGACTCAGCTGAGCCTTCAGGCTCCGGCCGCGGCTCCCGCGACGGGCTCCTCTGCCCGCCACCTAGCGGGCAAGGAGTGAAGCACCGCTCGCATCTCCTGGGCTCCCTCGTCCCGTAGCGCTCCTCGCGACCCCTCCGACCCTCCCCTTCCAGCCCGAAATCCTTGAAGGACGTAACACCAAGCTTCATTCCATACCTGCCTCACTCCAGGGATTCAGAGATTTTCTCCAGGCCAGAAAACTACTTTTACACTTAATTGAAATTAATGAAATACGGGTATGATTATTCCCATGCATTTTAATACTTTGCAGGCCTTTTTGTCACACTAACAAATACTATTTGGGGCTTGAGCACGTCTGCTTTAGAACTATCCTATGGGCAAAGGATTGGTCACATTTTTTTTAAAAAGACCAGTTAACAATAAGCAGGCATCTGAGTTCATCAAGACTTCGTAAAAGTCCAAGATGAGCCTGGCAAATTTAGAGCAGTTGTACTGGAGTGTAAGGCAAAACTTGGGAGGTGTTTGTTACCTTTATAATATGAAAGTCCAAAAGGAGTCTTATCTGGTTTTCTCCCAGCCATTTGATAAGCCTGCCGCTCCCTTTATACACCCTAATCGTGTTTTTCCTTATCTACATCTTGCATCGGAAAGGTCAGGGAGACAGATTTTGCCCTTTGTAGTTATCAATACATTGGTAATTGGTTAGTCTTGCAGGTTCTGATTACAGTCGTTTGATTCACGTGTTTGACCTATAAGGAGGAACTTACATTAATTTTATCTGTTGGCCTAGGACATGAATTCTGGTAAAGGATATTCTCTCTAATCATCAAATACACCAGATACTATAGTTTAGCTTCAAATAGGGCCAATCCAAATAAACTAAGACAAAAATCTGCCCATCTAAACATGAACATTTTAATGTTATTTTTGTTGTTTTAATTCTGGTTGTTTTTATTATTTTTTTACTCTGTTTTAATTGTTAGCCACCCAGAGTCATGTATATGAGATGGGTGGCCTATAAATTTATTAACTAACTAAATACATAAACTCCAGAAAATAGAGTCTATCCTGGCCCTGTCCATATGCATGAGACATTCCCATACCTTTTGCACCAGTGCTCGGCACATTTCTTTCACTTCTTGTGCTCCAAAAATCATTCAGCCTGGCCCCCAGTCACCCATGGACTGCTGTTCCTAGGTGTACACAAATCTATCATCTAAAAGGGTCAGTGCGTTGAAATGTACATCACGATTTCATGGATCAATCTTTAAGGAAGAAAGAAAAAGGTATAAGATTGGATAAAGTTTAATTCTGTAGCTTTTCAAAATAAAAATTGCCCGTTTGATTTAACAGAGTAAAAAACGGTTTCTTAACGTTGCATGAAATGGTGAGTCATGCTAGAGAAAGTTCCATTTTTAGCCTCTATTATATGCCAGAAAAAAAATGAGAGTAATGAAATACAGTCCAAGCCATTCAGTCAAATGAATGGTGAAAAATTGGGACACAGAATGATGAATGTGGAAATTCTCATCATCAGGTTTTTAAATATAACTTGAGATTTTGACAAAAAAGAGCATGTTTAAAAACCAGAACAACTTATATTAGATAACAGATGAGTCAATTCTTGCCAATATTAATGTTAAATTTACAATTTGAAAGTCACAGTTAAAAAGTAATTGGTACTGTGCTGTAATTGATAGTTGATAGTGAGGTGAATTCAATAAACCAATAGGTGCCCCTAAACACTATTATCAAACACTATTATCTGTTAATTTCTCCCTATAAAACTCTTTTTGAAGACAGAAAAGCAAGCTGAGTTTGGGGTTGTACAAGAGTTGATTATCCTGGAAGCTACAAACAATGCAGGGCGGCATGTTCAATTTCAAGTGAAAAGGAGTGTTCCCAGAAGTAGTTAGAGAGACTGGAATAACAATAATACTTTTAGATTTGGTCAGGGAGTTTTTTTACTGCCCAGGGGAACTCTGGGAGTTGAAGTCCACCCATCTTAAAGTTGCCAAGGATGAGAAACACTGCTCTAAAGTAAGGTAACCAACTGATGTGGGAAACTTTAGATATATAAGATTGGCTTTTCAGAGCATGGAAATAAACCCAGGATCACCTGCTGATATATGCAGCGAGTTCGGTAACCAGCTGTTCCATACTGGGCAGGACAGTCCAGATTTTTCAGGAGGGGTTCTGAGTGCCATGCATCCCTGCTTGAGTACTTGAGATAGACCAGACAGTGGGAATGGTAGAAACAATAGTAGGAGACCTCAGGTAATCAGGTTCTCAGGGTTACTGTGCAAAAATATGGTTTCAGTTTTAATCCTGAGGATACTTTTGTGCTGCCTTGATAACTGTGTATCTTTCCCCTTCTTATATTTCTCCCTCTTTGGATTTAAATGTTGATTGCTTAATTCTTTTTTGTAAACTATCCCCAAAAATGTGACTGGAGCGTTTAGTGATAGCTGGGACATAGGGCAGAGCTTATCTCCGACTGATGCTGGCAGGGTGGATTGCAACCCTTCAGAGCTGGAAAGGTGATGATCATCACCACCCTGTGAATTATGTCTGGAAATATATTGATATTACAAAGTGCAGCTTTGTAAAAGAGGTGCAGCATTAGCACACATGCGATTATCTGCTAATCTCCTAAAATCTGACTCCCTCAAACAGTTGAATATTAGTCAAATAAATGTGATGAGAAAAAGGAGATTGTTGAGGACCTTAAATAAATAACGGCATATTTTATGAAACACAAGACCTGAGATTCTGGTGGAGGTGCAACACTTCTTAACATGTCATTCCAGCCTCCTAAGAAAGTTAAAAAATCAAGTACACAAATCAAGGAACTTGTTCAAATTCCTAGGATATATTACCAAACCCTGCCCATTACAGCTGGATCAACTGTGCTTGTATTATTTGCTTGTATTATTTGACAAAAAGATTACGATTTTTAACACATGACTGAAAGCAAGAAACAGTAGATCCCAACCAAAGATTTAGATGGTGGTGTCAGCCTTCCCAGATAGACCAGACAGGAAACATGACCAGATGAGCTAATTCTTCTTTATTGTAAGGCTACATTAACAGAATCTTCTTTTTGGATCTTGAAGACCTGATAACCTTCATAGGGTTCCTTAAGAACTTGATGGGGTTCTGTGAGAGACTAAGGGCAAGATAAAGTTCACTGGAATGCAGCCAATTTTCTCTCACTACAGGTTTGCTTCTTAATTGGCATTTTTTTTTTCTGTATTGAAAAGTATTCCTTTGAGAGAAGTAACTACCATATTAACATAGTCACACACCCTGATGCACTTATCATTCTGATAGCCATTGGCGTCAGTGACAGTCAATGATATTTTTACATTTGAAACACCGAATGAATGGCTTTGCATTTGTTTGGGTTATCCATCACCTACAAAAACAGAGATAATGACAGAAGACAGTGGAAGTTAGTAAATCAATTAAATGGTTCTGTGATCAGTTAAATCCTTTATCACATTAAAGCAATGGGAATCTCCTTTCATCCACTTGTAAATACTGTATCTCTCAGCCCAAATCACATTGTGGTATCTGCAGTCAAACTTGGAAGAGTGCTCCCTACAGTATTGAGGGCAAACTCTGTTGGCAGTAGGAAGGAATTTTATTTTATTTTATTTTTTGCTGATTTCCCCTCCCCTTCCTTGCACTCTGGAAAAATATGAGCCAGGGGTTTCAGGAACCATCTAATAACGCCAGTAGATGGCAGCAGATGACATTGGCTGGGCTGGGCAGCTAAGGGAGCCACAGCATGGTTAGGGATTGAAAGAAAGCTCCAGGAACTACTAAAACTGTAGGGTAGACTAGGAAAACATACACACACACTGGAAGAAGGCAATGACAACATGCTTCTATGTTGCTGCCAAGACAGTTACCTGGATGTGACCGTGAAAAGTGCCTAGGCACTGAACTCAACTCAAAGGAGACTTTATCTTTACAACTGTTGTGGTTGTGTGCAGGAAGTCACTAGGGAGTAGAAGGGAGGATTAGCAAAATATATTTCCATCCTTTCCCTTTCTGCTGGAGGGATTTTTCTACTGGATCAAAAGCTCTTCAGAGATGAAAGAAAACGCTCTATTCATGAAAGCTGCATTCTGGATGAATCCAGTCAGATGAATTTGAATGTATATTCATGATTATTTCAATACTTGTGCCTAGTTCTTGGATTTCTAGTGGCTGCAATTTTTTTACTCCAGCGCTGGTGATCAGTTCTTACAAAACTTGGGAGTGGTACATTAAAAGGCTCATGCATGTGAAAACTGAACTGCTTTCCCATAAACATGTTTCTCTTATGAGATTGACATCTGAATATACACATATGTATTAGAATGTACTATGACTGTGCCACATTTGGCAATTCAGGATAATAGGGGGTCTGGAAAGAAATCCTATGAGAAATAAGTTAAAGAAACTATAGTTTGCAAAAGAGAAGAGTGAGAGGAGATATGATAGCAATCTACAGATATCTAGAAGTCTCTCAAGTGGGAGACAAGGCAACCTGTTATCTGTTTGAAATCAAGGGCAGAACAAGAATCAATGGGTTGAAATTAAAAGGAAAGAAATTAAGGGTGAACATCTGACTGCAGGCAATGGAGTGCATAGATCAGTGATGGGCTCCCGGTCCCTGAGGCTTTTAATATGTGGGGAGGTGAAGTGGATTCCTTCACTGAGCAGGGAGGGACTAGATGTTCTATTAGATCAGTGTTGTCCAAACTTGGCCACTTTAAGATGAGTGGACTTCAACTCCCAGAATTCCCCAGACAGCCATGCTGGCTGGGGAATTCTGGGAGTTGAAGTCCACTCATCTTAAAGTGGCCAAGTTTGGACAACACTGTATTAGATCCTCCCAACTCATACATGTTGTGCCTCAGTCAAATATTGGTAGCCGTGTCTCATAGAGGATGAAACAAATCTGTTTTCTCTGTGCCGAAGAAAGGATTCAAACCAATGGTTCACATTTCAGGAGGAGATGGATTGTAGAGTATTTGTTGGTCAGATAATTAGAAAGTGGACCAGGCTGTCTTGAAAAGGAGGGGTTCTCCATTGTTACAGAATTCATGGAGAGGCTGGATGGCTACCTTTGAGGAGTGCTGTATATAATCAGCAGAAGCCCTTTGAGATACCTGCTCATTATCTTAATAGAATGAGAAGTTCTGCTTTTAAATTGCCTGTAACAGATGGTGTTGTAATTTCTCCTGTTTTATCTGGTTTTTTTTTTCCCCTGTAAAAGTACTTGGCTATACTTTGCCTGTCTCTTTAATGTCACATGCTCTAAGAAAAAATACTTGGTTCTTATGTACTGTTACTGTGCAGGGTTCAAATGAAAAATATAGTTTGGAGTGCTTTCTGCAGGATCATCTGAATACTTCTGTGGGCTGGCTTGTTGACTTACACCCAGGCATTTTTATTTCATGAGTTGGAATTTCTAAAATGTTTGTGATTCCATCACTCACTCTCACTGTCTCCCCCATCTCTTTCACCTGGTGACAGATCCCTAGTTTAGATATGGCAGAACAATAACAGTAACTACAGTATCTGATAAATTGGCCCTGTGATGAAAGGCCTCAATAGATGCAATTCGGCTTTTGTTTCAGTTCATATAATCCTATTCATACAAAGGAGAATTGGTAAAAACCACACTGAGCTCTTATAATTCTAGATCCAGAAAATGTGGTTGGATGGACACTGTTATTGATTTTGCTTTGCCCAATCAGTCTCCTCAAAGATTGCCTTTTACTTAACTCCCACTTTCTGTCAAAGTGAGAATAAATGTTCAGGTGAAAAAATAACAAGGGGAGAAGGAGAAAACATTTGCCTTGCCTTTGAACATCCAAGCACAAAGTCCAAAAGATATCTCTCTAATCATTATCTCCACAATGAATGCGTGCTGAAATCCAAGACCTTATACAAGGAGATAATGTGTAAGTAGTTTAGCTAGGCTGAGTGCCTCAGTTTTAATTGGAATTCTATATATGAGCAATTTGTTGCCTTCCCTGGATTTCCCTATATTTCTTTCCCCCCAGTGAACCCTTTTTTATATCTAGAAAGTTTGGCTTCATTGATTTTAGAAATGTAATTTTTCCATTAAAATCTTTGGTACCTGCAAGACTGCAGAGTTCCATAGACAATCCTGGTGTTTCAGGATTGGCACAAGGTTCTATATTTATAGACTTTGGGCAAGAAGAGTTAGAGTTAGTTTCTCTTATCCTACAATGGGCTGAAAGAAGAAATAAAGAAGGGCTAAGAACTCACTAGCTGGACAATTCAGCCTGGCTGGTGGTGGCCAGTTATAATCACCTTTCACTAGGAAATCCTTCAAAGAGGGGTCTGCACATGTGGCCTACTGAGAAAATTAGGAAGTTGCCTTATATTAAGTCAGGCTCATATTGGCTGTCTGTATTGACTAATAGCAGATATTCAAAGTTTTAGACAAAGGTCTTTCCTGGTTCTTCCTGGAGATGTTAGCAATTGCATTTCAATATGGAAAACTTATATTCTGCCACTGAGCCACTCCCACACAACTGTGCCACTCCCAGGAAGCCATTCAGAAAACCATAAATGTCTTCCAGTGTGTGCATGAAATAGATACGTAGGGCAGGATCAAGCCAAACATATGCATTTCAAGTCCCAGTGATTTCAGTGGAAAGGGTTTCTTTCTTTCTTAAAATCACTTCAATTGCAAGCCTGGAGATTGCCTTTTTAATATTTACTTACTACACATTAGCTGGGAATACACTTAACCCCAGTGACATTGGTGAGTTAGATCCAGAATGTCATGCTAGAATCCAGTTGAATAAATAGAAATTAAATGAAAATCATCACTACATTGTTTCACTGATTTAATTTGGATGAAAACATGATTAAAACTGCAGATAAGTTTTTATCTGGACACAAGTAGGGCTAGTTTAGCTTGGAGATTTGGGTAAGCATGTACAACTCGGTGGAAAAAATCTTGACATATGTGGATGAAAGTCTGAAAAGGGGCTGTGAATATATTTGGCTGAATGCATTTACAGTTGTACCTGGTTGGAAAATCCTTGGGAGAAGCAGTAATGAAAACTCCATTTTTTCTAGGTAACTGTACTTTCCTCCCTGATAGTCCACTCTACTTCTCCTTTGACATGTATTCCATTCTCCCCATTGTAAACCGCATGAAACACAAGACCTGAGCGGCTTCAGCTTGCATAGTTCTGGTTCCTAAACTCCCCTCTGCCCCCAGCCTACTTTTAGAACTTTTTAGTACTTAGGGAATTGTTGGGATTTCAATGCTCCTGGTGAAACTTTTACAGGGATGGTATGATGGTGGTGTAAAGCAAGGATCACTCATCTCAGAGGATCACTACTGAGGGCAGTAAAATGTTGCAAGGTGGAATCTCTTGTTCATGACAGAATGGAGCCCTATCTTTTCCAAGTTTAATCTGTTCTACCTTTTTCCTCTTTTGATTTTCCACTTCTCATCCCTTTCCAATGCTTTGAGTTTAAATGCTGAGTTAACCTGAGATCCCCAACATAGTATTCATGCCCTGCAACGTCTTCATTTATGCCCACCTGACTTCCTGCCCTAATTTATTTTTTAAAGTTTATTTTCAATAAAATAAGCCCTAGTATTCAGGGTCATTTCGATTTCCATGAAAGTCCATGGACTACATATGGGCCCAGTGGACATTCTTAGATTTTTTTTTTTTTAAAGGCTTTGTTTGTAAGTGTGCTCACCAGCCCAGGAAAAAAATTACAATAAACCGAGAAGTGACAGTGCATGTGTGTGTAGAAGGAATGAGAATTTGGTAGTTTGTCTGTGGTGTATTGTCTTCTGAATTGGCAACCACCCATGGCAGCCATTTTCTCTGTATGCCCACATCGCCTCTGAAAATGTCCTAAAATGGGCCCCTGGCCCAAAAGGGGCGCCTGGGCTAAGTGATGGTTTCCTTAACTAGATTATTTTGATAGTTTTTTGCCCTCCCCTCTTAATTTTTTGCCTGTGAGTGGATAAACTGCTTTGTCTTCAGCAGCACAGGCCTTCGGAGAGCTGAGAATGTTATGAATCCAGAGGGAATTTTTCCAGGAACAGAGCAGGACCAAACCTTGTTATGACTGGCCTGTCTTTGCTTCAAAAAAAGGGAGGAATCATGTTCTTCCAGTGTCTCTTGTGCTTGAAAGGGTTGGCATGGTAATTATCAAAGAACCTTGAACAAATTGCTGGGAGGCCTTGCTTAGAGGGAGAGCTTGGAAACTAGCAGAGTTAGGTAATGTTTTCAAGGAAAATCTTCACATTTAGGTTAGACACCACCACCCCCCGCCGCAAATGCATTAGGATGTTATTGTGAGTGCATAGAAAGCCTACCTCACAGTACCAGGACAGACTTTGCCAGGCTCAGCACTGTTTATGCTACGGCTGCAAGAATCTGAACATGGTAGACCTATGGTATGCTAAAGATTAGTGGATCTCCAGTCTCAAGCAGGGATTTCTCCCATCACCTTCTACTCTGATGCTTGAAACTGGAGAAGACAAGGAGGGCATCTGAGCTCTTCTGCATGAAAGCGATGGGCTCCACCCATGAGCAATGATCCAGCCTCAAGAACACAGCACCTTTGTCCCAGTTTGTGTAGGCCTGGTTGGACTGCAAACCTGAAGACTTTCCCCTACTATGGAACTTTCAGCTACTCATTTACAGCAGGAAATAATGGTTGGTTGACATATCATGCTAAGCCATTAAGTTGTTTGCTTAGTTTTGTCTTAACGCCGTGTGTCAAATTGTGGCTTGAAAGCCGTGGTTTATGAGTGGTATTAAAGGCACACCAGCCCACTAAGGCTTATTCAACAGACCATGTTTAAAACAATGTGTGAATCCAACTACTGGATATAGAAAACCACTTTTCCCCAGGCTGGCACACTCCAGGTATGTTAAAATTGCTGCTCTCATCATTTCTAGACACTAAGCTAATTGTTCCTAAAGGGTGACAGATTAGAGAAGCCGGTTCTTTCCTTGGGCATATCAACAGTTCTCAGTGGTTACCTATAAGCCAAAGGCAGGGGATGAGTTTTATCTGTTGGATCTGTGCTTGTGTTCCCCTTTGGTGAATCTATCCACGATATGATTTTCCTGCCCTGTGTACTTTCTGCAGCCCTCCCTCCATTCATATCGTTTCAGTGCAAAGGCGTAACCCCAACATGACATGTAAAAGCCATGTTTTCTTCCTATTCTCACCAAATCCATGACATTTTGAAATGCTTTTTTTTTTCTTTTCAAAATAAAACCCATAGTTGGTTTAGGTTGGGAGGAGATACCGCTCAGAGGTAAAGGCTATTCCTAGAGAAAATCCTTTGGTCTAAACCCTGGAGAGACCCTGCCAGGTCAGGGTTAACAATACTGGGATAGGTGGATGATGATCTGGACTCAGTAGAAGGCACTTTCTATATTCTTCATGTTAAAAGACAACACCAGGTTAATTAAAAAAAGTATGACTGCCGTTCATAAAGTATATGTAATCAACTTTTGCCACATGTATTCTCTTCCTCTTCTTTAATCTGGGTATTAGATGCTATTTAAGACGATGGCAGTGGACAATTCCCACAGTTCAGGTATTATTCTCCATTTCAGTCCTGTGATTGTATTGATTTCTTTAGTACTGGCCCTGTACATTTCACCACAGCCACATTTATATATTAAGCAGAAGCTGAGTTATGGTAGCTGTAGAGGCAAAATTAAGCCGCCGAAAAACAAGAGAGAAGATTGATGGTGCTTGAGGAAGGCTATACTTTGCAGAAGTAGGGGGAAATCTGAAGGAAAAAGAAAAACTGGAGGGGGGAATCTTGAAGAGATATATCCTAAATGAAGGCATGAAAAACTACACAAGAAACCAGTGTTTCTCAACCTCAGCAACTTTAAGATGTGTGGACTTCAACTCCCAGAATTCCCTAGCCAGCCATGCTGGCTGGGGAATTCTGGGAGTTGAAGTCCACACATCTTAAAGTTGCTGAGGTTGAGAAACACTGCAAGAAATAACAACAATAATAAATATTTTGCTCCCTTTGTTGTTACAGAGCAGGTCGATCATTGAGACTGTCGGGGAGGGTCCTCCTGGGTGTGTCAAGAACTGTGGAAGGTGGCCACTTGTGACATGGCCTTTTCCAAACCCTGGAACATTCTCCCCCATGACATTTGTAAAATAAACCCTTTTGGCGGGGTAGACTTGATTTCTGGCAACTACATAGAGATGTCTATGAAGTTTCCTTGGCAGCACCAAAGTACCTTGCAGGTATGTTCTTCCTAGGACTGAGAGAGAGTAACTGGCCCAAAGTCACCCAGCTGTCCTCTGTATCTAAGGCTGGACAAGAATTCTGGTTTCCCTGCTCCTGGCCCAACACCTTAACCACTAGGTCAAACTACCTCTCCATTTAGATGCATATTTCAGCATATTTTAGGCACCTCTTAAATCCTATCCCCTCACTTAGGCCTTCCCTGTCTGTATGTTATACAAGGGGTCCCTTTTCCTTCTTCATCTTTTTCCTTTACTTTTAGATTTTGTCAAAACCCCTTTTTGCCTTATTGTATTTTAATTTTTCCACTGTAAGCCACCTCAAGATTTAATATAATAGGAATCAGTTGATAAACATATCCAACAATAATATTTCCCGTTCTTCTACAATCACAAAAAATGAAACGCCTGGGCGTAAAAGGAATCTCCCCGTGCTAGCAATAGGACTGTTCCTCTGAGACTGCATGAGCCGTGAACTTCCAACATCTTTTTACATTCCTCTATTAAAGCCAGCGCTTCCAGTTCGAAGTGCTTAACACAAGCCTCTTGTTCTGATGGGTCAAAAGAGATTGGTGGGCGGCCTTTTTAGGGTGGATATTTTGCAAAATGAGCTGCCTCTTAGAAAACTTGGAAAAAAGGTACTGATTGACTATAAAGAGCTTGATGTACTTCAAAGGAAAAACCCACTTTTAGTTACTGTAATCATGGTTTTCCTCAGTTAACACAATTTACTGGTCTGCACAACACACAGGAACCATAAGCTAGCCACTTCCTTTTTTCTGTACCTTCAAGTCAATAACACATTGAAATAAATAAAAAATAAAAATTGCTGACTCCTGGATTAATCCTTGCAGTTTTCTTGGCAACATTTCAGAAGTGGTTTGCCCTTGCCTGAGAGAGAGGGACTGGCCCAAGGACACCCAGCTGGCTTTGTGCCCAATGCAGGACTAGAACTCACAACCTTCCAGTTTCTAGCCCAGTGCCTTAACCACTGTGCCAAACTAGGGCTGGTTAATTTGTCCTTTGTTATGACATGTGACTACAACCACAGTGAATATTTTATTTCTTTGCACTTGCACATAGCCATTCATGTCCCTTGCATAAATGGAGAACTCTGTAAGTGCGTCTCAATCTCTCTACTCCACACTCAGAAAAATGGCTAAATGATTGTGCTTGACTGGACAAATGCAGACTAGCCTGTGTTTGAAGGGGTAAATCACTTTTACAGGGAACCCCCCCCCCCCCCCCCAGTGTGGTACTGCCTACATCATACCATTTTTTAAAGATTTTAAAGATTTAGAACTGGTTGTCCTACTGATTTTCTATGGGACTGATTTCCAGCCAAAGAGGTTAGCATCTCAGTAACGTTATTTAGAGATAATGGATTCATTACTTACGTTGGACAGGACTGCAGTTGCTTGGATCTCTCACTACCATTTGGGTTTTCACAAGGTTGTGTGCTGAATTAGGGCAATTAGATCAAAGGAGAACATGGATTCTTTTATGTTTTTAATTATCCAATATAGGTAGTGGGAATTTTTGCAAATGCAGTGGGGAAAACTGAGCGCCCTGCAATTCCTCTTCTCTTAAGATAAAGAAGAAAGACTGGATTGAAGCTGGCACCTATTAGGGAAAGTGTATTTATGTTTAGGGTTTGAATAATACAACTTTTGAATTAGCCAACCATTTAGAAACAGTGCCTTGAATAACAACAGAAACAAGAGTAGCAAAAGCTAAGGTCTACTTGAAGGCCTTTGTGTCTTTGAATTTCAAAGCTGTCTAAGAAGATCAAGGCCTTTTGCATATGCCCAGAGGCTCTATTTAATAGAGTGAGCAGGTGCAACAAAAGAGAAAGATCTTATATTTTGATAGTTATGCAGCTTGCATAAATAGCCAGAGACACACACCCTATTATGGGTTTCAGAAGTAATGAGGCTGTCCCTTCTGAAATTACCTTTTCAATTCAGCTGTTGTAGCAATCTTCTCCAGCTTGATGCTCTCCAGATGAGGTGAACTACAACTCATTTTGATGTATTGTCGAAGGCTTTCACGGCCGGAATATGATGGCTGGTGTGGGTCTTCCGGGCTGTGTGGCCGTGTTCTGGAAGTTTTGTTTCCTAACGTTTCGCCAGCATCTGTGACCGGCATCTTCAGAGGGCAGAAGCGCAGACAGGAGCAGTTCTCTCTGTGCCCCTCCTGTCTGTGCTCCTTCCAGAACACGGCCACACAGCCCGGAAGACCCACACTAGCCATACAACTCATTTTATTCCCCAACCACTATGGTATTAACCTGGGGGTGATGGTAGTCTTCTAAAATATCTGGAAGACACCAGGTTGCGGAAGCCTTACTACAGATCTTTCTGCAAGTGAAGGAATTGGGCATATTTTAGTGGAAAAGAGGAAGATTAGAGGTATGATAGTGGTTTTCAGATACTAATACTGTACTGCCTTAGAAATGGTGGAGCAGATTTGATTTCTGTTGCTCCACAGTACAAGGTTAGAACCAACGGGAAGAAATAGTAGGGAAGCAGATTTCAACTCAACACAGAATGCTTAAGGGTAAGAAATTTACAACAGCGAGACAAACACTTTTACAGGTTCCCTCTTGCAAGACAGATTTCAGGGAATCCCATGCCAATTTGTTGTAGTTAATGGTTAGAGTAGAGGACTCTGTAGAGAGTCAGATTCCGATCTCTGTTCTGCTAACCCACCCTCCATTTTTTGTGAAGCTAAGATGGGAAGGGGGAGAGATACAGAAAGAACACACATTGCCCTCAGTTCCAGAGGGAAAGGATAGAAATGTAATCAATCAATAAGATGTATCCTGCCCTGGGTAGGGGATGAAACGTATTATTCCAATTCTATTATTTCTCCCTTTGTACCTGTTCAGTGCACTTTAGAATCATGCTTTTGCTCTTTATACATTTTAATAAGGGAAGAAAGGAGTGTATTTAAAATTTATTCTCCTCCCAAATTAATTTCTCTTCCTAAAATTTTACTGGATGGCAATAATCCTCTATTATTTATTGTGTATTGTGCCCAAATCTCTCCATCCTCCTCCTCCTCCTCTACAAACCAGTATTTAACTGGGCAAAAACAACACAAAATTCAGCACAGAAAAGCCTTACTTCCAAGTTATTGCTGGGTTTGTACAATATGCCTAGGCTAAAATGTGACTGGCGAGTACGTGGCTCCAAACATGGTACAAACCCAGCCTGCACTTCTTCCCTGACCTGGTGGCTTCCAGGTGTATTGGGTCCAATCCCCATATTTCCTAGCTAGCTCAGCTATGCTGAGTCTAGTTCCCTTCATTTTATGTTTGGCTTTTGGTATCTATATGCTGATCCTTATTATGTGGAAACAGAACTAGAGAAGGGATCAGAGTGCAAATGACGCTTTTAAGCTATTTAGGTACATATAGACTAAGCCATTGTGCCTATTAATAGGAAGAACATTCTTGCTACTAAAGTCTAAAAGGTGGTACTCTGTTTGAATCCATTGCTGTAAAACCTCTGACATATAAAAGAGAAGAAAAGGAATCAAGAATATTTTTAAGCAATGCATTCTGGTTCCAAAAGCCTATTTAATCAGCAATATATCCCACTAGCTAAGTCCCAAGTAAAGATGCATAGGATTGAAGTTTTATTTTCCCTAAAATAAACTGATTAGGCTATTTTGTATGAGCCCATTGAAATCATCTACAGATACTGTAGGTTATTTATTCTCTAAAGCCCACCCCAATTTAAATGTTTAATACTAAGATTTTGAATTATGGACAATGAGCCTACAGCTGTAAATTTTGATGCTCTTGGAAATGGGGTGTGATTTCTTTCTTTTTGTCATTAAGGGACACATAGATACCTGAACATTTAGGGCTCATGAACCCATATATTAAGTAAGAAACTTTTCTTCATTTGGGCTGTGCTTCCGTGCAAGCTTGCATGGCACTTTCTTTATGCACAGGATTACACTGTTATACATGGGTTATTAATATGACAAATACCAGCTGATTTTTTAAAACCTACGCCCCAAAATTGTATTACTGAGTTTCAAGGGATTATTGCATCTCTCAAGTGAACGCCATTTAACATTCTTGAGATTTTAAGCAGTCTCATCATTTGGCATACAAGCCAAAATGAATTAGAAAACAGAACGTCATTGTTTTCAGCAGCAAATCCCATTTAACTATGCTCTTAAAACGTTTTGGTTGCAATGAGCTTTAGGAACATCGATCTGTGCACAGCCATTTGAATATGTTGCAAGTGATTTTTTGGCTTAAGTTTAGCCATGGCACAAGAATCATTGTGTGTTGATACAGAACAACTCTATAAACTCTCCAAGGGTACACAGTGTATAGACTGATTGCTTCTATTTGATTGTTTTGGAATTGCATGGTTTCACAAATGTTCATTATGTGTACATTTTTGTACTCAGAGACCTGGGTTCTAATTAAAATGATGTCAAAGCCCCAGAAAACCTAAACGTATTATTGGCGCCCCCCCAGAGTTATTCCTTAATCAAGTAAAACCACTGCTACCAAAGTATTACCATTTGTAGTGTTTCCCTGGCTCAGTTCACCAACCTTAATAAGTAAGATGCATACACTCCAGATCAAATAAATACTTTTATTATTCCTAAATCAAAGCAACAGTTACAAATCAAATGAAGCTTTGCAAGCCAACTGAAAACTTTTGCACAAACTGACATATGGGCACAATTGTATTACTTGTTCAAATTCAATACAGGAACATGCATACCTCTACAGCATTAGAAAATATCAATTTTATTACACCACAATCTTATGCACATTTAGTTGGAAGTTAAGTTCAAAGTAAGTATGGGTATGACTGGGTTGTTATTCACAACACAACATGTAACTGAAAGCAACCGTCAATAGAGAAACAGTGCAAATCTACAGATCTTTATTCAGAAGTTATATCACATTGTGTTTAATGGGGCATATCCCCCAAATTGCAGCCACAGATACTGTACTTTGTCCTCCTTAATTTATGTTGTGGCTGGCACTTTAGCAAACCCCCTACTGTTCCCTACCTATCTTCTTCTAGGGTCCTTTTCTCCAGAACTGTGTAACGTTTTTCATCGTTCTCTCACCTAAATTAAAAATTTTTAAAAAAACGCAGTTACAATATAGTACAGTCACATTATAAATTCCATGGCCACCTGTGGATGAAAACAAGGAAAATGGTTTTACAGGCTGGGATGCAGTAACATGTCACTTCCTGGCACCTCCAAGTTCTTAACTAACACCTCTTGCCTTTAGCAACTGTAAGAGAGGCAAGAAAACCCCAAAATGTCATTTTTCCACCCGGGCATGCCCTCCCGAGAGGAGCTCTCGCATTCTGCTCGCTGCGGTTTAAAAGCAAACTCAAGTCAGCTTGAATCGGCAGCCTTTTCCAAACCAAGCCTGAGCTATTTATCCAGGCTTCGAGAATCTCTTTGTAAGTCCTCTTTCTCCTGGATCAACCCACCAAGCACCCAACTGGAGAACTGACAGGCAACGCTGGGAAACAGCAACCGCGAATCAATCTTACGGCCTACTTACTTGAAAGGTTTTTAGCCGCACTTTGGGAACGCCTCTGAAAGCGGCCTCCTGTAGGGTGACGATACCCCTCAATCGCCCCATTTTCCCATGCCGTATGCCTCTTTAGATTCAATTCTCAAAGAAGTATATGCATAGGAAAAAGGAACGACGAGCAGAAAACACGCAACCCGGCTCTTCGGGACGAGGGACGGCGGGCCACCTAAAAGATGATGAGAGAGAGAGAAAAGGCATTCACTGCGAGACATCGCCGACGGATACAAAAGCTTTCTCGGCCGTTTCCTTGGCGGCATCTTGCAACGGCATCCCCAACACCCGAGAACTACAGGAATACTCCTCACGAGTATTTTAATTGCTGCAAAGAGTCCCATGTTTCAGCGCGCCATGAAGTCTTGCAGTTGCTAAGCCCTCCAGCTAAAGAGACCTTTACTCAATTCGTAGCGTTATTACTAAGCGCAAGCAAAACGCGGGTTGGAGAAGAAAGCCCAGCTGGGCCTAGAGCCTCCATTGCGAGGGAAGTCTTACCTGATGAGCTGTCTGCGATCCTACTCCCCGTTCCTTTCCCCCAGCATTTATGCTTGGTTCAAGACCTTGAAGCAACATTAGCAAGACAGTGTAGCTGTTTTCTCAAGTGCTAATCAGCCTGCCCCTTGCCAAGGCCTCGCGCCGCACCTGCAGATACCAAAGCCTCGCTTAGCAAAAGTGCTGAAAAGTATCCCTTTGGCGCGCTGGACGGGGGTCAGGCCGGCAGGGAGGGAGCGCGGTCCCGGGCAGGGGGCCGATGATAGGAGCCAGCCTAAGGCATCGCCCGAGAAGGCCGGTTATCGCCTGTTTTGCTTTCACTGACGTCAGAGATTTGCAAAAATGTTAGTCTGAGGAGAAACTTCCACCCCGGGAAGAGTTACTCTTCATTTTCTTCCCTCCCCCCCCCCCAAAAGGCCTTTTTTATTTTTGCAAAGCCATCTATCAAGATAACTCTCAAGGCCGTTTGCCCAGCTATCCCTCAGCTTGTCTGCCATTGGCCGAGAGCCTTTTAGGTCCAACTCGCCAAGAAAAAAGGAGCAAGCGAATTATTTTCCACTGCTTTGCTATTGCTTACAAAGAAAAACTCCTCTTACAGCTTTTGTCTTGCTGGCCATCATTTCCTTTGATTTGGGTTACCCGGGTTCCTGATTCACGTTCACTAAAGCTGAAATCTTCACTACATTTACGAATCAGGCCCCTAAGGACTGTGAATTCTCCATAATTGCACCAAATAGCGGCCGTTGTTGACGTCGAAAAGGTTCAACTTTTCCTGGCTTGCCTTTCAAACCACATACTAGGACGAAAAAGCAGGTGAGGCCTAGCCAAAATAATTAAAATGGAACATGTTTAAAATTAAATATAGTTAATATGAGTATTTCCCCCGGTATTTCATGATTTAACTATCATGTACTCAAGGTAGTATATTTAGCACTCCCTTTTCCTCTTTTTCCCTTCAACAACAACCCTACAAGGTAGACAGGGTCTGGCCCAGTGTCACCCAGTGAATTTCTGTGACTGAGGGTTGATCTGGACCTGAATCTTCCAGCTTCTAGTCCAGTGTTTCTCAATCTGGGCAACTTTTAAGATGTATGAATTCCCCATGCTGGCTGGGGAATTCTGGGAGTTGAAGTCCACACATCTTAAAAGTTGCCAAGGTTGAGAAACACTGTCCTAGTCCCAACACTTTGGCCGCTGGCTTTAACTCTTAGAGGGGCTTTGAGGATATTTTTGGAGGATCTTAAGTGATAGGCTTCATGGCCAAATGCAATCACTGCACTCTGTGGTAGACACAACAAGGATTCTCGCTGGGTTCACGTATTGCAATAAGCCATGATTTAACTATCATATGCTAAATAAACCACAGTTGGCTGCGTTCACCCATCTCGGTTGTACAATGCACACAAGTCAAACTACAGTAGAATGTTTGGGCGTTGTGCAGTCTGTAAATGCTGAGCAATAGGAGAGAGCAAGAAAGGGGCCGTTCCATCCAGTGCAGTCCCCCAAATATTGATCCAAGAAAAAGTTGGGCACCTGGCAACAGACTATATAAATATATATTTTCATTCAGATGCAGCCAAATTTAGCAATAAATGCACCCATTAAATTAGGATGCATACATTATAAAAATAATGTACGCTTTGTAAATTATTCTGAAAATAGCAAATTTACATCCCACCTTTCTCCCTCAAATTTGAACATTCCTCCCCGCTGTTTTATTGTTACAACGTCGTTGCCGTAATGTAGGTTAAGGTTGCTAGTTTTTCATTATCTGTCAGTGGTATAGAGTGTGGAGGAGGGAGATCAAAACACAGATTGATTTTACAGCGGCAATTAAGAAACTTCAGGCCTCTCTTTTATTCTGAGTTCAGAGTTGTGAACTTCTCTGGTGCTGGCAAGAAACTAGGACCTTACAATGCCAGACTGGTGATTTTGGGGGATATCTTGGCTGATTCCACACATTACATTAAACAATAAGATGTGGCTTGTTTCTTTATTTGAGACTTAGGACAATATGGTAACTGCAGCCAGATTATTATATGCACAACGATGGAGAAATACTGAAACACCCACAATGGAGGAATGGATTGTGAAGATGGCAGAATTGGCAGAAAGGGCAAAACTGACGTGTTTGGTCAGGAACAAAACAATAAGTACTTTCATAAAAGACTGGAAACTTTTATGGACTTTTGCTGAGAATGGAAAAGAGTGAAATGATGATTTCTACATTTGATGATTGTAAACGGGTTGAATAAGGGGCTGAAGGGAGTTTTGTAATATTAAAGAGGGAAGAAGGATAATGAGTTTGTACAGTAACTGCTGAAAAGGACACAAGTTGCTTTTTTAAAATTCTTGTTTCTTTAATTATATCTTTTTTCCTTTTACTGTATTGCTTTCTGCACTTTTTCTCTTTTTTCTCTTTTTTTCTTTATACATTTTTATATTTGTTTTTTATCAATGTAAAAAGTCTTAATAAAAATTATAAATAAATAAATAAACAAATAAATAGAGACTTAGGACAATATGTGAACCCAGTCCTTACTTTCCCCAAGGTCTTCCCTTTGCCCTGCACGGCTGAATTTTCTTCGTCCTTGAAAAGCAGAAGAATATAGTTTCTGTTTGCATGTCTACCTGTCTTTCTCATACCCCTTTGGGTCATCCTGCGTGAACATATTCTGCTACTTTAACCCCTCAAGATTTATTACTAGAAAATTAGTTAAAGAACCTCCATTATAAAATAATCCTATGTGTGTCTACTTAAAAGTGCATCTCATTGTGTTTTGTCTGGGTTGACTCCTGTGAAAACGCACCAAGGAATCAAGTCCTCATCTTGTACAATAATTTACCAAGATGGTATCTGATGAAAAATATACTTTTTTTTTCTGGAACAAGAACAAGAGGTGGTACTTTCTAAAAAGACCAATATTATAAGGTCTGTACAATTATTAATGCAGCTGCACAGTCTCACATATTTGGGGTTTATTGGCTTGCTTAAGAACTTAAGTCTGGATTGCATTTTGAAGTGTGAAAACAGAAAAATGATGCAAAGATTTTTTTAGATATAGATTTTTGTTTACAGGCATGGATAAACTGAAAGTCTCCAGCATTGTGGTGAGAGATGTACTAATTTGCCAATTGATCCTTTTCTTAGTACTGACCAGGATTTCTGCCTCCCCTGATTTTTTTTTAACATTACCTAAAAATGATTTTAATGAAGAAATTGGGGAGCTGGCATGCAGTATGCAAAGCAACAGATTCCAACATTTCCAAGAGGGATTTCGAACCCTGTAAACTTTCTTGAAAGCTAAAAAAAAGTCTGACTTTCTTCAGCCCAGCATATTCTTTCTAAATGGGCTCACCAGCCTCCCCCAAATTACAAAAGTGGTAAGGATTATTGGGGGGGGGGCTCTCAATCAGGACTTTGTAAACGTAGTCCCCAGCCGCAAAGTTTGGAGACCCCTGGCATAGACTTGGTACTCTGAAAAAAATATTGTTGCTGTGGGATTTGGGGGGGGGGAAGAGGGCCATTCTAGGGGTACCTATCACAGCAGCAGGGATGTCTGTGGGGAGGAGGGTCAAAAAAGTCAAGATGGAGCCTGATTGAAGCCCCATCTCTTTTTCAGTGTGGCCATGTGTAAACGGGATGAAGCTTTGATTGTGTGATCATGGATTGACTTTTTTTGACACCCCTGAATCAAAGCTTGGTGTGCAGATGATAGTAAGGAAAACCCTATTTGCAGGCTAGGAAATAGCTAATCTACTTTATGCTTTTGTGTACAGGACTAAAGCAAGACAGGAGTTTTGCTTGTTTAAGTTTTACTCGTTAGAGTTACAGTATATCCCACCTTTCAGGGTAGCATCCATAACACCTCCTCTGTTTTTTCCCCAAAACAACAGCCCTGTGAGGTGGTAATTTGGGCTGAGAGAAAGTGATTGGCCCATAGTCACCCAGTAAATTTTCATGGCCAAGGCTTGATTTGAATCTGGGTTTCTCCATCTTCATCCAACACCCTGTTACGCACACTCCATTTGGAAGGGTTGGGGAAGGGGCAAACGACCATCCAGACATGGTGGGTCATTGAATAGAATGGGAATAGAGGCAAACAGGTCTGCTATGTGTGTATGGATGGATGGATTTATGTAATTTACATAGCTACTCCAAGCTGCAATCTACAAGTTGAGCAGCTATCATAAAAAAAGCAAAAAAGCATAAAAGAAGGAAGGTGATAAAGATAAAAAAAATCCACAAAAGCACAATAAAAAACAGCACAAATGGAGGCCAAATCCTGCCTGTTCAGCAACCCAAACCATTTATCAGACAGGCTCACCCAGCATCCTGGCCCAGTGCCTAGGGGGAATAAACCCATGCTTTCAAAGCCATACACAAGGCCAACAGGGTTGGGGCCATCCAAATTTCTGGGAGCATGCTATTCCGAGGGACATGCCTCCTGGGTAGCCTCAAGAATGCCCACTGTGGGCATTGGGGATGGGCAGATACAATCAGAGACAGGTGGTCTCTCAAATAGCCTGACCCTGTGCCATGAAGGACTTGATAGGTGATGACTTGCACCTTGAATTGCACCTGGAAGACCAAGAAAGACAGTGCAGCTCATGAAGTAGGGCTCTTACTTGGGTTTCCTGGGGTGTAACCATCACTAACTGTGTTACTGCATTCTGGGCCAACTTTAAGGACAGTCTCATGTAGAATGTGTAGTAGTCCAAGAAAGAGGTGACCAGAGCTTGAGTGACCGTGAGCAGTGCCTTCTCATCCAGGAATGGGCGCTACTAGTGCACTGGGTGAAGTGGTACAAAGGCCCTCTTGGGCCACAACTGCCACCTGCTCTTTAGCTAGGAGCTG
Organism: Python bivittatus; assembly: GCF_059951505.1. Taxonomy (NCBI): domain Eukaryota; kingdom Metazoa; phylum Chordata; class Lepidosauria; order Squamata; family Pythonidae; genus Python; species Python bivittatus. The sequence continues at coordinate 680,833 of NW_028277108.1, forward strand.
AGAGTCCAAGAGGACTCTTAAGTGGCATGCAACTTCTACCTGGGGGAGTGCTACACCATCCAGAAGTAAAGCGGAAAGGCCCCGGATCTGGATATTTATACTGTTATTGAAGTAATAGCTGGAAGCATGTGCTCATCACAGCTCTATTTGAACATATTTTATAATCAGAAGTCATATGTCTAATCCTCTAGAGAAGTTCATGCTTTTGTAGAGATGGTAAAGATTTAGAGATTTAAAGATGTGAAAGAGATTGGCCTGGAGAAAAGTAGAAAGAGAGAGGAGAAAAATAGAATAAGAAGTTTTATTCCACACAGTTACTTCAGTGAGTGAGCACACTTTAAACTGGTATTCTCTAAGCCAGTGTTTCTCAACCTCAGCAACTTTAAGATGTGTGGACTTCAACTCCCAGAATTCCCCAGACAGCTGCCTGGGGAATTCTGGGAGTTGAAGTCCACATATCTTAAAATTGCTGAAGGTGAGCAACTCTGCTCTAAGCATTGGAAAACATGGGGGAAAACCCATTGCAGCTGTGCAACAGAGGATGACTAGCTTCATTCCAAGGGTCTCTGGATGGGGGTCAAAAAAGTCAAGATGGCCATGACCATGCAATTAAAGCCTCCCTTTTTTTTACATGTGTTGCAACACATGTAAAAAAAAGTGGGAAGGGTTAAGTTGTGGTCATCATCTTGACTTTTTTGAGGCCCCTCCCTGCAGACACCCCTGCTCCATTTGTTGCACTAAGCTGCAGTACTAAATAACTGAGATGCCCCAATATGTTATAAGCCACGAAGTGATTTTGTTTGGTTTTCGTGTTTGTTCTGCAAATCCACCTATATAAATGGACCCAGAAATACCATGGAGTTAAAATCTGGTTGAAGATTTTCAATTTCTCTTGTTGTTTTCCTTCAACCAGCCTAGCCCTATCGCTGGACAGTGTGCCTTCTCCTTCTGCATGGGTTCCTAGACTTTGGAAGTGGTGTTTCAGAGGGACTCGGTCTTGCTCACTTCTCTCCAGCCAACTTGCCTCGTTGTCCTCCCCCAACATGACCCCAAGAGACGTGGTGGGAAGGGCCTGGCTGGAAGATTTTGGCAAACACTGTGCATATGCACACATGACCAGGTAAAGGGATGCACAAATGGTAACACTGTTTATGCCACACAACCTGTACTTCTTAAACTCACCTTCTGCTCTTAGCTGCTGGAGGACGCTCTCACCTGGCCAGCGTGGCATCAAATCCAGCTGCCCAGTCAGCTTTGAGGTATGCCACATCAGAACAGGATAGAGATGGCTGAAATCTTAGAGTAAGAGTTTAATGTATATTTTACTTATATCTGCTGTAAAAGAAGTCGGAAGTCATTCTTTTTTTGTATTTCTGTTTTTTTCTTTCTCTTTCCTTACTTTTCTGCACTTTTGCTTTTTCTTTCTTTCTTTCTTTCTTTCTTTCTTTCTTTCTTTCTTTCTTTCTTTCTTTCTTTCTCTCTCTCTCTCTCTCTCTCTCTCTCTCTCTTTCTCTCTTTATTCCTTCTTTTCTTCTATTCTCTTTCTCGATTATTAGTTTTTGTTAGTTTTTATCTTTCTGTTTTTTAAAAATTTAATAAAGTTATTATATATAAAAAAACAGGATAGAGATGCACCATCTTGTCCTTTGCCTAAGGCAGCATAATGTCTTAGATCTGCCCTGGGAATGGGTGCTGAACCTAAAAAACAAGCACAAATATCTTATCTTTGTATATATGTGTGAACCATGAGGAGTTTCCCCCTTTCAAAGCTGCTCTGATAAGCAGGTAACAAAACACAGAGCGCTCTCACTCTGATTTGCAAGTTCATCCTTGGAGCCACTGGAGGCATAGAATGGAATCAGCTGTGTGGAGGGAAAGGCCAGAATTTGTTGGCAGACAGCATGAATGTAGATGGGCCAGAAATGCTAGGCAGGAAAACAACAAAAAACACAGGCGGGATATTGTGAATCTAAACCAATGTGTAACTGCTGGAAGAATGCAAGATAAAATCTGGGCCTTCCCTTCCCTTCCCATTTGTGTTTCTCAAGTTGGCCCTGAGAAATTCACAGTCTGTGCAGGGGGAGCAGAAAAAAACAGACAATAGAAAATGGGGAAATTGTGTTGTGTTTTTAAATGCTGGGAAGCTTGTTACTGCGACAATAACAAGTTTCCATTAGCTGCAGAATGTATCAGAACTATTCTTAAGCAGGTACTTTAGCTAGGATGTTCTGAATGATGGAAAAAAGAGCAAAACATCATTTTCTGATGCCTCAAGAATGCAAATTTTGCTTTGCCCTTTTTAGTCATTGCCTAAAATAAGGCATTTTGAAAGATATAATCAGTTTTTTGTGCAGGGCTGACAATCACTGTGAAAGACACATGAAACCTTGATGTATGCTCTTCCCTCATTTTTTTCATTTTACTATATATTCATTATATTCAATTTTGAATAAAAGTCAAATAATGATAGTGCTTGTAACATTAACATTCAAAACTGTAATTAATACTGAAAAAATATCCACTTTTTTTCTTTTATTCTCTCTTATCTACGTTTAATACTCTAAGGCATCTTTATAATAGAATATTAAGAATCTAAGCATATTATATAAATATCATTGTACAGAAATAACATATTGTACTAAAACTGAGAAGATGGAGCAGTAGATGGTTTATATGGCTAGGCTGAATAACATGTTAAAGGACTTAAATGGTTATTTAATAACATTTTATAGATATATGTTTAGTTTCTACAAATGTCACTCATTTATTCATTCTATATTTTTTTCTGATTTTATTAGCACTGCTGTATTTTTGGTTGTTACAGTCACCAATAAATATATATATTCAAAAAAAGACACAGATGAAATAAGACCCCATGCATGAGGCACCTTATGTGGATTCCTCCATTTTAAACACATTCCACAAAGCCAGGTCTTTTGGATCTGGTGCTGTGATGTTCCAGTTAGACTGGAAAAATTAACCTTACTTCTTAAAGTGCTACCTTAGCTTGAATGAAACCCTTCTATTACTAAGAACTTCTGTTGTGTGTAGTTTCTCTTTAAATGGTCTCAGTGCTAGACTGAATCATACGTGAAGGATCCTTCTATTTTCTGTCCCACTTCCAAGCTAGGGATATAAAACAATTCTGTCGTAGATTCATTTGGGAATGAAGTTGATGTTTTGCTCTCAGAACATCCAAGTAGCTAGCTGCAGGGGTGTATGTTTGTCTGTTTTTAAAAATCCACCTTTATTTTTGAGATTATCTATCTATCTATCTATCTATCTATCTATCTATCTATCTATCTATCTATCTATCTATCTATCTATCTATAAAAATTTCCTGCATGCTCACAGCAGTGCTGAGCTTTTTCTGAAACACTGTTCTTGGAAAGATAATGTCATATAATCATCCCACAAAGTAATACGGGAGACACAGTCTCTGGATGAAAAGCCCCATGCCATTTTGAGTGCATTTTGTAGATCTGAAAAAGTTAGTTCAGTACTTCCCTACCTCTACATTGTCTGGCCAATTTTTCTCTAGAATTTTAAGTCAGAAATCTGGAGAAAAAAACTCCAGGCTAGAAATCTGTCCTCAAATTTAGACAGATAAATGGGACAGGCATCCATCACTGACTTCAGCACATAGGATGCGGGCAGGATTAAGTCTCAAGGCCAATGTCGAGGGCTACACAGAGAAGGGCAAGAACAGGGGGGGGGGTGTAGCAATAAATAAGCAGTGAATTAGTTTCTTCCTGACAAGACCCCTTAGGATTAATGCTGGTTGTGTAGTCTTCTTAATCTTTTGAAATAAAAATTGTACAGTATATGGCAGGATTAAGCTGGGGGGCGTTCCTATGATTACAGTGCTACTTTTGTATTTTTTTCTAATTGAAAAATATGCTATCTTTTTGTTCATTAATTCGTTCCTATAGTCCTGAGCTTGCTATAATTTAAGTTAGTTTAAAATGGGAAACTGCAGATGCTCAAGGTATATGTTTCTTCTTAATCAGGGCTGGCAAACATTTTTGCTCCAAAAAATTAGGAATGCAAGCACATGGAATATTAATTGTCCTGATAGCGATGGAAGTAAGGAACAAAAATGTTAACTGAAGTTTGTGATTAAAGGAATTCTCTGCCTTCCCTCTATAAAACCATTACATCCAAGGTTTAAAATCACCCAGCATGTGAACATACATACTCATACTTACACTATTCCAATCCTTATCTTCTTCAGTGAGAAAATGTTTTCCTCCTCCTCCTCCTCCTCCTCCTCCTCCTCCTCCTCCTCCTCCTCCTCCATCGGGCTACGTGAATAATATTTTAAAGCTACTGCCATCTGGAAAAATAGTCTCTGCTTCTTCAGTATGGTCCAGTTTTTCTTTAGGCTTGATTCCTCAGTGACCCACAACGCCCGTCCTCCCCAGCCAGTATACTCAAATATCCTAGAGGATAGTAATTGGAATTCAATATCATATGAGAACCTAGAGTTGGGAATGCTATTGTGGTTCGAGGAATTTTCAAGCCATTTCAATTTAGGGACCAAGGCAAACACAATTTTCATTTGGGGAAATTACAGTTGATGGCATGAGACCTCAAGACAGAGAAGGTCAAGTGGGTCTAGAGTTCTCCTAAGATTGAATGTAAGCAATCAATATCCTTTAAACTTCTACTTTGGAGACCCAGATCCTCCTCAGGCTGCACTACTACATTTCAGTTTTCCGTAATTTGAGGCAAGAAATACATGAAAGCTGTAGCTGTCAACTTAGAGTAGCCTTAATATAAATTAATAAAGAACATTTCCATCCATCTCCCCCAACAAAAGAGTATGTGTACAAAAGAGTATACAAAAATACTGCACATATGAATGATATATGCTTTTGTCCACTTTGGATCTTCAATCTCTCTCATTGCATCTCTTGACACACACATGCCCCCACATTCCCAAACAATATTAATGGAAGTCCCCAGCCATAGAAGAGTTGCCCTTCCCTGTAATTTTAACAATACTGGATGCGATAGCTTAAATTTCTTGGCACTCAGTAAAACAAAAGTAGAAATGAACTTTAAAAATAGGCAGTTTTCATCATGTCTCATCTTGAACTCCCTCTCCCCATATTAAAACCCCACCTAGGTCGCTGAATAAAATATTAGAACAGGCCAGTAGGAAGACAGCAATTCAGAGATCATTCCTATCATTCATTTTCATTCTTCTTGTTTTAACTTGGGCAATATTGTAACATAAAATCTGCTTAACTGATGTGAAGATTATGGAGGAGCTTGGGGTGAAGGATCCTCTAAGAGCAAAAGGACAATTTTCAGGCTCCAAGCCGATGCCTGTTTAGTCCAGAGTTTACCAAATACATTTGCTACCTGAAGGGCAGAACATGTTGTTATCCCACCCGTTCCATATATAAAGCTTAACCAGACTGGCAGTTGAGCCTTTCTTCAACACTGAAGTTGGGTGTCTTCCAAATGCACCTGATCCAACCCTTTGCTGTCACTTCCTCATCTGCTGAAATGCAAGCCTCAAAGATCTCAGTGGTACTTAGTTGGATGAAGCATGTATAGTGGCCTTCCTCAGCTTAGTGTCTTCTGGAATATAACTCATCATCTCCACTCAACATAGTTAATGCCTTCATGCCATGAAAAATGCTGGCTACTATCAGAGTCCTGTGCTGGAGATGATGGATTCTTGGTCTGGTCCAGCTGGTTTCTTAAATAGATTGGGTTAAATCCAAACCAAGCTAAATGTATGGTCCATTGGCATTATTGAGACTAGTTAGCCGTTGATTTCAAGAGGAGCCATTTCAACAAATGTTTACCCATTTATCTAGGATAAATCCCCACTGGACTCCACTTCAAAGTGGAGTGATAGCTCCATTAATCTGGATCCAACTCACACATGCCAATAAGGTCAGGTAAAACCAGTAACCAGAAATGCTTTTTTCCAATCAATTAAAACAACCCCCCCCCCCTAACTAGCAATTTAAATATGCGTAGTTTGCATTATTGAATTATATAGATTCAATTGCTCCACTTAGTTTTTTTGGAAAAATCAGTAAATTAGAAAGATAGCCACCTTGGAAACCTGCCTTAAACAACAACAATCCTTTTTCACTCGGAGATGAGTGCAATGAATGATGCCATTTTCTTATTTTGACCTTTGCTTGAAATGAATTTTAGCCTTCAGCCAAGAAATCTAAAGTGGGGACCTTGGCGAGGGAGGAAAAGTTCACATCACACCAGTGCATGTTACAGATATCAGACAGGCTAGGGAGAAATAAAATAGCAAGAGAGACAGAATTATCTACTTGCTCCCTGTGTGGGAGTAAACAGGAAAACTAACCTTGGAAAAGGGAGTGCATTGGAGTTAAAACACTGCGACATGACAGAAGAATTATGGATGCTGCAAAGCCAAGGGCCTGTAACCGAGAGAGGCCATTTGGTTTGCGTGCTGTGTTTTCACAGCCAATGGCTAACCAAGTAGAGTCCAAAGGCTGCTAACATTTTAGCAGAAAGGAGTGCAGAGAAGTGGCATAGAAGCATTTGCAACTGATCAATCGGTAGACTAAACCCGTATTTTTCAAACTTGGCAACTTTAAGATGTGTGGACTTCAACTCCCAGAATTCCCGAGCATGCTGGCTAGGGAATTCTGGGAGTTGAAGTCCACACATCTTAAAGTTGCCAAGTTTGAAAAACACTGGGCTAAAGCATTTGTGAACCAGGAAAATCCCATTTCAAACCTTTCCTTTCTTCTGATCTTGGAGGAGTGCCCAGACAAAGTGTGACTGGACCCCCCACCTCTATAACTATATTGGGTGATGGGAATGGGCGGGGGAGGAATAGCCACTGGAGCAATTGGCAGGGAGGGTTTCCTGTAGGCACTCAGCCCCGTGTGTCTCTCAGGGTCCTCTCCGGTGCCCAGGAAGCTTTTGGGGGTACTCCACTGTGGAACTTTATGGAATTAGCAGTGCTGCCATGCTCTGATTTTAGTTTTGCTTTTCTTCCTTTCCAGAACTTTTGGAGAGAGTCTGAGTAGTCAGTGCTGAGAAAAATGGCAGCCATTTGTTGCCAAGTGCACTAAGGAGATTGCTGTACCGAGATCTAAATAATAGTGGAAGAAAATGTTGATTGTAGTTGCAGCTGCCATGACTGACATGTGTCTTCTTAGAGTTTGGCTCCTGGTGATTGTATGTTGTGTCATTTTCTTGGCTAAAATGCATAAATGGTTTGACATTGCTGCCTTTCAGACTTTTTTTTTTAATTCCCAGTCTAGCCTACAGTGCTGGCATTTCCTTGTGGTCTCCCATCCAAATACTAATCAGTTTAGTTCTGAGCCCAGGAAAGGTTTGCTGTGCATTGCTGCCTGCCCAGACAATGTATGATTAGCTGCACAAACATGTGCTTGATATGTGCCTCTGAGAATATGGCCAATTATGCAGTCTTTTTTTTTTTTTTACCTCATGGTCTCATGTTTCTACAGTGACTTCTGAAAGCATATAATCTGATTACTGTGATAGCATGGCTAGGCAAATATGACTTTTCTTGCACTGCTATTTAATCTCAAATAAACCATTCAAAGTTAATTGATTTACAGTACAGTCCTGTCCTTGGTTTTAACGGGGCTTAATCCCAGATATGTACAGGTAGTTCTTGTTTAGTGACCACAATTGGGACCAGCAACTTGGTCATTAAATGAAGCAGTCGCTAAGTGAAACCATGACTGTGCTTATGATCTTACTTCAGCTTTCCTTTGCTTTTACAGATCTGTAAAGGGCATAAATGTGGGGATTGGTTGAAAAGTTGCTTTTTCATCACTGTTGTAACGGTGAACAGTTGCTGTATGAAGCAGTTGCTAAATGAGGACTGCCTGTATAGGATGCAGCTTCAGAAGTTTAGCTCTCTCCATTGTTGGACAGAAGTTTATCTCTGTCCTATTGAAAGCAAAAGTCTGATGGATCCAGCTTACAAAGCTCCTTGTGCATCCTGTAGAAGCAACCCAAATTCTGATGGACACCAGAAACTTGTCTTTCTGAACTATAAGAAAATAGACTGTGGCAAGATATATTCAAACACAGCCACTCTCTTAAAGGGGGATTGGCTTTCTAGGAACCAGACAAAGTCAGAAACATTGTCTGTGAGTCTTTAGACAACACAATACTTAGTTGTCAAGGCACAAAGGGAAAAAGGTTCTTTTCCATGGATAATGTTTGTGGCATTTGGATTGGCAATTTTGCCAGTTGCAGGATGAAGGACTTGGACTAGGAAGAACCAGGTTTAAATCCTCTCTTAATCGTGCAACTGACTGGTAACTGGAGCAAATCCCATTCTCTGAACCTTCTCTACTTTACCCGGTTTTTATTGTAAGATTAAATCAGGGGAGTCCTCCATGTCCATGAGACCTTCAGGTCTCAAAGAAACAATGGGATAGGAATATCAGAACCCACCACTGCACATAAATAACCACAAAACTGAACAAATTAAGGAAAATTAGTTGTAGTGGGAGATACATTTGTTCTTAAAGATTAGAGCTGAATAAATACAAGCATAGGAAAATCACTTCAGATGTGTGGAGTGTGTATTTACCATATAAATTACGTTTTCATCCTGTTTTCCATGGATGATGGTTATCTGGTTTTTTCTTTTTTGGGGCTAGGAATGTCTAGCCATTTTACATTCTTTGGCTCCCAGGTTTGTCTGTAGTTTGCAAATTATATGCTAGGGATAATGAGAAATGGGATCAAAAACAAAACTTTCACTACCCAATATAGGGCATGATTCTTCAGTCTGATGCTATCTAGATTCAACTCTCATAATTACCCTTTAAACAATGGGATCTGATGTTCAACCTATCTGGATGTTACCAGCTTGCCTTCATAGAGCTCTTATTTCATTTGATTGATTGGGTTTCTACTCTGCATTGTCACTAAAGAATGGGATTCAAGGAGTGACAAAAGTAAAGAGAATAAAATACACCATATAAAATGTATAAGCATGATTAAAACTCAATAAAAACACCATTGACAATACAGTACATCAATAAAAGAGTACTAAGTTGATTGAAAACCTAATTCAGCAATTAGCCCAGTTAATTATTAAACAAAACCCTAGCTGACTTAATCAAGCTTTTGCTTGTTGGTAAAAGATAATAGAAAGGAACTAGCATGATCTTCTTTAGCCAGGAGTTTCAAAGTTTGAGAACAACCATCAACAAGCTATGTTCATCAGATATATCTCTAACACTGTTGGGTCTGAGAAGAAGACCTCTCCTGGGGATGTTAAAATCAGGCAGCTTTTAAAGTGAGAATAGTGTTCGAGTTTGCTTGGTCTTATATAGCCTTCATGGGTCAAAAATTTTTTGATCTGTGCCAGAGCAGGCTTCTACTAACCAGTGGAGCTGTCTTATCAAAAGAGTCACATGCTCCCTATAACAGGTTCTAGTCTGCAGTAGCTGAAGGTTCCAAGCACTTTTATTGACTTCTTTTCCGACCCAAGAGAAGGCCTGGTTATTCAACCAAATGATTGAGTCTTGGTTACTGCAGTGTAGACTTTTTATGTGGTTTGATTTCTGTGATTTTAATAGTTTCATCTTGTAATAGTACTTGGAATGATAGCGTATTCATTCATTCATTCATTCATTCATTCATTCATTCATTCATTCATTCATTCATTCATCACTCTCTGGTGAGAAAGCTACAGCAAAGAGACTCTATTTTGGTTTCCATATGCCTTTGGTGTTAGTGAGAAGAATGTTTATTGTGCAAGGTTGAGAAACATAAGGGGTGCGGTGGGGGCCTAGACATAAGCTTTCTGCTGTAGATCATCAACTTCAACACATGAAAGCAGGGCAGTAGGATAAAGAAGAGGGAGCCAGATAATGAGGCCAAAGATCTCTTTCATGTGACCAAATGTCTCAATAGGTCTTATCAAATGTTCTGGCAGCCTACCTGGGATATGGTGCATTCACTGATATGATGATCCATTTACCATACTGTATCATTCTGGAGAGAATCTATCCTTGTGGCTGCTAAGAGTTGACACCAACATGATTAGTAATCCATCAATTCAGTGGCAGTGTTCAAAACTGACTTGAAGGCACACTTTCCCCCCTGCATTGCTGCTGCATCATCTGTCAAACAGCTGATTGGTGTGCAAGCACAGCAACCCAACTCTGTATCCATCACTAGCCTCCTTGTGTATTTCCTGTACCCCAGGCAGACTGCCCCCCATCCTCCCCCACTTGGTACGCCACTGAATTAATTACCCAGACTAGTGTTTCTCAACCTTAGCAACTTTAAGTTGTGTGGACTTCAACTCCCAGAATCCTAGCTGGCTGGGGAATTCTGAGAGTTGAAGTCCACACATCTTAAAGTTGCTAAGGTTGAGAAACACTGACCTAGACAGTCGGAAGGCTGATCTGCATATTCCTTTTTTTTTTCTTTTTGCCTATGCATATATGTGACTTTCCCCAACCTGGGGACAATTTCCTGGTCCTACAACCTCCCAGAGCAGGCTGCATATCCTGGGAATAGGAAATCCAACAGATCTGGAAAGTACCAAGTTGGAGAATCCCAGCCTAGATAATAGAAAAGAAATCTGTTATGAAAAAATGTATGTTAAAAAAAAAAGAATCACCACTGTTGCTAAGTTATCATTATGACATAATTGACCAGAGTGGCTTATTCTGTAAATTAGGTGTAAAATTGAAGAAAATGGACTATTGGAAGCAATGAGTGCAGTTACTTGCGTGCAACAAATGCATTTAAAATAATTATCAGAATGGTCAGACTTCTTAGTGAGTGGTTCAACCAGAAAATGAGCAAAGGCTGTCATTAGGAAAATGTGATGGAAATTAAATTGCTTTTTAGCAAAGGGTATTCTTTGCAAAGAATTTAATTCTCAGTTAAAATCCCCACACAGCAATCTCTTCACTTCATCTTGCTGATCATATGTCTCCAGGTGATAATTCAGAGCATTTCCAAGTCCCTCCATTATCTTCTGCACTGAATATAAAATTTCAAATTAGGAATAGAGAACAGCGTGTTCTGTTAATAAAAGGCTTCTTTTGAACCCTTCTGTATAATAATAGCCACAATGTTTTGGTATCTGCCTCCCCACAGATAGCTGTCTTGAAGTTTCAGTTGCCACTACTGACTTTTCCTATTCTTAGAACAAACAGGAATATAGCATTCTTCCTTCCCCCATGTGATCATGACATTCAGGGACAAATTAGCCATTGTATACATACACATCGTTTTGGTCCCTAAAATCTAAATTTATAAGAAAGCAGGTTTAGGATGGAATGATTGGAACAGATAAATAGTAGGGACAACATATCATAGCACAGATTTTGTACACTCAGGCTAACGTTGGCCTGAGAAGTATTATCCTTTCCTGCATTATGTCACATGAGTAAATGAGACCAACCCTGCTACCATTGCCACACCTCTTAGACTCTATGGGAGGTTTCCCCTCCAGCTATGTTAATGTCAATTCTCATAATCCCTAGATTGCATGCCTTTTAACTGTGCTATCCTGGGATAAAGGAAATCTAATCAGAGTAGCAGACCTAAACTAGTTAATATGCTAAATCTCAGGCTGTAAAAGAGTGCAGAGATGACTGGGGAAGAAGGAATGAACTTTAAAGGAACAGAAAGGACAACTCAGTCCTACGAAGGTGGAAAGTGTAAGAAAAAGACTCACATTCCAGCTTGATACCAGCTCTTTGAGGTATGCAGGAATACTACTTCATTTTTGTAGGATATAATAATAAAATTTTGAAAACCCATCACAGTTTCTCTCTGCCCTGTCTTATACCAAGCAAAATCACAGTGGGGTTATTTTGAATTTCTTTCCAAGTCTGAGAACTAGCGGGAACTCTTTTCCACTAGTGAATGCAACTGGATTTATGTAGTGGTGATAAATAACAGTTACTCTCTAAACTTGCTAGGTCTGCCATTTTTGCTTTCTACCTAAGGAATATACTATAGATATTCCTTAGGTAGATGCACTGTAGAAAATTAAAATAGTTAATAGACTCCATACATGGGCCTGGAGGTCCTGTCAGTTGCCCAAAGTTGTAGATGTTGACATTTGTCATACTGGTTCAATTAATGGATTATGACTGCATTTATTGGGTGGCCAATACATTTAGATAAATAAACAGCCAAGGCCATTCTCAGAAATAATAAAACCCTAATATCCACTGATTTGGAAATAAATCTCATTGAATGTATTTTTCAGTAAACATCTCAGCATTGCATTGCATAGATTGCCCTGTGATCTTGCCTGCAGATTGCAGGCCGAGAGGAAAGTTTCGGGCATCCATATAGAAAATTTCCTATCTAATTAGTTGTTCATAGCAATATCTAAGGCTTCTGGAACAGGCATTTTACAGGATGATCCTGTGAGGGCAAGGATGGAAAATCCATAGCCTTACAGATCTTGTTATCCTACAAACTCCCAAGCATCACAGCCAGTGCAACCAGTGGTCAGGGATGTACGGAATTGTCATTGTAGAGGAGGGCGCTGATAGCCTTGACAAGGGTGTGCAAGAGCTGTTACAAGAGCTGAACAGAAAGTAAACAACAACTCAATCTTGGCAAAAGACGGAGCTTGAGAAAGAGACTCAAAATAATTCCACCTATATTTAGTTTGGTATAAGAGGGGGCAGAGGGAAACTGGCAGGCTTTCAAGATTCTGTTATAATACCCTAGAACACAAAGTAATATTCCTGTCATCCTTGTGATGTCTGCTTCCTGACCTGGCCTATCTCAAAGGGTTGACAGTTCAGCAATATTTGGAGAGCTTCAGATTCCCCACCCCTACTCTAGAGGCTTTCCTGGTCACCAGAAGCTATAGAAAAAGACTAGTATACTTATTTTTCAGTTGCAGTCAAATTCCTTGGAAGTCTCTTAGGAGATCTTTCAATCTATCATCTATTTAAAAAGATCTTCATGAAATTCCCTTAACTTTTGCAAAGCTCCTCTGTCACAGTAAATCGTATTTTGAAAGCACAAGTTTACTTATTTCAAGCATTCCTATTCTTACTGAGCTAAAATGATTCCAGAACAGCTTTCAAATACTAGTAGCAAGGTAACCTCTGACCACAAGCTTGCAGTCCAAGATGAGAAGGCCTGGGGAGAAAGGAGATTTTAGAAAGGCAGTGCAGGCATCAGTCTTTGAAGTCACAGTCCCCAGGCCCAGCTAGGATGTCAGCAGTTCAGATTGTCTCCTAGAATGACAGTGGTGAACAGCCCTGAGCACCTCGTCTTCCAGCAAAGGAGATAGAATAGTTCTGCTTTTTTCCTTTCCATCTGCTGTCAGTGCAAATGGTTCTTCCCTCCATTTTAAATTTTAAACTTTCTAAATCGTCCAGAAATTTAGGGGTGACTGTAGTCCAAAAAGGGCAATGGCGGGGGGGAGGGGGCGGGAGGATTTAGGTGTAGCCTGTTAAAATTCAGAAGGAATTAAACTCAGAAGTCTTTCTCCCTGCCCATGGATATGTGAAGGTCTGTGTTTAGGTGATTCCTGCACAATCTGTTTCTCTGTAACATGTAACACTGTAGACCAGGGTTTCTCACCCTTAGTGACTTTCAGATGTGTGGACTTCAACTCCAGCATAGCTGGCTGAGGAATTCTGGGAGTTGGTCCACACATCTGAAAGTTGCCAACGTTGAGAAACACTGCTGTAGATTTTCCCTTTGTTAGTTAGTGTTTATAATTAGTTATGGGCTGGCTGAGGAAGAACAAGGAATTGAATCTGAAACAGTAAGATGGGGATGTTTATAAAAAAGGGTCACAGCTTCAGAAGGTAATAGATTTCCCTGTTCTGAATGAGATGACGCTCTCCAAGAAAAAGCAGCTTCTGTACTCAGTTTGGAGATGCTGCTTGATCCAGATCTCTTTCAGGTTTCTCAGACTGAGGCAATAGCCAGCAGTACCTTCTATGAGCTTTGGCTGATAATACCAAAATATATCCTTTTCTGGAAGAAAATGAACTTAATACTGGGCTGAATGTGCAGCTTATATCTGCAGCTGACTGTTGTTAATGTGTTCTGTGTAGCGCTGCCCTTGTGTCCAATCCTAAAATTTCATTTGATAGATTGCTCGGAAGCCCAGTTGGTCTCTGGAGTAATTCAAAGAGATCATATTGTACCTATGCTAAAAAGCACCGTGCTGGCTTGATCCTGGGCTAAAAAGAAACCTCCGTTTATTACCTTTAAAGCTCTGAATGGCTTGGTTCCTGGCTATTTAAGGTTAAGCTTTCTTGGTAGGTGCCCCGTTCTTTGAAATATACCTTCTGCTATATTGAGGGACCTACCTCATTGATGGCATTTAGAACAACCCTTTAAAACTGGATTTTGTTGTTCTTAACATACCTAAATCAAATTTTAAACTTGATTTTATGTTTTATTGTACATCAGAGCACCCAATAGTCACTGTACAATTAATTTAGAATCACAGGGTTGGAAGGGAGTTTGGAGGTCTTATAATCTATCCCCCTGTACAGTGCAGGCATCCTCAGACAAATGGCTGTCCAACCTTTGTTTGAAAACCTCCAGTGATGGAACACTCATGGCTACAAGAGAAAGACTGCTTAATAGCTCTCAAAATCAAGAAAATCCTCATTTCGAGTTTGGATCTCTCACTTCCATCCAGTGGTTCTTGTCCTACCTTTAGTCACAATGGAGAATAAATCCACACTATCTTCCCTGTGACATCCCTTCAAATATTAGCAAGCACTGGAAGACTGCTATCATGTCTCCCCTCAGCCTTCTCTTCTTTAGGCTAAATCAGTGTTTTTCAAACTTGGCAACTTTAAGATGTGTGGACTTTAACTCCCAGAATTCCCCAGCCAGCTGAAGCCCACACATCTTAAAGATGCCAAGTTTGAAAAACAGTGGGCCAAACATACCCAGATCTTTGAACTGTTCTTCAATTTAATAAATCAATAACATGTGATCAGAATGACATGTACCCTTTGGGGGCAGGTGCTGGTAGATTTTCTTGTCTCAGATTCCAAAGCACCTTGAATGTTTTTGGTACTACCTGCTTTGGCCTTGAAGTGGGTGGAATCCTGGAAGTGTCTCAGGTAGCCCAGCGTTTTGGACTAGAGTGAATAAGGGAAGTGAACAAAGATTGGTACCATAAATAAATCAGGCAAAGGTAGAATGTGCAGACAAAATGTGAGAGACTGGTTCAACTCTAAATTATTTGGCTTCAGTCAGTAAATGTCTATTCAGCTGTAAACCCTTTTCAATTCAATTTGACATACTTCCAAGCAAGTGCAGTGGGTCACAAAGTAAACAGGTTTTTTTAAGGATAGGCTGCATTATGATAACACTCTGACCCTGACTGCAGGCTGATTCACAAGTGTACTTAGCTGAGATTACATTTCAAATCTGCTCAAATCTAACACATTCAATTTTTCCTTCACAGATCCTTCTAAAAGGTAAATGTAAATGCATTCATTTTATCCATTCTCATTATGCTGGAGAAAATTCTTTCCTCTGTAATTCCTTTTTCTTTAACTGATGGAGGGTGTAGGACAGACAGTGGGCCAACCAGCCAGTGTTTATATATATTTTAGAGTGTTGTGCCTGATGCTGTTTTTATTATAGTACAAACGATGTCTGTTGACCAACATCTTCTCTAATTAAGCAGGAGCTATATTTTGAGAAAAGGCACAGGATCATCATCACTTTCCGGTTTGTGCTACTAGTGATGGCTGTTGGCCAGAACTGCAAAATGTAAGGTTAGGTGCTAAATGATCTATCCTGCATGACAGCTGTAAGACAATCTAGATCAGCATTTGTCAAACCTTGGCAACTTGAAGATATGTGGACTTCACCTCTCAGAATTCCCCAGCCAGCATGGGGAAGCTTAATGAGATTGTTTGTCTGGAAAATTTCTCTGTGTAAGAGCTTGAGAACTCTGCTGGATTAGACCAGTGGACCATCTGGTAGAGGATTATTTGACTACTCTGGAAATCATTCAATATGTACATAACTGTACATGTTATGCTTCTGGAAGGTGTTACATCAGATTCTGCTCACAGTCCTGCAAAGACTTGCAAAAAAAGTTGCCATCTGTGACCATAGCAAGGCACAATTACATTTCCTAGGAATTTAGTTCTGTGTAATATAATGTACATGCCTTTGAGTCTTTTCAGATTTATGAAATGATCTACTAAGCTTTTCCCATCCTGGGACTCTCCAGATGTGTTGGGGTTACATCTCCCAGAGTGCCCAGCAAGCATGATCAAAGCTAACTGGAAATTCTGGGTGGTGGCACCTCAACACTTCTGGAGGACATCAAGTTGGGTAAACGGATCTTTTACATGATTTTTCAGGGCAGGCGTGGGAAAGTGTGAATTCAGTCCCAATTATTATGAGGCATTTTAAGAACTGTCGTTGTAGTTGTTTCTTGTTTATGAAATGTAACACCAAATAGCTGATAAAACATTACTATGAATATTTATTATGTTAAAATAATGACCTTGACAATAATTGAACACAAGCAACAGAACAGATTAGCTGCATGTTTATAAGCAAGACTAAGAAAGATCTGAAAACTGGGATGTGCGTGTTTAAAATATATCTGGAAATAAAGGCTTAAGTATCTATCATCTATCAATCAATCAATCATCTATCATCTATCTATCTCTTTGAAGTCTTCCACTTTTTTCTGTTTATTTTCAAACCAGTCCTTAACAAGGTTCTGGAATTTATAGGGTCTATATAACACATGAACCTTTGTTATGGGCTTAATTTTAGAAGGCATATTAAACTCCAGATTGAGTGGTCCTTGTTCTGTGCAAGATAATTCAAATACTATACTAAGAATACTACCATACAGGCACAGAACTATGGAAGGCTTCAGAGAAATGAAACTGGGAAGGCGTGATGGAGAAAGCCATCATTCAATTGCCCTAAAAGTTCACTGTTACAATTTTCAAAATGCATTTCTAATCAGTAAAAGCTTAAGGAGAAGTGATGTGATGTAACCCAAGTCCTACTCTAAACAGAAGCATGAGATCGGCTCTGGAGATGACTTATGAGGGAAGATATGAGAAAATTGTTCTCTCTTGGTTGGATCCAAAGATGCCATTGTGTAAAGGCTGTGTTGCCTCTTCCTCTTCCCATTATAATCCTTGTGTCTTGTCCTGTACGTTTCCAGAGCATATCCCAAACTTAGAAAAATTTTTTGGGGGTGGATATCATTTAGATACAGTAGGAAGGGAGAGAGGCTTCTTCAGTGAAAGCAGTCATGGAAGATAAGATTCAACCCACTATCTTTGCTGCAGCAAACAATGTTTACCCCAACGGAGGTGGAGGGCACCTTTCAAGAACTGATATTATTAAACTATTATTTGTTTATACTTAATCTGTCTAAGGAACTGTGAATTCACAGAAATAATAGCAAGATTTTTGCCATGTAAAATTCCTGCTCTATTGTGTGATTACCATGGAGACAGTTGGTCTGATTCTCTATTTTTGCTTGCTTCTATCCTTCATTGAGCATTATTCCTACATTGATTCATCAGTAGCTATGGGTGGGGAGGGGAAGGTGGAAGAACTACCCATCTCGCTTCTTATGCCACATGCCATGTAATGTTAACTCTTTTGATTATCCAAACCTCCTGAACGATCTGCATAAGTCAAAGAGTTGGTTCTCCATTCTTGTCTGCTACAAAAAACCCCTATTTTATTCCTCTCAGCATCCAATAGGATAAGAATTGCCTTACCCAGGCTGCCTAATACACCAATAAAAGCCCTGATTTTGGGAGAGTAAATTCTGCTCTGAATGCTATCACTTGCATAGTGGCAATAGAGAAGTTGGAGATCAGCCTTTTCTTCAAGAACACCTGGCCTGTGAAATAACCTTCCTTCTGTGATTTCTAGGCCCCAACATTGAGATGCTTTAGGGGTCTTTATGTTTACCTCCCTTTTGTGGGTGTGTGTTTCTAACGGCTTGTTTTTATTCCATTTTTATTCTATTTTCATCCTGTTTTAATTGTAAACCACTTTGGAAATGTTTAAAGAAAGAAGCAGTCTAGAAATATTTTCAAGAGACAAGCCAACAAATTGTTCAGTGTTGTTGGTGCTGTCTTCCTATCACTCGTGCATCACAGTCAAGCCCAAATGTCTTTTCAAAAACAAGCAAGATGGTTCTACCCAAGTCCAGACTTGTTTTTTAACTGTCCTACCCTACAACAATATCATTTCAAACTAAAACTGGGCCATAGAGGCAAACATTGTTCTTACATACTATATGTGGCAGAAGGAATTATGTATTGTCAGGCTTTTAAAAGAGGTAGTATTATCGTCTGAACAGCAAAATAATGCTGTCCATTTGCATATTATTTTCCTTTCTGTTTGTGACCCCAACCATCCATTGGACCAAATACACCTTATTCTATGATACTGTTTGTTTTTATGTTTTGTCTAGGGTTTGCAGGTGAATGTGCACCAAGCAGTTTGAAAAGAATAATTATAAACGGAGGTGTCTTTGTTCTATTCTTACAAAACAACTGGTTATAACAAATGGAATATTAGTGAAATAATGGCTTTGTGCTGTGATTCATTATTTACTATAATGAGGAATTTAATTAGATGGTAGTTTTCCAACTTAGCAATAGGCTTTTGCTCTGTTATTATTAACTCTGATATGGAAAACTCCTTACTAAAGTTCTCCTTTTGACATTAGAAATCAATCAAATAGAATGAGCTACAGGACAGCTTGAAAGATAGTGACTCAGAGAAGAGAAAAGTCAAGGCCAAAAATACTTTATGGCAGTGCCTGTATTGACAAAACATTATAATGGTAGATTGGAACAAAATTACTCATTACTCTGGAGCTGCTATAGAAAATCTGCCTACATAGAAAGTGTTTTCACTTCATTTCAAAGCTGTTTTCATTATTTTATCATGTATTAATGTTTTATTGTTGCATTCCTCTCTCTTCCTTTGCCTGAAGACTGCAAGGGAACATACATAACTCCAATCAACACTCTAGTGTAGTAGAGTAGGTTGAGAGCGTGATTTAGCTCAAGGTCATCTTGATGTCTTCCTTGATGAACAATTCGAATGTAGGTCTCTTTGTTCCTAGTCAAAAATTCTAAACACTCTACTACACTGACTTGCCACAATTACAAAGAAACTAAGCTATTTCCATTTCTGCATTATTTTGTAGTGACTTGGGCTGCAGTCCTGCACATTGGAAAGCTGCTGAAATGTCCCTGATGTCAATGAGATTTACAGCGATAGCCCTAAACTAGCCGTCAGCAGTTGATGCCCTGAGCAAAACATGCAATTGACACCCATAACCTAAACGCTGATAGCAGATTTGATTTTTTTTCCTTGAAATTTGGAAACTTGCTTGGTATCCAAGCTGACTACGTAGTTTGCCTTTTAAGTTTTAAGTCATCTAACCATGCATAGGACTGTATTGTTGGTAAATACTCAATATAGAAGTTACAGGTTATGTTTCAAACTTATGTTTAATTTAAAATAAATCTCACATTTTTGCCAAAATAAGAGAGCTTATTGCACATTAAAATATTGTCTAATACAGGGGTATCTTCAGGGAGCTGGTCAAAAAAATCAAGATGGTGGTCACAGCTATGTGATCAAAGTCCTGAATTTTTTAACTTTTTAAAAAAAATTCTGTTACTGTTTTTGTATGTTAAGCTGCCCAGGATAATTGGAACAGGGCAGTCCAGAAATCTGAAAAAATAAATAAAGAAAATAAACCTCCTTTGCAACTTGTGTTTGTGGTATACTATATAATGGTATGCTATTCTATTTCTATTTTTAGCTTGTTTTTTATTATTTTTATTATTTTTTTTTTATTATTATTATTATTATTATTATTATTATTATTATTATTATTTTGATAGATATCATCTTTTAGTGTTGATAATGCTTTTTCCCTCCTGATATTCATTGCAGATTACATAGATTCAGTAGTCTGGTAGCATATGGTTTTGTTGGTATGAAATTTGAATGGGTCTTCATGTCAAAATAATGAAATTTGTGTAAATCTACAATGGCAGAGAGGGCCTAGCTTCCTCCCAATTTATACTCCCACATTAGCAATTCATTAATTTAAATAAATCACATTCTGTAGAAACAACAGGAGAACAGGCATTAACATTTGTGAAATCTGAGAGCTCTATTTCCAGAGGAAAACACTTCAACAGGAAAAATCTTTTTCCAATTATTTCCTACAAATATATTTCATTTCACATTATGCAGAACATGTTTTCACATATGCTACAGCACTAGATGGCAGTATTACCTAACCCAAACAACACTTATTTTAATCTGTGTAGACCAGTGTTTCTCAACCTTAGCAACTTTAAGAAGGGTGGATTTCAACTCCCAGAATTCCCCAGCCAGCATGGGAGTTGAAGTCCACCCATCTTAACGTTGCTAAGGTTGAGAAACATTGATGTAGACATTTCAGCTGTTATCTTACGATGCTGAGGCAAAAGTTTGTTGGGAGGATTTGGTCTGAATTTATGGTGTGGCCTACACAACTCGGACAGAGCTTTTGGTATAAGGAGTTACTGACAAAATACCAAATTACTTTTAGTATGTCTGGAAAGGTGAATTTATGGGCAAAGGAAATCTCATTCCTATGACTGTTTAAACTGAATGCCACAAAGAGTTATGAAGATGCCCAGGAATCCTTTAGGATGACTTATAGATAAGGATCTTTTTGCTTCAACCTATAAAGTGCCATGAATTCTGATGGATCAATATTTTTATAGCTATTTGCTACTTTTGATCTCATCAAATCTGCAGTAAATTGCTTAGCCTTCCTTAAGCCAGCTAGGGATACTCTTTTTCATAAGGTATGGTCAGTGTTTGTGTAAGATACCTGAACTTTGAAAACAATCGAGGTCCAAGTTTTGTCCCTCAAGGTCAGTGATTCCTACAAGACATTTGCTGCAGAGGGAAGAGTTAAGGTGGTTATTCTCCACCCAGCCACTTAATTTTACATACGAAGATTTAGCATAACAACCTTGATCACCACATAGATCTGGTGAGAACAGGTAAATCAGCTAGATTGTTGTGTATTGGCTGTATTAAAGCACAGATGCAAGGACAGCCACCAACTCTAATCAGAATAACACTTGTAAAGTTTTATGCTGCAGACAATTCTTGAGGTTTGCTTAAGCTAGGCCTTGGGGATAGATAGATGATTGAGAGGCCTGTCCCATTTTCAAGTATCCCATCATATGGGTAGAATAGATTCCTTTGACTTAGTCGAAATGGTTGAAGACTTGCTCATCATCTTTCCATTCTTTTCCTTCAAAACCAGCTGCAGAAGGAAGTGAAAATGGACACAATAGGATAGGGCAAAATCTAATTGGGGAGTAATTGCAAATTAGGGGCAGATACAAAAACCCACAACTTGCTTTCCTTTAGTGGATTTACACTACTACTGTCCAGCTATCTGATACATTTCTATCTATAATAACTATAGTAAATATTGTTTCCACTATTTTATAATAAATTGAGAATTGGATTCTTAGTTTACCTTGCAGGTCTCTGACTGTCTCAACAAACACAAAGGATATTGAACACATTACAATTGTTAACTGATAAGATACTTGTTAACCTGCCTCACATGTAAGCTACATTGGCATAACCACCTTTTTTCCCCTCCTTCCGCCTGTAACTCATCCCAATTTAAATCTTACATCAGTTTAGCCACTCCATGCATCTGATGAAGTAATCAGCAGCTCAGAAAAGCGTATGTCTTTCAATAAAATGTGTTAGAAAAGCTGCTAGCAGACTCCTTCTGATTTTTAGCTACCCTGAGTAACACAAAACAGTAATGGAAATAGATAGATCTGCCAATAGTAATCTGTTCCAGAGTGGTTACGTTTATTATTCACCCAGATAATAAAGTCTGAATACCCAAGAGGCCTCATCTTTCCAAAATCCTGTTTCCATTTCAACCTGTGATAATCCCCATGAATATTGTATGTTCTCTGCTGAAAAGATTGGGCAGAGTTTATGGAGGCAAGCATCAAAGCCAAGGTACATGCACACATTGTGACAGTATGCGAAGATTGTTACAGGAATTGTGTTCATCAACTGATAAATTGTCGGGGTTTAGGCAGAATGAAGCAATGGCATTCAGTGGCAGGTACAGCATCTCATAGCAATTTTCATTTGGCTAGGGCAAATATTCACATTCGGTATTATGAACCAAAGAACGCAAGTGTCTCGAATAAGTGCCCCAGAATTTGTCCTGGACCCGTGACATAACTTGCTTTCTCAGATGTGCAATAGTAAAGGATTTTGCTCCTTAACCAGTCCTGCAGTAAGATCTAATTGCCAGTCCAGTCAGCTTCTGTACAATGCAGATTTGCTGGAAAGACCCAACTCTGTCTTCCATATTAGCAGCAACGTACTTGGGGTCAGCCCTATTAGTTGCCCACCAGCCAGGGGCCTTTGTTCCACAGAGCCACACATTTTGATGATTTATTTTAGGAAAGACTCCAGAAACGTGGGCATGCCTTGAGCATAAGCAACTCTTTTTCTTTATTGGGCATCAGAGAGTTGATTTTAAATAATTTTGCTCAGTGGTCTTATAGTACAATGGCAGGAAACAGGAGATTATTACAAACCTTTGGGGGACATCTCAGGGAGGGCTTTTGTTGTTTGCGTTTCTGACTGAACCAATAACATTTGAAAAGGCAAAGAAGAAGGGCAACATCTGCCCTCAGCTGCAATAAAAAATGTTTCTTTTCACTGAAAAATGGCCAGGCAGATACTGCTGGCTATTAACTACTCAGGGCTGCATTTTGTCTTGCTACAGCTAATGATCTCCCCTTTCCAACTTAAATCTTTAATGTTTTTGATCTCTGTCTTAACTTCACTTTCATTGGAGGCTGCAAAGCTACATTTTTAATTAGTTATTCTCCCTCTGAGGAAAAAAGCAGGCTATCAAAAGAATAAATTATATAAGCCTAGTATGGTTCTAGGAGGTAATTTAAGGATGTCCCATGACTTTTGAGAGAGAGAGTTGGTTAGCAAGTCCTTAAGAAAGCTTCTAGGGATTACAAGGATTGTGAATACTGCTGGCTAGTGGCAAAGTGATAGTTGTGCAAGGTGCTTGAGAATCTGAGGGTCATGTAATTCCAGACTGTCAAAAAAGAAACACGTAATCCAAATAAATTCCAATCCTAGCTTCAGGCCTAGTTTTTTTCAGGAGCTAAGTCAGGTAGAAGATGGGAGTATGTGAAGAATGGCTAGCTTGATCTTCCTGGACATCTAGATAGCTTTTGAAGGCCACAGGCCAACTGGCATGATAATTCCATTCCTACATTCAGGACCATTTCCTAAAGACCATGACAAGGTACTACTGCTTAGTCCCTGCTGTGCAACACCAGAGCTTCTAACTTGTTTCCATGTTTTTCACAGGACCTTTAGAAGAGAACTTGGAGAGGTCTCTCCAAGGTCATGGGACCAGTAGAAGAGGAAATTTGAAATGAAAGAGTGCCAATTCTATAATGGATCAAGGTCTACTTCTTTCATCTGAGTTACTGCTTGATTTTTGGGTGGGAGTTCTGAAAGGGGCAATTCAAATGTATCTGGAATGATATTTAGGAGAAGTCTGGTTTGCATAAATATGCTCTAAAATTTTTCTTTCTCTCTCTCTCTCTCTCTCTCTCTCCCCCCGTATGTATGTGTGTGTGTGTTTGTATGTGTGTTGCATTTGTGTGTTTGTATGTGTGTTGCATTTGTTTTTGGAAAATCCACATCACCACTGTCTTTTTAACTTTCTTAAAAAGAAAAATGATAAATTTGGTAGTAGGGATAAGATTCTTTAGAGATAAGAATATGCCTAACTCTGAAAGTAGTTCATATATGCTGCTCCAGGCATACCCCAACTCTGAAAAATCAGACTAAAACAATAAGAATACATTTAAAAAATAACACAGAGTATAATAACACTTATAGTAGCCTTTCTCAACTGAGGTTCTGCTAAAAGTCGCTAGGGGTTCTTCAAGAGTTTGTGACTGAAAAAAAACCTTCATTTTTTTAACTTTATGTACTGCAGAATGCTAGGGCAATTTTTGCGTGCCACGACTCAACTGCCGCTTTATTGTTGCAAATATTGTAAAATGTGGGTTGTGTAGGTTAGAAGTAAATTGTACTGTGATGTTTTGTATTTTTTGCCATTTTTATACAGGGGTTCTCTGAGACTTGAAAATAATTCAAGTGTTCCTCCAGGGCAGTGTTTCTCATCCTCTGCAACTTTAAGCCGTGTGGACTTCAACTCCCAGAATTCCCCCAGCCAGCTGGCTGGGGGAATTCTGGGAGTTGAAGTCCGCACGGCTTAAAGTTGCAGAGGATGAGAAACACTGCTCCAGGGTGAAAAGGTTGAAAAAGACCGACCTACAGCTTTGTGAGCTGTTATCTACATAGATATAATCAAATGCCCTTATTTTAAATGCTCTTCATAGGAGTACAATAAAGGTTAAGCTTGCATCAGTTTTTCTCTGAAGTAATTTAGAAATAAAAAAGCAGAGGAAAGTAATCATAGTAACAGGCATACTGTACATTATGTCAGTCAAGGGATCCATCTTCTGTATAAATATTTTCATTGATACTGGCTGGTCTTTAATCTTTCCTTAAGCGTTGTCTTGCAAATGCACTTCAGACCAATGCCACACCACCACACCTTAACACAGTGTTGTCCAAACTTGGCCACTTTAAGACGAGTGGACTTCAGCTCCCAGAATTCCCCAGCCACATGGCTGGCTGGGGAATTCTGGGAGCTGAAGTCCACTCGTCTTAAAGTGGCCAAGTTTGGACAACACTGCCGTAACATTTCGCTCTTAGTCAGATGCAGACGCCGAATGGATCTTGTTTAAAAGAACTTCCTGTTACTGAGGTCAGTTTCACCTGGTCAGCATCCAGATCTGGGACCACAGCAAGGTGTTAAGAGTTTTCTCTAGCCTTTTGCTGCCATCTTGTGATTGTCCAAGTTTTTCCAGCTCAGATAGGGTAGCCTGCTGATATTCCTTACCCATGTTATCTGAACAAAACCTGTCATTGTCATTGTTTCTGGTAGGGAGGGCAGGAAAACTAGCTGCTTTGATGCCAGTAGGTTACTTCAAGGGGACCTTCAAACGATGCAAAGCCAGCCTTTGAAAGGGTAGTGCTGTCGTTTATTGTTAAAAGGCTTTCAGCCCCATTTTGACAAGACCCCTATCTACATAAGACGCCTATCTCTATAAGACCCCCTTTTGATAAGACGGCTGACATGAGATCCTCCCCTCCTGATTACTTTCCAGCTCCCCGTGTATTTCTTCCAGCCCAAAGAAAAGCAGCAGTAATTATGCCCACTGAACTTAGCAGCAGGAAGCTCAACATTTCACAGATCTTGATTAGCTTTCCAATGCTAAAATTAAAGCTGTGAGAGACAAACTGTGTCTTCAACAAATTTGGAAGGGTTTCTTTTTCTTTTTTGTTGTTTGCTCTTAAAGAGAAAGGAGAGAGAGAAGAAGGGGAGAAATCACATCACACCAAGGCAAATCCAAGGAGAAATCTAATTAAAGCATATGAAGGAGTCAATATTCAAGGCCATCTTGGGCCTCCCCTGCTGGATAAATTATGAGGGGGTGGGGGGGGAAGGCCGGGGTGAGAAAAGTAAGATAAACTGTTTTTCTTATTATGCCTAGTCAAAGGCCAATGTGCTCTCTTGCCTTGATTCATCTTCTTCCTTAGCAAAAGAATATGGAATTGGAACAGGCATGACAAATATTGTGTTCTTTTGTGAATGAACTAGAATCTCTTTCAGAGAAAGCTTGCTTCTCTGACGATTCTTATTCCTTGCTCGTTTCTATATTGTTTTGGCCTGGGCTCTCATCTCTGACCAGCTTCCCTCCACACATCTGTAGCCGGACCAGAAATGATTTTGTCAATAATGGTTGACTCCAGACCCTGCCACATGAGGATCTTCTCCCCTGAAGCATCAGCAACAAAAGCATTGGTCTCTGTGTAATACTTAGAGTATCCAGAGTAACTCTCACACTTCATCCCAGTAATTCAAACAGTACACCATTAACATTTGTCAGAAGGATGGAATTCAACATTTTAGATAGGGTGAGAGGAGAACTGGAGCTGAAATAAATTATTGTATTTGCTCAAAAGATACCCCTGAATTTAAGAATAACTCCTAAAGGGCTACTTAAGACTTCCAACCACCCCCTGCCACAGTAACCAATGGTCAAAGCTAATGGGAGCTGCAATCAAAGAAAAACCTGGTTGGAAAAGATGATTGAAAGGACTGGCTGGTTCCCTTTTTCCTTCCTTGTTTTTGTTAAATGAGGGACAACAAATCATTTTCTCTATTCTCAGTAACAAATTGTGCTGCACAGTATCTTTTATTTTCTAAAAATCAATGTAAGCATTGAAATAATCATCTTAGAAAGCATTACATATGCAAATGAGGTAGTCAGTTAAGGGAGCTGAGCCCAGCCACAGAGCACTGCAACCATGATGTAATATTTCATAAGGAGCCATGGATTTTACACCAGTTTTAAGCTTCAGAGAATTCATATAACCCAGATGGGCAAGATAGTACAATGGAACTAACTGATGACTTGGCAGGATAGTTGCTTCACATTCTGTGCTTATTCAAGCTTCTCCACCTTCTGATAATCATTTGGCCATTGTTTTTATGGCCACCTTCCCCAAACTAACATCTCCAGAAATGGTAGTATTCTCCAAGATATTTTTTTCAGATGTGTGAGAGTCCAACTTCCATCATCTTTTACATAATACATATGACAAGTGTCAGATGTGGTGAAGAGAGTTGGAGTCCAATACACTAAGATGCAACATGTTAGTAAACATCCATGGTGGGAATGGGGTAAGTGATAGGGCTTTGTGTTTCCTGCTCGGCAAATAAGGCAAGAGAAGGACATTAATTATCCATTTGCTGTGGTTTATACATCACGTCCTACTCAAATTAAAGAATAAAATTGCTTTGGATTTTAACGTTGGCTAGAATAGTATGTTACAATTTTAGATCATCCCACTCAATGACTGCCTACCAAAGCATCGTTGTTGTACTTATGAAAAATACTTCTCTTTATTGAAGAGAACAAGGAGCCATTTATATATGTGGGCTTTTGAAGCATACCATGCATCATACACATTATTTTTCACCCCCACCCCCATTCCCATCATAGTAACATTGCTTGCTATGAAGCAAATCAGTACCCCAAGAAACTAACTGTTCAATCAATCAAAAAATAAAGGTTTTTTTTTTTTAAATCTCTGCTTTCAACCAATTAAGCTTAATTCTGGAATATATGTGAACTTAATCTGACATTTATGTCAACATCTGAAATATTTTCCCCTTCCTCGTGGTTTCTACTTCTGACAGCAATTAAAAAATCCTAGGAAACTGCACAAAATTAAATTACTCAAGAATGGAAACTATAGTGTAAATTGCTCATCGCTGGTTGCCATTAACATACCACATCTAAATTGGTTTCTGTTTGCAGTGAATAAGAACCCTGGTTAAAATCAAGGAATTAGTATTGTTCCTCTATTTTTCAATATGGGGAGAAAGGGTGGAGCTCTCCCTTGTGCTTTTATTACCCCTGCCCCCCCCCCATATTTTTAGCTGTTCTGATAGTGCTAGTAAGTACCAGGATATCAACAGGCAGTGAGATGGAGCTTCATTGTTGAATTTATACATATAGTAAGTAGATCTACAGTACTGTTTTTCTTGGAATAGGGTCCCTAATGTGGCATCTGTGGGCACAGGCATCTCTCAAGGTACCCCAAGTTCCACTGACCTCCCACTTTTAATATTTTCAGATTTTTCAATTGTGTATTTATGCATGGATGTATGTTAAAGGGGAAAGTGGAGA
This sequence comes from Python bivittatus, assembly GCF_059951505.1. Taxonomy (NCBI): domain Eukaryota; kingdom Metazoa; phylum Chordata; class Lepidosauria; order Squamata; family Pythonidae; genus Python; species Python bivittatus. The sequence continues at coordinate 708,753 of NW_028277108.1, forward strand.
GCAGCTTCCATGTTGAAGACAAGTAAGGTAATAGTGAGTTTTTGTGTGGAAGTTTGATTTAAAAGGGATGAGCCAAAATAGCAATTGCCAGGGAGCTGATCACCCTTTTTGTCTGAATTGATTTACATGATCGGGATGAATGATTTGAAGGATGGATGGTCAGCGGAGGGACCAGTGTTGGGAGTAGGGTGATAGAAGCCATAACCTAGTTATTTTGGGACAACGGAGATACAGCAGAAGGGGCTGAGTAAGCCATTCCACAGGAAGGGTGACTGCAAATTTGGTGACAATCTTTGCTTCTAACTCAGCTCCCTCTACTGGAGAACTAGATGGCTAGATCTCTGAGGCTCCTGGCTTCAAGGTGCTGATATTAAATGCCAAGTCTGTCTGCAAAAAGACCACATTCATACACAAATTGGTACTGGATGAACAGGCACAAAAGTCTATGCCTTTTATTTGTTAGTTGGAAAGAGTGCTACCAGACTCCTGATTTTTGCAGATCTGATACGTACTATTGAAACCTGGTTAAGTGAGGATGACAATGATGCCCTCTCATAAATTTGCCTGCCTGGGTTTCAGGTCCATCAGCAATTTCAAGGCTAGGGCCAGGGGGGCGGGATGACATTCATTCTTAAAGACACCATACCTGTGACCAAGGGGCCTACTCTGGAGATTTCAATGTGTGAATGATTGTATCTGAAATTGGGCCACAGAAACAAGTTAGGGGATCCACTAGTGTATCAGCCAGTGAAATCCCTTTCTGGTCTCCTGGACATAGTCTCAGGGCTGGTGTTGGAAAATTCCTGCCTCTTGGTTTTGGGTGGTGGTGGGTGGACTTCAACATAAATACCCCAGGAGCCAGAAGAGCCCAGGAATTCATGGCCTCCATGGCAACCATGGGATTGTCTCAAGTACTCTTGGGGCCAACCTATACAATTGGAAAGATGTTAGACTTCGTATCACAGTCTCATGGGGGAGAAAAATTGAACTTTGAGTGAGATGGGCGGTGACTAAATTTGAAATATAAATAAATAAATAAATATATACACGCGTGCATGCATGCATCACCCCTTCCTTGAGGAGGGGAAAATAAAGTTCTGGTTTAGTGCAAGGCCAAAGAGCAACCGGAAAACAACAGGCAGGGACAGTGGGGTTGCTTTAATGCTGGGGGGCTGGAGCTATTTGGATGAATGAGAGCCAGTATGGTCTAGTGGTGAAGGCACCCGGCTAGAAAGCAGGAGATCGTGAGTTCTAGTCCTGCCTTAGGCATGAAAGCCAGCCGGGTGACTTTGGGCCAGTCCCTCTTTCTCAGCTCAACTCACCTCACAGGGTTGTTGTTGTGGGGAAAATAAGAGGAAGAAGGAATATTAGGTGTGCTCGCCACCTTGAGTTATTTATAAAAATAATAAAGGCAGGATAAAAAAAAAATGGAGGGTAGGCTGGACAGATCGGGTAATGAGAGGGTTGGGTGCAGGTCATAAATGCAAGTGGATGTGGACTTGTGGGATGTGGGCTGAGTAAGAGGAGAGCGACGTAAACTGGGCGGAGTGGGGAGCTGGAGGAGATGAGGAGATACATATGGAGGGGTAAAGGAGCATCACTTAGGTATGACTGTCTTATGACTGTCTCATCAGTTCCATTCCTTTTGCTTTTGATTGGGTTCCCTATGAATGCTGGAGTAGTCACCCCCCTGTCAAATTACTGGCATTGTTTTATATAGGAATAATAGGAATTTTGCCGCCTCCTGATGTTGTTGAAATTTGGTGGCAAAACCAATTCTACCCCTCCACATAGAATTAGGAGCAAAACAAATGGGTTAAAACTATGAGGCTTAAATGCACCCATTTTGCTTGTTAAATGGCTCTCCAATTCCAGAAACCTGGAACCAAAGGTTGTCAAGGTCAGTCTCACCCATTCTTATATTACACTCATACTCTCAGCAGTCCTCAGAAATTGAAATAAATAATACGTAAAGTCTAAAGTGTGGTCCCAGCCGCCATAATGTTTACTGTGGAAAATCATCCTTGATTAAGTTGTGCAACAGGGTTAAACGATAGGCCTTCTTGATATTGGTATTGCGGTACAAGCAATAGCAACAATTATTACAGGGTTTGGTGGGGTTTCCTTTGTATAGGCTATCATACTCTTTCTCAAATGTGCAAAAATACTGTTTCTTTGCAGTTTCTAGATGCATGGACTTCCATTCCCCAAATTCTCCAGCCCGTGTGGCTATAATTACTTAAAATTCTGGGAGTTGAAGGCCACACATCTAGACATTGCCAAGACTGGGAAAAATTGAACTAGAATGAAATGCCCCAAGAAAGAGCTATCTTATCATGTACAAAAAAAGGACAGGAGTGGGGCAATCCACTTCTTTGCCATGCAAGAGGCCGTTTGACCGTTAGACATGCATCAGTGCAAGCCTTTGGGCCGATATTAAGATTGCAATTAATGAATGAAATAAATTACTCCATGCAGGGAGAATGAAATACTACAATTCCAACTCTTCTAGTAATGGAGAGCCTGGCATGTTTGGACGCCTCCACTACTTCACCAGTTACAGAGCCTTTCCATTCTGTTTTACTCTCTGCAAAGTAAATTTGGGGGAGAAAGATAATGGAGGGCAGAAGAACACACTGGGCAGATGATGCCAACACTGACCTAATTAAGAACCGAGCCAGTTTGTTTTAGCAGTTTGGATCAGCTAGTAACTGTGTCACCATTGTGATGTGAGGAAATTAATTTTCAGCCTCCACCTACTTTAAGCACTTCCGTAATTGGAATTAATGTGTATGTGTGTGTGTGTTTTTAGGAAAACTGCTTAACTCACACTATGTCTTCTACATCCTAAAAACAGTGAGGCTGAAAATAGAGTATAGCTTCATGCTAATTGCAAAGAAGAAGTTGATTTATTTGATATCCACTGCTTTGCTAGGAGTTGTCATTTCTAATCAAAGTCAAAGGAGAAACCCCAAAGCTCAAATGAGCTAAACTGACTGCCTTGTTAGATAGATCCCTCAAGAAGTGGGCTGACTATCAGTCTTTGAAGTATATACAAATTCTCCCAATATTTGGAGGGTGCGTGATGCTTGAAGCTAGAAGCCTTTTCCAAATAACTCTTAGAATTAATAGAGATCAACAATTGTCAGGTTTGCAGCAGATGTAAACATCCATCCCAAAGTTGATCTGAGCTTTAGATAAAAACATGACAAGATATCTTGGTGGAATTCTTGTCACACATAAGGCAGTTTTTATGTCAAGCAAGTATCTACAGAAAGATAGTATCTGACAATTGCACAGGATAGATTTGCTACCAGAGAAGCTCTTGCAAGTAGATTTTAGGAGACTTGTCTAAGCTATTAACCTTCACTAGATTGATTTAAATTTCCAAAGGAAATACATGCAGCTTATGCTATACTAGGAGAATACAAGTAGGTCATCTTAATTTTCATGGAAGGTACAAGGGTAGGAACTTCAGTATCAACAATGAAGTGCCTTAGAGTGCAAATCAAGGGGAAGAAAACAACCTGAATTCTCAAGATTGTTACAAAGTCAGTGATCTTCGTTGTAATAGTAATAATAAGTATTACAAGGCAAATGACAAACAATTTATTTATTTATTCATCATATTTATATAGCTGCCCATCTCACAAGATGTGACTCTTGTGTTAAACGATAACTAATAGCAAAAGGGGAGGAAGCTAAAACGGCAAAGTAGTATAATTCTCGGGTAAAAAAACTGTCCAAGTCACACACAACTCCTGATGACTTTATGGACACTTCCATATAGGTTTTTTTGGTTATCAGTTTAGCTGTAGTTAGCTATTATTTCTTCTGGAATGTTTTTCCTTCTTCCCAGGCAAGTTGACAGCCCTAGTATGTCTTATGATCTTCTATCCAGTGACTATCCAGGCCCAACCCTGTTTAGCTTTTTGAAATCAGCCAAAATCATCAACTGTATACCTAATTAATAAGTACTCTGGGCATGTGATGTACAAGTGATAAGTAACAGCGATAAGCACATTGTGCATTTTATGATGCATAAAAGAAATGTGATACATACTGCAATTATTTACAGTTATGGCTATTTAATCTTTATTCCACTACTGAGAAACAAGGGGGAACATGATTCCTTTACTCCTTTGTGCCTTTCTTCTGTAATGGAGGCCTTCAGAAAGGGGCCAGCAAAGTACATAAACCAAGAGTAATAATAAAAGAATAATTACCTTATCATTAAAATAAATACATCAGATTCCCTTCCTCAAGGAAGAGCCAAACTAACAAATAATAAGCAGAAACAGTTAAAGATGTGCTGAAAAAAAGTGTCTTAAAAAGGTGGCATACAACTAGTAAAGGGGCAGATTATCTAAATGTTGGAGAAGAGAGTTCCACTAGAAGGTGGATGTCATCACCAGCCATGTATCTCAAGAGAGCAGCACATGCAAGAGAAAAGATTACTTAGGTTCACAAAAAAGTGAAAGCCTCTCATGTACTGAATGATATTTAGAAATGAACAGACCTTTCAGTCTGGCTGGTAAAATACAGGATTCCGACAGAAGAGAATATATGTAGCTCAGGGTTGAGCTGTGGATTCTTGGGGTTCTCTGAGCTTGATAATTTTCTTGCAGACATTTCGTTACCCATCTAGGTAACATCTTCAGTGCTAGAAGGGAGTGAGGCTTGCCCTCTGTTTAGATGTAGTAGCTTGGTGGGCGAGTTGTTTTTTCTTTGGTAGTTCCTACATTAGGCTGTTGTTTACTGCTTGATTGTTTATCTGAGTTGGTAGTTCCTCAATTAGGGTATTGTTTACTGCTTGATTGTTTGGCTGATGTTAATCCTTATCTGCTTATCTGTCAGGCCTAGCCCAAGGAACTCCAAGAGACCAGGCAAATTCAGTCCAGCTATGTTTATTAGCTACAACCTCTAGCAAGAGTCTTCCCAGACTAAAACCCCAGTTCCCAAAGTCTTCCAGCCACAACAGTGTGAATTCCTCAGGGAGGTGTCAGTCTCATCCTTTTGTTCCTCCCACGCGGTTCCGGTGAGCTAAGAAAATGCTTATCTCTCTGAGGTTGGCCTTCATAATTCCATTCCGTCACATTATCTGAGTCTTGATTGCTGGTAAGGAAGTGTTCTGGTCTTTTTGTTTCCTTTTGATTGCCTCTTTTGAATAGCGTGTAAATGTTGTTTATCTCTATGTGCCTGTTGATGAGTGACTTGTCTGAATACCAAGTTTCCAGGAATTCCCTCATGTTTTTGGATTTTGCTTGGTCTAAGATGCTGACAGTTTTCCAGTTGAAACTATGGTTTAGTCTGTCCATGTGTTGTGAGATTAAGGAGATTTCATTGTGTCTTCTGACTGCTAGTTGGTGTTCTGCTAGTCTTCTGTCTGTCCTGTGTAGTGGCTGTTACACTGTATCTTATAGATGACTCCTGTTTTTTCCTTTTTGGGCTTTGGTCTACTTAAGATGTTTTGGAGGGCTTTAGTTGGTTTGTGTGCTACTGTGATGCCATGTGGTTGTTGTGGTTGTGATGCCTTTTGGCTGTTTCTGAGATGTTTCTGATGTATGGCAGTGTTATCCTTTTCATTGCTTGTGTTGGTTTTGCTATAGTGGGTTGAGTGGTCAGGCACTTTCTGATAAAGTTGTGTGGGTATCCATTTTGTTGGAAGGTGTTGTATAAGTGGTCTGTTTCCTTTTTTCCCTGTTCTGGGTTGCCGCAGTACATTTGTGCTCATCTGAATAATGTCCTTACACAGCTCCTCTTGTGGGAGGTTGGGTTTTTACTTTGGTAATGGAGTACTTGGTTAGTGTGGATTGTTTTCTGATAGGCTTGTGTTTTGAATTTTCCATCATTTCCTCTGCCAATATGGATGTCCAGGAAGGGGTAGTGTGTTGTTGTTTTCTTCTTCCCTAGTGGATTTTATTCCTTTGAAGATGTTGTTGATAGTTTCATGTGTCCTCTCTAGTTGTTCCTTTTTTATTATGACAAAGGTGTTATCTACATACTGGATCCATACTTTTGGTTGTATGTGTGGAAATGCTATAGTTTCTAGATGCTGCATTACAATCTCTGCTATGATTCCTGAGGGTGATGATCCCATGAGTGTTCCTCTGATGAACCTCATCAACCTCCCTCTAACTATCTATTTTCAGCTTGATGGACAAATATACCAACAAATCAGAGGGGTCACTACTCTCAGGACTCATAGCAGAGATTGTAATGCAGTGTCTAAAAATTATAGAAACTAATAGATCCTGCTATTGTGAAAGGTCTGTGGTTCAATGGTAGAGTACATGCTTTGCAGAAAGTTCTAGATTTGTCAGTCTTACCAGATAGACCAGACAGGAAACACAACCAGATGAGCTAATTCTACTTTATTGTAAGGCTACATTAACAGAATCTTGCAAGTCTGAAAGTACAGTTCTCCCCATTTTCTTTACACTCCGAGAAATTAGGGAGGGTCTCTTCTGAGATCCCACCCACTATCCACCTATGGACTATGCTCTTATCTGACCATTCCCTAGGCAACGTCTCTGGGCCCCTCTCCCAAGGTCATTTCCACATACCATTACAAGTTTGGACCTCCATAATTTTCAGATTGGACTGCTACTTCCAATTGTGGTAGATACCATTGAGACAATGCTTGGACCAAGGTTGTCCCTAAGTCCATGACAGTTCTCTAAGACTAGCATATAAAAGAAAATGAAATGCTAATTTCATACTCAAGGGCATAATTCTAGTTTGTTTGTTTTTTTACCTGGCCAGAAAAGGAGAAATGACTAAAAACAAACCACAGTATTATTATGAAGGCAAGTAATGGGTTTGAATTGCCACTTGATGTCATCCTGCTGCAACGGAAACAGAGCTGAAAGGCTACAAAACCTTAACTTGTATAAAAAGCAGGTTGGACATGACTGTTCCAAGAAGTCCAGCATATTTCTTGTGTTAAAGCTTTTTCTTTTCAGTTCTCAGCAGAACTTTGCTGTCAGTCTCACAAACTTTAGAGAGGACAGCTTAAGGGGAATTATCTCTATTTTTCTGACAGGAGCTCAGAAAAAAGAATGCACATTTTTTCCCTTGTTTGAGTGAACAATATGGCTGAAGATAACATTCTGCTGATAGATTGTTCCTTTCTCTGAATATCAGATGTAGATATTTGAAAAGCTCTACTGTAAATCTGTTGAAAAAAGTGGAAGGTGCAATATATTTGGGAAAAAAAAAAACAACCCTGTAAAATGGTTGTGGCTTTTCTTGATTTCTCAGCACTAACAGATCATTAGTCTGCAATTGCATATTCAATTATCTGTGAATAATCTCCCCCAAATTTAATGAGACTTACTTCTGAGTTGGGTATGTATGGGATCGCACTGCTCTGCCTGAAACAGTTTTAGCCACACTGATTATCTCAAACCTCAAATTTCAAACTCAGAGTCAAAGAATCATTTAAACACGTTTGGCTTTCATAATTACTGTTAACTGTTTTAGGAAGGACATTTTGTTAATGTCATTAGAAATAGGCACCATTCTGAGTTTTGGTGCCACATTTTACTTTCCAGTGAGATTAAGTAGACCTGACCCTGCTGCCCTTTTGGAGAACTTAAGACCTGGCTGCTCTCCTGGCCATGGGGTTGGGAGTTAGTTGAACCCCTGAGGTTTTGTTAATTTACTGTTGATTGGTTTCTCCTTAGCTACCATGTTATGTTCTTACTATGTGCTTTGTTCAATTGTCATTATTTATACCTGGTGTATTAAGCTATGTTAGCTGCCCAGAGTTGCTATTGTGACGTGAGTGGCCATAGAAGTGGAATTAAACAAAAAATAAAAATAAAAAAGAAGTAAATAAATGAATAAAAAGGAAAGAATGCCTGAAAAGGACATCCAGGAATGAGTCTGAAAAACAAGTTTGTGAAGAACAGTTGAACAAGCTGTGTACAGTACATAATCTGAAGAAAAAATGGAGGAGAGAGATGATATGGTCTTCACATAGGAGGTGGAGCAGTGAATAGAAGTGATAAGCAAGCTATTTCGGTTTCTAATAATATCAGCTGCTCAGTGGAGGAATAGTTGGCTAAGGATAGAGGGTGGAGCAATGTCTCTCAAGGACTCTATAATGGTAAGAAATCGATACTGTAGATTCTTTCAACCACTTCCATTTCTAAGGGAATTGCATGCTTTTCAGCCAAGTGTGATTTGCATGTTTTTCAGCCAAGGGGTGGGCAACTGGTCAAGAAAACACTATACACAAACCAGATAATAATCAACTGTTGCCTTGTTTCTTATAAAATAGGAAAGGGGTGAAAATGTAGAAGCAGAGTTTGGATCACAGTTCAGTCGTTCAGTTTCTCTTAGGGAGGGGCGACCCCAGTATGGTAGAGCAAATACCTTGCATGGCAAATTAACTTGATTTAATTCCTGGCACCTCCAGGGAGGCCAGAAGGGATCCTTGTTGAAACTCTGTAGTGCCATTGCCAGTCTGAGTGTGAATCTTGTGGACCTGCAGACGTAGCTGAATGACAATTCGCATGAATAATCGTGACAAATGGTAAGAGATACTGGAAATTACACATATATCACCCAGAGTCACTTCTAATGAGATGGGTGGTGACAAATGTGAGATATAAATAAAAATAAAATAATAATAATAAAAATGCCTACATACCCTTCCAAGTCAAGCAACATTATGCAAAGCATAGAAAAGGAGCTGAAATTATAGGCAGGAAATAAGAGGAAAAGAAAGGTAATCTATTGTTAATGTATTTATTTATTTTAACCAGTTTTACCAAAAATACACAAAAAGAAAACATAAAACCAAACAAAACACCCAGTATCAAAATAAACACAAAAAAGGAAAAAAGGGATTACAAGCCATCTATACATATCACATATCCATTAAACAATACATAAATGTTCCTAAATCTAAATTAAAGAGAAAAATATAATAATGACAATACTTCATTGTTATACAGTACGGTGTCATGAAATCTATGCCAGATGGAAACATTGCATCATTTCTTGATTAGTAGATAAAATTGCTTTTCAAAAATGGATTAAGTCACGCACGAATCCACTCCTTAATATCAGGAATAATACTACTTTTCCAATTTCTCAAAATAATTTTCTTAGCAACCCCCTAGGCCTAATATAATCATAACACCTCAAAGGTAGATTAAAAAGAAAGGAAATCTAACTAAATTTAGTTTACACCAATTCACTAGATGTTTTAACCTTTGCAAAACATCCTTGCTTCCACCATTTCCTGTCTAATTCATCCACCTCCTAATTCTTTCTTGATCCAAACCTATTTCCTAAGTATGCATTTAATTTAATGACATACCAGTAACAGCTCTCTGCCACATCTAATAATAACTCTCATGTCCGTATAAAAAGTAGGCAGAAACATGCTTTTATACCCTCTTTGCTCTTAGCCTTGATTCCTCACAACATACTATCTACTACCTTTCTACATATCTTAAAACTTCATCCATTTTCTATCTTGAGTGGACGTTCTACCAAGAAACACAAATCAACCTATGTTGTCTAATTTTTCACCATGTATATATATCTTGCACCATTCACTCCTATAAAACAAAAGCATTTTAGTCTTCAATGCAATACTTTTTACTTCCACATATATCCCTGCGTCATACACTATCAAACGTTTGCTACGAATCATTACGGTTCTCAGCCAACAACACTGTGCCATCTGCATACAAAATTACCTGCATATTCACCTCTGCAACCAAAAAGCCATGAATGTCTCCTTAAGTATTCTTTATACATTATATATCCTTAATACATACTGTACATATATTAAAGGAATGTCAGGCATCTTACTCCCTGCTCAATCATGAACTACTTGGTAAGCATTTTCTTTATTCTGGTGCATGTGTTCCTTATATATTTGGTAAGAAATAGGACATTTAGCCTTCTGGAAAGCCCTGAAGGATTGGCTTTTCCCCCAGGCACTGGTAGAGGATGAGGTTGGAGCCTGAAGTTTGATGGACTGGAGATCATGGATCAGTTGCCTGGTCTTCTTGCCTTTGGTTTTATTATTGCTGTGAACTGCCCAGAGTTGTATTTTACAAGATGGGTGGCCATAGAAATGAATAACTGCAGGTAGTCCCCAGTTTAAGTTTAAGAACAAGTTCCATTCCCAAAGTCTGCCCTTAAATTGAATTTGTATGTAAGCCAGAACAGTATTATTGTATAATACTATATAAATAGTATTGTATAATGAACTCGAACCATTGTGTATTTCACTTGAATCGCTGTGCATTTAACTCGGCTCCATTCTTAACTATGGGTCGTCTGTAACCCGGGTGTTCTTAACCCAGGGGCTACCTGTAATCCTATTGCAACTAACCTTTACTTTCATATCCGAGCAAAATCTTGTATAATTCAGGCCTATCTACTTTATCACATGCTTTCTTTAAGTCAACACATGGAAAATAAATTTCCCATATTTATATGTTTCTCAGTGATCTGCTGAAGAGCAAAAATCTCTTCTGCCCACCCTAGCCTGGCATAAATCTGCATGCTGTTTCCCAAATTTTGATCATGGTTCTATCCTTTTGCTCAGAATTCTGCCAAACACTTTCCCAGGAACATTTACTAAAGTAATCTCCCTGTGGTTTTTACATTCAATCTTGTTACTTTCCCTTTGTATACAGCCTGCTTTGAATTCTCCGTCAGATGCAGGCACCCAGAACATTATAGATTTATACTTGTGCATAAGCCAAGAATTTTGGGTGCCAAAGTGCACCCCAAAAATTCGGTTTGGCTTATCTACAGATGGGCTTATCTGCAAGTATATGCAGTAATATTTTTAAAGTATACATATTTCCTGAATATACTTGTGTATAAGCCCATCTGCGAATAAGTAGACCGTCAGATTTTTAACCAAAATACCATGAAAAATGCAGGTTGGCTTATCCACAGGTGGCATATTTTTCATGGTATTTTGGTTACAAATTCAAGGATCAGCTTATCTGTGGATAGGCTTATACATGAGTATATACAGTAATACTTTTTGACATATTGTAAACCTTTCATTCATAATTAAACACACACCTCCACTTCCATACATATATTTATCATCCACTCCACAAAATCAGTCTACTTTCATTTAGAACTACAGGTAGTCCTCACTTAGTGACCACTCATTCAGCGACCGTTTGAAATTGCGATGGTGCTGAATGAGTGGTATGATTGGTCCTCGAAGTTCCGACTGTTGCACCACCCCCATGGCCACATGATTGTAATCTGGGCTCTTGGCAACTGGCTCGCATTTATGATGGTTGCAGTGCTCCGTGGTCATGTGATTGCCATTTGCAACCTTCCCTGCCAGCTTCCCACAAGCAAAATCAATGGGGAAACTGGCAGGGAAGATCGCAAGTCACTCTGGTAAGTCTCCCCCTCCCAGCAGCAGCCACCCCTGGTCCCCCTGAGCTCACACCATACTGGCCGCCCACACACCCTCCCTTACATAGCATCAGCCACCTCTAGACTGAATGAGCTCAGGTGGTGCCACTGTGGCCACCTGTGCACTCTCACCTGGCAGCAGCCACTTATCTCCCTGCCAACTTGCTTGCAAGTTCCTGCTGGCTTCCCCACTGACTTTGGTTGTTGGAAGCCAACGGGAAGTTGTGAGGCAGTCCTCGCTTAATAACCTGCAATCCTTGCTTAACAACAGCAATGGGGACTGCTGAGATTGCCATTGCCAAGTGATGCGGACTACCTATATAGCATCCTTCCCCTTTCTCTTAATTTCATAATCAGAGAACCAACCTACCTTCCTTCCTTCCTTCCTTCCTTCCTTCCTTCCTTCCTTCCTTCCTTCCTTCCTTCCTTCCTTCCTTCCTTCCTTCCTTCCTTCCTTCCTCGGTCCTATATCGACCTTCAGTTTGGTCGATATAGACCATACTGAACTGGATGAACCACTAATCTGATTTAGTACAAGGTAGTCCATTATTCTCTATAAAGAGTTGAAAAAGAATGGCTACTGATTTCTTGTTTCATGTGATACCACCCTTAATCTTGGTGACAGCTTGGTTTCCAGAACTATTCCAGTGCTTAATCACATTCCTGAGCCACTCAGTACAATTACAGTGGGTAGGCCAGAGTTGAACAAATATAGAAACTCATGCTTACCTCCATGCACAGTAGTAACAAGTCCCAGTCTACTCAGTCCACAAACAGTCCTGGGAAAAGCTCAAAAACCATTCCCACCCTGACACTATTAATGCATAACACTATTTGTTTATGAAAAATAAGCCCTCTTAAGTCTAACATACTCTTAAGGAAAAAAACCCTCTTTTTTTCCTTAAGAGTATGTTAGACTTGATTTAAAAAAGAGGGTTGTTTTTTTTTTTTACTTAAATGAATGGAATGAAATGAAAGCCTAACTACATGCCATCTGTCTTTGAGACAGACCTCAAGGGAAATAGGATGGTGTTTCACGAACTTGTTTCATGCTGTCAGAGAATGAACCTTCTTCTTTCTAGCCGTAGAGAAAGTTAAAGAAACAAAGCAAAACACCATAGCATTCCTTGCATTCTAAATTTTGCTATTTCTTGCAGAGAAGAAACAAAGTTAAGTACATTATGGATGAACTCCAATAATATCATGTTAATAGATTTCTGGATTAGTGACCAACCTATTCAGTTGCTATTTATTTATGGGATTTTAATGTAAAATATGATCTACTTGCAGTGTTTTAAGTATACTCAAATCAAAATGGGAAACGAAACAAGCCAGGGAAGGAAGATCATAAGAGCAAGAATGAAAAAGAGTAAGGGAGATTAATCAAATGGAAAACCAAACACCTGCCTAAATAAAAAACTCCCTAAGCTGATGAAAAAAGTTAAGTGAGTGACGAAGCAGGGTCTCCAAGGGGAGAGAGTTCCCTAACCTGATATTGTCACAGAGAAGGTTTGTTTCTTCTGTTCCCATCAACTGCCCTGAAACAAGGGAATAGCGGTCTCCTGGTGAGCAAGACCGTGCAGGAGAAAATGCATCATATGGTATGGTTTCAGGATCCTACACTACACATGACTGTGGAAGCCATATTTATTCAACTAGTTGCCTGAATTCTTCATATGCTATCTAAAGAAAGTATAGTCTAACTCAGTGTTTCTCAACCTTGGCGACTTGAAGATGTGTGGACTTCAACTTCCAGAATTCTCCAGCCAGCCATGCTGGCTGGGGAATTCTGGAAGCTGAAGTCCATACATCTTCAAGTTGCCAAGTTTGAGAAACTCTGGTCTAACTGAACCTTGCAGGTGCTCATGACACAACAACTTCGAAAGATCTACATGGCTTGACAGTTGCTTTCCAAGCTCAGTTCAAGATGATGGTTTTAATCTTTAAACTCATAAACTAGCAAAAGACAGTGACAAAGCCTCCTCTTTAATTACTCCAGAAATCGTACTCCTGAATTTCCTAAGAATCCACTGATAAACAGAAGTGTGTTTAATACATCTTTACATCTTTAAAAACTGAGGTCCTCCTAATTATGCAACACCCCAACTATCCCAGCACCACTCCCTTTTGTAATATCATCACAAATCAGTGCGGTTCTTAGTCATCCCAAAACTAGAGGGGAAATGTATGGCTAAGGAAAGGCCTGAGGGATTCCATCTCTCCAAATACAAGCTTCATATCGGGTGCAATTCACGGTGCTGGTTGTTACCTATAAGGCCCTACATGGCATACAGCCTGTCTTCCATAACATCTGCCCCACTGATTCAATCTTGCAGGGTTGGCATGCTCTGAATTCCTTCGATTAAACAAAGTCATCTCTCAGGACCCTGGAAGCGCACCTTCTCTGTAGTAGCACCTGCCCTCTGGAATAAGGTTCTCCTTGAGACCCAGATGGTCCCCACTCTGCTGTTGTTTAGAAGAGCCGTGAAGACCTAGCTCTTCACCCAGGCCTTTGGTGGGGGAGAGTGAGGCCTCTTTCTTCATTCCATCCAGCCTGTCAACCTTGCCATCTTTTATCGGTTTTATTGTAATTTCTTTGTTTGATTGTTGTGAGCTGCTCAGAGTCATTGGGATTTGGGCAGCATACAAGCGTAATTAATTAATTAATTAATTAGTAATTAAAATCTGGTGTTAAATCTCCAGTGGCTGTTATTTAAGAATAGTCCAATGTTCCTCAGATGTGAGGTGTACAAGAGGTGATTTGCTGTACAGTTGTCAATTGTAGACACATTGTGAGGTGAAAACAATTACCCCAAAAGTTGATGAATTAATATCCAGCTAAGTTTCAAACCAAAACTGGTCAATTTTAAAATGTGGAATAATTCCATTTTCTTTATTATTTTTTATTCTACCTACATTTTCTTCCCTTTCCTTTAGAGATTTCAATCCAACTTTGAGCCAATTGTCTTACCCAAGTATGTTGGCTGACCCAGAATACAATAATAGCTGGATAGGTCCTATTATGTCAGTTTTGTTTGCTATATATATGTCTGTAGATTTTTTTCAATGTATGTGTAAAAATTTCTAAGTTGTGCTTGTATATCTTCTTCCATCACACTGCATTTCTACAAGATAGCAAGGTCTGATGGCTTTTTCCCATCTGGGAACTTTCACAGATTCAGAGTTTCATAAAATTTGTGATGAACGAACTGCTTGGTGAGCATTTCAGTGAAGACGAGAGCATGTTGTTTTTTGTCGAAATAGCATAAATGGAGTAAGCGTACTGTTTGATGTACGTGGTTTAGAGTCCACAGTGAGCTGCTGTCATTCATAGTGCTGTCTTATAAGAGCAATTTTGTCAAGCATATGTGACTCCCATGAGTTTGTAACAGCAGAGGAAGACAGAGAAAACTGAAAGCCTAATGGAGAAAGTTAAATGGACAGAAATGCAACTGTAGAATGTAGAACAATGGAAGACCCTTCCATACAATTGTTGTGTACTCCTTCAGGATCAATTCTGAATCTGATTATTTTCACAGTGGTTTTTTTTTTTTTTTTTTAAATAAGTGGATGTTTTGGACTTGGTTCGAGTTTATCTGAAAACATAGCAAATGTGGCTTCTTCTTTTGTAATTCTGGAAACATTTTGAGTGGTCTATTTTCCTGGGGCCTCATTATTGGGTCCTGAATCAGGTCTGTTTTTACTTTCTCCCTACCCTCCCTTCCCAACTCTGGAGGTATAGTTCCTGGAATTTGTTTCTTCTTGCATCCATTATCTCTTCCTTCTCTAATGTATGTATTATTTATTATTTCTTCATTTATTTATAGAAATTCTATGCTGCCCAGCTCCAAAATGACTCTGGGCAATTCGCAAGTTTAAAAAACAACATTATATGAAAACAACCATCATCCAAGGGACAA
Source organism: Python bivittatus (assembly GCF_059951505.1). NCBI lineage: Eukaryota > Metazoa > Chordata > Lepidosauria > Squamata > Pythonidae > Python > Python bivittatus. The sequence goes on from NW_028277108.1 coordinate 724,094, forward strand.
CGTAGCATCCTACCACATTACTTCCAACTCAAGGAAGTGAGGGCCACCCAAACTCTATAACCCAAGGCTTGGGAAATAAACCAAGTTTTTAACGATTGCTTGAAGATGGGCAAGATGGCGGCCATACAAATCTCTAGTGTTATAATGACATGCCACCACAACACCCGTAGTTATTGGAAAAAGATTGTGATAGAAAATTGTGGGCATTCTATCATTTCATCTTCATGACCCACCAGAGTTTTTAAATGTAGCAGAGGAATGGTGGCAAGGTGGCTGGGTAGCATTTAGAGGATGTTAATGCTTTTGCTTACATTTTGTACAATCTACCATCCATCGCATAACTTCCCGTCAGAGCAACTTCTCAGTTTGTTTTTGCCAGATAGCAATCTCTCAAATGCACACAAATTGCATGTGGTAAAAAACAGAGGGGTGGGGGAGTCGCTAGCAATTTATTTTATTGCCTTTTAGCATGGAGTGGAGATGAGAGGAATTTTAACTTTCCTCAGTAGGACCCCAGGGATAGAACACTGATTGGATTCAATGTGTTGCATTCTCTTGTTGATCAGCAACAGGGAAAGAGAATGAGCATTTATTTCTTTGTCAAGGGTTTGTCCTGGATAGTTCAGACATGAATAAGTATTTATTTCACCCTCAAAGGGTTCTATTCATTAATTCATAGATACACAGGTAGCCCTTGTGCTTTACTGACATAAAGTTTTAATGCTGCTCTTATATATAACCTATAACCCAGATAATTTCCAAACTATAATTTACCAAACTATAACCAAACTAATGAATTTACAGAGTTCTTAGCATTTTCTCTTTGTTTTTTGGATTTACTCCAGGTCACATAGTTTCTGCTTTTTTAACTTTGCTACTTTAAGTGATGCAGACTTTTCTCCTCCTCTCCGAACTGTTTCACTTTTTCAGTCACTTTACTAAGCATTTTCTTAGTTACCAGGATATATTGTAGGAGATCTGGTTCTCTCATTTTCTTGGAGATTCCAGATTAGGTGAGTCACCCAGAAGTAATTTTCTCCTTTTATCTCAGACTGTAGACTTTTTTCTTTGCTGGCATGTAGTTCTCGGTTGACTCTACTTCTTTCCATCATTCCCACAACAATTAAGCTCTCCTCCTGGTTGTCCCACATCTTTCTTTTCCTGGAATCATGTCTTCTGTATTCCTTAATCAAATGGATATGTGCTAGGCTTAAATATGCCATCTCCTTGGGCAACACAGTCCAGAATCCAGAGCCATCAACCATTCAGCAATCCAGTTATCAGTACCTGGCCTCTGAGTTCTGTTTATCAATTTGAAGCTAGAAAGTGGGGAACATATTTTTCTTTTAGAGTTATTGTGAATCTACTGTACAAGGAAGAACTTCCACCCCCCTGAATCTTGGCTTCTCTCCAAAATGCTAGGTAGGGGGGAAAATCCTCATTTTTCGAATCTCTTACCTCTGTGCTTCTGAAATACATGTGAAGGAAAATTGTTCTTCAGTGTGGTTTTCCTCCCACAGTGTTTTCTGCTTTCTAAGTCAGTAGAAGTGGAGATGATGAGGGATTGTGAGGGATTCGGGATGGAAGCATGGGTGGTGTGAGCATCTCCTATGGCACAGAAGTCTGGGATAAACTACTGAGCAGGAAGAGATTGAGTTGTGAATTCCACCTGCAGGTTTCCACATGATGTCATTTGTTCAATGATACCACGATGTTCTCACTTGAGGCACAAATGACCAGGCTCAAATTATTCTACTTCAGACACATTATGTGAAGGCCTAGCTCTCTGGAAAAGGCTCTAATGCTGGGAAAGCAGAAGAGAAGAGAAGAAGAGGACAAACAGCAGCAAGATGGATGGACTCAGATACGGTGGTGATGGGTGCACTGTTGGAAGACCTGAAAGACCAGGTTAGGGACAGATCATCATGGAGAAAATCTATCTATGTGGTCGCTAAGAGTTGACAGTGACTTGATGGCACATAATCAATCATGATGGCACTTCTCCCACTTTGGATTATTTTATTTTATTTACCAAACAAATTTATATAGTCACCCATCCAACCAGTCACACTCTGGGCAGCAAATAGAAATAAAAACATGATACGATTATACAAATCAATTAAAAGAAAAATCAAGTCGAGGCCCCAGTAAAAATATCATTGCCAATGTGCCACACCTGCTCATGCCAGAGGTTTCATGGTTATGGCTGAAAAATGGTCTGCAACACAGACCTGGCTATTCTGATTGTGTGCTTCCAGTCTGCTGATCCAAAGATGGGGGAATAATCGGACTGGGCCAAAGGATCAACTTGATCTCCAGATAATATATGTTCACCTGCAGCTAAAATCCTCCAAGGAAGCAGTTCAGGTCCTAAAACGACCTCTGATGGTTGGATAAGGAATAAAAAAAGGATCCCTGATTCAGATTAGACAGAAGTGCTTCCAGCAACTAAAGAATTGTTGCCTGCCTTGAGCACCCTTTGGGAGAAAAAGAAGAAATACATTATTTTCCTGGTTTCATAATACAATCCTTTTGAATTCATGAGAAAACACTAATTTTTGAGCAAGTCAAAGCCTACATAAGAGAGTAAAAATCTTGTCCAGGAAGTATAAAATAGAAAAATGGTAGTCTTGCTTACTACCATACACACTAGAAAACCCTTAAGTCCTTAATACAGTGTTTCTCAACTTTAAGAGCTTGAAGATGTGTGGACTTCAACTCCCAGAATTCCCCAGCCAGCATGAGAAACACTGCCTTAATATATCTCAGTACTATTACAGTGTTACCTTGATCTCCCTTCCCACCCCCACTCTATGAAAGAAAAAAGACACAACACATTAAAAAACTGGATAATGCTGAACAACCTTAGAGGGACATTAAACCACTCCCCATCACCAAAATGGGCATAAAATACTGTGTTACCTTTCAAGCTTGGTATAACTTAAAATTTCTCAGCCACCATCCTCCCCTTTGCAGCACATACGTAATCTGATGGATCTGTGTAAATTGTGAGGATAACTTTTTTAAATGTTCACAAACTGAGAAAAACCACATTTTTAAAGTAAAAATTGAGTTAGAAATATTACAAACTCCTGTTTTGGACCTATCTGGGCAGATAAGCTACTAGTGGTGTTTCCAAAATGCTGGATTTCTTATGCAAAGAGATGTAGATACAGACAGATACACACACTTTATATTTTGAAGTAGCAATCCCTTCCCCCTAGAGAAGTTTCTTTAAAAAAATATATCCAGGTTTTATGTTGATAATTGCTAGGAGTATTGTTAGGACTATTAATTCATTGATTAAAAACCAGCTTGCAAAACTGGCAAAAGGATGACTCACATTTTGTTTTCGTTGTCTAATTCTAGAAGGGTTGGAGACTAGCTTTTTTTATTATTTTTTTCTAAATGAAAGTTTGGAATCTGGGGATTATATCTCATCCAAGTTGCCACCTCCATTGTAGACCTCCATGGATATGCCATAATCCACTGGATTTAAGATATTTTGTGCCTTGTGTAAAAGGACTATTTTCTGGATCTTCTGCAATATATCTGAATTCTTGATTTGGCAATCAGTGGAACCTTTGCTCAATTTACATGCTATTTTCAAGCAAACATCCTGTAAAGGAGAATCATATATAGAATTGGCCCAGATTTTTTTTTTTCACCTTGACTTGCACAGGAATGGCAATAGAGCTTATACTGATTTGATATACTGATTTGATATACTAATCTTATACATCCTCGCACACTATTATTTAATAGACAAAAACTAAGATGGTACACTACACAGAAAGCATTGTCTCTCATTTGGCGCTTAAATATTTCTAATTCCTTAGGTTTTGCAAGATCCGCCTATACAACCAAGAACTGGCACATTTGCCACTTTAATCAAACCTACTCTTCATTGAACTTAATCACCATGCATTTTATTTATGAACTTTGATGCTGAACAGGTTTTGATTCCGGAGAGTGGAGGACTTAAATATGCAAAAAATAGGTGGAATTATGCCTAAATAATTGGCTCTGTACTTCCAAGTTACAAAATTCAGATTTCTTAGATGCTGAATTTTAATGCATATTCAGTACAAAGAGCTGCATGCAAGATATTTGCTACTTGTATAGCATGACAGCTCTGCCCTTAGGAATGTCTCTTCAATATCCTTGTGCAACTTTACTAAGTTCCAGGGTTTCTGCTAATGTTGGGTTTATTGCTGATCCCAGAATTATGTCTCAGCTTGAGAGTCTCTTCCTACGTTGACTACGTGGCACTAAACAGAAGCAGGATCCTCCCTGGGTTAATCAAAGAACTAGAATGAATTGCAGCAGTTGACATTCACTCGGAGGCACTCATTAATACATATTTGAAATAATTTCCAATATTCTAAAAAAGAATGGGGCAGAAGAATGACAAACTGATAGATGAGAAACAATATATATGACTTGGCTGATAAATTTCCTTCTGATATGTTAATAAGTTTTAGTTAGAGAGGTTGGCAAGAGAAGATTTATTAAGATTTTTAATAAAAAAAAAAAAACTGAAATGAAATAGGACGACTGTATGAATACATCTTTTGGTAGTGGAAGAGGCAGATGGATAACATTTGAAAGGAAGTTTATATCCTCTAATTTGCTATATCCTGAGGAAAAAAAAAGAGAAATACTACTGTAATTTTGTGAGTCTTTCAACTCTGCATACATAGCTACTTCATTTGACTAATTAAAAGTTTGAAGGAAAGGTTTTATTAGCATGAATTTGTAGCAAACATAATGAAAAGTCTGTATGAATTGAATTTACATATTTGATTAATTCTTTACATAAAAAGATTAAAATACACATACATTTCAGATTGAACTGAACTGAACTGAAAATGTGTTAAAGTTATTTTCTGTATATTTTAACTAATAATTACATACTACAGCCTTTTAACAAAATATCTGGAAAGTACAAATGAACCCTAACCCCAATAGCTTAGCAATCAATTTAAACTAGTCAAGTCAGACAGTTCCTTACCCTCCTTCTCTGGCCTAAGAACTATTAAAAAAAAAAAAAAACAAATGAGAAAAAATGAATCTAAGGAAGAATTCCCATTCGTTCATTTGGCTCTTGTTCCTTTTCTGCCCGTCACTAGTGTTAAAATCTCACGCCCAAAATGGTTTTGCCTGCTGTGGATGTAATTGGTTGGTGTGATATCCTTGTGATTATGGTGTGGGTACATACATTCCCAGAGGTAACTGTCAACCATCAATCGATAACCCTCACCCTAACCCATTTGGAGGGAGAAGAAGGTGTGAGACAGCTGAAATAAGCAGATGAATTGATTGGTGTGTGAAGCTGGCCGGCAGACAAAAACTTTTTGGCAGGGAAAAAAGGAACAAGAACTGTTAATGTTTGCCACGTAACCTTTGAAAGCACTGCTAAGCTCCCAGAGATATGGGTTGAAGAGTTACTGGATACTGCAGAAGTTCTTCTTTGTCTGCCCTTCTTTCTCTGCCACCAGCTCTGCCACCAGAGGCTACTAGAAGCTTTCAAAGAAAATACTGGATGGACTAAGAGGGACTTTGGATCCAGTTGAACTAAAGGCCTCCTGTTCTCCTGCTCCAAAAAGAAGCAGATTACACCAGACTTCACACTCACAAATTATTTGCTTCCCATCAACATCTAGGATGGTCCCCTGCCCTGGTTTTCTGCCTTCACCCCCAGAAGCAGCCTCTTGGGCAATATGAACCCACTTCTGCTACCTATTCTTGTGTCCTCCACAGGATAGTCCTGCCTGTGTATGCAATCAACAGATTGTCTAATTGGACTGGGAGACTTAGTTACAATAAGATCACCAGAATGTAAATGTGCTTTACTTTTATATAACCCTTCCTATGATTCTGGAATGGGTGGAAGCTGACATGAAGTTCCCAGCTGGTCCCTATCTTCAAAACTAAGTCCAAGAAGTAATTTTATGGTGATTATATTTAATGCTTATCTCTGAGCTGTTCTCATAAAAATGCTCCATTAAAATATATCAAGTAAGAAATAACTGTACTGAGAAGCATCTGAAATGTATTTTTTTTTCCAAAAGAAAATACATAATGCATGAATTCAATACTGTCTTACAGTGATTCTGGAAAAACTTTCAGTTCCTGTCTTCCTCTCTCCAATTTCCAGCTTTCCTAGCTGCAGGGAGAGTTCAACCCTTTTGTAGGTTATTTAACATTACAGCAAATCAGCCAATGTATCGCAGAAAGACAGAGAGCCGCTGTTCAGTTTTTGTCCCAAGAACAAGTTATGAAGGCAAAGCTTACCATTTTTAGCAGATCAAAAGGTGGTTTCTAACAACTGTGTAATTTTCTTTTCCTTCATTTTAGTTGTATTAATTATGAATCTTTTATGCGAAAGAACAATGACATTAGGATAAATTCCACTAGGAACTACGTTATGAGATTGATTTGTCATTTGAATTTGAGATCTGCAACCCGCTTGGTATTTTATCATTTTGCAATATAGGATGTCATTTAGCAAATGTTAAGTAATTTACAGCCCCTGATATGCAGGGTTACTCAAAAGTAAATTCTACTATCTTGAATAAGACTTATTCCCAGGTAAGCATTCACTGAACATCAGGCTGAATAAAATTGCTATTATTTTGAAATTAAAACAAAATATGCATTTAAATTTCCCTTTTCACTCAAAGGAGTGAAAGCTGGACTTGTTGAGTAAGTACAGATCACAGCTCATAATTTTTTAAATGAGATTGTTTAATTTTAAAAACAGATATCCATTAAAATAATGGGGATATTGTTTGCTTGTTTCAAAGGACTGTTTTAAAATTAAGAGTGCCTTGTAATTCTCCCTCAAAGTATTTGATTTTTCAACCTCCCTGCTTTTAACCAACTGACATCCAAATGAATTTAAAGTGACCAAATGAAAATGCTATAAAACACTTCTTAAAATTATTTGGTTATGAAGCAGTCACAGATCCGTCTTCTCCCAATTCATTTTTATAATATACCATCTAATCAGAGAAGTTGTTTTCTCTATCTCCTTTAATTTATCATTAAAGCTATCACTTAAGGCATAGTTAGAAGTTGATTTATTATTATTGTTGGTCACATAGTCAGCCAGTTGTTTAGACTGGATTTTGCATTTTTATCCACCTACTGAGTCCTTCCCAAGGACCTGAGATAGGCAGATGTTGTTGTTGGATGGTGTTAAAGGTATCGGTGCAGGATATAAGCTGTTCCAAATAAAGCTGCCTTTGGCAATTGACTGATGGTGATTTTGTCAATGCCGATGGTCTTCAAGTGGTACTCCAGATATTTTGGGATTGCACCCAAAGCACCTATTACTATTGGTACTATCTTTGCTTTCTTTTGCCACAATCATTCTATTTCTATTTGCAGGTCTTTATATTTTGTGATTTTATCCAGTTCTTTCTCTTCTATTCTGCTGTCTCCAAGTATTGCAATGTCCACTATCCAGATGTTTTTGTCTTACCAACAATTGTTAAGTCTGAGGTGTTATGTGGCAGGTGCTTGTCTGTTTGAATTCTAAAGTCCCAGAGCACTTCAGCTTCTTCATTTTCTATTACTTTGTTTTGTGGTCCCACCAGTTCTTGCTTGCAGGCAAATGGTATTTCTTGCAGATATTCCAATGCACCCATTGTTGCTACTTTGTCATACCATTGTTTGTAGTCAGTCTGTGCATCATCACCATCATCATCATCATCATCATCATCATCATCATCATCATCATCATCATCATCATTTCAATATATTCTTTCTCCATTTTTACAGAAGAAATCCTGCAAGAGAAGGCCAAGAAATTCTCTTCTCCTTTGGTTCAGGTGACACTTCCATTGTAAAAGGTAGGGTTAAGAAATAGTATTGTGGACTTTTTCCATACCCAAGGGAAGGAAAGGTTGGCTCAGCTTTGTGTGACCTTAAGGCAGGACAACCTTTGGTAGCCTCTTCTCTGATGTCTTTAAGCCATACTTTAAGAACAGTGGCCACATTCCAAAGATAGCTGGATACTATCATTCCAATCTTCTGTAATGGCCCTGAACACTCATTGGATCTCTGTATAGGCCAGTTAGTCATTGACCCAGTCAGTTTTTCTTACCACTGATTTTAACAGCACACAATTGTGCAAACTGGGCCAACTTATTTCCTGTGGGAAGTTCTGGGAGTTCCTTGGGCCTTTGAGCTAAGAAAATCTTTGCAAGTTTGCATTACTTCACCTACCTCATCTCTTTTGTTTGGGCAAGAAGCAGTGACATATCAAGTGCCATCAAATCAGTTTTGACTGTTAGCAACCATATAGTTAGATCTTCTCCAGGATGGCAGGTAGCAGTAGCCTGGGAGAATTAAAAGTGGGAACACAACATCATAGCATGTACTGATCCACACAAAATATATGTGGAGATATATATGTCTACTTATCTAACCTACCAATCTGCTGTTGTAAGTATCTGCTGTTTTAAGCTGTATTAACCACCCAGAGTTGCTATTTGTGGCATATGGATTTTGTGACCTAGCATGGCTACTAGTGTAAGCCAGCATATGGAGTGAGGAAAAGGAGAAAAACCAACTCAATTTTGAGTCAGCAGTCCCATTGGTGCAGCGAGGTATATAGGTGTTGGGGACTAGAACCCGGCGTGCGTGGGTGGGTGGGTGGGTGGGTAGGAAATCCACCTCCTCAGTTGCTTTTGGGTTACTCTGACATGCTGCCAGTAACCCAAAATTGGACAGAGAGAGAGAAGGAGAGGAGAGTAAAAGTTTGTAGCTGGAGTGAACGGAGGAGCTGGAGAGAAAATGCTGGAGAGGAGTTGGAGAGTGAAGTGTGCAGGGCAAGTGTTGGTTCCTGTCTGGAGAGAGGAGAAGAACAGTCCAGGGGTGGCTTTCCTGGAAGTTGGAAGTGAAGACCAGAGGGACAAGCTCCACCAAAGACCCAAGACCCTGGAGGGCTAGGAGGGATCCAGCTGGTTGCAGGCGGTGGCTTCACCCGAGACCCTGGAGGGTCAGAGGGAATTGGCTGCCAGTAGGAAAGCCTGTATTTGGGGAAAAACTTGGCAGAAGACCCTGAGAGAGGTTCTTTCCCCAATGAAGAAGCAGAAGATGTTTTGGCTGAACTGGGGAAAATCAAGTAATACTGAACACACTCCAGTAACCCCAGTCAATTCCTTTCTTTTCTACTCTCTCTCTTGTCAAGCCCAGCAATGGGGGGGGGGGGAGGAAGGACATCACACTGTGATACTATTTCATGATGAGTGGCCATCAAATCAAATCAAAAAATAAATCTTACAACCCATATACACTCATATTGGGAGTATATCCTTTCTGATTTCCCGCTTTTTGGCAACCATCCACAGACTATCTGCTTTGCCCATCTCTGCTGGCATCACTCCTTCCTGTCACTCCTTGTTATTTCCCCAACATGGCCACAGAGAACCAGAAACAAGGTCCCAGCCCCTTTCTGACTGTCAGGCCCTTCCCCGCTAAACTGACATGACAAATAAAAGATGCTCCTTGAAAGGAAAACAAAATCTGTGTTGCAACAGCAATAGAGTGTCCCCAACTGCACTCAGTCCTGATGTAATGGTATGTGGGAATGACCTTGGGAGACAGGAGGAAGAGCCACAGACTAGGCAAGAGTCACATAAGAGGCAGCCCACAGAAGGAAGGGGGTAGATGTCTCAGAAGGGACCCTCCCTAATTTCTTGGACTGTAATGTCAACGGAGGAGAGATGTACTTCCAGACTTGCAAGATTCTGTTAATGTAACCTTACAATAAAGTTAGAGCTAGAACTTCTGGGTGTGCTTCTTGTCTGGACTACCTCGTAAGGTTGACACTATACAGCAGTCTAGGAGCAGAGGAAAAAGATATATTATTTTGTATGCTCAGCATGAAGTCTGCCAGGTGAAGGTAAATAGCAGTTGCCTTCTCACAGCTGGCACACCAAGTCATGGGGTGGGATGACTTAGAATCCACGCCTCATAATTATGGGGCACCTGTACCACAGACGTAGATGTTGCTTCTTTCCTAGAGGGGCCCTTCGATGGTGCTATGTCTCTTCTTGGTTTGTTTACTTTATTGCATTTATACTGACTTTCCTATTCTAACATGTGCAGCTCCCAAAATTTAAAACAGCCAAACAAACATCTATTTTTTTACAAATTAACATTAATGCTAAAAATACAGTGAAAAGCCTGGTGACTGAAAGCCACTGTTTTTACAGATTTTCTAAATGCTGTGAGCAAAGTTACACTTTGGAGCACGTGGGTGTGTGTGAATGTTTTCAGAGCTTAGGTGTTTCATTTCACTAGAAGGACCGGCGTCCTGTAAGCAGCCTGAGGGGACTTCCTTTGGCAGTTGTGTTTGGGGGCCGCACTAGCACTGCACTGCGTTGTCCTTCAAAATGGTAGTTGGGGCTTTGGGTGGACTTTTCTTCTTGGTGCACGAGGTAGGAACACTGGTACAATGACTTGGATTATGGTATGTGGATGATATGAATGATTGGGAGAAATTAGCTTAAGACTAGACAACTTGTGAGCTCCTTTGAGCTAAAACCAGTCCCTCTGGGTTAGCTGTCTGGGTCAGTTGTCTAGGTTGTGTGGTGGGGGCTCTAGCAACAGCCCTAAAGAAAACTGGCATTGTAACAGGCCTGAATCTGGAGCTGTTTTCAGAAGTGGACGAGGAGCCACTGCAAGTCTCTTTCATTATGAGAGTGATGAGCAGATTTTGGTGATCATGCTGCATTCTTTCTCAGCCATAGTTTTCCCAAAAGAGAGTAGGAACAATTCATACCTCTTCTCTTATACAAAGAAAATAAAGGCGTTAAGAATTCTTGCCTGCAGTGTATTTGGACTGCCCTCAGTTCTATTTCCTGTTCCCTCTACTTTGTAATGGGCTCTTATGACTGTGTGGTAATGTGCTGAAATTGGCTTAAATGTGTCATGTTTTCCTCATAAACAAATGCTAATTTTAATCCTTTTATTTATTATTTATTATTCAAGCCTTGCATGGCAGGCATTGGGTAAAAAAGAGGGATAGATTCTTTAATGTCAACCGAAATCATACTTATAATACAATTTCCCCCTTCATTTCAGTTAGTCTTTGACAGCAGCAAAAAACATGAGTGATGTGCATTCCAAGTAACTTAAAGCTGTTGTATTTTCCACTACCAAAAAAAGGGAGGGAGGGAGGGAGGGAGGGAGGAAGGAAGGAAGGAAGGAAGGAAGGAAGGAAGGAAGGAAGGAAGGAAGGAAGGAAGGAAGGAAGGAAAGAAGGACCCTAATTATATTTCATTGTTGCACTGTCCTGTCCTCATCTGATTCCATCAGAGGTCAAAAGGCACTTTCTAGCAAGGTCAGTTGAATTTGCTCCAAGGCTTCTAATCTGGAATTCCTTTCAGCTCCTGGAAGAATAGCTGCTGGATCTGGTGATTTGTTCTTATTTTGGAGTGCCAGTTTGTAGTATTTACTTTATGTGTTGGACAGAGAACAGGCCCTGAGGATTTTCTACAGACAAACTACAGAGAGGCAATGCCCTTCTCCACTATCGGAAGTGTCCTATATTTGAAAATAATGACCTGTAACACCTTCACTTTAGTGATAGTTGCAGCCTGTCCAGAAAAAGACTTAGTTTAACTACATCTACCCAGTTAATTTTGGCTGAAGCTGGGATTCAAGCAAACTCCTCTCCATAGGGCCCAAATTTTTCTCACGGAAGAATGTGTGTTGCATATACCATATAGCTGCATGATATGATATGATATGATGATATATACAGTGGAAACAGAATTGTATCCATGCCATGGAACTCTTCCTTTCATTTTGCCTTATCAAAAGTTTGGACAGACCAAAGACTCCACCGTCAATGTATTCTGAAGAGAAAGATAAGATTGCCCTTCCCGTATAACTTGATTTCAGTGTTTTGTCTGGTAAAATTTCCCAGCTAAGCTGATCAGTAAAGCAAAATCTTTCTTCAGCTGTATTCAGAGTTATCCCTTTCCAGCAGTTCATTATTTTCAACTTCAGAATGTCATCCCTATGCTGATAGGAGCGATCTGTGTGAGGTGAAGAATCCTCCAATAAAAATAGAAGCTCCTAGGGAGTGGACTAATTTATCCAGCTATTATTTTTGGATTATAGTGATATCTATGGGGTATTGAGGCAGAAAGAAGCAAGTAATCAACTACAAGTAATAGCTTGGCTCCTTTTTTAGTTCCAGTTTCTATACTCTACTACAGTGTTTCTCAGCCTCAGCCTCAGCAACTTTAAGATGTGTGTACTTCAACTCCCAGAATTTCCCCAGCCTGAGAAACACTGCCCTACTATATTACTGCCCTCAACACATATACTGTATGGGGTTACTTCTAAAATGAAGTTTGATGCGAAATCCAAATAGAATGGATGTGTAGATGGCCCCACATTGGTATGGGTAGATAGGTATGATGACTTCAGTGTTTAAGAGCATTTTGGATATGACAAAAAAAGTGAAAGATGGTAAGCACAATACACACTTCTTGTTTCGTATCTTCCTGTCCTATGTTAACATTCTCCCAGGTGAAGCTAGGTGGTTCGGCAGACTTTCGCACCACTTTAATGATCCAGAGAGTGCTTCGGTTTTGCACATTTTTATTATTTGTAAACTTCTGGAATAGTACGTTTCAGGATTGGAACCACAGTACAAAGAGAGGAACCTTATTTTATTGGACCAGTTGGGAGAGGTGGTATCCATTACTACCTAATGACACAGATCATATCATTTGCATCAGTTTGAATAATTGCCTGGGGACACCATTATGCAAGTTATACCAATTATTCATTTATGTCATTTGGGTAAAGGTGCTGTTATGTAAATGTTATAAATTAACGTAAAGGCCATGGGAGTTTGTTGCATTTCACTATATATTTATATTCTTATGACTGTATATGCTTTGGATTTGATTAGGGATGAAAACGTGGTACTTGTTTGAAACTCTTTAAAGCAGCGGAGTTGCGGGAGTTGGTTCTCAAACCTATAGAGAGATTCAAGAGATGGTTATGCAAACAACCAGCTGCAAATGTCCCCATGAACCGTGAAGAGACTGCCTCCTTGCTGGTTCATTGGAGGGCAATAGTAAGAGAATCAGCAAGCCATTGCCATAATGTTCACAGGGAGATATTAGTTTTAAACTGAAATAATTCAGTTGCTGGAATAGTTATAATGCCATCCCATCTATCTCTTATTAAAGAGAACTCTGTGAACAACATGCTAGGAAAAGATTCACTTTTGGTTTAGGCAACTGCCAAAGAGCCTAATATAAATCTTTTAAAAGAATTGCAGACAAGGGGTGCCTTTGTACCCCCATGTACTCTAAAGCACATTTCTGGGATCTAATCTGAAGCATTGTACAACTTTGTTTTTTCCCCTTAGTTTATTCATTTGTTATCACTTGCATTTTCTGTAACTTTTCTTATATACTTACTGTGTTTTTTAAGAAAAAATCTAGTCACTAAACTGATAATCAGCAAATACTTTTAAAATTACTAATAAGATAGAAATGAGTTTGTTGTAAGGTCCACAAACACAGTCTCTGGTTATCCCTGAACCCCAGAGGATCAGGAGATAGTAGGGGAGAGGCAAAGTAGTGAAATAAGAATAATAACAACACATCTTTATAACTAGCTGTATCCTAATTCCTATTCCAAGAAAGACTGTCGCATTAAAGAGATAGGTTAAACAGATGATATGTTTGATAGGTGACTGCAGAAAATATTAGTAGTGAAAGCATTATTTTCCCTAAAGAATTTTAAAAATAGTTATTCTATATCACATCAGCTTCATTTTTAACGGTCAAATGGAGCACAGAGTTAATGTCAGGCCAAAAATAAAAATACAGAAAATAAACAGAGACAAAACAAAATGGTTGATGGTTTCTTACATAAAACATGAAAAAAAGGCCCATGTTTCCAGTTGTTCTGGAATGTTGGTTTTAATTAACGTTACAGAAATATTAAAACAGCCAAGAGTACACTAAACCACAAGATTACTTAGGAAACATACAGGAATTAAAAAAAAAACAATCAGAATAAATATATAAAAAAAATGAAGACCTCTAAGAATGAAGCTTTCAGTTGTTTAGGTATATCAACTCAAATAAAGGATGTATAAAAATATTGATATATGTCTTCTACCTAAAATCATCTCTATTACGATTCAATCTAGGGTAGCCTTTCCCTTCCACCTGCACTCTACTGTAGACCGTATGACTGTGCCAGCATGGCTCCTGGCTATACTAACTGGGGAATTATGGGTGCCACAGTCCAATGAATCTGGGGGAAGACACCAGCTTGGAGAAAGTTGTTCTGAAGCTGCCTCAATCACACACAAGAGAGATTAGGCTAATTTAAAAATGAAAAAGTTCACGCATAGGAAAACAACCTACTTTATAATCACTTTAGAATGCCATTTTTTCCCTTTCAGTGATGTTACAATCCTGTAAGTGTGCTAGGCAAGCAAATATCACCTGTAAATATGGCCAAGAAATATGAAATATTATGCTAGAGATGGCCAGCCCACCTGTATTATCAGACGCCAAGCTATTTTATAGTTCATTGGAGAAGTCTTCCATATACAGAGCTATGCTTCTGCAGCCTATCACCATCCTCATCGTCATCCCAAATCAATCCACTCCAGGATAAAGACCTCTTCACTGGAGGTTATGGGCTAAACTCTACCCATGCTGGTCCACTGGGGGGTGGGTAGATGCTCTTCAGTTTCCCAGTCTAGGGCTGAGAGAGTGTGTGGCTGGCTCAAAATTACCCAGCTGGCTTCTGAGCCTAAGGGACAATTAGAACATGAATCTCCTCACTGTTAGTCTAGCACCTTAACCACTATTCCACACTGGTTCTCATACAGCCTATCACATTAGTAGTAGTGGAGTAGCAGTCATACTAGTAGTATTTATATCTTTACTTTTATTTAGGAGCTTGTATGAGCGTCCCTCATTTTGTTCACCCAACAAGAACCCTGTGACAATCTGACACCTGAACTGCTGTATCTTCTATCAACTATGGGAGTTGACAGAGTATTTTACCTTGCGAAGCACAAAAACACATTGTATTGCTCCTCCCTCTCCCACCACATACTGTGTCTCCAACATTCTAAAGTTTTAATCTTAATCATGGTCCAGTCACCCAAGTTGTCCAAATAATGCTCTTAAATGTCCACTTCATTATGTTTACAGCAGGAATAAGGCACTTCTTATAGCTGGATTCTTGGGAAGGTTTGGAGATCTCCTTTCCAAGGCTGATGAGTTCAAAGTGGACAGACAGAACTAAAGACAACAGAAGCAAAAACCCCAGTGGCTTTCCTTGCCTGCCTGCCTGCCTGGTCTGAAGGCAGAGAGGGCATCAGAGTTTCTACCTGACTTCTTAGAAGTGAATCTCATCAGATGCAGGCCAGGGGCTTTCCCCACAGCTGAACAGAAGTGCTCTTCAACCAACATTGAGTTGGCAGAAACTAGATCAGCATGGATTTGTCATCTCCATTGCTGGTCACTGCTCTCCTTCCAAAGTTAAATCCTAATGGAGTGTCCACATCTGAAGGATGTCTTTAGATAGTGTTGAAATAAGAGAGGAAACTACTTCAACCCCAGAAGAATTGAGAAAGACTTCATCTTGTGCTACTTACGGGTTGGAGAAATGATGAAGACAATGTCACAGAAAAAAATATTGCCAGGGTGTGTTTATGCCATGCAAGTGGGGAAAGACCCTCAGTTAAGCACGGGGATGGGAAGGGATGCTATGTTGTTCCCTTAGACAGTTCTTTTTAAATAATATTGCTTCTTTTAACTTTGTGAAGCTGCCCAGACTCGTTCTGGAATTGGGCAGCCTAGAAATGTGATAAATACATGAAATAAGTAAGATTGTAACCTCCTTATAGAGAACTGCACAATCAACAAGACACTCAAATAACACCATAACGTCTTCTACCCATCTCCCTACCCTCTCTGCTCCAGGCAGCAACTACAAAACCCTCTCAGAAGCACTTTTTCCCCCCTTATAGGACACAATGCTATACTTTCAGATGTGAATCCCGTGAGGCTAATTCCATGGTAGGAGGGTGGCAACCTTTTGTAACCTTCTAACGCTGATTTAAATAATACACACTGAATAATATTTGCAACTTGGCAACAGCTTCAGAAGAAAATAACAATGAAAAGATCCTTCATCTCCTTCTCTCCTTTTCATCATTGGCTTATAAAACACAACAAATGAAGCCTCATTGAAAATATCATCTCATGTTGTCTGCATCGGAACCTCACCAAATCTAGCTAGGCTCGCTCACAAGTTGCTCTGCTTCTAGTTGTTTGCTCAGGCAAATAATAAAACTCATAAGGTTCTGGATGCAAAGGGAGTAACCAGCCCAAAGCTGCAGATGGGAGGTAATTGGCAAAGGTTGTTAATTTGCCATTCTTAGCTTATCAGGTTGCCTTTGCCCTTAATTGGCTGCAAAAAGATCTTGCTTCTAGCAACCAGAGGAAAATAAATCCTCCATTGATAAAATGGACATCAAATGAGCATGCCCAGAAGAAGCCCTCTAGAAAAATAAAAACTAACGAAGCCTGGAAGGAGCGCTAGGAAGCTGTTTGGAGAAAGTTTATTGATTTCAAGTTTTCCAAGGTGGAAGGTTGCTGCCAAACCTCACTTTGAGATACAGGCAGTCCTGGGAAATTAGCAACATTTAGTAGATATGTGACCTATGCTGCGTGTCTCCTTCAGAAAGCATTCAGAAGAGGAGGTGCTTTGAAGCAGAAGGAAAGTCATTTCTTACTAAGCCATATTTAATCCTGACCTCCAGTTTTGTAAAATCCACTTGCAGAGCTGTGTGGGGGAAGATAGGTGAGATGCTTCTCCCCTGGCATCCAATTTTGTTACACTGCTGGAATTAGAGAAAAGAGAGAATTAGAGAAATTAGAGAAAATCATCCCCCAATGATTTTGGAAAGAAAAGCATGATTTGGCTAAAATGAGTGGTGTTCAGGGGCAGAACCTATGGATTCCATAGGGGACTCCTTAGGCATGTGAGAAACAGCATCCTATGGTGATTATTAAGCTACAGTAGATAGGAAGAAGTGATGCCCCTCCTCCTCCTTATGTTCAGCAATTCGTGTGAGATATTGACAGAACAAGGGCAGAGACACAAACTTTTTCCTTCTTATATTCTAAGTTAAAAAAACCATCCTGCCTGTCATTTGCTAACTTGCTGAATTCTGATTTTTACTGAAGACCTAATTGAGGGGAAAAAAGAGGATTTCACAGTATTTCTATCCCATGTTTAATTCATACGCTAATGCCAGAATGATACTAGTCTACGGAAAGCCAGGGATACATGCTGAATAATCATCAACGTGCAACACTTTCTTCTGCATTGGAGATGTCATCAGAATTCACCTTGGTTGTAGAATCCAAGATCTCACAACTCAACAGGATGAGCAGGAGGGCCTTGCAACTTAGCAGAGCTGGTCTATCACACTGTTAATTAAGCAAAGAAATGCACTGTTTTTCTCCCACTACCATGAAACCTTGGTTCTAGAAACTAAATGAACTTAACTGTACAACCATATTAAAAAGACAAGCATTCAGTCTGAAAGCAATCTTTACGGTAGATGTGCTCCACGTGGTGACAGAGTATGTCATATGCATATAACTGTCCATGACATTCTTCACATTGTGCCATGAAGGTAATTCCAGAAGCCCTTGGTCAAGGGAAGAACCCGTGTCTTGCCTCTCCTTATGTCACTGTTGCTCCTTATAATCCAGTGAGAACTGAATATGCTTAGTAGTCAGGAGTTGTAACAGGAGAGCTGTCTTAGTCTATGATAGCCAAAAATCAGGAGGAGTCCAGTAGCATCTTTTCAAGCTAACAAATGTTATTAAAAGGCATAAGCCTTTGTGAGCTATAGCTCACTTCATCAATTGCATCATTCCATATGTATATGGAAGTTTATATATGGATTCACAAAAATGTATGCCTTTTAATAAAATTTGTTAGCTTGAAATGATGCTACCAGTCTCCTCCTGATTTTTAGTTATGGAATATTAAGAAGTAGTTGGAAAGACAAAAAAAAAGGGAAGGGGGGAATGAAAAGGAGTATTGCAAGAAGCAGTACAGTGTTGAATAGGAGGCATCTCGAACCCACAATGGTTGTACACAATGTACAATGTTTTCTGCTGGCTGGGGAATTCTGGGAATTGAAGTCCACACATCTTAAAAGTTGCCAAGTTTAAAAAACACTGATATAGTAGATATACTTTTATTGTAGATCCCATTAATGTTTCTTTACGGGAGCTATTGTGCTGCTTAGGAGGGGGAAAAAACTCTTTTTAAGTGTGATTGCCAGCAAAGGAAATATAATGCACTATAAAAGCTTCCAATTACAAGTGAAAGCAAAAGAAAAAGGTAAGCGTTTGTTGATGTTTTTGTTCTCTCAACTGTGGGAGAAACATTTTAAGGTCAAACATCTTCATTTCATGAATTAATCAAGTTAGAATTAACTCAAGATTTCAAAAAGGCTCCGAAGGAAGACAAATCAAAGCCAAGCACTGAATGACAGTGAAAGTACGTTTATGTAAAATGACTACCTTGGGCTTTGGTATTAAAGCTGAGAAATGGAATCCGTCCTCCTTTGATTGCAATGTAGAAGAGTTACCCAACCTCAATTTCAAAAGGATGGAGTCGTCTTCGAGCATCGACGTCTGTTCTGCACGGCTGGGGTCTGACTAAAAGCAACCATTGTGGGTTCGAGATGCCTCCTGTTCAAAAAGAAACCTTAAAGATGTTTCTGAACATTATCCTGAATAGTTGCATAGGCAGAAATTCTTTGGTGAAGGGGGTTATGTGTAGGACAGAGATAAGGAATCATTCGGGGAAGGTCAGAGAAAAATACAAGTAAGCTGCATTTTTTTAACAATTATACATATCTTTACCCAGAGTAAGCTGCCCCCCTCCCTGCCTTTTCAGTAAGGCCACCTGCAATGTGAACTTCAGTCATTCTTGCTGTGGTGAGCCTTTACATTTATTTAAATAAAGGCATAAAGGATTGCTTTAAAATGGTCAGTTGCATCGTAATAAATACAACAAAAATCTCTCCTGAGAAGGGGACTCTGAAGCGATCAAATTATAAAGAATTGACATACACACCCAAACACATACATACATACATACGTATATATATATGGAGAGAGAGAGAAAGATAGTATGCACACAACATATATATAGGTATATGTTTGTACACAAATATTCTGTACATGTTTATATCGATTAATTGATTACATGTCATCAAGTTGTTTTTGACTCCTAGCAACCACATAGATTTTTTTCCATGACGATCTGTCCCTAATCTAGTCTTTCAGGTCTTCCAAAGGTACACTCATCTCCACTGTAACTGAGTTCATCCATCTTGCTGCTGATCATCCTCTTCTCTTTCCTGCAGGTTTATATACACAGATATATACATTCACATCCCCCCCATTTTCCATTACAGTGTACCAACAGTAGCCCATTGATTTAGCTTTCAGTCATCATGCCGTGGTTAATGCAACTGATATAAAAAATCTAAATCCCCCCCCTGCCCCTGATATACTCCATGAATTCATTTTGTTTCTATGGCTGGTCTAGGGCTGCATATTCTTACAATGTGCATGTATATTTCTCTAGTCCCCTCTCTGAGACCCCGGGATTCATGTATTCAGTTCTGAATATGTTTGCTTGCTGACTGGAAGAAGACCCATCAGAATATGAGTCTGAGAAAGAATAACTCGTGTCTGATTTGTCAGAAACACCAAGCAAAGTTGCCCCTAGCAGAGAATCAAAGCAGGCAACCTCTTTTGCAGAGTGGGGACTCAGAGGAGCATGTAAGGTTTCAGCTTGTCATTGCACTCCAGCATGCAGGGAGAAGGCTGTGGCTCAGTGAGAGAATATATACTTTGATTGTAAAATGCCAGGTATGATCTCTGTCACTACCTTGTAGGACTGGAGAGGTGCTTGTCTTGAACCTTTCAAAGCTACTAATGGTCACTATAGCTCAGTGTTTTTCAAACTTGACAATGCTGGCTGGAGAACTCTGGGAGTTGAAGTCCACACATCTTTAAAGTTGCCAAGTTTGAAAAACACTGTTATAGCTGAATGGGCTCATGATCTGATTGGACATAAAACATTTCCTATCTTTAGTTCCTCTGGAAGAAAGCTTTTGCAAGTATGATCGAAGCAGATTCTGTAAGTACCAAGGACATGAGAGACTGATTGAAATTGTACCACTTCATATTTATGGGCTGAGCTTTGGGGTGGGGGGAGATGGAGGAGAGGAGACTCCTATGATTCCACTGGATGAAGAAGATGGATCCTACATATGCGTAGAAGTCTGTATGCGTGGGCTCCCTTCTGGCAGATATCCAGGCCTGGTGGTGAATGGGGCAAGGGAGATTGTATTTGTAGACCCCTGTTGTGAGATATGTATGAAAGTGTTTTGAGAACCAGATATCAGGTGAAGCTTCAAACCTTTCTATGACTCTGAGCTCCCTTTTCCCCCATTATATCCTTCATCAATGGAATACTTTCCCTGTTTTTTGGGGAGGGAGGGGAGTTTGTCCAATGAGAATAAATGGGTCAGTAAGAAAGAGTGTGTAACAAACACCAGATTCTGAAATAACATGTCCTGTAAAGTTATATTTAATTAATTGACCACCTTGATACCAATCCATCTGAACGTTTCAAATGCTGAACCTATTCTAGGAGGGATCTAGACAAACCCCTGCCAAAACAAACTATTGGGAGGCACAGAAAAAGGGATTAATCACAACAAAGGACTACTATAATTATACTATGCTATATATTATAATATATTCTATAATATATTATACAGCAAAGGACTACAGCAAAGTAATATACTCAGTCTCTGACCTCTCTAGTTAAATCTTGCCATTTGAAACTCTAGAAAGCTATGTGTGTACTCATGTTGTAGTTCAAATCTAATGGCACTGACTCTTCAGCATCTCATGACCTACTAACTGCAAGAGGAAAGTAGGATGTGGATAAGAGAATTAAGGACTTCTCTTCATCACCTTGCCTCCTCTTTTGTCTATGAATTGCTAATCTGAGGTTATTTCCTTCTGCCTTTATTCCCAGATGCTCTTGAGACTCTCCTTCTGGTTGGCTGTAGCTAATTAGGTGCTAGGCCTTGCCTGTCCCTGTAATGTAATCCCTGTAAATAATCTTCCTTTCTGTTGTAGTTATATCTGCTTCATTAACCTTTGCTCAGGTTACATCCCCACCGTCATAAACCTTCAGAGAGAACTTTTCAAACTTTTCAACCTCCAACAAATCAGTATAGAAAATAGAGGACAGATGGTCAAATAATGGAAGGCAGAGCCTCAAGTAATTCTCTCCTTAAAAATGCTCAACAGAAAGGCACTGTCCATCCCCTTGTGCCATCTCTCTGTATAGATCAGCCTTCTTGATATGGTTCCCACTAGCAGGATTGGGATTACAACTCCTAGAATGGCCTGTTGATGAGAAATTCTGAGAATTGTACTCTAAATACATTTGAATGGTCCTGAGATGAGAAAGGCTGAGATGGATTGATATTAAATTTCAGCCTGAAGGAGTATTGCCCAGTGGCTAATATATACTGACTAGGATGACTTATATGAGAAAAGAGGAAACCCAGCAGCACTGTCCTTAAAGAAAAGGTAGAAGAATGATGGCATAGTGCTCTCAGAGAGGTGTTACATTTCACACACAGCATGGACAGGCAACCTCCCTGTAGTAAGGCTACTAGATGTGGTCTGCAAAGATTCTGGACTTCTGTATCCCTTTGCCTCCATCTGGTGCTCATTCCAGACTTTTTCTGACCAGGTCTGGTAGTCCTACTTAGTACCCACCAGGTTATGTGCCCCTCCAAATCTTTTCAAAAAACATTTTTAACCCCAAATTAATTTGGAGGCTACAATGCAAACCCCAAGCCCTAGGTTTGTTTCTGGGTAAAATAATATATTTGGACTCTATAGGCAGTTTTAGAAATAATACTGATGACTGTTGCAACCTCAGTGGTTTCTTTTGGGGAGGACATGGCCAAAGAAAAAAATGAGAAAGGTAAACCAGGATGATAGAGAGCCTGAAATAATCTCCGGTAATGAGCATTTGTCACTGGCCATCACCCCCATAACTGCCATTTTGTGAAATTGCCTACAACATGTTATTATTGGCCAAAAAATGTTTGCCTAGTTCTGGTGTACCATATAAATATATTCAATACTTTTAATATTATGGCTGAATAGAAACAATGCGAGGATAGCAAGAGAGATTGCAGTCCTTTTCTGAGGCTTCCTTTAATCAAACTTCTGCTATAATTATATCAAAACTTTTTTTTTTAACCAGAAAAGCCAAGGCTAATAAGGAGAACCAATATGATTGTGTATGAGAAAGAATTGGAAAACCGCTTTCATGGAAACCTACCTGAATAGATAAAACAAAAACAACTTGAAGTAGCAAGAATGATGCCCTAAGTGTTTGATTAGGCTACAGCACAAGTTTGTCCTAAATAGAAAAAGAAGAGATGCTTTCATTAGTGCCACTAGTTTTTTGCAAACTGAATGAATAATGCAAGCAACATCTCATTTGTATCTTGTATCCTAGCAATGGGAAGGAGGGTGTGTGTGTTAAATTAATTTTTAAAATGCAATAGCTTAAGCAAGCTTGATTTGTTTTAGAAAGCTAGAAAGTTCTTGAAGGCATAGGCTCACAATGTTTTTCCCTGTATTATCCTTCCCTCCCTCCCTCCCTCCCTCCTTCCTTCCTGAAAAGATGATTAAGTGTAAAGTTCTATTCTCATCTGAACAATCTGTATCTCCATCCTTTCTGAACAGATTCCTCTGTAGTTTTTCATTATCATCCTCCAAAGAAAGGAATTCTACACACTATCCAGGTAGCTAATTACATTCCTGCATTGTTCTAAGAGGAGTGGGTCCACATTTTAAAGGCATTTTAAAGCCTTCTGTTATGTCCTCAGTGTCGTTGTCATAGCCCTCCTCCTCCTCCTTCCCCTCTTCAAGACAGTCTTGTCCCCTGGCGACTGCCTGGACAAGTCCCTGCAGTGTTCTTGGCAACATTTTCAGAAGTTGTTTGCTGTTGCCTCCTTCCTAGGGCTGAGGGAGAGTGACTAGCCTAAGGTCACCCAGCTGCCTTTGTGCCTGAGGTGGGAGTAGAACTCACAGTCTCCCAGTTTCTAGCCTGGTGCCTTTAACTACTACATCAAACTCGTTCTCTGAGTGAATGTAGCTTCCTGGTTTCTAGCCTGTGCCTTATTCACTATATCAGACCAGATCTCATCATGAAATATACTTTGAGGAAACTTACCTCAAGCAGAAAAACCTTCAGCTTCTCCAACTTCACTCTTTGATTTCCATATAATTTTTGTGTGAGGGGGCTCTAAGAAACATTTGAACTCCACCCAGACTCCACCCAAGCCATTGATGGTGTTTGCCACAGACTAAAGCTCATAACTTCATATGACTAGTGAGAACTGTGACATTACTGGGGATCTACTGAAGACTTTATCTTGCTAAGTTGACAAATTCACAGGAATGGGGATTAGCCATGATATAAAGAGGTATCTGCTATTGTGAGAAAGACAATGACAGATCTAGACAAAATATTAAAATGCAGAGATTCACACTGGCAACAAAAGTACATATTGTCAATTGTTTTCCCAATTGTAACATGGCATTGAAAGCAGGATCATCATGAAGACTGAATTAAGAAAAAAAATATGGCTTTGAGCTGTGTTGTTGGAGAACGTTGTTGAGAATATTTAGGACTGCAGTAAAAAAACAAAGCATTCAGTACTAGACAAAGTAAAACCAGAGTGCTCCCTGGACACATTTTGGAGATACAATTCAAAAGCCAGAATCATTGGAGAAGACCCTGATACTTGGGGAAAAAAATAAGGCAATCAAAAAAAAAATTAACCTAAAACAAAGTGAGTATGTATCACTGATGGCACCCACATAAGCTTACAAAACTCAGAAGTTATTAACAGGCAGTTGAGACAAAAAGATGTCCATGGAGTTATGAAGAGTTGGAAGCACCTGAAAGACTAACCACAACTGAAGAAATGATCTCTCTCTAGGCTCAGCAGTTCTATAAATAGGATAAAAAGATACAACACGTGTTGGAAGTTCTCTCATCTGATATCTAAAGCCCTGTGCTAATCAAAGTTATAGGGCTGCGCCGTGCTTCGGAATGTATTTGGAAAAGGTGCTTCACAGTCTGTGAGGGCACAAACAGGAGCACCTGTTTGTAACCCCCCAAAACAGCTGTGTATTTTCCCCAGAATGTGCTGCACAACTCTAATTGCTTTGAGATTTAGGACACTTTTACACAGCCACTATTTTCATCCCTTGAAACCCATAGACTGATTCAGTGCCCTGCCATTGTCTCATTGATACCATTCTCCATTACCATGAATTGCTGAAGTGCTGATTGCTGCTCTCCAGCTAAGTAAAATTAGCAGCCAGCTGGCGTTTCACTCCTTGTCTTAATTTTGAGCTATGTTTGTTTTTGCATTTTTGACTTTAAAAAAAGAGAGAGATTGGCTACTGGACAGATAGCAAAGCCAGTCCTCCATTCACTCTGAAAATGCACTGAAAGGTTACTATGGCACCAGAGTGCCTTATCCCCCAAGAGGGGTGAGGATCTTGGCAGATGGGACAAACTGAAGTTCTGTCACTGGGAATCTGTTCATCTCCAGCTCTAGTACTTCAGCTGCAGAACTATGTTTGCAGCAATTCCTTTTGTGCTTTTCCTGAACCAGAAATTAATGGGCTCTACTGCCCAGTGATGTCAATAGAATGTGATCATGTAAGCATAGAACCAAAGTGGGAGTAATGCAGAAGCCAGATGTGTGGAGTAATTTTGAGGCTACAATTATCTATACTGTGCCAGTGTTTCTCAACCTTAGCAACTTGAAGACATGTTGACTTCAACTCCCAGAATTCCCCAGCCAGCACATGGGAATTTCCAGAATACTGGGAATTGAAGTCCACGTGTCTTCAAGTTGCCAAGGTTGAGAAACACTGTATTAAGGCATCTCCCATCCAGGAGATTTGAACTGTGGTGCTGGAAAAGACTCTTAAGAGTCCCCTGGACTGCTAGGAGGTCAAACCAGTCAATCTTAAAGGAAATCAACCCTGATTGCTCATTGGAAGGATCGATAATGAAGCTCAAGCTCAGATACTTTGATCACCTAATGCGAAGAGAGATCTCTTTGGAGAAGACCCTGATGCTGGGAAAGATTGAAGGCAAAAGGAGAAGAGGACGCCAGGGGATGAGATGGTTAGATAGCATCACTGAAGCAATGAGCATGAAACTGAGCAAACTCAGGGAGGCAGTGAAGGACCGGAAGGCCTGGCGCAATATGGTTCATGGGGTCACGAAGAGTTGGACACGACTTAACGACTGAACAACAACAACAACATCCAGGAGAGTGAAAGATACAGAGTTTTACATTAACACTCTGGGTTACCTGAGGGACCGTCTCACCCCCATTATATCTACCCGTCCCACCCGGTCAGGCAGGGAGGGTATGCTGTGGACCCCGTCGATGAAAGAATGTCAACTGGCAGGGTCCAGAAACAAAGCCTTCTCTGCCGTGGCCCCCGCCTTATGGAATACTCTCCCCCCAGAGGTGAGGCAGGCCCCAACTCTCTTGTCCTTCCAGAAGGCAGTCAAGACCTGGCTCTGCCAACTGGCATGGGGCAAAAAAAAGGGCAACCAACTCTGGGGGTGGCTAGCACCTTGAAGACACTCCTATATGTTAACCTCTTACTGACCATCAACATCTTGGAAGATATTATTTGTGTATGTGTTTGGTTTTTATTCTATTTTTATTGTATTTTATATTGTTTTTATTGTATTTTAATATTTACTGCTGTTTTATTGTGAACAGCCCAGAGTCACTTTTTGTGAGATGGGTGGTATCTAAATTTGAAATATAAATAAATAAATAAATAAACACACTTTAATATTTTATCTCTTTATGAGTCAGAAATTGAAAAGACAACAGGGGAGGGTAAGTTTTCTCATGCTGTCCTCACGCTGGCCTGAATGGAACACCTAGTCGAATCCCTTTCGACTTCTGTATCCGTATTAGCCATTTAAATGCCAATTAAGCAATATCAAAAGTCAAGAATGCCAGAACTGGGGGGCAGTTCTATAAACCTGATATTTTTCTTACAAGTGACTGGAAACAAATAATATTGAAGGTGCCAGATCTATGGAGACAGTATGCCATTCAGTAAACATCCAGGGAACTGCAGAAGGTCCTTAGGAATTTTTATGAACCGTCCTAAGAGACCTTTTTAAAAAAGAAAAAGAAAAAAGAAGAACCATATCGATGTCCCCATCCATAGCTGCATTGCTGCCTCCGTCTTCAGTACTTTCATTATATGATGTCCTCCATTAGAGTAAAAAAAAAAAAAAAAAGAATGGCAACTGGGTTTCTTTGAGGAATCTCACTGGCATATTTTTTTGGCCAAGTTCTAGCAATAACAATCCTCAGGTATTTGACTTAAGTGTCCTCCTTAACGCCCTTCCCATTTACTTGCCACTATATTTTACTGATGCAAAACACTTCCTTTTTACAGTAGTTCACAAGGGCTGCCAGACATCTCCTCAGACCAAGCTGGATCACAGAAAGTGTCATTGCGCCATCTGTATATAGAGGCAATGTGATAGCTCCATCAACCAACTTAGAATGTGTGTATTGGTATGAAAATCCTTCCTAGAAATATTTTTTTTTACCATTGAGATAATGTAATTTAATAGAAGAATAGCCTAATCCATAGTGCATTGGATACCGCCATAAAACTGGCTACGATTGTTACATCTAACCCACATTAAAGTATTATTATTAAACTTTGTAGTCTAGCAATGAAAACAGAAGAATTAATTTGAATTGAATTAAACGTCTGACCAAGCCATACTGAAATTATTAATGTATGAAGTACACATTCAGCGCTAAGGAAAGTAAACAACTAGGGAAAGCAAAAAGAAAATACATACATAAATTCTGATCCACCGCACTCCTTTATTTATTGAGAATTGATTCCACTGTAACTTTCTGCATGTTTGCGCTCAGAGGATTATTTAAACTAATCAGTGAACGAGCAGGAAATGCTACTTTGGGAAGCGTTTCTGCAAAGCGTGTGATAGCTCAGAAGTTAAAACTGATTCTGAGAATTGGATTAAAATTCAATCTAAAGGATTTAGACTTTAAAGAAAAATGTGGCAAACACAGTTCTACTAAGTATAATAGACTTCTCACTGACACTAGTCAGTTGTTAAAAGAACCCATTCGCTCAACAGTTTCTCAGAATTGCCGAGGAAATAAATGGGCAAAAACTCTGCTGATAAATCAGGCTTATGCACCAGTAATCCATCTGGTTAGCATTCTTTGGGAGGTTAATTTCAGGGGAAAATACCAAGACACTGAACATGTTTCACCCATGTACATAAGCTTCA
Organism: Python bivittatus; assembly: GCF_059951505.1. NCBI lineage: Eukaryota > Metazoa > Chordata > Lepidosauria > Squamata > Pythonidae > Python > Python bivittatus. Next base: position 751,652 of record NW_028277108.1, read on the forward strand.
TGCAGCTTTGTATTTCTGCATCAGGTAGGGCAACTGTCACCATTGCTATGCCAAATCTTATAGCACCATAAATGTTGGGAGCCTATATTCTGGAAGCATTGCCAACAGCACAACTATAACAATACTGTAGAGACAGAACTCACAAAGCACGGTAGCCACATGACAGAGAGTCCTTAGCCACTGCATCACTGCCCACCAATAAACAATCACAACCAATATTCATAGATGGCACCAGTCAACATACAGCAATGGCTGCACTATAGCCCATGACCCATTCCATAGTCCTTGTATACAGTTCCATGAAAAGCCCAAAATGGATCACCATAGCTAATGCTTGTTTGGCCTTCCCTAATCTGTGCCTTCTAGACATGTTGGATTTTAATTCCTATTGTTCCTAGCTAGTGTAGCCAAAGGGATAATGGGAGCCAAGTTCTAATCTTTCTGGAGGGTAACATTTCTGAAGTTAGGGGAAATTGTCATAGTTCATATTGTTTTGAGGCATAATAGCTTAGAACTTACCTCAAGCATGGATTGTACATTTCCTGGCAGCTGAACAATCCTTTTGTTATCTAGACCAGGGTTCCTCAACCTCAGCAACTTTAAGATGGGTGGACTTTAACTCCCAGTTATGCTGGCTGGGGAATTCTGGGAGTTGAAGTCCACCCATCTTAAAGTTGCTGAGGTTGAGGAACCCTGGTCTAGAAAGCAGGCTGCCTCAAATGAGAAGTGATGCGCTACTACTGCAGTCATCATCGCCAGGTAGTTCTAATAGCTAACATGAAATCTCGGTATAATATCCATTGGTGAAAGCTCTCTAGGAAAAACTTAAGTCCCAGTTATTAATTATAATAATAATTATTATGGATAATAAGCTTATACCTTATGTGGGAAAAACAGCAGAGAAAACAATGGGATAAGAAAAAACATTTTTTCTGATTAGTAATTTTAAATATTGTTGATCAGAAAAAAAAAAGAAAACAAAAAAATGTAAACCTGAGAGAATGCAGGCATGATTATCAGGCAAAATGGAGAAACTGGGAGTAGCAAAGCAGTTTTTAGTACCTTTGCTTATTTTATTTTTTAAAAAAAACAATCAAGGAAGTAATCACACTAAAATAAATAATAAACTATCAAATGGATCATGTCATTGTATTCATATCCTGCTTAAGAGATTGCCATAGATTTCTTGTTTATCACAGTAGGAAACAAGATGCTAGGCTAGAAAGGTTTTGATTGATTGATCCAGCAAGACTTTTATGTTCAATGAAAAAGCAGAAAACTTAGGACTAGAATCCAGCCGTCCTGATCGGTAAAAGGAACACTTCAATCAGGCATCCAGAGACAACATGGGAAGGTATCAGTAGCTTGATAGGAGCTGTGACTGACAGTCTTCCTACCGCTACAAGAAAATACATCCAACAACCTCAACTATATAGCTTAGGGAAAAACAGCATCAATATGATTTAGTATGTACAATATGGGTTTAGGATACCAACACCAAGCGACCACAAAGTTCAAAACGCCCTCAGCAGTGAGGTTCAAAGGACAAGGATATGGTCTTAAAATGGCTACTCAACAGGTAGTGGTGATTAATTGTTCTGTCCCATGGCCCTCAGATTCTGTTCCTCATTCTAATGCCTAAATTTGAGAAGTTTTATGAGGAGCTTTGGATTAAACGGTCATCAATATATGAGTGGCATTCAGCTTTATTTTTTCCCCTCTAATTAATTCCAGGGAAACTGGAAACATTGGACAGATGTCTGAAAACAATGTTGGGGTGGATGAAGACAAACAAATAGAGGTCCAGTCCAGACAACCAAAGTCTTGTAATAGGGGAAATCTGAAGGAGCAAAACTGATAGGGGATGGAATTGCATCAGGTGTACAGGGGTTCCAGTGTGCTCTGTACTTTCTTGTTTATTAGGAATCTACTTTGCTAGCTACAATTAATTCACTGCTGTGCCCTGCTTGGAAAAAAGCAACTCTTGAACAATAGAATCATAATGTAGAAAGGGGCCATTTTGCTAATCATAAAATATTTTATCAAATGCTTTTTATTAGCCATTGGAAACCTTTATGGGCTTTTTGCTGAAAACGTGGTGGTTAGATTTGATGATTAGAAAGGGTAAAATGTGGGAAGAAGGAAATTATGATGTAACCTTGAAGATGGAGGATAGATGATAAATGTATCTGTAACTCCTGTAAAGAAGATTGGAAGCTGCTTCTTTAAACTTTTCCCCCCCTTTATTCACTATTTTTCTTTTTCTCTTTCTTAAATTTTTACTGCTTTTATTATTGTGCAAAATTCTTCAATAAAATTTAATTAAAAAGACGCTTTGCCAAAATGTCTACAGCTTTTTCACAACCCACAAAGAAATATATCCAATAATAATGGAAATGGTGTAACTCCAACAAGATTTGTTCTTGAGAAATACATCTTGAATTCTAGTAATCACTGAAGTGTTTTCAAGATGCTTTATGATCAATCACTTTATGTTTGGCTCTAGACACTTCCCAAGCGCCATCGAACTGTGATTCACCAAATCTTCTTCCTCGCTTCATGAAGGGAGGTGGCCTATCCTTTTCCTCTTCTTATATGTGTCTGTTTTGATTTTCAGAACTTCGTTCTTTGTGCAACTACATTGGTTTCTGCTACCTTCTGCTATTTTTTGTCATTAGAGTAGTGTGCTGCTTTTTTGTTGTTAAATTGTTTGTTATTGTGCATTTAGTACCTTTTTAACAAACTCCCATCTATCTTGAGGTCTTTTCCCCAGTAGTGTCTCCTGCCATGGGATCCTATTATCATTGCACTACTAAAGTCTGCTTTTTGAAGTCAAAGGTATGCATATAACTACACTCAAATGTTAGGTTTTTTTAAAGCATTTACATGGTCACTTTTCCCCAAAAGTCCCACTATTTTTATTTTCTAGCCTACTTGTTAGGAGCAAGTCAAGAGTAACGGATCCCTTTATGCTTTCCTCCACCTCTGAAGGAAAAAACGTCAGAGAACCAACTCAGGAATTTACTGGAAAGACCATTCTTGGCAATTTTGTTTCCCCTCCCAGCAGATGCTGAGGCAGTTAAGTGGTTTTACAGGCCCATTATACTTCCAGTGTATATGTCATACCTCAAGTCTTTAGCACTGAGTTTTCATTTCCAGCTTCCACAGGGTTAAATTTAAAAATTTTCTGATCATTTGCAATCTGGTTATATCCAAATTAAACTACTATGATGCTCTGTTTGTAGAACTTATTTCAAAGACAATTCAGGATCTTCAGTGGTACCAAATTCCACTGTTTGCTTGCTCTGATGATTAAAATATATAACACACATTTTGAACCAGCTGTACTGGTTGACAGTGTATTTCTGGAACCAATTAAAATAGAGTTTATTTTATTTTTATGTACGGGGCTTATGTGCCACTCTAGTCATAATAAATTTGAAAAAAATAAAATATAAGCACATCTAAGTGTCTAAATAGGTTGGGATCAGGTTCCTTGAAGGACTGCCTATACTTACATGAACCTGTCTGGATCTAAGAATGGCAATTAAATCTGCTCAGGGGTCTTTCGGTGAGATCTTTTAGGTTAGTGGTGACAAGGATTCCCTTTTTCCGCAATGCCCTATCACAGGCTAAGTGCATGGCTTTCTCCTTGATGACTTTAAATGATTCTTTAAATGCCTGTATGTTCCCCTGTAATTTTATGTCAATAGATGCCCATTTTCATTTTATAATTTTTACCAATGTTTTAAAATTCTATGCAGCTATTTGAGTTGTATTATATATTTTGTTGTTTTAAGATTTTGTGTACTGCATTAAGATTTTGCCATGAGCAGTAATACAAAAATATTTTTTGTTACAAAAATATAAAGTTTTACTTAGCAAAATGATGCTTGGGACAAATGTGATAGGCTGCAATTTAACTGGAGCCTCTGTATACAGACAGTATTAAGAGTTTGTAAGTTGCATGATGGTTTGAGGTCTACACTGAAAAAGGTGCTATGGTGTCTTTATGGTGCTAGGTTTTCTTTCTTTCTTTCTCTTTCTTTCTTTCTTTCTTTCTTTCTTTCTTTCTTTCTTTCTTTCTTTCTTTCTTTCTTTCTTTCTCTCTCTCTCTCTCTCTCTCTCTCTCTCTCTCTCTCCCTCCCTCCCTCCCTCCCTCCCTCCCTTCCCAAATTTGTCATTGCCCATCTCCCTAAAAGTGACTCTGGGCAATTTACAGTAAAAGAATATATACTAATTGAAATACAATAAAACCATAGTCCTACAAATAATAAATATCTTCCAAGATTGATAGTGAAAGTATTGGGCTTGGGGAGAATCCTCAAGGCACCAGCTACCCACAAGGTTGGTTATGTCTTTTCTCGCCCCACACAAGTTGGCAGAGCCAGGTCTTAAATTCTTTCCAGAAAGCTGAGAGGGTGGGGGCCCGTCTCAACTCTGGGGGGAGAATATTCCATAGGGCAGGGGCAACGGCAGAGAAGGCTGTCCTCCTGGGCCCTGCCAATTGACGTTCTCTTGCCGATGGGGTCCGTAGTATACTTTCTCTGCCTGACCAGGTAGGATAGATCGATGTGATGGGGGTGAGACGGTCCTTCAGGTAACCTGGACCCATGCCATGTAGGGCTTTAAAGGTGATAACCAACACCTTGAATTGGACCCGGAAGCAAACTGAAACACAGTGCAGCTCCCGCAGCTACGGTGTTACACATGCCATCATTGGGGCACCCAAAATTGCCCGCATGGCTGCATTTTGAAACAGCTGTACTGTAGCTTCTAGATACTCTTCAAGGGTAGCCCCATGTAGAACACATTGCAATAGTCTAATCGAGAGATGACAGGGTGTGACTGACTGACCAGAGGGCCTCCTGATCCAGGAAGAGGTGTAACTGGAGCACAACACAATGTTGAGCAAAGGCCTTCCTGGCCACAACTGCCATCTGCTTTTTGAGCAGTGAGTCCAGAAGAACCCCCAGATTATGCGCCGGGTCTGTCTGGGGTAGTGCAAACCCATCCAGAACCAAAGATGGTACAGCCCCGGATATAGAGGGACCTCCAATCCATAGCCACTCTGTCTTACCAGGGTTCAGCTGAATCCTGTTGCACCCCATCCAGACCCCCACAGCCTCCAGGCACTGTGAAAGGGTGGTCACAGCATCACTCAAGTCACCTGGGATGAAGATGTATAATGGTATCACCCGCATAATGCTTGTACCTCATCCCATAGTGATGGATGACCTCACCCAGCAGTTTCATGTAGAAGTTAAAAAGGAGTAGAGAGAGTACCGAACTCTGAGCACCCCACAATAGAGGGGCCGAGGGCTGAACCTCTTGCTCCCAATCAACACCAATTGGGACTGACCTTGGAGGAAGGAGGTGAACCAGCGCAAAACTGTGCCATCCACTCCCAACTCCCCGAGTTGACCCAAAAGGATACCATGATTGATGGTATTGAAAGCTGCTGAGAGGTCAAGAAGAGCAAGAATGGATGCACTATCCCCATCTCGCTCCAGCCAGAGATCATCTATGAGTGCAAGTGATTTTGTATGTGTTCTGTACAGAGAGTACCAAATCGAGTTCTTTTGATCCAGAGGCAATTTGGTATATAAAGATAATATTAACAGCTGATTGATTTACTTTGCAGAATGACAGCTTCCATTTTAATTTTTTTCCAAATTTGAAAAAATGAAAATCGTATTTTTAATAGGTCTGGTAGGGCATACAATGTCATGTCTCCATATCTTTGGATACACTGCTGTCCACGGGGGGTTACATTGTGTACCTGTAATGTGACAGCCTCCTGTCTCTAAGTGAGGTATCTTTCTTATTTATCAGAACAAAGTATAGCAATGGGTTCAAATTATAAGGATGGCGATTTCAATTAAATATTGAAAATATGTGAAGAGTACAAGCTGTTTAAATATCTCAGGGATCTCTCATCTATTTCAGTTTTTTAAGAACCCTCTAGATAAAGGCCACCCATCAGAAACCCTACAGTACTGGATTTTTTATATTGGCTGGGGATTGAACTATGTGAATTTTAAAGTACCTTCCAACTCTACAATTTTATGTCCTACAAGAAATTAGTATCCACTTCTGCTTGCTTGATTGCTAACCAAATGTCTTCATTTGTCAAAAATGTGTGATGATGGTATGTGTTTATACTCAAGCTACAAATTCCCCAGAGATGTTGAATATGAAAAGAATAGATGACTGTTACACTGTCAAGTAAAAATGTATTATAAACAAATCCTAATGCATTCATGTAGATTTTATAGTTTTATAGATAAATCAGAAACCCATACTTGATTATTTTGAATATTGTGTGTATAGTATACAGTACCACATGAAGTTACTATGCACTTGAATACATCTGGTCTTCAAATAGATATTACAAAAATTATTCTACACTTTGGAGAGCAGGCAATTTTTTTTCCCATAAATGTGCCAAATTAATTATATAAACTATTGGAACAAGTGATTACAAAATACAAACAAGACTAATAATTATGCATTTATGAAGGGTATTTTTAAATAGGTGGCTCATACAATTTATATGATTAATCATATAATCATAATTTATATGACTATATGATTACATTATTCATATGATGTATAAGATTACAGCCTATAAATTCCTGATGTCTACTGGGTAAAGTGGGGTTACTTTAGAGCCCTCTTACTTCAATTGGGAATATTAAAAGTGTAATAATTGTTAATTGTTTCAAACATATGTGAATAATAAATGTGTTACTGATTACAAATACCCTACACAGAGGGACCCATAACATAAACCAAAACTGTAACTGTTTAAACTCACTTTTGATACTCATTTAAATGGCATATACTTTACAGTTCTCATTTCACTGAATAAATAAAATGATATAATGGAACCACTAAGTTGTCTTTTCTTCTAATATATAATTATTTTACAGTATGAAAAGATCTAAAAATCAGTCCCACTGACATGGAGCTGGATAGAAAAATAACAGCAGCCAACAAAACCTGAAAGTAGAATAATACCATTTCAGCAACACATTTTTAAAGCATCGGTTAAGGTGGTTTTCTGTGAAGCTTCTTTTGTTCATAAACCTCAGTAAAAACAGACTATGTAAGTGTAGTTCTGACATAACTCCGCTGAAGTCAGGGGACGTGAGCTGGTGCAAAGAAGTTCATTCCAGTAATTAAAAGCCAAAGTTAAACCTATCTTCCTTGGGCACACGAATGCATGCCTAGACTTTCTCCCAAGGAGGAAAATAATCATCTTCATATCAAAATGAATGTAACCCGGAATTTAACAGGAAGAACTTGAAAATAATTTATCTGAGGACTATTTAAAAGGAAACCCTTTTCTTCAAAATCAAAATTACTAATGCCAGTCAAAAGAATGATTAATCATTCTATAAAATTTTGCATTGTGCTCTCTGAAGTAGGAGTAAAGTTGCTCTAAGACAGTACTGTTGACCACAGGATGCGGACGCCCTTTTGATTCATGCAAACATCTCTCTCTTCCATCGCTCCTAATGCAATAGAACCCCTTGGTCTGGTTAAAATAAAAATTTGAAGACAAAATTCTGGAAGGCAGGTTAAGGAATCTTTCCACTTTTTGCAGTTCAGGAAGAGGGTCTCTGATCAAAGTATTCCCATCAACTATGTGAATCTGATCCAAATGGAAATGTTTAAGCCATCTCCCCATATGGATGTCATACAGACTTCTCTGGATAGCCTTGTATTTGGTATTAAGTGCTCCATTTTTTATAACAATGTCTTCAAAGAGCTGAACAGGCTTGTGGTTCTCCAGTCTATTGTAATAGACTTGGGTATAATCAGAGATAACTCTCTCTGTGGGGTCTCTTAGAATAAGCAGCAGTTTAATAGAGCTATTCATATCATGAATCCTTTCGGGAGCCTGTGGTGAGGTAAAATAGCCTGGTGTTTTCTCAATAGTTATTTGATTTTCATATGAAAATGGCATCAGGCTTCTATACCAGTCTATTCCTTTAACGTAATTTTCATCCCAGTCAAAAAAATGAACTTCAGTAGCTGCTACCACAATGTTTGGGTGAACATCCAACATTTCCAGTAAGGCCCTGGTCCCTCCTTTACGAACACCAATGATAATTGTCTGAGGTATTTGTCTGCTAGTGCCAGGAGGTCTCACTTGTGCTAAATAGTGTTCACTTTTATTGCTGAACAAGACTTGCGACTTCAGCGTCTCCATGAGGGCCCCATTATCAACGGGAGCAGCGTGAGCAGGAGTCAGCAGAAGGTATGCTGACACTAGTAGAAAGGCCATGTGGAGAGGAAGGAGCAATCAGTGCAAAATGCTGTTGTGCTTGGCTGATGAAACATGGAACGCGTTTCCCTTGGAGGAAGCAGATGTTGGGGTTGGGGCCAAAGCAGCAGAGGATTTCTCAGGCATCTGGGGATTGGGAAAAGAAGAAGGACAATATAGCATCAGTATCTATTTCCCTGTTCAGATTAGCCAAAGACTCACATACAAAACCTCACATATCTCTGAACAAAGTAACAGGGGAAAACCGTAGAACTAATTAAGTTATTCATCTGCAAGTTTTCAAAGCAAATGAGATTTTAATTTTAATTCTGTTTCTAAACAGAGTGACCTAATGGAAAACAAGCCAATGCCCCAAATTGCATCTGTCCCAATACACACACACACAGAGACACAAAAACCTCAGGAAATAAGCACAACAAAACACCAACAGATATTATAAATTATTTATTGGAAATCTATACATATATGAATACCCATCATGCTCTTTCTTTTTGGAGTAAGCAAAGTTATGCAAAGCACAGAAAGGTTGCAGGAAACGTAAGGAAAAGAAATCTTACTAAATCTATTTTACTGCAACACCATCAGCAATACTTTTCTATCCTTGCAAACCATCATCCCTTCCACTATGTCTATGCACAGTGTAAGTTAGCTTTCACGTGGTCAAAAGTGAACAACCTATAGTAGACCAGGCCAGTACCAAATCCAGAAACTGATGGAAAATATGTATCTTACTCAAAAGATAATTGCTTGTTGTTCTTCATATAAAGCCAGTAGGCTAAAGAGGTACAAAACAGTTGAAAATACAGTCGTGTGAAAAAAAAAGTACACCCTCTTTGAGTTCTATGGTTTTACGTATCAGGACATAATAAAAATCATCTGGTCCTTAGCAGTTCTCAAAAGTAGGTAAATACAACAACACATGACATATTACACCATGTCATCATTTATTTTACAAAAAGAAAGCCAAAATGGAGAAGCCATCTGTGAAAAAACTAAGTACACCTTATGATTCAATAGCTTGTAGAACCGCCTTTAGCAGCAATAACTTGAAGGAATCATTTTCTGTATGACTTTATCAGTCTCTTACATCGTTGTGGAGGAATTTTGGCCCACTCTTCTTTACAACATTGCTTCAGTTCATTGAGGTTTGCGGGCATTTGCTTATGCACAGCTCTCTTGAGGTCCCGCCACATCATTTCAATCGGGTTGAGGTCTGGACTTCGATTGGGCCATTGTAAGACCTTGATTCTTTTCTTTTTCAGCCATTCTGTTGTAGATTTGCTGGTATGCTTGGGATCATTGTCCTGTTGCATGACCCAATGTCGGCCAAGCTTTAGCTGTTTGACAGATGGCCTCACATTTGACTCTAGAATACTTTGGTATACAGAGGAGTTCATGGTCGACTCAATGACTGTAAGGTGCCCAGGTCCTGTGGCTGCAAAACAAGCCCAAATCATCACCCCTCCACCACTGTGCTTGATGGTTGGTATGAGATATTTGTGCTGATATGCTGTGTTTGGTTTTCGCCAAACGTGGCACTGTGCATTATGGCCAAACATCTCCACTTTGGTCTCGTCTGTCCAAAGGACAGTGTTCCAGAAGTCTTGTGATTTGTTCAGAAGCAACTTTGCAAGCCTAAGCCCTGCTGCCATGTTTTTTAAGAGAGAAGAGGCTTTCTCCTGGCCACCCTTCCAAACAAACCATACTTGTTCAGTCTTTTTCTAATTGTACAGTCATGAACTTTAACATTTAACATGCTAACTGAGGCCTGTAGAGTGTGAGATGTAACTCTTGAATTTTTTGCAATTTCTCTGAGCATTGCACAGTCTGACCTTGGGGTAAATTTGCTAGGACATCCACTCCTGGGAAGATTAGCAACTGTCTTGAATGTTTTCCACTTGTGAATAATCTTCCTCGCTGTAGAATGATGGACTCTAAATTGTTTGGAAATGGCCTTATAACCCTTCCCAGATTGATGGGCAGCAACAATTGCTTCTCTAAGATAATTGCTGAGGTCTTTACTCTTTGGCATTGTGTTAACACACACCTCAATACTTGAGACCAGCAAACTCCTAAAACTTTGGCTTTTATAGAGGTAGTCACACTTGCTGATGATCAATTGATCAAGGGCATTTGATTAGCAGCACCTGGCTGCTACTTAGCCTCTTCATACCTATGGAAGCAGTAAATTTCATACCTATGGAAGTTTTTCACACATGGCTTCTCCATTTTGGCTTTATTTTTGTAAAATAAATGATGACATGATGTAATATGTCATGTGTTGTTGTTCATCTGAGGTTGTATTTACCTACTTTTGAGAACTGATAAGGACCAGATGATTTTTATTATGTCCTGATACGTAAAACCATAGAACTCAAAGAGGGTGTACTTTCTTTTTCACACAACTGTAATTCATTATACACAAAGCTTGTATTTGATACCCAGCCGTTACTGGAATTCTTTTATATTGGCTCCTTAGCTTTTCTATAATAAAACTATCTTATCAAAAGCTCGTGGATCTTCTGTACCTATTTAATTAGCATGTTGGGAAAAGCCTGGCAGAACACTTTGTTTTTTTCATCTTTAAGCTTCCCACCTTTTTCTTACTTCATCCAACCTCAATTTATTCAGCTTTCCTCTTCCTCTATATATTTATTTTGCAATTTGATCCCCATGCAATTATCTCTATGTGACCAAGGCACTACAATAGACTTCTTTCATACTGGTCATTCACTTTTTAGGCAAAAGCATATTCTTATAAGCAGGCATTTTCACATCTTTTTTGGGAAAAAAAAAATTCCCATAGGACCCACTGCCTTTCTAACAGCATTTGCATAAAATGCTTAAATGTCTTAAAATTTCTCCATTTTTAATAAATGTTCTACACAGATCCACAAGTTCATCTATTTGCTGTAGGCATTTAGGCATAAATAATTTGCAAATGCTCACTTATTGACAATAAGCTTGGTCTTTAATGTATTAATTTTCAGATCCATGCTCCTCAATGCATCATACAATCTATTTAACTGTCTCTACAAATCATTTGGGTTCTCTGGTAACAACACAGCTTCATCTGCATAAAAAAGTACACAAATATTCATATCCCCGAATGATATATCTCTAATGCAGTGTTTCTCAACCTTGGCAACCATGGCTGGCTGGGGAATTCTGGGAGCTGAAGTCCACACATCTTAAAGTTGCCAAGGTTGAGAAACGCTGCTCTAATGTCATCACAAGCATTCCTTATATATTTCTCATAAATATATAAATAAATACCTTAAACAACTAAAAGGACATCACATATAGTTGTCTTATTCCTAATGCCTGGACCATTTATGAAGCATTCCATTTATTCCTACACATGCTTTTCTTTCATTTTACACTCCCCTTTTCACATTCCACAATCCACCTTCAACTCCCTATTGGCACAAAATAGTCAATAATCAGCCTATTCCCTTTATCTTAGGTTTCTTTTAAATAAACAGATTGCACAGTAAACTTCCTTTCCAACATTGATATATTTTCCAATGACCTGCTGAAGACAAAAATCTAGTCTGCACCCCTCCTGCTCAGCATAAAGCCACAATACACTTCCCAAATTTTGCCCATTATGCCTTTTTGCGCCATTTTTAACAGAATTTTCAACAGTACAATTTCAGGCACCCTTAATAAACGAATGCCCTTATTATCTTTTGCATTTAGTCTTGGTACCTTTCTATTTTTATAGGGGAACAATAATAGCGTTCTTCCAACTATCAGGCACAGGTACAGGCTTCAAATGCTAAGCAACTGTAGAACCACTTTGCAAGTACACTACATCTCAAGTTATACCACCACACCTGCAGCCAAATCTTTCTGAAGATTCTCAGAGCAATTATGATTTTCTCTTCAACATTTTTTTCTTGTACATTTATGTTTATAATAATCATTTCAATCCAACTCTGACATACCACTGCCACTCCCAAACATCTTAGACTCCCATTAGTATATTTTCCGTGGTACTTTGTAACATAATTCTTTTCCCTCTGTTGCAAGCAGTTTCCATATTCTGTTTCCTTAGGTTCACTTTCCATTCATTCTATTGGAAAAAATAGTCTATTTCCTCATAAGTGTTCATACAGGATTTATATTTTCTCTTCCTGTGGTTCTTCTACTTTCATACTTGTTTCTTTTTCTTTTCTCTTCTATGTTCATTTTTCCTCAAGGTCCACTCTTGATACTACCAAATAATGTGTCTCCCATTCAGAAAACCCCACCACCTTTGAATTCTACATTCATTTTCTCAATCTTTGATCATTAAAATCAAATCAAATCAATCATGCTTTTCAATTCATTCTGTCACAGATACCCATGAAAAGACTTGTGCTTAAGCTACAGACTTTTCCTAAGCAGATCCTTCTAGTCACCAAGAGTCCTGATGTACAAGATATGATCAAGAATTCTCAGTATAACAAGGTGATACTTTTCAGGCAAATAAGGATCTATAATAATGTTCCTTTTTAATTAAAGTGCTTTTCACTTTGGAGAATGAATTTTTATCCTGATAGTTTTGAAAGCATTTATTGTGTGGCATGAGGGGATGGCTGCTCTTCAAATGTAATGTTCTGTTGCAAAGAAACAAGTTACGTTGTTCTTTGCATTCCACCAGGAATTTGCAAATGCATCATTTATGCAATTTATCATGTAACCCGAACTTGGGCATTTGAACCTTTTATAGATTTACTTGTTTTCTAATTATTTTATTATCATTTTATTTTACTGTAAATTATGGATGTGTTCAATTTGTGTTTTATGCTTTTGTAGGTCTTGTGAGTTTGACTTGTAAAGTTATGAACACCTGAATGTCAAGACAACCGTCTTTAAATTACTGAGCTGTGGTCCATTGTTCATTTCTCCTATTATTTTCAACCTCTGTGATAATTAAAGTTAACACTGCAAGTGAAGTTCAATGGATCTAGGCCCCCCAGGAGAATATAACTATTATTGGTACTGTATATAGGTAGTTTTTAGAAGTTTCTTCATGTGTTAGGTCACAGGCTCAGAGAATAAGCCCTACACAAGATGTCAACCCAAAGAATCCCTCATCTATTATTTTGGGAAGGTTACATTTTCAATTTCAGTAGGTCAGGTTGAAACTGCAATTCTGTTGATGGTGTGAAGCAAATGATAAAATAGCAATAGGTAAAAGCTAACTTGGTTTCAACCACCTGAACGACAGCGTATAGATAATGTCAACCTGTCAAACAGGGAATCTTTTGTCAGTGCAGCTTGAAAATTTGTATATTTATAGAAAAATAAAAGGCATATTTGAAATGGAAACAAAAGCTATGTATATGTACACGTATGTGTGTTTTAAATGACAATTTCTAAAGAAGGATGACAGTGTTCCTGAAAACAATGCTCAGTCATTGACTTTAACTATAAATAAGATCTAATATCAGGAAGATTCACAAGTTTTAATTAATATAATTGAAAGAAATAATTACATATGAGAAAACAGTTCCCTTTTGATATATGGCATTAGGAAAACAACCACAGTTATTAAAATCATTATTTTTACTACAATAAAGAATATTTTAATTCCACTCCACAGGTTTTAACCTGCATTTTAGAAATACTGGACGAATTACGTATCACCATGAATGTTAATAAAAATGTCCAGTCATCACAAGAAAGTTCAGAAAGTTGACTTGCAAATACTAAACCATGATTCTTTAAAGTAAGACTTGATCTTTACTAAGTGTTCCCTTCACACGCACCCAAAAGCTTCTGATGTGATGAAGTCATAAAGCTGATACCACCAGTGAAAGCTAGAAAGGGCCAGTCATGTGGGTCTCTTTCACCTATTCTCCTACCTCCTAACATCAGGATTATATTCTTACAGTTTCCTCAGTGAATGTCTGTAACAGTTCACACTCACAATATATTATACCAAATATTTGTATTCTAATGAGTTTCTCTTATTTGATTACTAATGTTCAACAATTCTAGAAGAGCCAGGGTAGTGTAATGATTAAAGTGTTAGATTTTGATGGAAGATTGCTCTTGACCCTAGAGTGACATCAGATCAGTTTTTCAGCAGTACTACTGTTGTGAAGATAAAATCAGGGAGACCTTTATGTATGCACGCTTGACCTCCAGGAGAAGAGGCAGGCAATAAACACCATTATAAATACAGTATATGGTAGTTCTTCGGCTTAGAAGAAGACATGTTGTTGTGCAGCTCATCTGTGGACACAGAGGTGGCTCTGCAGTCCTAGTCTGGAAGTGCAGAGTCTAGCACAATGGGGGTATTGGAAGTCCATTGTTGTAGTAACTGTGGGTGTTATTCTGTAACACTGCTCAGTTTTTGGCTGCATCTGTCTTCAAAGCCAGTGAAGGCTTCATAGCACAGAGCTCATCAGCAGGTTCTGTCAGCAAATGCAGTTTCTAGTTCCCTTGGCTGGATGTTACAGTGGCATAGGGTTTTTTTCACAGTGCTTGTAGTGCTTGCGTGGTCAACCTCGAGGTCTCTTCCCAGACTCCAGTACACTATAGAGCAACTGGCGAAGCCTATGGTGGTCATCCATTCTGATGACATGTCCTACTCACAGTATCTGGGCTCTGATAATCAGGGACTCAATGCTGGTGGACTTCACGCGATCCAAGATCTCCAGGTTGGAGACACGGCCTTGCCAATGAATGCTGAGGATGGAGTGGAGAGTGCGCATGTGAAATTTCTCCAGTTGTTTGATGTGCCTTCGGTACAGAGTCTAGGACTAACATCCATATGGGAGAGAAGGGATAACCACAACTCTGTAGACTTTCAGCTTTGCACAGATACAGATGTTGTGTTGATTGTGCACTCTAGTACACAGCTACCCGAGTGCCTGGCTGGCCCTGCTGACCCTGGAGTCAATTTCTGTGCAACGACCCATAGCTTGAGCTGATGCTTCCCAAGTATTTGAAGCTGTTTACATTTGTTAGCTAGGTGTCGTCAACAGTGATTTTTGTTTCTATGGGATTGGTATTTGGCACAGGCTGGTAAACTACTTCAGTCTTGCTTAGGCTGATAGTCAGGCCAAAGAGCATAGCAGTGTCTGAGAATTTGTTCAGCATCAACTGTAGATCACTATCTTTGTGTGCCAGGAGTGTAAGTATAATAAAATACTTACAACGTAGGATGTAACCATATTCACATAGATAATCTGTCTACTTGAATATTTATTTGAGATATTTATATGGCTGCCCATATTATATAAACAAAGCTAAGCAGCTAACAAACACACAAATAACAATAACACAAGCTTAAAACTCTAAAACCATCAGCACTATAACAGTACCCTCTCAAAAAACACAAAAAATGCTGGGCTCGCTTGCCATCCTGGCCGAACGCCTGTGAGAAGAGCCACGTCTTAATGATCATCCAGAACGCAAAGAGGTAGGGCCTCCATGTCTCAAGGGGGAGTTTAGACACTCCTGGCCAAATTTATCTTTGTCATGTTTAACTTTCTACCATAGAATACACAGTGATCAAACCCTACATATAGGGATGTGCTCTAAGGTTTAAATTTTAAGTCTTTTCCTTCCATGTTTCTAAGTCAATGGATATAGATAGTCCTCGTTTAGCGACTGCCTCAGACAGCGACTATTCGTAGTTATGATGGTGATGGAAAAGTAACTTTGCGACCAATGCCCACATTTATGACCTTCACAGGTCTGTAAAACAAAAGAAAGCTGAAGTAAGATTGTAAGCACAGTCATGGTTTCATTTAGCTGGTCCCAATTGTGGTTACTAAATATAACTACCTGTAATTGTCTTTTCTTTTCAAGGTTGTGGGAAGCATCTGGTTTATGTGGACATAACTAGTCTTGATCCTGCTAACTGCTGGTTCTTGTCCTCCAGACATTCATATTGCTTTCGTTTTTGTGTGCCATTTTATAAATAACCAGTTTTTTTTCCATTTATATTCCTGCTGTAAGCAGATAGCATATAGCACCATAAGTACCTATGTTGCTCACAGTGCAGCATGCCCTCCTTCTAATGGTATATCCACCTTTCCTTCATTGTATCAAAGTTCCTTTTAACTGTGCCACTTAACATGCTTTTGCACTTAACTGACAAGTTATCATTTATTTTTACTGGCCCCCAAATATTCTGCACATGCCATTCCAAAGTCAATAGGAGAAACTAAAAACCAACTTCACTCCTAGTGATTACTGATGGCAGAAAAGAAAATCTGAAGTTCGTATATAAGTGGTTCAGACTAAGAACAAATACATTCCTACTTAGGCTGTCTACTACCACAGTTCATTGTGCAACTGTCAAGATCTAACATCTATATAGATGGTAGTAAGTGGCCTGTGTGCACTTTCATAGAATAACATAATACAATTGAGGGCTAAAGTGTAGGAACCTCTAATCAAATGAATCCCTAAATGAACTGAAGCTGACAAAACTGCTACATGGCATGAAGTTACACATGACAAAGATCAATTTGGCCAAGGCTGCCTCAGCTTTTGCATATAGCTGAACCAAACAGTATTTCAATACAGTAGTTTGCTCCTATTCCCTGACCTCCGCTTCTCCATTATATTAGACTGTGTCTGAATGAACACACGAATCTTCCTCCATTTTCATGGTTACTTATGGTTCTTCACTCTCCAGCTCATCCTCATCACATTCTTCTTCTCTTCAAAGTTTCTAAAACAGACTAAAGTGTAGCAAAAACACCCGTCTCATTCCCTGACCAGCAAAATTACTGCTTAGTTCTCTCCCCCACTCTGCTTTTTTGGGATTCAAATTAATATCCATACAGACTACACACTTGCATATTTATTTTTAAAAAAAGTAAGTTACCTACTATGCTACTATGCTTACATGTGGTAACCATGAAAGAAAGTGTGTATGTGTATGTGTGTGTGCGTGTATCTATACCTATATCTATCTATATATCCCTTGCTCTAGAGAGATCTAGTACGTTTGCAGAATCTCTGATTGTTCTATATGGCAGAAATTTCTGCCAAAATAAAATGTTGCCCAGAAATATATTACAAAGGATAATCAAATTCAAAATATATTACAGAACTGAAACCTAAATGTATCAAAGTTGCCTTTGGGAGCAATTCCATTGGAGCAACATTCCAAGTTCAGTCTAAGAAATTGATTGATTTTGATGAAGCTTGGAGGTGTTAGCTCATATGGTTATACTATAATTGGTCAATAAACCTAAAGAGGGTTTAAATGATACACAGAGTAGATAATTGGGAAATATTATCTAAATAATATCTGCATTTTGTGATCTTTGTGGAATTAAATGCACACATTTAGAAACATTATGAACAACTTTGCATAATGAAAACTATGGATTTGAAATCGCAACACTTCATTTTTCCTATCTCATAGAGCATTTGCAATAGCTTCATGGTGCATAATTTAAAAATTAGTTCTGTTCTTTCTTCCCCAACTCCCCTGTACAGCATCAAAATTATAGCACCCTATTACAAGTTATGTTTTTCTATTATTTGGCTATGTTGGTTGCTTAGTAACAAAATGATATGACATGCATTAGGCAAAAAGAAAAAAAGGCAGCAGCTTATTAGGAAATTAAGGCTCCTGAATGAAGAATCTAAAGTTATTTTAAATAACAGGCAAAATTTGAGTCAAAATATTTATAAGAATAAAGTCTAAGAAGTGATCTGAAGTCATTTAATATTATAGACTAGAAGAGCTATCTATGGTTTAAACATATTCTGGAAGACAGCTTTGGAATATATTATAATTCTTACTGTTTCAGGTCAAAATTTGTTAACCTCTAATTTATTGGTACTTTTTTTTTCTTTGCTCATCAGCTGGCTCTCAGATTAAAGCCAAGAAGCACTGGTTATAAATTGGATAAATATGCCAATTTTTAACAGTGTTACCCTGAATTCCACTCCTATGAATGCATCCCTCCTAACTGGAGACATAATGTTATAGATCTTGGCACCTTATCTGCATTCATAATTGGGACTCATACATAGTTCACAGAACTGGATTTAACCACCCCTCCTAACTCTCTCTTTCCTTCTCAGATACAAAAGAAAAAACCTGCAAAATTATAGTTCAGCTACTTTGCTTGTTTGTCCCAATCACCACTTTTACAAAGGGACACAGAAAACTGCATTTTTCAACTTATGTGAATTCAGACCAATATTTTATCTAATTCTACTGTACCCAGCTAATATCTGTATTTTATAATGTATTATTTGCCTCTTATAATGCAATAACATTTGGAAAAAAATAGGAGTGGATAAAGTACTTCACTATAACCCTGTAAATGCAAATGATAACATATTAAAAGGAAAAAACACTAAAAAATCTAAATATTAAAATTAAGTAGATTATAAAGCTACTTTATATGTAAAAGTAGATATCTTGCCTATCTATCTTAATAATACTACTTAATAAATAAATACTTAATAAATACTAAGTTGCTAGGCAAGATTATCCATCCATCCACCCACCCACCCACCCACAGTATCTTGTTGGGATCTGTAAGCGTAAGATATATCAGAAGACAGAAAACAAAACACAGCACAGAAGGCTGCAATTTGTATTTTTGGCCCATAGAAGGCATTAAGGAAAAAAAAGCTGTGTATTAGCTAAAAATGAAAGAGATAATTTCCTGGGTAAAGCAACAGCAGCTAAAAGAAATTTTGCAACTCTCCTGGAGATGTTAGGGCTCCAGTACAACTGTGAGATAGAAATGAAATCATGCTCAGAATAGGTGGAACTTTTATTAACAAGCAGAGTTTTAAGGGTAGGATGCAGGCTGTGGCAGAAGACATCAAAGGAATACATGGGCTAGCATTTCAAATTCCTCCAGGTCCCAAGGCAAATTCACTCTGCAGAAGGCATATTGTTATGCTTTCCCTCCAAAATTGCTCACTGAAGTAAGCCTAAGGAAAACATACTGCACTATGTTGAGCAAGTAACATTATTATCAAATAACATTTAATAACACTGAAAAGGTAGTTTCCTGATCTGAAAGGTTTCCTATTTCTCTCTGCTCTCATTCTCCCTGCTCTACCTGGAAAGCTCTGTCAAACACCTACTGCTGGATTGGGGCTCTAGTTCTTGGTAACCCCTGGGCCAGGAGGGTTTTGCTTGAGAAACCACTTTGGGGTAAATCATTCTGGATTCTTGCTTTCCAGAAAGAGGACATTTTATGAGGAAGGATCATGGCAACCAGGGGCTGCTAGAAAAGGGAAGCTTGGGAAATAAATAGAGCCAGCATATGTGGACCCATATGATTCCAAGGAGATCATCCTGGTTTCTAACTAAGTGTTAGTACTCTTAGGAAACTGGACTGGATAATATCTAGGGGCTTTAAATTCTTGTATTCACATACCTGAGAGCTCCTCAACATTTGGGATATAGATTTAGTTTTAAAAAGTTTTATCACATCAGGTCTTTTCTGGCCTCCTTTGACATTGAAGAAACCCAGTATGGCCTCAGATTATTAGTCTTATCAGAAATAGATTTAATTGGTTCCTGAGGGTTGAACTACTATGTCAAGATATGCCCACTGAGTTCATTCACATAGATATTGAAAAGGACAGGGTGCGGGTGGGGAAAGGCAACCTTGTTTCACTCCTTTCTGGATTGAGATATCTGCTGATTTTAAAACAATGAGGGCAACATAAAGGAAGTGGGAGTAACAGTGCTTGTATTTCTCTGCTAGAAACTGCAGGATAGTACACTGGTCCACAGTTGATCTGCCCTCCCTAAAATAGGCTTCTTCATCAATTAGGAATTTCTCCTGTTCTCATCAATCCAGAAGTTTATAAAACAGAAAGAAGCATGCATTTCATTTTCTTGGAATGCTTAAGAGACTAATTGGATGGTAATTGGAAGGGTCCACCCTTTCTTAAAAACAATTCCAGTAATAGAACAATTCCAGTCTTCAGGCATTTGGAATGTGTTATTAATATCTGTGAATAAAGAGGACAAAGGCGGACCCCACCAATTAATTTTTAACAATTTGGTAGGTATTAGATCACTCCTGGAGACATTCCCATTTTTTAACTGATTGATTAGCTTGACAATTTCCAAATGAGAAACTGGTGACCAGGGAGGAATACTGTTTAAAAATGTAAGTTGAGACAAAAAGTTGGTAGGAGAGAGCTTGTACAGCCTGCTATAAAACTCTTCTCACCTCTTGGGAAGAATCTTAGTTTCTGGCCGATCTCTCCTATTGCTTGAGATGCTTGCAGTTATCTTCCAAAAGAGAAAGGTATTTCTATCTTTTGTGGCTTAAAACAGTCATTCCTAATTCCTAACAATATTCCTAATATTTGCTTCTTTTTAAAATTAATTTTATAGCTTCTTTTAAGATCAAATAGTTGATTCTTAATAATGGGGCAATTGCTGGACTTATAACATTTGAAAGTTGTCACTAAATGTGGCCTGGCTTGCATGCAATCCTAGCCAAACCAGAGTTTCTACCTGAGATGGGAGGCTATGCTCATAAGATGCTGATGTGTTGATTATGAACTTTTAAGGTTGTTTATCAGAGTATTACATATGGCTAAAACTTCTGCAGGGTTAGAGCTCTCAGTCTGGAGTTCATGAAGCTCAAGAGACTTCTCTGGGGCAAGAAATAATTGCTTTGTTCTAGTGGTCTTTTCAGACCATCTAATCATAGAAATGGTTAAACCTGTATCATTGTTCCTAACTCAGGTGGGACTGTACAAAGAGGTCAGGTGGTGCTAAGACTCAGATGAACTAATAGTGGTGAATGGCTGCTATCCAACTTTAAATGGAACTACCAGATTAAAAAGGCCATATAAGGTTGAGACACAGTAGTTTGTGCTGCATCCTCAGATCCCCCAATAGGTGAGTTCACTGTTAAGGTCACTGTTTGCTACTTCAATTAATATACAGAGCCTAAATTTTCTAGCGCTGTACAAAAAGGGCCAACTTGCTATGTTAACACCCTGATCCTTGGAGTAACATGGGTGACCTCCAGGATGGTCTTTATGAAGGGAAATATGACTACTGAAATAAGAAGAGAGAGCCTTATTGTTAGTATCAACTCTGGCATTAAAGTTGCCTGCTGATATAAGACCAGCATTTGGGATAGACAGTCCTCCAGTTTATCCCATCCAACATTCATTAAAGAAAGCAACCTGCAAAGGGGAAGGTAGACATTTATAATTAAAATATTGAGTCCAGCTAAATTGTCCCTGGAAACTAATGCTGTGTGCTCACATGACTCCAGCTGTGTGATTGGGGATAGCAGATTATTTGATATGAGTGTACAAATGCCTCCTTAGGTGCCATTCCTAGTAGTACAAAGACAGCATTATGGGAGTGACATTTTCATCTAACATGTTTCAGTGATATGATTCTATGTTAGGTCTAATACTTCCCATACCAACCAAAATGCAGTGGCAAATTCTAACATCTGATATCATAAATGGGATTATGTTGCTTTGAAAATAAAGTGAATCCATATTCCTGGATCTACATCATCCAATAATCTGGAATTTCAAAAGGAATAGAATTCTCCATAGAATTGTTTTGGGCGAGAATATTAGGCTCTGAAAATAATTTAAACAAGGTTGTACTATTATCTCCTCAGTTAAAATGCCCAGAATGATCATGAAATGGAGAAAACATCTAAAGACGACAGTAATGAGTGATTTCAATTATTAACATACAGACTGAATAAATGCATATGCTGTCCGTGACAAAATAGTACAATCTCTAGATAACTTTTATGATTTAGGACAGTTGGTCATGGAACTGATTAAAGGAGAGGTGACTGCCAATTTAATCTTAGGTAGCGCCTAAGATGTGCGTGTAGTTAGCTCAATTATAAACAATGTTCATAGTGTTAAATTTAGTTTATATTTACATATACAGTAAATCTGATTTAAAAAGGAAAAAAATCCCCCCAAATGGATGCAATACTAAAAAAATAGAAGGAAAAAGGGAAAGTAAGAATGGCAATGATACAAAAAGATCTAAGTCACCATCATGGTTAACAAACACGGACAAGAAAGCTACTGGAGAAATGAGAACAAAATGGAATGCAGTGAGACAATTAAAGATTTTGATAGCATAATTAATAATACTAAGAACAACACAAATAATTCTTTTATAAATACGTTATAAGCAGGAAATTTGCCAGGAATGACAGGGCAATTAAGAGAACTCTTCTGTAGGTAAAGAGACTGCAGAGAAGTAAATGAATTATTTGTACACGTCTTCAGTGGAGATGATGGAGGAAAAAATGTCTGTGCCTGAAGGGAGTTTTAAAGAGCTAAGGTAAATAGAAAATAAAATCACTGGATCTAGATAATTTGGAAATTCTTACTCAGATGTAACATACTCTAATCTAAGCTCAGCCTTTCACTTCCAAAGGCCAATACGGTACCAAGATCCAGAATATAACAGACTGATTAGCTTTATTTTGGTTCTAGAAAACTGAAGGAAAGTGTTGTTAATAAGAATCAGATATAGAATGGCAAGGCAGCTGAATTAAAACAAATCTAGTATGGCAAATCAGTTAAGTTGTTAGATGGGACTAAGGAGACCCAGGTTCCAATCCATCCTCAGCCACAGAATCTTCTGGCAGTCTCCAGCACAACCAATATTTGTAGGGTTGTTGTTAATGGAATAAAATGGAGCTTCCCATATTATCTGCCTTGAGCTCCTAGAGAAAAGGCAAGATGTAACTCTAACAAATCTAAGTTACATTTTAGAACTTTCCAAAGAGATAGTTAATCTTTTTGAGCATGAAAAACAAGACTTGTATCACCTTATACTAACTAATTTTATTATAACATAACCTTTTTGGGTCATAGTCCATTTCATTGAATGTATGGAGTATGTCCTGAGGGAGGGATATATAATAAGTACACAGTTGTTGGGAGGAGAAAGGAAAAGCAAAATGTTTAGGAGAAAGGTCAGAAAGATATAATTACTTTAAAGATGGGAAATCAACTTAAATAGTGACCACAGATGAATGAGAATAAAAACCTTGTTTTCTGGGAAATCACCATGTCAGCCTATTGCAGTAAAAACCAAGAATCCTATGGCATCTCAGAGATCAATAAATCTATTGTTACATATCATCCTGAGAAACAAGTAGATTTTTGCTGTGGGAGGGAAAGGAGAGACGAAGGAAGAATGCAAATGGAAAATAAAAAATTAAAAAACGCAAAAAACTGATGTTATAGAGATGGTCTTGAATAATCCTCAGGTATAGTTTAATAAGGAGCCTCGTTCTATGTTTAATCCATGAGAAACAGTACTAAAGCTTTTAATTAATTTCTGCTCAGCCATTAAGTGAATTACTGCCACCTTATTCATTTGTTAAATTTCTAACCTGTCTTTCCTCTAAGAATCTTTATTCCCCCGATTTTGCAGATGATGTTGAACATTTATAGATGGCGCTAAAGAAAGGTACAATAAATACATAGGAACACATATATCCACATACAAACATCACTCCAGACATGACTATTTGGAATCTGAAGACACACAGGCCATAATAGATAATATCACAGAGAAAATGAAGTGGTAAACTTCAGCAGAAAATGTCTCCCGTGAAGTTACTAGCTAATGCTTGTGTTAATGAAGAAGCAGTTTCATTTCCATTAAGAGCTTGGACTCATGAACTTCAAGAAACAAAAGGAATTGGGGAGGAAAAGCACCCCAGCTACTAGAGGTCTATAAATATGAGTAATAAAGCAATTGCTGTTGGCCTCAGGCTATCTTCTCACCTGGTACACAGAAAAGGATAGATTAAAAAGCAAAGCCATGGAAGGTTAACATAAACTGTAAGTATATTAAATGGTTGGCAGGTGATGTATCTAGATAGGCATTTTAAAAAAGATTATTTTCCTGTGGCTAGAATTACTTTTTTTCTAATTCCTATTTCTGATAACTTTAGTAGAAAATTCCCTGATGAAAGTATGGCTTTGAGGTGTATTTCCTCATTCTCTCTGCCATCTCTCCCAAAGTTATGCAGCAAACTCCTTAGAACATGCATATATATATATCAGCTGATTTCCCAAACAAATTACAAAAAACAGACCATTATTGTAATTGTTTGAACGTGGAATCTCCCTTATACTAATAATATTCTAGTAAAGCTAAACTGGTAGATTAAGTGCTCTAAATTATATCAGTTTCATAACATCTACTTCATTGTGGCTAAATGGGAAAAACATATACATCTACAAAAGCATCAACCACAAATATTTTGTTTTCTAGCTGATTCTGAATGTAAGAGAATTGGGGAAAAATAATATATATTATGAAGAAAAATAACTCTCTCGATAATGCAGAAAATCCCTTACTATAGTAAGTTGTTAGTGTGTTGATCCTTTCTTTGGCCTAGCAGCTTTAATGCTAGCACAAGTCTTGCTAGTATTCAGTAAACCCTAAGTGCAGCTATATTCATCTTGTATCATCTGGTTGTGCTCCCATATCTTTCCTTGTATAAAATTTGGAAATCTGTATTATGTATTAGGCATAAAGTATAGGTAGGATAGTTGCTTGGAAGATGTTGCTACAGTTTTACTGGATTTCAGGATCTATAGGTAGTCCTCAGGTTATGATCATTCATTCAGCAACTATTCAGAATTACAGTGGTGCTGAATGAATGGTACTTATGTCCAGTCCTCAGAGTTCCGGCTGTTGCGGTGTCCCTGCAGTCATGTTTTCTGACATTCCCTGCTGGCTTCCCACAAGCAAAGTCAATGGGGAAGCCGGCAGGAAGTCAGAAGTCACGATCACATGAGGTCTTTGCTTAATGACCCATGCGGTCCTCAGGTTACGATGGCAACTGGGACTGCTGGAATTGCTGTCATTAAGCAACGTAGTCACATGGCATTGTGCTTTATGATGGTGTCGCTTAGCAATGGAAATTCCAGTCCCAACTGTCATCATAACCTGAGGACTACCGGTATGCTTTTTTTCCTGTTTTCATTAAATCTCTCCTATGTAGGTGAGAATATCATTATAGCAGAGGCTTCACCAATTTGGGTTCACTGAGATACTGCTGCCTACAATCCCTCCATCCCCAGACAGAATGGCTGGGGATGGTACTCTTCTAGGCAATTCTTGGATGTTTCTAAATTGGAGAAAGCAAAAATGGCACTCATTTCTCCTGGAAGAACTACCCAAAGTGCACAACTCAACTATTCAGTATATTCTTAAAATGAAGTTTTTGAATTCTTAGGGGCATAAAAATTTTTATTTGGATGATTTGCTGACCATCTAGTTAAATACATTGGCTTTCTCAGTTACAGTGATTAGAAATGGCTTTTTGTCTAGCAAAGAGAGATAAAATGTCTAGACAAAACCAGGCCAAATGCTGATAATTTGAAAAGTAGTCATAGATATTTTGATCCATTTATTTTTGTACATATTTTCAGTCTAATAAGCAAAATGAACAGATGGATAAGAGAATGCATAAAGCAAAATAAAATTTGTATCTGGTGTAATTAAATGGGTGCATTTCTTTCTTTGATAGCAAGGTGCTTTACCCTGAAACAATGTAAAGCTGATCATTTTAGTTTACAGATTCAGCATGCCATTTTCTGCCTTTTATCTATTCTATACTACAATTAAAACAAACAGATGTGTACATATGATGGAACAGTTATTTTGACAACTACCATGGTATAAAAATGCCTAAGGCTGGCACAGCTTACTTTAGTCATTAATATGGTTTCAAGTTCTAGTAACATTATGCATACCATCCAATTTGGAATATGTTAAGTGTGAAAAGTTCTTAATATGTATTAGAAAATAATATTACAGAGCTCAACATCTTGAGAACAGTGAAAAGAAACCCAGTTCTGCTGCTAGCAAGTAACATTAAAAGTATTGCCTAACTTTCTTCTTCATTTTTAAAATTAAAATTTTCAAATTAATAAGAAAAATATTGTATGCACTGTAACTTATAATTGTTTGCAGATTTCAATATATTGTCCTGTTCTGGCAACTTGAGATGAGGTTTACATAGTTCAGCAAGACTGCCAATAATAATAATGATGATGATGATGATGATGTCTCTTCAAAGATGGGGGGTGGGGGTGGAAATAGCCTTGGTTCTCAGCTACTTTACTTTTCAACATGATTCCTACACTCCAGATTTTTTTAAGCCCAAAGGTGAGGCTAGCATAATACTGTTGACTTGGCCCATCTTTAGTACCTGGTGATTGATGGATGCCTCATTCCTTTCTCTAATGAGATCCATGGACTATTGGCAAACCTTTACATTTGTGTTCCATGGAACTGCAGTGGAAGAACATTTTCTTCTTAAACTAGACTTGATGTTTCCACAGAGATTTTGCTGATTGGATTTTTCTCTGAAGAGAACTCTTGTCTATCAGTCAACTGTCAGCTTTAACTGACTAAGATTAAGTAGTTGCTGAGTTGCTGATACATACCACATATGGAGTGCAACTGAATGGACAAGAGGATACATGGGACTTTAAAAATAAAGTCCAAATGTTTTTGATACAGTGCCATTACCCATAAATCTCTCTACATGAGGAAACAAGAAGGGTTAATATAAAGGAATGACTAAGATTTTTTTTTTTTTTATAAATCCTATGAATTTTGTGTTGAGTTGCTTTAAGTAGCATATGGTAAAATCCATCATCAGAATATTTAATTATTTTTTTAAAGTATGGAATTAAATGAAAACACTATGAACCATATCTATGTCTTATATAGTACGTGGTGTTATGAAAATGAAACGCATGAAGAAAGAGTTTTTAATATAGTTTTACTAGCTTGGTTCACATATTGTGAGGCTACAATGTGGTTCTTTGGCTTAGTGTGGTTTAGTCTAATGTGTAAATTAGGCCATTATGGCTTGTTGAACAAATCACAATTAAAACATGTTATGGATTAGAATAATCTCTTAATTTAAGCATTTTATGTTTCTTGTTTGAATATCCATTAAAAACTGTGGTCATATTTAGCACCCAAATAAATGTGAGAGACCAAATGTTTAATTCCTCAGAATTATTCATGTTAAAATGCAGAGCTTGTTCTGAAACAAATGAAGCAGGACATGAAGCTTTCAAAAATAATGCTAAAAAGCAATTCCTCTAATTTGGCACATGTGTTGATCTACAGTTTCAAAAACCTACATGATCGATGCTTGAGGATGGTGAATTGGAATTGGAGGGCGCTACACTGGAAAAACTTATGTTTTAAAAAAACCCATCCTATTCTGTAATTATTTACATACAATTTCTAGACATTGTAGGAGAGCAAATTTTATTAAAAGGCATAAGCTTTCATGAGCTGCAGATCACTTCATCAGATGCTTACATAAATTGTAATCAGTCTAACTGCTTCTGATGAAGCTCATGAAAGCTTATGTCTTTTAATAAAATGTGTTAGTTGGAAAAGGTGCTACCAGACTCGGTATGATTTATACTAGAATATTACGTCTTATACTTTCTTATGTCTTATATCTCATTTGTACACCAGTTTGAGATGGCAGAGGCCAAAAGAGCAGCTAATTTTAAAAAAACAAGTTGATAAATACTATAAATGAACAATAAATAACGTGTCTATGAAATGATGTGCATTAACATACAGTATTGTTTCTAAACTGGGAGAACAGTGCAGTCTGCCAGGCACAGTGCCAGCCTAGATCAACTTTTTAAATGGGGGGAAATGTATGCAACAATAATTTCAGAATGGAATCTCCTGTGACACCATGCATTAAATATTCCAATACTTTTTGTAGTTTTTAATAGAGCAGAATTGCTATCTTATAAGGCACCGGGCTAGAAACTGGGAGACTGTGAGTTCTAGTTCCGCGTGAGGCACAAAGCCAGATGGGTGACCTTGGGCCAGTCATTCTCTCAGCCCTAGGAAGGAGGCAAGGCAAACCTCTTCCAAAATCTTGCCCAGAAACTTGCAGGGACCTGGGCAGGCAGTTGCCAGGAGTCAACAATTACTCGAAGGCACCAAAAAAAAAAAAAAATCAGCAATCCCAAACTCACTTACTAGAAATAAACTCCAGCAAACATAGTGGAATTCACTTCCAAGGAAACATGCCAAGGAAACAACCTAATTCTTAGATTATCCTCTAACATATCCAATCAGTCACCATCATGAAGATATTTTGGTAACTAGAGAACAATATCCAGTTATGAGAACTACAGATATATTAATGCTGCCTTGTCCAACTCACAGTTTTATTCCAAATTTTCTTACTTTAGCATATAATTAATACCAGTAGAATTATTTGGCATAGTTAAAACTTCCCAATATTTAATTATATGGTACCCCATGGATTTTATAAACCTGGGCAGGACATTTTTTTCAACCCATTCTTGACTGTTTTAAAATTCTAGGCTATTACTTCAGTTAGAACAAAAATGTAAGATATAAAATAGTCCGACAAAGTTGTGAAGTAAAAGAAAACTCATGAAAATATCACATTTAGTTTTATGGCTACATATTTATGTTCGTAATTATAATTCAATTGTGTCTCCAAAATATTTGATCTTATTCCCTGCCGTATTTTAAGAGATGTGGGTTTTTTTACATAAGATTATCAAAAGAGAACACTTCCATACTTGCATTCTATGGGAATCAGAAGAGGATACAATGGTCAAACAAACTACTTAATTTTGGTATGTATAGTTAGAGATCCTGGTTTGCATAGAATAACATAAACATGCTTGGGAGAAACAGGGGTTTTCAGAAGCCCAGGATGGATGAAGCAGACCGAAATTCCATTGGGAGAAGTTCCAGAGAATGGGGTTAGTGATGGAAAAGGCCCACTTCCAAGGCTCTGTCAAATTATGAACTTGCAGGGATGGTACCCGGAGATATCTTATCCTATGAGATCTAATTGGATCAGTACAGTGGATGAATGCTAGAGAAAGCAGTCTCTTAGAGAACCAGGACAAGAGCCAAACAGGGCTTTGAATCACACCTGGAGGCCCATTGGCAACCAATGGAGCCCCTGAAGCAGAAGGATCATCCAAGTATATCAGGACACACCTATCATTGCCCAGGCCACTACATTCTGTACCAGCTGTAGCTTCTGGATATTCTTCAAGGGCAGTCTTGTGTATAGTACATTATAGTAATCTAAGTGGGAGGTGTGAGTGACCATGAGCAAGGCCTCCCAGTCTAAGAATGGCTGCAGTTGATGCATCACATGTAACTGTGCAAAAGCTCTTCTAGCCACAACTGTCACCTGATCTTCAAGGAGGATCTTTGAGTCTAGGAGAACTCCCTGACCATCTCTGAGTGGGGGAGTACAACCCCATTCCAAACCAAGGATAGTATTTCCCTGGAACTGATAGGCCAACAAGCCCTGTTTCACTGTCTTGGAGCAATTCTGTCACAGTCTGTTCACCCCCAGATCCTGATAGCCTCCAAGCACTGAGTAAACATTTCCATTGCTTGTTTAGCCTGGGGCTGAGTGGTATAGCTGGATATCATAAACATATTGATAATATCAGATTCCATGCTGAGAAATAGCATCTCCCATTTAGATGGTGAAAATAAATAGTGAGAGGATGGAAACCTGAGGCACATTGCAAATTAGAAAACTCTCGGTAGATCTCCTACCACCATCAAAAGGTATCATACCTTCAGATGGGAAGAGAACCATCATAAAACAGTCTAGAAAGATACCATCATTGATGGTACCAAAAGGCACCAAGAAATCAGAGAGGACAAGGGTGCTTGGACTTCCTGGAGCCCGTCTCTCCAAAGATCATCAACAAGCATGACCAATGCACATTTTATGCTATATCCCAGCCTGGACCCTGACTCCCAAAGGTCCAAATAATTCTCTAGGTTCTCTGCAGCTGTAGGACCTCCATTTTCTCCACAACCTTTCCTAAAAATGGAAGGTAGGAGATAGGTCTAAAATTTTCTAGAGTTGTTAAATCAGGTGAAGGCTTCTTGAGCAGGGCTTCCTTCAGAGGTTCAAAGAAGTGTTGGTAACTGCTCAAATTCAACTTCCTGTAACTTCAAGAATGAACAGTAAACTAAATTTGGAAAGTGCGATATGTCTTTAGGATAGGCTTGGGGTGTGCAAGCCAAATTTTTTGTCTGTAGCAAATCTTAGAAAAATGTATGAATGTGGGAATGTTCATTGCATGTTTTTGATTTGGAGAAAAACTAGATAAAGTTAATAGGCTTGAATTATGCCATGTTTTGTATGAATATAGAATTGGTTGCTAAATATGTAAGATCAATATACGATGGAAGTAAAGCATGTGTGAGAATGTTTAGCAAATGGTTCAATATTAAGCAGGGACTAAGGCAAGAATACGTGATATCCCTCTGTTTAATGTTATTCATTAATAAATGTATAGCGTGCTTGTAATGATGTTAAAGATGTTTTGTTTGGGAATGTGAACGCCAGTACAGTTTTGTATGCAAATGGTGCTGTATTGTTGATTGAACACCCCTAGGATTGGCAGCAAATGTTATATAAACTGTGTAATGCAACAAGAAATATAGATCTGAATATTATCAAAGACCAAGGTTGTTGTGTTTGATTGGGACATGCTTGCAAATTAAACATAAGTAGCAAAATAAAAACAAAACAATAAGTCTTCCCCCAAAAACAATAGTTAGATGAATTTGTATACCATGGTGGAACATTTACTAAATATGGGAAAATGAAAGGCAAAATGGCTGTGTATAGGCTCTGCCCACTTTGTTATATAGAAGTAAGAACTGGACACAACAAAAGATATATAAAATTAAGTTGAATGCAGTGAGAATGGGTTACTAAAGAAATGGGTATGATGAAACAAGAAATAGGACCAAGAATGGATGGGTGATGAATGAATTTGGATTAAATATACAAGTGAGTAAAAAGCCCAAAATAAGTAACTGAGGTGGTTTAGTCATAAAAAGAGAATGGGGGATTAAACTGTTGAGCAAATAAATGAAGTCAGGGCGAATGTTGCGAGAAGGGAAAGACTGAAAAATTCACAGTTGGATGGAGTTGACAAGATCCACAAAAATAAAGACCTGGAAAGTTTAGAAAATTAAAGATCATTGTTGTATGGATGCCATGGAAGCAAGAATGGTTCACATGGAACCATTGAATGGTTCACATGGAACCACAAAGGGACAGAGATATATAGTGAATTATTTTGGTCTTAACTAGATTTAGTCAGATTTCATTTTCTTCTCTCTTGTCGTTTATTTTTAATGCTCACTACTTCTCACTCTTGTGAAACGTGTTAATTCCTTTTCTTAGGGAGAAATGCAGTAAGACGCCTTATACTGTGTCAGACCCTCTAGCTCATGGTCTACCTATACTGACTGGCCAAATTTTAGGACATGAGTTTTTCCCAGCTGATCTTTCCACATACAACACATATGCTCCATCAAATATGCTATGGTAGTAAACCAAATTCTAGGGTGTTATGTTGGTTCTAATATGTTTTACATTTTTTTCCTACCCTCCACTATGTTTTTATGTTGTATAGCACATACCTTTTTTTTTTTAGGTGACTCGTGAATACAAAGAATGAATGAACTTTAGGAAGAGCAACAAAAGAAACAAAAGCATTTCAGTGTCATATACAGGAAAGCAAAAGAAGCATTTAGTCAATTCCAGTTCATTGCTTCAGCCTAAGGGTAAAAGTTCCTGCATCAACCTTCTACTTAGGGAAAAGGTCCTAGACCCCCCAACCATTGCACTGGAATTGGAAATGCTGAACAAGATTTATTTCTTACACTTTTCAATTCCACCTAATACCAGTGAATGGGACATCAGAGCTTTTTTCTCCTCAAATTGAAACCAAATGCTTGCATGAGATAATGAGATAGAGAGTCTGTTTTGTCTATAGCAATCTTACAAATTATTCTACAGATGTCACCATCCATCAAAAACTGGTTATAAGTTGATGCTCACCACCTGGAGATAGTTCTTATTTGCCATGGGAGAGCAATGCGTGGCTGTTTACAACACACTACAGATATAGCATGTCCTTGTTTCTCAGGAAGTTATTTGTATCTATTTTAGGATAATAAACAGCTGAAGGATGAAAACTTGCTAGTTCCCCCTCCACTGTTTTTTATCCTCCCACCTTTAAATCTGTTGCGCATGAATAAACTAATACACAGACACTGCTCCTTCATGCAGGAAACTATTTATCTCAAGCGACTTGCCATGACATTTCCTCTTGTCAGTGCCACCCCCCCCATTTGGGTTATATTATCCATTAAGCCCTTTTAGGATGTAAAGATCCTTACAAACTTTCACATTCATCTTCACAAAATCCTGCCTTCTCAGTATTAAAAAAAAAAAAAAAAACAATTGCAAGCTTTCATAATGTAAGAAAGGTTTTTAAGCATAAAAACGATAGCTGTAGATTTATTTGCTATACCTCCCTCTACAGAGAAAGAATAAGTCATGAGAAACAGGACCTTCCTTTCTGATTTGCCGAGAAATCCTTCCATGTGACATTTGTGTTAGAGACAGATTCAGGCTTCTTTCTACTGTGAATACAAAAAATGTCACAATGGTCTTTATCCGTTTATATATTGAATATTCCATTTGCATTTAAATGTTTGATTTCTTTAAAGAGACATTAAGCACTGACCTCCCTTGGGAGTTAAGGCAGATTAGCTTGGAGTAATTTTGAATTAAAGCAGATCTCCCTTGAGAGATTTGTGCTTTTAAAATAACCTGGTGCAGGAAAACAAACACATCTTTTGAAAACATCCAACTCTTCGCCCCCCCCCACCCCACATATAGTAATACTGAGCTGCCCTCAATGTGTGCCTTGAGTGTACGCTAAGACTATATAATACCAGCTGGGTACCTAAGGTATGAAAGTTATTCCAGCTGCCCAGCTAAAGCAAGCAGGCACCTATATTGGGCAGCAAGATATTGAAGGAAGACAATCAGCAAAAGAATCATTTCATTCTACATGGTAAACCCCTCCTGTCTTTTACCAACAAAATCACACAGATAGACAATATAATGTGGTTCACAATATAACACCAGATCATGGGCTCCTCAGGTTGGATGGCACTCAACATCCTACTGAGAAAAAGCTGAGCACCTTTTGGAGTACTAATGGTGTTCATGATGTGGCCAGACTGAACTAGATGTCTAATTGCTGACATTGCCACGTAGGAAAGGAAAATCCAAAGCTGCAAAGATAGAATTACACTGGGAACACAGAATGTAAGCAGCATGAACATGGGAAAGCTCAGTGTAGTGAAAGATGAAATGAATCGACTACACATTGACATCTTAGGCATCAGTGAATTTAAATGGACTGGAATTTGAAAACATCTGCAGAGTGGTTAAAATGATACAACCCAGGCACCTGATGTGTATGGACTGTTTTCTGAATTCTCGGAGAACTCCATCAACTGTACAGGTATTCCTCAGCTTACAATGGCAATTGGGTTAGGAATTGCCATCGCTAAGTCATGCGGTCATAAAGCATGTCAAGTGATTATGCTGCTTAGCAATGGCAATTCTGGCAGTCCTAGTTGCCATCATTAAGCAAGGATCATTAAGTGAGGACCTCATGTGACCACAACTTCTGACTTCCTGCTGGCTTCCCCATTGACTTTGCTTGTGGGAAGCTGGCAGGGAATGTTGGAAATTGTGATCACGTGACTGCAAGGGACACTGTGACAGCCAAAAC
Source organism: Python bivittatus (assembly GCF_059951505.1). Taxonomy (NCBI): domain Eukaryota; kingdom Metazoa; phylum Chordata; class Lepidosauria; order Squamata; family Pythonidae; genus Python; species Python bivittatus. The sequence goes on from NW_028277108.1 coordinate 785,613, forward strand.
TCCAAAGACTGTCGTAAACTGATCTCATTCAGCACCGTCATAACTTTGAATGGTAACTGAACGAATGGTCATAAGTCGAGGACTACTTGTACTGTCCTGTGGAATGTCAGTGTGGACTAGAAGGCTTACATTATTTTTCTTCCCTTTAGCAGAGCTCGATCAGAACAGTCCCATGTGAAGCATGTTGCAGTAATCAGGACAAGTTCTTACCAATGCAGGGATGACTATTACTATGTATGATTGACTATAGAGGAATTTAATTCTGGCTTTCAGAAGAAAGAGGGGAGGGGAAACAGTTACTCTACCCTGGGAAGGTCAAAAGCATGAGAAAGAAACTCAGAATAGTCCCACTTTGACTTTGTTGTCCTTAAGAAGGGGCAGTGAAGGCTTTGGACAGGTTTTCAAAATTCTGTTCATATACCCTACAGCAATAAAACAGCATTCCTGGAATACCTGTGGTGCCTCTTTCTTGACTTGGCCTAGTTTGAAGGGCTAACCCTGGCTCAGGAAGAGCAGCACTTGTGGATTAACTGCAACTGTGCAATGGTACGTTTTGGGGCAGCTGCCACTAGCAAATCCAATGGCAGCTGGGTGTCAAGAAGCACTCCCAAACTACAAACATGCTTCTTCTTGTTGGAATGTAACCCCATCAAGAATAGGCTGTACTGTTTATTGTTGTAAGTTGTTTTGAGTGTTGGATGAAACAGAAAGGTAGGGCATACATTCAGTAATGAATAAAACGTACTCCACTCTCTGCTTTTCCCTCTTTTCTCTTCTTTTTCACAACCTGCCTTATGCCCCATTTTGTAACTTTTGATTCCTCCCCTCCCCCCCAATCCTTCCCCTTTTTTATTTCTGGGCAACCATTTTGGTGACATGAGAAATAACTTTTAAGAACTGCTTTGAAACAACATTTTCAGTAGGAACCCTCCAGAGAGAAACTTCATGGGCCAGTGAGGGACTAGGCTTGAGAAGAGACTGTAGGGGTGTAATGCAAGCCACATCTGGCCTTTGGCTGGTAGGATTTATGAGAAGGATCTCTCAATTCCATTGGAAAATGCTGAAAACTGAACTTGGAAACCCCTACATGTGAAACATGTGCCATATCCTCTGGGCTACAGTCTCTCCTTGCTTTTTTTCCTGCTCCTTGGCCTCTCCAGCCATTTTACTTTTGTTTTGCGAAAGGGGTTAAAATATTGAGATGATTTCAATTCATTTATTAAAATGGATATAATGAACCCTTTCTCTAAAATGGTCTTATTGGTAGAAAATTACTGTGGTTAATTTCCAGTTTAGCTTTCACCCAGCAGACTCGCAGTCAGTCGCAGGATCCAGATCAGAGCAAGGACACATGCCACTCAGTTCAGCTAGCAAAAATATAGCTTGATGCTTACTTCCTAAACATCATCAAACATCGAAAAAATTAACTGGCAAAATGGGACAAAAAGCAGGCAAAAGCAGGGAGGGAGGAAGACAAGAACAACAGGCAAGAGATAAAAAGGGCAGAGGACTTAAATAATCCATCAAAAGGCAGAGAACAGAACTGATTCACTGGAAACAATACTGTGGGTAATTAGCACGGCCAGTCCCCAAGGGAGCAGTCTTTGGTTATTCCACCCTTAACCCCTTTTTGTACATAATGGTGGCAGGACAGACTGAGAAATTAGGACACCAGCTAATCCTGCGTCTATTCTGCACCAAACTGGTATTCAACACTTGTTTCATATTTTAGTCAACGTGCTGGAAATCAAATCTTGATGTGCCACTGGATGGCATTTAATTCAGTAGACAGGAAGAAAACCTCTTAATGTAACCCATCTGAAGGAATCTGCATGCGTCCTTTTGGTACAAAAAAGTGATAAATTGGCGGTAGACTGTATTTCTTAACATTGGAAACAAGTTAAGGCTGACAGAGGAACACAATTTGCTATAGTCAGATAATCACATGCCAAAAATATATAGAAACCAACAAAATATGAACATTCAAGAAATGGAAAACAATGTTTATTCAAATATTAACACAGAATGTATAATCAGTAATTCTATATAAAGTCTTTATGAAACAATTAGATGGATCATAGTGATAAATTCCTACATCCAGGTATACAATCTTCATAGTTATAACATTACTAACAGCATATCTTGCAACCCACAGGAACATCTGTTGATGCTACCTTCAGTTGACAGTGGAATGGTGCAACAATGTGAACAAAACATGTGAATTAAGAATGGGTCAGAGGTCAGAAGGCTTTTCTGCATTTCAAGATGTTTGAAAATTTTACTACGTAAAGGTAATGCCCTAAAGAGCAACTTTAGTGATTTGCACATAGCTACTTGTTTATGCACATCAAACTTTTTAATTAGCAAAATAAACCTGGCAACCATCTGTAAATGAATAAACTATAGCAACCATCCAATGCAAGACAGAACAAGTCAAAATGATTTAGAGTCTCACTTGAAATGGGCAACCCAACACTTATACCAGTGTAAGTGGCTGCACTGCTTACATGATGGTGTAATAAATAAAGACCAACTAAAACTCACAAATTAAGCAAATTAATCAAAGATGGTAGCCAGAACATTTTTTGGCTTGAAGTCAAGCAGAATGACAAGATGAGATTTTAAAAAAAGTGAACATGGACAGGGATATTGCATGCCTTGCAACTGCTAGGTATGATATCAGATTTGATTTCTATTAATTTCAAATTTAGTTGTCATCTAATGTTAACATACAATATTGCTGATTGCTATAAAACTATGGTAATTTACTTTTGCTTTCTGTCTCATAAGGGATGTATGTGTTCTGTTTAACACGAGAGACACATCAAAATACCCTTTACTGTTTCTAATACAGAAATATCAATGAGAGAACAGTTCTTTCTTCAGCAATTCTTCAAACAAATTCTAACTATGACTACAGTGATACCAATTCCTATTTGATCTTCTCTAATCCTCAGGTAATATGAGCAGAGTGTCACGGCAAGGCATAATTCCTTTTGCTAAAAAGATACAAGAGGATTCCCCATAGTTCCTTTTCTCCCACATGTTTAAGATTTCCCCCCAATATTAGCAGTATATACAGATACAGGCTAAGATTTTGAGACAGTTCAAATGCATGAACTCATTTGCCTCTCTTGATCACCAAACACTCCTTAATTGCTTTTTCTTAGTTATTGTTTTTAACTCAGTTGAGCAAACTGGTGATCACTACGGGACAGTAGTATGAAATATTTTAAAAATGATGAAACTAATAACTTCAAATTGGCATAGTTGTGGGGCTTTTTCCAAGAAGATAACGTATCTTCCCTCTTCCCATATTGATCATCATTTTAATCTGGCTTTTAAATCAACTTATTTTTTATTGATTTGCTGTAGTATTTCCTCTAAGACTTAAGTATTGTTTTCTGAAATAAAACTACTTAATGAAAAAGGTAGTCCTTGCTTAATGACCACAATTGGAACTGGCAACTCCATTGCTAAGCAATGTGGTCATTAAGCAAGACTTCATGTGACCACAATGGACTAATATCCTCACTTCCGCCACAGCTGTTAAGCAAATCACCAACAGTTGTTAAGTGAAACATCACGTGACAGCAACTTGCAATTTTACTCCATTAACTCTGCTTGTTGGAAGCCAGCTGTGAAGTGGACAAATGGCGATCATATGACTGCAGGACACTGCAATGCTTGTAAATGCTAGCTGGCTGAGAGGTGCCCCAATCTTGATCATATGACTGGAAATCCTGCAATGGTTTTAAGTGTGAGGACAGGTCGCAAAGTTACTTTTTCAGTGCCATTGTAACTTTGAAAGGTTATTAAACAGGGTAGTCATTAAGCGAAGACAACCTGTACTTATTTTCTTGGAGGTAAAAATGTGAGGATTAAAAAGGCTAATATTCAGTATAATGAATTGTTGCAATATAGTCACCATAATGTATTATTGCAATGTTCTATAGGGCTTTCATATTTTTAAAATCAAAATTTCAAGTTAATACCTGCCATTTAAACATTGAAAAAGACAAATATTAAAATTATTTTGGTAAAATGTATATTTAGATTCATAACAACATTATGAGGGTATATTTTTACTTCTAGCCTATGACGGACACCATTATATATTTTGTAGGCAATCCAGTCAAGAATCTCTCTTCCCTCGTAATTATTGTTTTAAAATAATACTTTACTAATTTTTGTTATTACCAATGCTATTTATGAGTTTTTGTTTATAAAATGTTCAGTGCTCATACTGCCAAAATATATGTGTAGAAGACAAATATATTTATTTGTCAGATTTACAGACTACCTTTAAATCAGATTTGAAATCCAACTGGAAAATTATTCTATTTATAATCACTAAATAAATAAGAGTATATATATAAAAAGAATGTATCCCATTAAAGGTTGTACCTCTTTCAGGAGAATGCGTATATTCTTTTCTAAAACCTGCAAATTTTAAAAGTTGCATAATTTTTGAGTAGTGTAAGAGAGGTGAGAAGACCCTGACTCATGATATGGGTTTGGCCCATTATTACCCCATGTTAACTGGATATCTTTACGTCTGTTAAAGTGGTATGACAAAAACAATGTGCGTACGCAAGTTAATGTGCACATCCACAAAATCTAGAATTTACCATTATATGAAGAATTATGAATTTATAAAGCATGGAGATCAGCTAAAAAGATCACTCTTTATGTTGGATAGATAATGTGACTTAAATTTACAATTTTGGATTAGAGGTATATTCACTTTCTGTTTATGAGCTGGCTCTTTATCAATATAATGGAAGGCTGATGAAAATTATTTTGTGTGGTCAAGGCTGAATGATTTCTTGTGTGCCGTGCATATTTCTTTTATTTATTCAAAAGATTTATATGGCGGCCCATCTTAAAGCACAACTCTGGGTGGCTCGCAATAATCCACAAAACCACAAAACAAAAAATAAAACCCTGGCGAGTCCTCCCTCAACCAGCCAGAGACACCATCTCTTGACCCCAGCACCTGGGTAAAAAAACAGGTCTTGATGGCCTTCTGGAAGATTAGAAGGGTGGGGGCCTGCCAGATTGCTGGTGGGTGGGTGTTCCACAAAGAAATGGCACACTTCCTAGGTCCTGCTAGATAGGCAACATTTCAGGGAAGGGACCTGGAGTATGCCTACCCTATCTGATCTGGTAGGTCAGGCAGATACTCTCAGAAAGAGGTGGTTCTTTTTTTTTTTTTCCTTTTTACGTCTGTCTTTTCTTCTTTCTTTTGTACATTAAACAAAAAGTATCAAAAATGTTGCACGCTTTTTTCAAACACTGAATTGTCATTGTAGAATACCTGCTATTCAGAGGTCTGCTAGTTCTTCAAAGATTCTGTGGAATAGCAGCTAAGGTTAAAAGTCCAGATAAATTATGAATGTTGGCAGAACAAGAATGGAAGGATAGGGATTGGTCAGAAACCTAAGAGAAGCCCAGATTCAGGACTTGGGTACTTTTATAAAGTGATAGTCTGATATTTTGCAAAATTACTCAAATCAACATGCTAATGGAGTTTTATCATATAGCTGTACTGCTGCTATCCTGAACATCATACTTTCTCCTGATATCTGTGAGTATGTAATGAATGTTCTGTGTGAACTGAACCACTAACAGTGTGGGATTCTAGCTCACAGGAAGGCCTCTGTGCAAGTCCCCATATTGCAGTTATTTATACTATATGCCATGGACGTCAGGGAAGGGGTTATGTAATGCAGCCCCATTTTCTGGCCACCTGTCATATTGGGTACTTTGGAGGAAAACTGAGTAAATTATATTTTAAAAATGACAGATACTGACAAAATAGTGATATGGTTGGTTGGACTCAGCATTTAATTATTTTCATCCCAAATACAGAAATAAGTGCTTCAAACAAACAAAAAAATTAATCTTAAAGTTTAGGGGTTGAGAGAAGCTATTCTGCAATGCTTATTTATACCAACACGCAAATGGAGTTGCTAAAGAACAGTCTTCCATAATCACCCTCATCTAAAGAGCCATTTCTCCAAAATACTGTATGGCTACTTTCTGCTGTTTATTAAATAAGATGTTGTCCTCATGTATGTCCAAAGCACTTCTTCCAAATCATTTCTGAGGTGTACATAATCTTACTAGGACAAACTTGTAGCAGAAAGAAGTGGGAAGGGAAGCATACAGTGGGAATTCCACAGTACTGTAGCTACAATGATTAGCATATAGAGAAATAGATGTGTGCCCGTAACATTTGATTTAACCATGTCCTAGAACAGGGATGGCGAACCTATGAGACGTGTGTCAAAGGTGACGCGCCACATTTTGGGTGACACGTCAGCATTCATCAACACTCAACAACTATTCTGAGTTTGATGTGTATTTCATTTTTGTAATTATTTGATGTCTGGATTGTGTTTTTTTAAATAAATGAATATGTAAAGAATTGTTTCTTTTCTGTTCGGGGGGGGGGGCGGTGGCACTCCAGCAGAGTCAAGCTAGGCATTTTCTGAATTTTTGACACACCAAGACCAAAAGGTTTGCCGTCCTTGCCCTTTGCCAGACATGCTTTACCCCCATCCATAGTTCTTCCTTATTCATCTGGAATATGCTTGTTGTCCCAGTAAATCTTGCAATCTCTTTCACCATCACTTCCTGTAACTAAAGTAATTGGAAAGTGTCATAACAACATGAATTGCCGTGGCCTCCCCTTTATCCCATTGGCCTTCCATTCCTTTGAGCATGATGCAGATTTGTTCTCCTTAGCTGGTTGGAATCCATTTTTGTTCAGTTTCTATAAAGATGACTTAATAAGACTGTGTAAGGAGCTATAATTATAGGACTTTAATACAAATAATTATTCCAATTACAGTTGAGTATTACAGCTGCTTATGAATTACAGCACAAGCCTCTATGGGGCTGTGGAGGCAGCAGTATCCATACTTACTTTATTTAGTAAGTAATTACCATACTCTGAATACTAGCTACACAGAGGCCACAGCAGTATTGATCCTATATTTAGGAGCCGAGCAAAGGAAAGAAAGTATTTTCATGAGTGCATAAATTATATCATGAAGCATACCATAAACCAAACTGTGAAGGAATAAAAAAATACTTGTATGATTAGAGTTCCCTGCAGAGACAAAGGCTGTACTCTAAAGCAGGGTTCCTCAACCTCAGCAACTTTAAGATGGGTGGACTTCAACTCCCAGAATTCCTCAGCCAGCATACTGGCTGGCTGAGGAATTCTGGGAGTTGAAGTCCACCCATCTTAAAGTTGCTGAGGTTGAGGAACTCTGCTCTAAAGAGCCATTTATATGTATTTGGGCTTGAAATTCAATTTTCCATGCACCAGGTTCCTGCACCTATAAACATATTGACCACTAGCAGTAATATAGATAATTAGCAGTTAGATACACTTTTATCTCTTTATCTAAAAGACTTATGTTGCACATCTCTACATAACATGCCTCCTCCTTAGACACCCTCAAGCTGTCATCATTTCCTTCTCTTCTCCATTCAGTTCTCTAATCTGTGCAGTTTGAATACTTACTTGATTTGGTATCTCTCTGTAATGGAGAATGCAGTACAGGTTCTTTGCTGTAGACAGATTAAGTCATTTTCCTACCACGTTACTTCCTAAATAAAGTTTTGTTTTCTTTCATGCAGGCACCAGCCTCAAGAATACTTTCTTAGAAAAGTTATACTCCTAACTTTAGCATTTCTCTCTCCAAAAATACTTTCTACTGCACAAAGCTATCTGCTCCAACATTTGAAACCATTTTCCTAATCATAACTTTCTTTGTGGTTTTTCAGCATTTTAGTCCATATAGCTAGGCAAAAACCAAGGATACTGAGGCAGAGAAGGGGGAAAGAGATATCATTAAGGTCCTCTGCTCCAGAAATTCAAGCGCTTCTCACTGATTTTGGCCACTCTTTAAATAGGCCAGGGGTGGGTGAAGCCCATGAAGTGTGGTATCATCCAGCTTCTAATTCTCTTTTCCCTGACCTCATTTTCCAGCACTTGTAGTACAGGGTGAGAACCCCCTTCTGCACCCACTAAAACCAGGTATGTTTTGCTGTTACACCAGTCAAAATTGGACTTTCCAGTGAGTAAAGCTTGAGTCACCGCTTTTATGATATACTGTACGTTTGACCATGAAAACTGCGTTAATGACTGCTGAGGAGAACACACTTGCTATATGCATAGCTTTCATTCATGAAAGTGGCTTCTTTGCTTTATAGCTATTTCTCAGTTGACTTTAAGCTCCTTACTTTACTTTACAGATACAGCATAAACTAAGTTTACAAAGTATTTTATTTCATTATTGTAAAATGGCACATTGTACACATGCATTACTAATCAATATTTATCAATGTTGCTGGAATCACAGAGCAAGATTTTGTTACCAAATTGTTGAATGAAAAATGTTCCATTTTACATATATGTATTTCAGAAATATTTAAGTAGTGCTTCACATTTATATTCAGCAATGCTTGGTCCTTTAAAAGCAGCTAATATTAAAAAATAGCATACAGAGAACACACACAAATAATTATCAGGGCTTGTTTTTAGCCACAGCATGTTCCATCACTGCACTGGAGCTCTGCAGATATATTGGACTTCAATATCTATAATTCCCAGCCAATATGGCAATGTGAAAAGTAGCAATGCAGAAAAGATTGTATTCTAGTTCAAGGCATTTTTACTACTGATCCCCATAAAATAAGTACATACGTACATACATACATACATACGCATTGTTGATTCTTTTTTTCCAGTTTCATCCAATGACTTCAACCAAGTAAACTATAAGTAACCAGTATTCTGAAAAATACACATTGTGCTTTATTTTTATTATTAAATTAAGTCAGAACAAAACAAGCTTGACAGAGCTGCTGATAACATTAATGTTTTGGGTATCAGCATTTTTAATGCACATTTACTTAAATAGCTACTTTTCAGCAAAAATGTCAACTGGAGTTTTACCCTTTCCCAAATGCCAGCAATGCATTTTGTAGAAAAGCAGCACTATAACCACATGTGCAGTAGTACAGATGTAAATTATATTACTCTAGAATAAAAACCCAAATATAAGCCAAGTGAGATGAATTCAGTTTTCTAATATACTGTTCAAAATATAGCAAAGCTATATATTTAGTATTCAAAACCAGTCACAAAAATTAGATCAGGGTTGAGTTTCAGAATATATTAATATGTAATTGTGCCAATGGGTTCATGCAGATGGCTTTTAATTCAAGAAATAGAACAGAATTATCAAGCATATTGAATAAATATTCTGGTTATTTGCTCCTTCAAATACCAGAGGATTTTTCTCCCCAATTACACTGGTATAATTGTTTTGATTTTTCTATCCCTTTTGGATTAACTTTCTGCAAGAAACCCAATCATTCTGTTTCAAATATAGAGTTTTACCCTTTGAAAAATCAGAACAGTGCCCTATCTCTAATAGTGTTTTAATTATGTGTTGTCAGTGTGCAAGATAACAGTTTATATTTACCATTCAGGCTGAAGAAAACAGGTCATGTGAAACACTTGTACAGCTGAAAATATTTATTTTCTTCCTAAGTAATTATAAATGTTCAAAGAATACAGAACAAGTAGTATACAATTACTGAAATTAAGTTGTAATCATAAGCCAGATGTCTCTCAGCACTAGTCAGAGCCTTATCAACCAGCCAGCACCCATATATGCTCTCCACTTTGGAAAAAGAGGAACTGCTATAATTTATGGATGAACATCGTAAGGAAAATTGTTTATTCTAATTTATTTGTTGAATTTATACCCTATCATTCTTCTGTAATATGGGCAGCAGTAATAATAAAAATAAAACCATTATTATACACATAAGGAAAACAGCTGCACCAAATTATATCCATTCACTGCAGCCAAACCAGCTTACATGTCAAAATTGTGCCTGAACAGTAATGCCTGATTTGTAGTTGAAGGATAATATAAAAGATTAGACAAACTTCTCCTGATGCAGCAAAACAGCTTTGTCTGGAACAATTTAAAAAAAAAGAAAAAGAAAAATACACAGCATCACTTTTTATTTGCTATTTTTCTTCAGCACAATTTTTCTCATTTAAGATTTATTCTTAGACTTTATTTATATATAAATATAACTTTTTACATCCAGAGTGGTTTGCTGTTAAAAAGCTCTGAACAATAGAAGGAACCAGATGTACAATGACAAGATGCCCAAGTCTGATAAAGAATTTGTCTGAAACAAATATAGTCTAAATTGAATGATCAGCCAATCAGCTGTTCATAATTTTAAGATAAAGGCCACCATATTCTTTAGGAAGGTCTTTTTTTGAAGCTACCCTATTTTTATCATTAAAAACATAGTTGCATAAGAAAATGTTCAAATATGAGACACAATCTATCATCTCCTGGACAAATAAACCTTTTTCTGCTAAAATGGATCTAAATACTAAATATCTTAAGTCCTTTGCTGCCCAGATGCATAGCAACACACTTACCCATAACAAGAAAGCATGTCCTTACTGCAACTTCTATAAAAATTCTAAAGGCTTCACTTCCTTCCATGCTTAGTAGTTTCACAACATTTTGAGTATGCGCCTGGAAAAACAGCAGTATATTTAATCAAAGACCCAATGGGAATTCCCTGTTGTAAACAAAGAAGGGTCATGCCCTTATTTCCAATCTGCTCCTGCAGCTCCCAGTTATGTTCAACAAATCTTATTACATGTTGTAATAATATTCAACAATAAAAACAAAACAAAACAAACTCTGAGTTTTAATGAGAGTAAAAGATGCTTGCAATTTAACTCATGCTCCAAAACACACAGGAAACTGTGGGCTTATTAAATTTCTGCCTGCACAATTCCTATAATATCTGGAATATGGGAAAATATAAGAGTTTGCCCAGCATACAAATTCCTTCTTTTCAATTGTTTTTATGGGACAGACTTAGGCTTGTGAAAACAGAGTTATCTTCTGTAAACACAGAAGAGGGCATGAAAAAAGGATGAAACGTATGTAAATAAACTCATTGAACTCAATGGCATTTACTTCAAAGTCAACAATTGGGCTGTTCAAGGCATTGAGGCATCATGTTCTCTCAAAGCCTTACACTGGTCCTTTCAAGAACCTGAGCCTACCCATTCTCTCATCTGGATGTGCATGATCTATATCTCTGTCTTTTTATTGTTTCTTGCTTTTAAAATGTAAGCCACCCAGAGCCATTTGCAGTTGGGTGACCTCTAAATTACAGAAATAAGATAAATGAATGTTTTGGCTGGGATTGCTATCACATGTTCAAAGAACCTGGGGAAAACTTTGAAGCAGCTGCACCAAGACTGTGGTTGAAGAGAAAGCAATGCCTCGATGCTTCAAGCACCAGTTCAATGCTTTCCACAGCCTTAGTAAAAAGGTTTCCTCTGCAATCCCAAAACAATGTTTCCTGCACCCCAAACCATTCAGTTTTTTTCATACATACATTAATTTGTTGTACTCTGAAGGGAATGGTAAACACGGTTTTTGGCTAAATATTAGGAACTATTTTTTTCTATTAACTCCACCTACTTTCCCCTCCATCCAACAGGATGCCTTTAGTTACCTGGAATAAGGAACTCAGTGAATCCTGGGGTGCAATAAACACACACACACACAAGCAATTGAAAATGATTTTAGGAAAAGTACATTAAAAAAAAATTTCTGGGTGAAGAGCAATGCTGCCATTACTACTAATGGGAATCGTAAATTTCAGAGGCATTGCTTCTCTTGTACTGTATTGGGATAGTCTGACAATATTTCACAGCCTTAAAATGGGCCTTTTTGCTCTTATCAGTTTAACCACAATCATTATAGGTTTTATGAAGTTTGCTAAAATACAGGTCTTAGGGTGGTTCTGAATTTTCAGAACTCGTTCCAACTTCAAAAAATAAAAGCAAAGATACTTTGCCTGCAAAAAGAGCTGTCAACCTATGATGTCTGAAACTGAAGTGGGAGAATGCACGAAAGTGTATTTTAGAGAATTGTATGGGAATGACAGTGATAAGCTGAAGAATAAAATGGAAATGAATAGTACAAATATTAACATACAAGAAAAATAATTTGTGAAAAGTATGTCTTTTATTGGGGGGGGGGGGAGGTGAGACTACTGAAAAGATTGAATATTGAATACTGTGGATTGCCAGGAAAACAAACCAATGGATCATTGAACAAATCAACCCAGAGTTTTCACTTGCGGCACAAATGACCAATTATCCTACTTCAGATACTTTATGCAAAGATCTAACTCTCTGGAAATAGCTCTGGAAAAGGTGAAAGGAAAGAGAAGAAGAGGATGACCAGCAGCAAGGTAGATAGACTCAGTTACAGTGGTGATGAGTGTATCATTGGAAGACCTGAAAGAACAGGTTAGGGACAGATTGTCATGGGGAAAATCTATCTATGTGGTTGCTAGGAGTCGAAAACAACTTGATGGCACATAATCAATCAGATAAAAAATAACCATATTCTAGAAAACACAGAATTCCTACTGTGTGGGTTCAGACTTGATGATCTTTACATGCAAATCCACTGGTATTTTTTAAGTGCTCAACATGGAACTTAAACTAATAACTTGCCTATAAAATAGCTCAATGCCATCTAAAAATATAGAGGGAGGAGGACTTTGAAATTCTGGCTTCTCACCACAGAAACATTCTGGTTCACTCTTTGATTACAATAAAATTGTCCACAGAAAATTAGTGAGAAATTGGTGTACTGTGGTGGTCAAAATAGCATATCCCTACACAACCATGAAGTTGTGGTTCAAATACATAAATAATAATGAAATTGTCTGGATGAACGTGGGTCATCATTTTTTTAGCCTAAGGTACTTTATATAATTGTTGAATTGAATGTTGAGGTGGAGTAGTGGAGGGAGAGAGAGAGCTGTGCACATAACATCCGACTCCGTAGGAAAAAAGCAATATTAATGAAGTAAATTTTCACTGCAGTCAGCTTTCAAAGACTGAGGAGTTTTCTAATATAAATGAATCTGAAACTTAAAACTTATTTGTAAAAATGGGAAGTGACATAGTTCTAACAAAAATATTATTCTGCTATGTAACTTTTGTCATAATGAGCTGGTAAATATAGAATTTTTAAACACTTAGGTTTGAAAGCTGTAGTCAGTTAATTAGTTTTTTTCGGTATGGTGAATCTCATAAAAGTGTCAAGAAAAAACTTAATATATGCTATTCTGTTTCTCTCAAAAATATTTGTTAGTGAGAAATATTTCTTAATTACTAAATGGTGTATTTCTCAGTCACCACTGCCCTTTACAAACGATGTGACAGAACATAATTATAAAAGTACAACTGTCCCAATTTGCATGAACATTATATGAAAATAACAAATCAGTATAATATGTAGGTCATGAAGGTAACATGCAGGTTGAAGTACAGGAATTACATATGTAAGTCCTATATCTTAATGGGCTATCTATTGGCATTTCTTAGGAGCAATACTGCATATAGTGCTATTTATTTATTAATGTTCAGACATTGAACCTAGTGCCCTTCTGATGTATTTAACTTTGTAATTCAATGGCACAATTGGCGATACAATTATGGGAGTTGAAATCCAAATTTTAAAGGACATCAAAACAAGAATAGTTAAAGACAAGTTACATTGGTTCAAAAGGTTGAAGGTACAAACTAATGGTTCTTCTCTCATAACTTTAGTTTAAGGAAGGCTATTTTAATCAATGAAATAGGAAAATAATTCCTGAAATGAGTTTTTTATATTTGGTTCTCCATATGACCATCACCATTCACTACACATTTCTGCCCATGATGGACAAGCTTCTTAACCCATCACAAAAGAACTCAAAATATTGCCTCTTCAACTAGATCCTGATAGTCCTTTCTACCTTTTCATTTGAGTCTAACAAAAGCCCACAAAAGTATTTCTTCAATTTTGGAAAAATCACCTGGAATCAAGTCTGAAGTATATGGTGGATGGGATAAGATGTTAAAATCCAACTCTCCAATTGCTTCTTGGATGGCTGAAGGGTGAAAGTCTAGCATTATCAAATTGCAGCAAAGGTCCCTTCTTGTGCTTCTGAACTCTACTTAATTGTTGTTTCAAAGTTTTGAATGTTGTAGTGTGACACTGAGTTGATAATGGTGTCACACTCAAGGAGATCCATATCCATATGGAACATCACTCCCCCATCCCCAGGTGAGATTAGCCCTGGCCTATTGGAATCCAGAAAATCCCTTAAAATATGGTTCTTCCAGCAGGTTTGGGGATCCCAGGAAAATAGTTTACAGTCACTCATGCTCTAGTCATCTCCACACTGGATTACTGCAATGCGCTCTACTGAATACGCTTGAAGAGTATTCAGAAGCTTCAGCTGATTCAGAATGCAGCAACACGGGCAGTTATGTACGCTCCGAGAACAGTGCATGTTACACCTCTGCTCCACGAGCTGCACTGGTTGCCAGTTTGCTTCTGGGTCCAATTCAAGGTGCTGGTTTTAACTCTTAAAGCCCTTCATGGCATGGGACCGGGCTATTTGAGGGACCACCTCTCCTCGGTTACATCAGCCTGCCCCATCAGATCTCGCAGAGAAGGCATGCTGTGGGTACCATTGGCTAGGTACCTGCATTTGGTGGGTCCCGGGAAATGTGTCTTCTCTGCTATGACGCCTGCCTTATGAAATGTCCTTCCTCCCGAGATTAGGTTAGTGCCATCCCTTTTGCTATTCTGAAAGTCCCTCAAGACCTGATTATGAGATCAGGCCTGGGGCTCCCAGGGAACCGGAGACCTGCTCAGATGGCTCCATTGCTGAAGGGGCCATTTCTATTCTCCCTTTCTCTATAGTTTGTATTTTTGTTTTTTGATGGTATTTATTAATGTTTTTTTATATTCCTTCTGTTGTTTTTATATCTGTCTTTTTATCTGATTGTTGTATGCCGCCCAGTTGCTTCGATGAGATGGGCGACTACATAAATTTGCTTAATAAAGAAGTAAAAATAAATAGAGAATCTATGAGCTGGTTACAGTGTGTGTAGGATGCTGGTCCATTGTCCCATGGTCTTATTTATATTTGTGTTTAATTGTTGTTTAGATTTGTTTCTAAGTGTTTGTTTTATTGTATACCACCCAGAGTCCCATTTATGAGATGGGCAGCTATATAAATTTGATAAAATACATACATTAAAAAAAAAATCAGCATACCCAAAAATTGTAACCATGACTTTTTCTGCTGGAACCTGAGTTTTTATTTTTTTTATTTCTTATTTTTGGCAGGTGAAGCTTTGTGATTATATTGCATGGACTGTTCTTTTATTTCTGGGTCATAATGATCAGCCCATGTCTTAATGACTATGAAGAAATTTCTCATCTTCACTGTTGTAGTATGACAACAGTTGCTGACAAATTTCAACACTTGAAGCCTTCTTCTCTACCATCAGCATGCAAGGAACCTACTGTATCTTGCAGAAATTTTCCAATATTGAAGAACATTAATAGGGTGATCCACATGTTCCTGTGAAATGCCAAGTTTGACAGCAATTTCTCTTTGAGTGAATTGACCGATTCTCCTCAATCAGTTAATCAACCTTTCTCATGTAAAACTTGTTAGATGCTGTCACAGGTTGTCCACTTTGTCCTTGATCACACAAATTGGGTCTTGCCAGTTCACCATGTTTACATTTTTTGGCCCAACCACACACAGTACTCATGTCAGCACAGATCACCATAAACAACTTGCATTTGACTGAATTTCAATTGCAGGAACTCTTTTGGTAGTCAAAAATTCAATCCCAGTGTGTTACTTATAGCACATTGACAAGTACTCACTCACTGCACTCTTTCATTTTGCAAACAATAGCAACACAACCTTTTCTTACAGCAAGCTCCCACCAACTTAAGTGAAAGGGCAGATATTAAAGAACATGTCAGAACTTCTAGCACATCAGTCCTGCCATTTGTTTGTGACTTATAACACTGGAGGCATTACTTTTCATTCAACCTCATAAATTAGATTTAACCAATTGTCCCATTTGAAGATATGTTTTCATTTGGCTAAATAAATTATGTCAGCCACACATTAAAGTTTTCCATTAATCTAAATTCAAGATTTTGTTTAAGGTTTACTATGCTCCTTAGATACTGGACTCAATTCTTCTATGCAGAAATGAGAAAGCAATGCAAAATTACTGTATATGGCTATGAATCTTACCACAAGATATAATCCAGTGCAAGTAAGTATATGTATTTAGGCCTCTTTGTTCTTATTTTCTTCATGCAATCCATTTATTCTTTGATGCTTATTAAACCTTACTTCTGATAAATATATTTATGTGTTCTAAACTAGTAACTCTAAATATATCGTTATACCCCATGTTAAAGTCACTATCCTTAAATGTGAGTTGTATATCTATCTATATACAGATATACTTCATTTTATTTTATTTACAATAATGAAATTTCCTTTTATTTACAAATTAAACTATGGTTTAGGGAAAAGGAAAAAGTACCCTTTTCACAGAAAGCTCTTTCTGTTCACAGAAGTGAATCTAAATTGACAGAAGCTCTTAAATAAGACAAATTTTCTTCATCAATGAAGATGGGAAAAGCCTGTCCCCCCAAATTTTAGAGATTGCAGTTTAAAGATCAATTGGATAAACTGAGAGTGATTCCATAGTTGAGATACTAAACTATAAAATCAAAGTAACTTTGCAGAATGTCTCCAAAAATATTCCCAATCTGCACAATCTTGCGTTGCGGAAAGCACATTTCTTTTCATAGTATTTCATAGTTACTGACTAGCATGTATGCTCCCAATCTAATCTAATTACCAATCTAATCCTTAAATGGATAAACTCCATACTGTTAAGGTGGAAACTCAGCTCTTTGGTTAAGTTGATAACTGATCAAAGTATCATCTGCCTTAATCAGATTGAGTTTATTAACCCTTACCAAATCCATTACTAAACCGAGGCCCAAAATGGACACTGCCTCCACTTCTCCTGAAATTCTTAAAAATAGACACGCAATTGGGTGTCACTAGCTACTTCAAAATGCCATGAACTCACAAAGTGCTTTTAACTTGATAAAATGCATCAAGGACAGAACACCTGCAGAACCCTTACAGCATAAACATTATGCAGAACAGGAGTTCCCCACTACTACATTCTGAAAACAGTCTATTCTGAGTATAGTAATCTATAATTTTTATTTCAGCAAAAATTTCTATTACAGATGAATACTATTAATGAGAGATAAAAGAGACTTAGCAACACCTTCCTCCCCTATACTTCTCCCAAAATGCTGTTCATCAGCATTTGTTTCTCTATCTAATCCATGAATATGAAATTGCCCAGTTTAAATGTTACTTGAAAAGTGTGTGCTAATCCTTTCACAGAGGTAGGATTTTTATAAATGGACAGAATTTTACATAGCCCAATGAAATCTCTCCCCTTCATAATACCTAAAAAAGACCTAGTGCTTATTTATTTCAGTTGGTGGTGGCAGGAATAGATCCTTGTGTGTATCAAATTTATTCTAAAGGTAAATCAGGAGTTTTTGGTTCAACCTCCTGTTGGGCACAATTGGTGCACAAGATAGACCCATATGAAGGCCTCCTAGCCACAGCTACTATCTGATATTTGAGTGGGAGTTGTGAGTCCAGAAGGATACTCTAAGTTGCTAAGTCCCTCTAAGGATTCTCTCCAGGGGAGTATTACTCCATTCAGAGATAAAGATGGGAAATCACAGGATCCAGACGGCTCAACTCCACAGTCACTCAATTTTACAAGGGTTGAGTTAAAGCCTGTTCTTCCCCATCCATATGCTCACAGCCTCCAGACAGAACCTCAGCAGCATACTGTACGATAACTTGCCCAGTGTGGACATATGACCTCCCCCAGTGGCTTCATATACCGTATATTAAAAAGAAGTGGAGAGAGAGTAGAGCCTTGAGGAACTCCACAAATCAGGGAACCACCGTAACATTCTACCTCCCACTCTCAATTCTCTGAGCTGGTCCAGAAGGATACCATGATCACTGGTACTGAAAGTTGCTGAGAGGTCAAGGAAGGCCAGAGTGCCCATACAAACTCATCAACAAGTGTGACCAATGCTGTCTCAGTGCTGTAACTCAGTCTGAAACCTGACTGAAAGGGGTCCTGATACGTGCTTAAAGTATTTGTTATGAGGGAAGGGGGAAAAAATAGCTAAAAGAGAATATATGTAACTTTTAAACTCCAAAAATGTATCTTGCAAGTGCAGTCAAGTCCTTAAACAATCCTATTTACTGAAAGAATTGGAAGCTTATCTACTTCACATATATGCACCAACTAGAGCAGTGTTTCTCAACCTTGGCAACTTCCAGCTGTGTGGAATTCAACTCCCAGAATTCCCTAGCCAGCATGAAGTCAACACAGCTGGAAGTTGTCAAGGTTGAGAAACACTGAACTAGAGGCGTTCAAAGTTCCATTGTGTGTCTATTATAAAGATTCAGCCCTGGAATCAGATCTCATATGGATGTTGGTTGGCTGTCAATTTTTGCATGGGCAGGAGATGGCTTTCTAGGTGCAAAAAAGGCAGCACTTGGAGATATGAGGGAGTTTGGCAGGTTTTCCTTGGAAGTTGGCCTCACTACCTATGTTAGAAGAAATGACAGAGAAGGAGAGGTGATTTTGGTTTCTGTGGCAAAAAAGGGGATACATTTCAAGGGAGAGGAGGGGATCAAGAAGGGGGAGGCTTAGCAAAGGAGAAGCAGAAAAGGGGGTCCTAGGATGGGAGAGACAGGAGACTAGGGCCCCGGATGGAAGGAAGCAGCAGCTGCTATCAAAGCTCTGGGTAAAGCTGGAAGATATTAGCTCTGTGAAAATGGCATGGATTAAGAAAGCAGTCGGCGTCATTGTTCACGCTTAGCAAAAGGAAGGAAATCTGCTTTAGGACTGCAAGCATGCAGATTAAGTACAGAAGATGTTGAAAATTAAACTTTGGGGAAGATGAATGTTGTATGTCAATCGCAAATTATAGGAGTTCCATTCAATGTCTCTGAGATTCATATAAATGTTCAGAGTGTGGGGAGGATAAAAATTGGGCTAGGTTGTTGTGGATAAAACGTGCTTGTCTTGGAGAGTGGACCACTAATTCATTTCATAGCTGTGCATTTTATTCTTAAGGGTCATGAGTTTTCTGAAAGAGTGCATATTGGGTACCAGGTACCAGGAATAAAGTTCACATACAACTTTATGTTCCTCCATCACTTAGGTGCTTTCATTGTCAGACTTCTGGCTACATGGCTCTAGTGTGTCAGAGTAAAGTACTGTGCAGAAAGTGTGTAGTTCATATGTATGTCATCAGTGTGATGGGGCTCCTACTCCAGTTTGCTGCAACTGGATCCCAATATATGTATATTCAAAAATATGAATAGCTGATATGCAACTGCTGCCATGTGACACAGGAAACATAGCTGCTCTGGTGCCTACCACTGTTGGTGGGTGAGTTGAAGTAGCTTTGGGAGAAAAAAAGGCTGATTTCTCTAGGAAAGCCCAAAGTTTCTAAAGCAATCCCAAACAATAAAAGGCACATGAAACTTTACAACGTTTCTGGCAGATCTCACAGAAATCCTATACTATGAACTTCTTAATAGGAAGTGTAATTCCATTCAAAACTGGTTGGACACCTAAGGGTAGATAAGTACAATTTCCAGCCAATAGTACTATGATATCAATTTGAGTTGCTATACATCCATATATCACTGTTTTCAACATGGACTCAAGTCTCCCACTTACCCAGATGAAAAATGAAACAAACAGAAACAGAGTGTGTGCAAAAGCTGGTTTTCAGCATACAATGGCACTTATCTAAGAATACTGTATGTTGTTCTGTAATTTAGATACAGATACTGGGAGCCATAGGTTAGGATTCTCCCTTGTACCATCTTGTGATGTTAGTCTATTATCCAGGAACTGTAGTTCTAGTATCATTCCTGACAGGTCATCAGCAAGGATGCTATTATTAGTGTCAAATGCCCTTAAATGCCCTATTGGGACTCCAAGCGTCCCTATAGGAACTGATTCTGCTCACCCATCTCCTGATGCAGATTGCCCACAGGTTTATTAAAACACTTAAAAATACTACAGATAAAGCAGTAATAAAAGCAATATAATTAATATATCATTATATAAAATAAAGAATTTCCCATAACTTTCAGACAATAATATCTTTTTTGAAATAACTTTATTAAATTTTAAACATGAAAGATAAAAACTAACAAGTACTAATATTTAAGATAAAGAAAAAAGAAAAGAAAAGAAAAGAAAAGAAAAGAAAAGAAAGAAAGAACAAAGGCAAAAGTGCAGGAAGAAAAGAAAGAAATAATATAAGGAAATGACTTCTGATTTTCTTTTACAACAGTTATATAGATTTAAATTGAACTCTTACTCTAGGGTCACAACATAACTCTCATTTTTTTCTATCTTATATTTTTTCATCAAACCCATATACAGTGGTACCTCTACTTACGAACGCCCCTACTTACGAATTTTTCGAGATACGATCAGCTCCGGCCCCAAAAATTTACCTCTACTTACGAACTCACCTCGACTTACGAACCGGATCCGCGGCCATTTTCCGCCCGTTCCACATGGTCCGCGGCCATTTTCCCGCCTGTGCCACGTGGTCCGCGGCCATTTTCTGCCCGTTCCATGTGGTCCGCGGCCGTTTTTCCGCCCTGCCGTGT
Organism: Python bivittatus; assembly: GCF_059951505.1. Lineage (NCBI taxonomy): Eukaryota > Metazoa > Chordata > Lepidosauria > Squamata > Pythonidae > Python > Python bivittatus. Next base: position 806,349 of record NW_028277108.1, read on the forward strand.
GGTCCGCTGCCATTTTTCTGCCTGTGCCACGTGGTCCGCGGCCATTTTCTGCCCGTTCCATGTGGTCCGCGGCCGTTTTTCCGCCCTGCCGTGTGGTCCGCGGCCATTTTCCCGCCTGTGCCACGTGGTCCGCGGCCATTTTCTGCCCGTTCCATGTGGTCCGCGGCCGTTTTTCCGCCCTGCCGCGTAGTCTGCGGCCATTTTTCTGCCCGTTCCACGTGGTCCGCGGCCATTTTTCCGCCCTGCCGCATGGTCCGCGGCCATTTTCCGCCCGTTCCACGTGGTCCGCAGCTATTTTCCCGCCTGTGCCACGTGGTCCGCGGCCATTTTCCGCCCTGCCGTGTGGTCTGCGGCCATTTTCCGCCCTGCCGCGTGGTCCGCGGCCATTTTTCCGCCTGACACGTGGTCAGCGGCTGTTTTTCCACCCCTGACACGTGGTCCGCGGACGCCGGAACGGATTAACGGTAATTACATTGAACCTTATGGGAAAATTTACTTCAACTTGCAACCAACTCGACTTGCGATCAGAGTCATGGAACGGATTAAGTTCGTAAGTAGAGGTACCACTGTATCATAATTTCATTTTTTTCTGTTTCACGCAAAAAGTCCAAAAGGGGTTTCTAATCAGCATTGAACTTAATCAGTGTCTTTTCTCTGAACAAAACACATTCAGACAATAATATCTGACAGTGACATTCAAAACCATTCAAAGCTCTTCCAAATTTATTTCAATTTAGGCTACATTTTTTACTATTTAACACCTAAAGAAAAGATATCTGACAATTCTACCTGAAGTTTGTTCCAAACAGCACAGAGTAAGGGAATTATGCTGTATCAAAAGCCCCCAGAAAATCATGTTTATATATACATTAAAACCAGAATCTAGGAAAACAGCCCTACAAATGCTCAAACAGCCCTGCATTATACTGGATAGTCCTGGCTCACCTGTAACTGCAATTTAGCAAAGTATAAGGCAGGAAACTCACATTGCGGTTCTGTATGAGGCATCTCTGTAAGTTTGCTCAGCAACTCAAATTAGAATGCCACATTGAGAAGGTGGAAGATGGGTTGAGTCCCCATTTATTCCATTTACCAGCATCACCTTGCCTCTGAATTGGCAATAGAATAACAATGGCTCAACAGCTTATAAATCAGACTTTCTCAACCTTGGCAACTTTAAGACGTGTGGACCTGAACTCCCAGAATTCTGGGAGCTGAAATCCACACCTCTTAAAGTTGCCAAGGTTGAGAAACACTGTTCTAAGTCTTTACCACACCAACCTAAACACAGCATTGAAGGGGTTCTAAAACATGTTAAAGTATTTAACCTTGAATTCTAACAGGTGTTCTGTTTTTTGTGTTTATTTAAAGGATATATTTTAATAGTATCACCTTAATTGTATTCTTAGTATGCTTGTAATAAATTTAGGAATGTTATCATATTGTTAGGCGATCAAATATTCTTTTCAAGCCTTTGATGTTTGCTTTGGATACACAGAGCAAAGTGTTTCAAAAGCTGCTGTTAATATTAGTTTTCTTCGGAGATCAAAGTTAGAATATAAAAACATAAGAGCTTCCTGCGACTGCATTTTAATACTTGGATACATTATTCATAGAACTGCATAGATATTCTAGGAAATGCTGTTATTGCACATGCACAATGCTGTGTTATTGCATAATAGTAAATTAAATTTATATTTTACAGGTATAGAGGCTGCTGATTGCCACAGAACCTTGCTTTACTTCATTAAGAACACTTATTATATATACAGTCATGAAGTATACAAGTTTTTCCTTCCTTCCTTCCTTCCTTCCTTCCTTCCTTCCTTCCTTCCTTCCTTCCTTCCTTCCTTCCTTCCTTCCTTCCTTCCTATACTTCCAGCTATTTTTCTCTTCCCAAATCTAAGGCTGACAAATCTTCCATTGCCAAATTTACTTCTTTTCTGGACTTTAGCTTGCCCTGTGAGTCATTAAGTATTTACATATAAGGCATTACAGAATCCAATTCCATTCCCATCTCTTTATGCGTGGTGGGAAATTCTTAACTTGAGGCTGCTACCCTTTTCATTTACTTACATAGAAAGCACATTGTTCCAAATTTCATTATTTATCAGCATAAAAAAAAAGATAACTGGCAAGAATATCAGTGGAACATCCTGATGCAGAGATTATAATCTACTAATGGCTAATCTCTAGCTCTCATGGGCATCTGGACAGGGTAGGGCAAGGTTTGCTTTCCAAATACCTGAAATCCAGGTTTTTGTTTAACTGAAAGTCTTTTTCCCCCCTTGTACAACTCAAGATGCAAGACAAATTGTGTAGTTTTGTTTCAAATTTTATACTTTATTTGTAAATATTTCTAATCACATTAGTCCTCTTCAGCAACATCCTGAATATGCGATTCCAACATTATTTTCAGACTGAACAGGACTTCTGCCTTTGGGCAACCATTTTTCTAGTTCACATAATATAGTAAATTACAAACTAACCAAATAGCTGCATTCTCAGAACATGATTAGCCACAAAAACTAACCAAGGCTAAAACAAACCTATCTATGTACTAAAGCTTAAAAATAATCAAGCTAATTTATTTAGTTATAGCATGTATAACATATAGCATGTATAGCATTGACTCCCACTGGTTTACAAATCTGAGTACAAAAATATATAAAATATTTAAAAGTAAAAAACATATTAAAAATAATAATCTCTAGTGTCCACGTTAAAGTGATCAAACAAAATTTAATAATGATTTATTGGAAATTAATTAAAAGCCAGAACAGTCAGTTCTAGCTGAAGGAGGTGCTCCTACAAGTTTCTACACACTAAGCCAGAGAGTCAAAAACATAGGTCAAAAGCAGAACTTTGTATTTGGAAGACTTCTACAAGCCAGTGCGTTGCCCACAAAACAAGTCTTCTACCAAACTAGTGGTTCCCTCCTCCTTGCAGGTAGACTGTTGCATTCTGCACAACTGCAGCTTCTAGATGGTCTTCAAAAGAAGACACATGGACACATTGTAGTAGTTGATTCTGCAGGTGACAATGGTGTGGCTAACCAAGCTTAGTATGGTTTATGAATGTAGCTACTAGGTCTTTAACTGACTTGCGTAGCTGCATTTCCTCATTCCTCCCTCCCTGGATGTATGTGCATGTATGTATGTGTCTATCTACCTCTCCCTCCCTCTCTGTGCATCATTTCATGCTCTGTCTCTTACACTCTGGAGCAAATCACTACGTGAGCATCTGCACAAATTTTTAGAAAAATGTAAAATGTCTAAAGTATATTTACATATTGGATTGGGATTCTAATTCAAGAAGCAAGTAATTTTAAATAGGCCAGTCTGCACAGCTAATATGAGGCTAACATGCACAATCAATCTGCAATAAACTGACGTAATACAAATGCAAACCAATAATTAGAAATATCTCCAAAGCAATAACTATACCCAGCAGTGCCTATTAAAAAAATAAAAGGTATCAGCAAAGTTTAAATTTGTGATTTTCTAATTGGGTCTTTGCTTCCCCAAAAGTGATTTCCTTCTCCACTCCAAGTTTGTAATCATGAATCAAAGTCTTGCCTCTCTCATAATCTCACAAGCCATAATCAAGTTATACTATCTCAGCCTCAGTTTTCTCTTCTTTAATATGGGGGCATTCTGATATTCATACATTTCTCAATGACCTGCCGAAGAGCAAAAATATGGTCTACACAATTATACCCAGCATAATTACACTGTACTTTCTAATTTTTTTTCACTGTCATGTCATTTCTTTTCCATCAGGTTTCTGCCAGACATATTTCCAAACACATTTAGCAAACTTATGTCCCTACAGTTTTTGCAGTCACTCTTGCTACCTTTCCCTTTTTACAGGGAAACAATAATGGAGTTCTTCCAATCTTCAGGTACAGATACAGTCTTCACATCCAGGTTAAACAAGTTACACATAAGTAAACCACATCCATGTTTAACATTTCTTCAACTATATTAACTATGCCTATAATTTTATACAGGAATCCTCACTTACCGACCACTTGTTCAGTGACCGTTCAAGTTGTGATGGTGCTGAACAAGTGGTATTTACAACCGGTCCTTGAAGTTCCATCCATCACAGTGCCCCTGCGGTCACATGATTGTGATTTGGGTGCTTGGCAACTGGCTTGGACTTATGGTTGCAGCATCCCGCAGTCACATGATTGCCATTTGCAACCTTCCCACAAGCAAAGTTAATGGGGAAGCTGGCAGAGAAGGCCACAAACTTGCACCCCGTCACTCCCCAGACTCCCTGCGCTTGCACTGCACCATCCACGCTGCACCCTCCCTGCACTTGTGCCCTGCTATCCACCCTATGGCTTCCCTCTGCTCACACTGTACCATCCACCCCACAGCCTCCTTGTGCTCACGTGTGGCCTGCACTGGGCCTCCCAAGCCCTCCCCCAGCCTCCCTCAATTCACACGCAGCCTGAGCTGGCCCTTCCCCAGCCTCCCCCACGACACTCCTTACCTGGGACTTCTGAAGCTTCCTGCTTAATGACCCATGTGCCTTGGGGTTACGATGGCAACCTTGAGGTTATGATGTCATGCTTTATGACCGCATCACTTAGCAGTGGCAATCCTGGTCCCAATTGCTGTTGTAACTCAAGGGCTACCTGTAATTCTTCAACATGTGTATCATTCCTATACAAATCTCTGAAATATTCTTTCAGTATTCCCTCACTTCCCTGCCTTTTCTGATATTTTCTGGACTCTTTCACTCTCTCTTGCTGCATAATTTTAGGTTATGTAGGATAACTGTGGATAACTAACAGAAGGCACAGCTCTCCCACAGTGGGGGTAAACAATGCAGCAATGTCCTATTCTGAAGCAAAGAGATGGATTACATTTATCTCCCAACTGATAAGATAGCATCCACATCTTCTGAACCAATTTAAGAGATCACTCATAAACTCAATTAGGTGAATTAAGAATTGTCCTACAGTGCTCAAGTGTTCTAATGTCATTGCCAGAGAAGATAACAGACATAAAACCAGGATCAGCTGGCTTTCCTTTGTCTTCCCTAGTTCCAAGGGGCAGCCAGTCCCACTGGTTACAACAATTATAATAAAAAAGCACAACCAGGTATTATCTTAATCTCAAAAGAAGATAACTTCACTTTCCTAGCAGTTCAAACACAAGCCAAGTTATATTGCTTGGGTACACCAGCTAAGATCTCACCAATACTTTAACAGAAACCAAGGGCAAAATTTCTTTTCTAAATTCCTTAAGCATAATTAGCCCACAGATGTGCCAGATTGCAGAATAACCATATATTAATACAGTGGGGGTGGGGGGGGGAGGTTCTGGTTTGCTCTTGGTCCAAACGATATAACCAACTGCAATTGCATGATTATTTTTCCTTACAGTATAGACCTAAATGTGTTGTATACAACTTAAAATCACAGCAAAGAAAATTACTATACAAATATATTCATAATTCAGTTCTCTAATGAAATATTCATATCCTTAAAAGAGACTGGGATGTTATTATTACTCTAGCCAAAGAGGTGCTCAGTAGTAGATACCAAATTTCATGGTTCTGGTTCCCCTAAAGGAAAATGAAAGGTCAGAGCTAACATAATTCTTAATGGTGGCAGCAGATTAACTGTCTGAAGCCTTGCCAGCCAACTAATCAAAGATTAGTAGCATCTTTTCTAAAGGAGAATTTTTCTTTGCCTCTCTCATAATTTGCCCACTGTCCATGTAAGACGATTGCAGGCATCAGTTCCTGAAGTAGGAACTGACAATCTGCTTTAAAAATCCTGCAGTTTCGAATGAATCCTTGCCAGCTGATACACAATTATTAAGAAGTCCTGTCGGTGCTGTTCTGGTCAAAAGTGCATCTTTTATGTCTTAAGATGTGAATGGAATTCACTACATAACCCAAATATAACAAAGCAACCCTGTGTTTAAAATGTTCCTCTGTTTCATTTGTTATTCTGTAAGCCAAAGAGGAGATACCTGGCAATTAACAATACTCATTCATTCTGCATAATAAGAACTTCACTTTTTGCAAAGGGCAGCTTGTTCAATGAAATAGTTCTTGAGAATTTTCATTGTGTTTCAGGATGAGCTGAGGGATCATTCCTTTTCTTGAATATATATTTATCAGCCACCTTTTCAATTTGTTGTATATAAAGCAGTAACAATCCCTATTTGGAACTGTAGTTGATATTGGAAAGATTTGCAAAGAGGCAGAACTGAAAGAAGGATTAAATAGGAGATGCACAATACAAAGTGCTCTGCTGAAAAGAAAAGCTTTAAAGAGATTTTTTAAAAAAGGAATAAGAAGAAACTACCTTAAACAGAGATGCCTGACACAATAAACTGTTAGACGGAAGACATGGAAACAGTGAGAGCGCACAGAAGCCAAAATACTCAATGTCAAAAAGAAGATTTGACAGTCACCATGAAGATGACAGGATATACTTTGAAGATAATATTTATATGCCATAGTATATGTAGTATACAGTAAGTATTTTATAAGTCTCTTGGTGAAGTGGAAACATACCAAGAGTAAGCAAATAAGATTTATATGCCAATAAGAAGGCTGTGCTATACAAACTGTAGCTGCAAGTAGCTTACAATGAGAGAAAACCAATTCATACAGAGTCATAACAAGGCAAAGTGAAGTTTAATATATTTGACATTTGTAGTCAAAAAAATTTCAGAGTAAGTTTTTAGTGCAAGTTCTTATTTATGGAAGCCCCACTTTATTTCATTAATCCCTTCTCCCAATGGGTCAAAAAGGTATAAACTAGATGAACAACAACAAAATCCATTAGAAACCGTTAACTCGTTTTGTAAATATTTAGAATCACTGGTGTTTATGTCATCATTGGCACTACCTGATTGGAACCTCTTTCATATTTAACCCACTTTTTTTTCCACCTGTGCCTCATTTCAGTCTACATAATCCTTGCTTAAAGGGAGGCTTTCTGTGGGCCAGAACTGACAGAACAATTTAAAACTGAATCCGTGCCACTTATGGATTGCAGGGAGCAAAGTGTAAATGAGAGCTAATGGAAGATGCAGCTAACTAACCTGGAATTTGGATGAAAAAAAAAATGAAGGTCATGTAGATGAATGTGATTGTTCTGTAGTCATGATGTCTCAAACAGGTCTAATGCTTTTATTAAAAAGAATTAGCACTATGCCAGACTTATGACAGCTAGGAGTGGTAAATCGAAAGAGATGGAAATCTTAACATGCTCGTAAATCAGGAACTATCAAAAGGATTTGATAATTTCTTATGTTTTCATGATTTATAGTGGAGGCTAGAAAAGAGGCATTTAGAGAATGCTAACTAAACGGTGCTATAGCAACTATGGTAATTTTTAGGGGCAGATACTTGATCACCCTGTTGTACTGTAAGCAGCTGGAAAGATTTGCATTAAGTTTATCATGAGATTACTGTGGGTTTCATATTTTGGCAAGGTCTTGATATGAAATCCTGTACTTAATGCAAAAGAATAAGCACCTCTCTGAACTGAAGAGCTTATGGTATCACTGATGTTATGCTGAAAATGTCCAGGAAAGGCCTTTCACAGCTCCAATGATTCTAAGCTGGAGACTGATTAAATTTGAGCCCATCAAAATAAACCTGATTCTTTCATTTATTTTAATTATCAGAGATTTCTATAACAAAGCCTGTAAATTGTACTGTTTCTATTACAATGTCCTTTTGATCAATACTTGTCTGTTTTTGGTAAATTCTGTAGTATGACAGGCACCCTGGTTATGAAACTGGACTCACTTAATGGGACTGGATTCAATTTTGAAAACTCTTTTTTCTTTGATTTAAATGATTTTTTAAAAAAAAAAAAATCCAACCTCACAAAGATTTTTGTGCAGCCACATTGGCTTTTCTGTTATCTTCTGTAGTCTTTCCTTACTGAAACTGTATACAATTATGTTTTTAGTATCTCCGTTTAAGAAACATTCTCCATCTTGATTCCTTTGTAAATTAGCTTCTCCTGCCATAGAATCTTATTAATAATTGCTCTGAGTTCAATAAAATACACTTTCTTGAACTCCAAGGTATTCATTCAACATTACTTAGCTTCAGATTCCTTTCAAGTGAAGAAATCCAGCATTATACTCCTGCTATTCCACTTTGACTTGGTTGAATTCTCTCATCTGGAATCAAGTCAAGGATAGCTGATACTCAGGAATTTCTTAAAAGGACTATGCTTGGCAGAGTTTGCTCTTAACAGATGTTAGGGTAATTAAAATCCTCCATCATTACTATTTTTATGTCTCTCTGAAACATCTATAATTTACTTCTGGAAAACATAATCTATATCTTCCTTTTGGCTGAGCAACATATTACTTTTATTCTTTCCTCCACTTATTTAGCACAAATTTTGTTTGTAACATTGCCAGGGTCATTCATTCACTTGGATTTCTGAGCAAGTGCGATACTTTTTAACATGGAATGCAATTCCCCCTTTCCTATTGCTTCTGCTGCTTTTGAATAGATTGTTGTACTCCAGTCAAATGAATCATTCCACAAGATTCCAAGTATATCTATTTGAGTCAGTGTTGACTCCTGGCGACTGTCTGGAGTAACCCCTGCAGTTTTCTTGGCAAGATTTCAGAAGTGGCTTGCCACTGCCTTCTTCCTAGGGCTGAGAGCAGTGGCTGGCCCTAGGCCACCCAGCTGGTTTTGTACCTGAGGTGGGACTAGAACTCACAGTCTCCCGGTTCCTAGCCTGGGGCCTTAACCATTACATCAAACTGGCTCTCTATTAAGTTAATATTAGCTAACTTTTAATTTTATTATTAATGATCTGTTAAATTATATATGTTTCCATTATTAGAGATTCAAACTTTATTACTTATGCTTTGAACGTCTGTATATATGAAGACCATACAAAAGTAATGAACTTTTTTTTTTCAATTGGGTAGTTTAATAGGCTTCATTACAGCAATACTCCCATTTTATTCTAAAGTACACAAGGTCCTTACCTTGAGTTTTAACTGCAACCCCAAAGAATTCAGTTCAAAGCCCTCCTATTAAAGTTCACCATGTATTAGCAAAAGATATCTTTACCAGTGCTTGTGAGGCACAACCTATCTTGTGCCAACAGACCATCATCCACATAGTCCAGACCAAACAAATCTCTCCCAGCAACACTATCTTCAGAGCCAGATGTTCATATACATCTGCTTTTCTGAGAGCATTCGTTGAGTCCCCATATTCTCAAATTCCTTCTTAATCTTCACAGTCTATGGTGATATTTTCATAGATAATCTTGGCAACTAGATTTGTCCCCACATGGATTACCAAGAAGGGATATAGTTTTAAAGTTACTGTTATAGTCTGTATTTATATTTGTTATGCTTTGATGTTAGACACTGACTAAACAATGTCACCCAGAATGGATGACATAAAGTTTCTAAATAAAATGTTATGGCCTTGACTGGTGCTGAAGAAATTCTACCACATCTCTGGTCCATGTTCCTGGAAAGCAGCATAAATCAAAATCTGATGGGTCTGTCAGCACACATCTGTTTCTGTTTCTTATATTAGTAAGATAGCGAGTTGCCAACTATCATAGCTCTTCTTGCAGGGCACAAATTACTTATTTTTGGTTCTGTAGGATCTACTTTCTTATCTCTTGTTTAGCAGTGTCTCTTCTTCCTTCCCCGAAGCTTGGAATCTGCTACTCTGTAGTGACCTCTAACATATTCTGAGTTCCAGCAGTGCAGAATACGTTTTATAGTTATTGATGGTCACCATCATCCACTTGGCTTGCTCCTTTCCTTCATACTTTATGTTATAGTTTCTCTGTCAGCTCTAGTTCTACCACCTTCCTTATTTGGTTTAATAAACATGTCCTTTCTTGTCAGGTGAAGTATGGCCAGTTGCTACTCCAATCCTCATTCACTGTCTTCAAGTGCTAGTACAGGTTTCCATTTGCTGTACAGTGGCATTTAAAATTTTGTGAAATTTAAATCCCACTGTACACTTTTGAATTTTCAGTATTTCTACGTAAGTATGACCTAAAACGTGATCTGTTCTCATGTCCCAAAACTAGATAAGAGAACCTAATTAAAAAAATGAGTCAAAAACATTATACTTGTTCATTTATTTATTGAGGAAAATGATCCAAAGCTACATATTTGTGCATGGAAAAAGTATGTGAACCTCTAAGATTATCAGTTCATTTGAAGGGGAAATTAGAGTCAGGTATTTCAATCAATGGGATAATATTCAGTGTGAGTATGGGAGGTCCTGACTTATTTAAAGAACAGAACTCTGGGTATTCACTATTGAAGTCTGATCTTCACAACACAGCAATGTGGAAATGTGTCACGGCTCAAACAAAGGAGATTTCTGAGGACTTCTGAAAAACAGTTCTTGATGCTCACCAGGCTGGAAAAGGTTACAGAACTACTTCCAAAGAGTTTGGCTCCACCAGTTCACTGTCTGGCAGATTGTGTACAACTGGAGGCAATTCAACACCATCGTTACCCTCCCCAGGAGTGGCTGATCAACCAAGATCACACCAAGACTAAGGCGTGTAATACTTTGGGAGGTCTCAAAGAACCCCAGGGTAACATCTAAGGAACTAAAGGCTTCTGTTGTATTAGAGAATGCCAGTGTTCATGAGACCACCATCAGGAGAACATTGGACAACATTGGTATGTATGGGAGAATTGCAAGAAGAAAGCCACTGTCCTCCTGCCTACAGTTTGGAAAAGACCACATGGATAACCAGAAAGCTATTGAAAGAATGATCTGTGGATGGATGAGACCAAAATAGAACTTTTTGGCTTGAATAAAAAGCATTATGTTTGGTGAAAGGCAAACACCACATTCCAGCATAAGAACCTTATCCCATCTGGGAAACATGGTAGTGGCAGTATCAAGTTTTGGGCTTTCTTTGCTGCCTCTGGACCAGGACGGCTTGCCATCATTGACGGAACTATGAATTCTGAACTGTACCAGCAAATTCTACAGGAAAATGTCAGGGTATCTGTCTGTGAACTGAAGCTCAAGAGAAAGTGGGTCATGCAGCAAGACGACAACCCAAAACACACAAGTTGTATGATCAAAGGTTGGTTAAAGCAGAATAAAGTTAATGTTTTGGAATGGCCAAGTAAAAATTCTGACCGTAATCCTAGAGAAATGTTGTGGATGGACTTGAAGTGGGCAGTTCATGCAAGAAAGCCCACCAACATCCCTGAGTTGAAGCTGTTCTGTAAGGAGGAATGGGCTAAAATTCCTCCAAGCCGATGTGCAGGACTGATCAACAATTATCATAAACATTTAGTTGCAGTTATAGTGTGCCCAAGGGGGGCACATCAGTTACTGAAAGCAAAGGTTTATATACTTCTGCCACACAAATATATAGCTTTGGATCATTTTCCTTAATAAATCAGTGAGCAAGTATAATTTTTGACTCATTTGTTTAATTGGGTTCTCTTTCTCTAGTTTTAGGGACTTGTGTGGAAAATAGATCATGTTTCAGGTCATATTTATGCAGAAATATTGAAAATTCATAAGGGTTCACAAACTTTTAAGCACCACTGTAAATAAACAGAGTTGTTTTTAGGCAGGAACACAATCATGCATAAACAAGCTAGCACCAGAGTTTTGTCTGTTCATCTTCATTTTTTAAGGCACCACCAGTAGATAATTTCCATTTCTTCTCAGGTTAGGCGAATATATATTGTCAGCTTAAACAAAACAATTGTAGGGACTCCCCTTTGAATTCTCCTACTGAGCTTCACTGCCAAACTCCTCTTTAGTTATCCATAAACACACAATTTTATTTTTCCATTTAAAATATTTATATAGACGCCCCTCTTAAAACAATTCTAGGTGGCTTACAACCAATAAAACAGTATAAAAACAATCTAAAGTAATACAAAGTATAAAAATCAACTGCAATAAAAATAAAAAACAGAAAAACCTTGGTGCCACTGCACACTCCAATGGAACACATTCTCATCCTACCCTGGCCTTGCCCTATCCCAACACCTGGGGGAAGACCCAGGTTTTAAGTGATCTCCAGGAGGGTAGGAGGGTAGGGGCCTGTTGGATCTCAGGGGGAGAGTGCTCCATAGGGCAGGGGCTGCACAGAAAAGGTACATTTCTGGGGTCCCTCATTGTGATGGAATGGAATTATGAAGGCCACACTCAGGGAGGGAAACATCCTCTTTCGTCTCCTGAGGGGCAAGGAAGAGATAAGAGGATGAGGCTGGCACCTCCCTGAGGAATTCACTGGCTGACTGTGGGAACTGAGTTTCAGTCTGGGAAGATTCTTACTAGAGGTCGTAGCTAATAAACATTGCTGAACTGAATCTGCATGGTCTCCTGGAGTTCCTTGGGCTAGGCCTGACACTCAAGATGGCAATATTTAAGGGAAGGGACCTGGAGCATGCCCACCCTATCCGCTCTGGTGGGATGGACAGATGTCCTCAGGAGAAACAGGCCTGCAGATAACCGGAATGTACAACATTTTTGGTCAGTCTCTACTATTCCTTGTCTCTTTCTTCTGCTGAACTCTACTGTCAAACTACTGTTAGCTGTGCCTGTTCACTCACCCTATGCGTCTCTATTTCTCTCCCTTTTACACACACATAACTTACAGGCAAAATAAAAAGTGTTGTTTCTGCATGTCAGCAGAACTATTTCATGTGTAGGTGGTACAAGAAAAGGTGCTAGAAGAGTGCTGTAATCCCTGTCAATTTCATTCTGTATAATTTGTGAGTGGGCAGGTATAATCACTTCGAAATTACACTTTAAAACTATTTTGTTTTTGTCTGATTTTACTTAATTCTTTTCTCCCTGTATATCCAATTATTATAGTAATGCAAGATTTATCTTAATCCTGTAGAAGTGTTAATTCATTGTTCTACTTTTTCATTAATTTTTAGTATAGCAAAATATCAAGTTCTCTATAAACATTCTAGGAGTTCTAAAACATGGATAGAAAAAAGCGAAAGAAGTGTTTGACAGACAAGTATGTACAGGACATTATTATTATTATTAGTAGTAGTAGTGGTGGTAGTAGTAGTAGTAGTAGTAGTAATTCCTGTTAAAGAGCTATAGTACTCTCCCTATCCCGTGCTCAGCCCAAATGTGATGTTCTTTCATGGCTAGGATGACTTGCCCAGAGTATTCCCCGCTGAACTTCTAGTTATTCTTGTTCATTAAATTACTATTTCACTGAGGAAGCCCTTACATCTGTCTGACTTGGCTAGATATGCATTCAGATAACATACAGCTTTCCCAGACATTAAAAAGTGCAAGCCTGGCTGAAAGGGTCTGGCTATATTAAATAGAGAGAAAGAAGCACCCTACAAATGGCCTGATAGGATAAGAGCTTTTAATGACTTCTGGGCTTCTGCCAATTCTACTTTGTCCTGCCTGCCCTTGGCGTACTCTTCTTCCATTCCTAAACTTGTATAATTTTTAAATGAGTATCATAGGTCGTTTCTGATTCATCTTTCCAGAGAAAATATTATCTGAATAAGCTGCTTTATTACATCATTTATCTGAGAATTGAAGATTTTGTGACAGCTTTTTGCAAGACCAGTTCCTCTGGAGATGTAGATGCCTTAGTAATATATACTTAAAATGTTGAAGTTCAACAGGTGAGGGAACCAGGTAATACTAATCTTGAAACATAAGTTTAGAAAAGTGACTCATCCAGAAGCCTGCTTCTTGCTAGCTCCAAAACCCAGGTGGCATCCTTAACAAGCTGCACTGACATAAAAATGACAACTTGTGTGTCATGATACCATCGTGCAAAAGATATAACTTGATATTTGCATCATGACATCTGATACATGTATGTAGGCCATGTCATGATGTCACGATGCATGTGTCATTTGCCCCTTCACCTCCTCCATGAATGCCCTTGAGCATAACTCATTTTGATCAAAGTTTAAACTCTAAATTGTTTAGCTTCCTGATAGATGTTCTAATGAATCACATTGTAAGAGGAGAGCAATGTTAGTCTATGGTAGCCCAAAATCATAAAGTTTGGTAGCATTTTTTCAAACTAACAAATTTTATTATAAGGCATACATTTTTGTGAATAATAGCCCACTTCCTCAGATACACGGAATGGTGTAACTGATGAAGGATTTAAATACATTGGGGGGGAGGCAGCACAGTTATACGTACAGATGAAGGTTCCATGGGAAGCAGATTACAAGGGCCTTATTGATTAAAGAATTGTAATGTGTTAAAAACTTATTAAGTTTGTTCAGACCTCCTGAGACAGCCTAAAACCCACTGAGGTTCATAAGCTCAGCTGTCTCATGCTCAATTATGCTGGCAATTTGTTTTTCTTTTTTCTTTTGTTCTAAAACTGCTACTGTACTTTAAGATCAGTAATAGAATGTCCAGGGAAGTTAAAATACTCTATTACTTACTCCAGTATATTACTTATTTTAAATCCTGATATCAAATTTGTGTCCATTAATTCTTTTGTGCAAAACCGGGCCTGCTTGTCCCATCTGGAATCCAGAAGAGATTGTTGGTAGATAATGGCATATATCACCTTAGAGAAAGAGCATGTGAAGGTGCCTCTTGCTTTTTGTGTGTGAAGTTGATGGGGCTCATGATGGCACTGTTGGTGTAAGTGTCGGGGGAAAGCAGACATCTGGGCTTGCTACAGGATCCGGCTCTCACTTTAGCATCATTGTCCTATTCTTTCTTGCTGCTTGTCAGAATCTGATTCTGGTTGGGTGGCTTTCTCTATGCAAGTAATGTTCTGTCACCAAGTGCCTGAGAAACTGCAGTGCTATTTTCTAATATGGGCTGTAGTTTATTCATAATGTGCTTGAATGGCTTGAGCTGTAAGCTGTAGGTGACAACCAGTGACCTTCTGCTGTTTTTGTGGTCTGCCTTTCTGACTAACAAATCACTAGCATATTCAGCTATTGAGGTATACAAAATAACAGAGAGGGAGGGAGGGATTTTGTGTAATCAATATGAATTATATTTATTCCAGATCCTAGCCTGTTTTAACATCTAAAACTGTTACATCAAACACAGCAGATCCTCCATTAATTCCATTTTTATAGTGGCTTCATGCTGTCTTGTTTCTACTCTGCTTAACTTTTCAATTACTTTTGAGGACTATGAGTACAGATTCCAGATTTAGGGGGCTAGAGATTTTGCCTGGGTGTGCAGGGATAATTAGCTCCTGACTGGACTGTGATTTAATCAATTTGGATATACGCTGGATAAATTAGTGCACTGTAAAAATAAAATATGAAACAAAAACAGTGGAAAGTTTGATTGGATGAAGTCCAGATTACCCCTCCCCCCCCCAAAGTAGAATTCTGGAACACCATATTATTGGGAAAAATTAGAGGAACAGAATTTTATAGACACTCCTAACTTTATTTATTGAAAAAGTTATAGCTTATAACTCAGCTGCTTACTGTAATAAAGTATGCTTATGAAATTTGTATTTTGTGATTTCCAATGTAAATTGAAGTGGTGTACATCTTTGAACATAGATAACCTTTGGATTTTTCCCTGTCCAGATTTTATGATATAGTTCCTTTCAAATTAATATTTTTAGAAAAAAGACTTCTAGAAATATTACCATATTACCATAAAACACATCCAGAAATATACTTTCAAAAGTGAATTTTCCTAGAACAAATTTATGAGTGCAGATATAAAGGTGACCCGACCTGAACTGCTGATGAAAAATAGGTTCATGTAGGTAAACTTTAATTATGCACTAGACAACCATGACACACCAGATTAATAAATTAAGTTGCATGTTATTAAATGCCTCAATGGTATCTTAATAAGATCAGAATATAACAACAATATGATAGGATAATCTCATACATGCCTATTCAAAATAAAATCTATTGAATTCAGTTCATCTTAATCCCAGGTCGGAAGCCTCTGAAAAGGAGTATGATTCTGACAGAAGACAAATGTGCTTCACTTTATTGCTAGTTTGTTGTTCTTCAATATGTCCTCCCTTAGGCATGGAAGCCAGTTGGGTGACTTTGGGCTAGTTGCTCTCTGTCAATCCAACCCACTTCCCAGGGATGTTGTTGTGGGGAAAATAGGAGGAGGAGGGAATATTATGTATATCACCTTGAGTTGTGAAAAAAATAAAAGGCAGGATATAAATCAAATAAATAAATGTCCAATCTGTTTTACTGCTTATGGCTGTTACATTGATGATTCCTGATTTTATGGATTAACATAACCTGCTTTGAAAACCATACAGAACAAAAACAAATGGTCTGTATATACAGATGTTCTAAATATTCTTAAGAGCTTTTCTTAAGTTACCCTACCCCCAGTGGATCCATGTTGGAGGTGGTAGTTTAATCTATTATCCTGTTTCTCATAGTGGCCAAGCAGTTCCTTATGGGAACAGACAAGGAAGGCATTGTCTTCTTCCTCTGTCACCCACCTACTAGTATTCAGAGGTATGCAGGTGTGGTTTTGGAAAAAAACATGAAACCATCATAACTATAGTACCAAACAAAGATACCCTCATCCTCTTTTCTGAATTCAGTCAAATTAGTCAACAAGATGAAAGGCACATGAACCATGCATAATAGGTGTTCAGAAAAGTCAACTGTCAGCTAATTAAAATAAATTACTCTTAACGGCAATGCTCTATCCACTCTATGAATAAGCGACTGAATGTTTATCCTGTCATTAAGGTATTGTGGTTTTCTTTTATCAAGCTCTTAATAGCCTTCTCCTAGTCATTTCTAATACCTTTCAATTAAGTATGTATTCCATATTTAATTTTAGACCAAGCAACTACACCTGACAGCTATTTGCCTGAACCTAAGTTCTTCAGCTCAAAATGTGACTGATCTTTCTAATTTAGTACAATTTACGATCAGTAATTTTAATACTCATCCAAGCTTCAGAGTCCTCAGACCTGAATACTGAAAAAATCTATGGGGATCTCAAACATGCTGTGCATGCAAGGAGACCTAAAGTTATTTTTGAGTTAGAAGAGTTCTGCAAGGAAAAGTAGGAAAAAGATTCCAAAAGCAAGAATAGAAAGACTCTTAGTTAGCTTCAAGAAATATTTGGAAGCTGTTATTTTTGCCAAAGATGTCATTACAAAGAACTGAATGAAAGGGTGTTCAAACTTCAGTACTTGCCATATTCCAGGTTTTCTTATTTTGAATCTATAAACTGCATATCAGTAATACGCATGCATTCAAATTTGCAGTAATATGTCATATTTAACTTTATACCATGTAGATTTAACTTTCTATTATGTAGAAACTGGTTCTGCCAGCTTCAATTCAGAGATTCATGAACATACTATCTGACCAAGGCTACAAAAACTTTGCCCATAAAACACCAAAATCTTTCATTCTTCTACTTGAACTCTCAGACTGAGTGCCTGAAGAAATAAGGAATATTCCCTGTCAGCCAAAGTAGATATGTAACTGGGAGTGATATCTGCAAGGTGCAACAGCAAGTCAGAACAACTGGAAATCCTGTCAAAAATGACAAGTCAATTAAAAAGACCACTTTGATAATCATTTGATCATTGGTAAGGCAGGAACACAGAGTGTGGAAGAGGGCAGCAGTAGCATGTCTAGGGCTCAAGAATGGAACAAAACAGACTGCTGGATTCAACTAAAATCCAGTGCAGGGCAATGGGATTACTCACTGCAAAGTATTACTGAATTACAGCTCAAATAAAATAACTATATTTTATTTTATAGCTGTTAGGCCTAGTGAAGGCACAGTAGAAGGAAGAGGAAAATTGTGGTATGAAACAAAATTATAAGTTGTGACCACCATCACCACCACTGTTCCAATTCCAGAAGCAAAACACAATTTTACAAGGGGGAAAAATTACAACTAATCTATAAATCCTCTGTGCAATAAACTCATATTGTCACACAGAATAAACTTGCACTGTCATAGAGTGTATGGAATAGCAGTAGCCCTCAAGGAAATGTGGGACTTGGATTGAATTTTTATCTTTCTTTAGGGTTTTTCCTCACAGTCACATTTGCTCCTCTTCTTCTCATCCCAGAACAGAGAGGAACTCTGTCACCCTAGATCTTGCTGCCCCCACAGTACATTCTTATTATGCTGGCAGAACACAGCCAAGCTGTCAATACACAATGCTGTAAAGGCAGGAATAGGTGGTGTCTCCTGGCTGAAATTTGAATATCATCAAGAGTAGGAAATGCTGCCATCAAATGCCATACATGTGTATGCCGCATCAGTGCTTATATGGTCTAGGTGTTTCATCCAATCAAAAACGATCACCTGATGGCAACAAAGTGTCCCTCTTTCTCTCCCTTGAGTGCAATGTAGTAATTCTGATTTGTGCTGCCAAAATGCAGCTCCTGCGTAAGTGTTCTTTGGGTTTTGCTGTATGTGGAAGATGAGTTAAGCTGTGGGGTTCTCCCAGATTCAGACAGTCCTCTACTTACGAACTTTCAAGTTATGAACTTTCACCAATATGAACAAACCTCCAACAACTCCAACAATGAAGGTCTCAGAAGCTTATGGCAAGCATGCATACGTATGAAGCATGCCATAAACATCCGGGCATACGTGTGCAGTGTGTCATGGTTGGACTTACAAACAAAATGGACTTATGAACAGCATCTTGGGACGTAACCTATTTGTAAGTAGAAGACTGTCTGTATATCTACATTATTTTCCCAAAATTATTATCTATTCATTAACTGGCCATTAGATGGTAATAAAAGAGCTAGAGTTTTAGTATCTCTTAGCTGGCATCTAATGGTTCCCAATATCTGTACAATTGAAATGCCAGGTAAGAGTCATTGAAGTCCTAGAGTCTGAGAAATGAGTTTTGTTGTGTAGGTATCAGTGGACAGGCTGACTTTCTCTTCAAAATAAAGTGAATAAAGCACTGCAGAAGCTGGGATTCTGGTCTCCCTCACAACTGGAGCAATGCAGAGAAAGGCCCCCTGTCTATCCTCCAACTCCAACGCTTATGGAAAACCCCATGGACCATCCGCTCCACAGGATGGCATGGTATACAAGAGCAGGAGTGGTGAGTGTGCAGTGTCCATCTGTGTAGAGAGTAAAAAGGATGACCTTAACAAGGAGAGGGAAGATCCATTACCAAAGTAACAAAAAAGGAAACATTGCTGAAGTCCAAATTATAGGGGAGGATTACAAAAACGTCTCAAACAGACACCCGCTTATTCACATGAATGTTAAAGAGGGAGATAGGGAAGCACAACCAGACTTACAAGATTATGTTACTAAAGCCAATCTAAATAAAAGTAGTTTTCAGTCTTCTGTGGAATGTATTTCTTGGTTTTGATCTGCCTTTAGGGCTGACAATCTGGTGAATGCTTTGGGTTGTGCGGTCTCTTGGTTATGGCAGTCAACCCATCCGTAAGAAAAAAGGAGAAAAAGCCACAAAAGAAGTTGCTGCAAGAGCCAACTTTGGTCTCGCCTGCAGCCAAAACTGCACTGCAGAGAAGGCGTAGAGTCCAACAACCAAATAAATCACAAAGGATTGCTGCCAGACCAACTGGAGTCCTGGACTATATAATCTCAAGCTCTTTCCTCCATGTGTTCTAGACTATCTGCAGAGAACATTTTCTCCTGGCATAACATGGAAAACACCACTTCCACATTACAACAAGTAGAGCTTTCTTCAGACCGAGTTAGCAATGTCTGACAGTGAGACAGAAGCATTGTGAGAATGGTTAGTGGGGTACCTGGCACTTGGGCAAGGGAGCTCTAAGTCAGTCTAATTATGACAAAGAAAGAGACTGTTTTCAGTACGAACTAGTTCTGTGATTTGCCCCCCTCCCCCACTCTATATTGTATCCACAATTTGGCTCCATGTTGTGTAAATTTAACACCATAGTCAAGCAAGGGGCAGAAACACTGTTTGCAGGGGAACAACTCCCTTTTTCAGTTAGAAAAGATACCCTTATGCACTAGAAGAAATCTGGCAGGCATGTCTAGTTGGGAAAAGGACTCTTCAAAGAACAATGGGATACTTTCAATACTCCTTTCAATGGCATCTTCTGTACAGCAATTCTAGTAGCTAGAAAGAATAAAAATAATGACCTTTCCGAATTGAGATTGTGCAGATATTCCCATTCAATCTTCCCATTTGCTGATAGCTGGGCCTTTTTTTTTAAAATCCCTTTATTACTTTTATAAATAACTCAAGGTGGCAAACATATCTAATACTCCTTCCTCCTCCTATTTCCCCACAACAACCCTTTGAGGTAAGTTGGACTGAGAGAGAGTGACTGGCCCAAAGTCATCCAGCTGGCTTTAATGCCTAAGGCGGGACTAGAACTCAGAGTCTCCTGGTTTCTAGCCCGGTGCCTTAATTACTAGACCAAACTGGCTCTCAATTGGGTCTTGATAAACCTACAGCAGATGGAGCAATAGAGTATCTACCTAAGGTTATGTTGTCAGAGTCATGAACTCTTCCTGGACAATTCTTTTTGTTAATCTATAGATTACTAAAGATAACTGAAGTTGTTCAGAAGAAATGCTGATCTTCCTTCCAACTGCAGAAGGACCCATCCAAGCTGACCTTTTAGGATCAGAAATCTGTGAGCAAGCTGCAAAGGAAAGATCCCCCCCCCTCTTTTCTATCTTATCCAGAAATATTCTATTTATTTCTCCTTAAATGATATCTGTCCCCACTAAACACATGTGTTTGTGAATGTTACTTCTTGTAAATCTCTCTCTGTTTATAGCAGGAAACTTTCAAAATTCTTCACTGCATCAAGAATCTCTATGTTTCTTTTTCTGCCTTCTTCTATAGTTGAACACTGTACAAAGTGAACCACTTCTTTAAATTTCCCCTATTTCCCCTACTAATCTTAGCTCCATGTTTCTATTTCTCTTTGAAAATCCAATGTATTACTTATGCCTTTTTTTTGCCATTAAATACAATGTTACTCTAAAAGCTTTCTGCTTCTCCGCCACTGAAACAACTCTCTGAACTCCTTGTCTTTTTCTCATTGAACAATGTCCTTAATTCTTATAGATAATTACAGCTTCTTGTTTGATTGTTTTGTGGATTATCTTTAATTATTATTTGTGTAATATTCCCTCCAAATTGTTATTACTTGTTTCCAATTTTAGAAGTTACAAGATTGTGAGCCACCTGTGATTGTGGCAGGGTACAAATTTGATAAATTTGATTGTCTTTATATTATTAGTCTTAAATATAAACTGTTTGATTATTAATTGCAGCTTTATATTTTTGGACTTCTGGAACACATAAACCTCTTTAATAACTTATAGTGTAAAGACCTCAGCAGAAATGGCATTGTGGCAGGCTGCATTTTGTAATAACTAGCTTCTGGATAGACGCTAGTATGACTTGAGTTTGTAATTAATTAATTGCATTTCAGCAATTAAAAGTGGTAAAGTAAAAATAAAGCTACATGCTTTCAAAATTCACAACTGTCCTATTGATACAACATAATTATGAAATATTTACATAGTTTAGATAAGTAAACATTTTAACAGATCGAATGAATGTGTTATTCATTCATGGTCTGCACTGTATTGATACCACTGTATTCTGTAAACATGTGGCAAGACTGCAGAAGGATAATGGAGTAGGATTTTAAATATGATTTAAATTCCCCTCCCCCCCAGTATAAAAGTATCTCTTTCCCCTTCATCCCTGAGATATGTATTAGAGTGCTGCTAGATAAGTCCTTTAGACTGCCTTCAATTTAGCATTCCAGTAGTAATGTTGTACTTTCATAACTTAGCAACAGCAAGAATATGTTAACCTCTTATTACCATTGGTTACCTTTAAAAAAAGAAATAGTCTACTTGAATTTCTGGAAGAGATTCAGTGAAGTCTTTATAATATATTATACATTTTTTTTCATCCAATGTTTTTACTAGATTTCTTAGCACCACATGATAGAGATAATACAAAACATATCTCCCTGGACAAAATAAAACTCTGCTTTCAAATCCCTACTGGTTTTCACTTGATTAAAGGAAACAGCTTCATTAGAGGAACAAAGTAGAACAATTCCCTGTAGGTTCTGATAGTTTTCCAAGTGTATCACCATGCAGGTATGAGAAAAATGTAGTATCATTTTATAACTGTCCAGAAACCAAAGTTGAATTATACTGATCTTTTGATGAGATTTAAAATTGTTTAAATCTCATCAAAAGAAAATTAAATTAAAATTTATTTGTTTATGTAATAAATAAAAAATAAATAAAATTTAAAAAAAACCCAATTCAGGCATTCTGATAATTTCCTCACCCTCTTTTTCTCAAGTCAGGAGTATAAAACTTTGACATTTTCTTATGCTATCAATGACATATCATTAAATTATTTCTATTGTGGATATGCTAAACAAACACACATATAGCAAGCAAGATTCAAGTATCTGTATTAGGTTCTTTGAGTAATTTGATTGTATTGGATACAACATTGCTAAGATGACATTCAGGGACTCTGGAGTGTTCCTAAAATGCACACCCCTAAATGGGATCAGAGCTGAATTAGAAAAGAACTTTTTTTCTCATTGCATATCAAATTGTTTAGATATTCATGAAATTACACACTATATATACATTTTAAAATCTATCATAAAATATAAGTACAGTGGCCTATATTTTCTGTCATACAGTGAATAATAAGATTCATCCCAATGAAAAAAAGAAATATACATTCATATTCATCACACTATTTCCTTTGGGGGAAAGCACTATAATACAGAGCACATTACATGAGAAAAAAAATAGTAAAACAAAGAAATTAAAGGACTGAGATAAGAAGAAAAGGAAACATACCTAAAACTAGTTTACACCAAGACCATTCACTATACCTCTCCATACTTTTCTATCCTTAAAGAACTATTCTTGACACCCATATACTGCTTCAGATACAGCCTTCTGTTCTCTCACCTGACTCTTTCTGAGGATCATCAAGTTCATTCAACCACCACCTTCTTGATCCTTCCCTTTCTCTTGACCTATTCACTCTTTCTTCATACTTTGTTTTGAAATGTGATCTCCATCCATTCTCTCTGTATGACCAACCCACTTCAGCAAACTTCTTGTATGCTGGCCGCTTATTTCTGCATTGAGCCTACATTTCTTCAGCACCTATTCATTTGTGAGTCTCTCTCTCTCTCTTTTTGTTTGACACTTCTGAAGTACCCCTTTCTCATGTTATTTTATATTTTTTCTAATACAGGCAACTCTCAATTCCATTTAACAATGTGGGCAGGGGCAAAATCTTACATATAGCCATTTTCACTTCTTTTGACAAACATCACTGACCAGCATTTGTATTTTTTAAAATTTATCCACTCATTTTTCTACGGTTCGTAAACACTTTATGAAGGTACAGTAATTCAATTTTCTACCATTTATGTATAACTTGCAGTGATTCACTGCATTTTCCTAATGAGTATGACTGCCTTGGTCATTCATACATAAATTTTCAGATCCACATCATATCACATATCTAACATTCACTGCAAATCATTTGGGTTTTCTGCCAACAAAATGGCATCATTGCATAGAAAAATACATGCCACATTCACAACTAAGATGCCTTTAACACCCACACAATCATTCTTGAACAAGCAGGGAGACATCATATCTCCTTTTTTAATGCCCTGCTCTGTGCTAAACCATTCACTAAGCATTTCATTTATTCTCATACCTGCTTTCCTTCCATGATATACTGTTATTAATTTAGCAATCAAACTTCAATTCCACATTTATGCCAAATATTACACAATTCACATCTATTAACTTTATATCAACAAAAATACAATAAACTTCATTTCTCACATTCATATATATCTCAGTGGAGAACATGTTCTTCCCATCTCCACCTGGTATAAAGCTTCACTGTATCTCCCAGATTTTGTTCATTGTCATCCACAGTACTCTTTCATCAGAATTCTGCCAAATACCTTCTTATTTAACAAATAAATCCCTGTGCAGTTTTTGCAATCAGTTGTGATGTCTTTCCCTTTGTATAGTGGAATAATAATGGCATTATTCCAGTCATCAGGCACAGTTACATTCTTCAAACAACCACGCTATAAGTAAACCACTTTACTCCAGGTACACATTCTACACCTTCAGCCTTACACCTTCAGCCTTACATCTTCAAAGCATCTGTAACTATTTTTTCATCACTTTTTTCCTTGGACATTAACATTTATGGATATGTCAAGTCTACTCTTTGACATATTGATATAATTTATATACAAATCTGTAAAATATGCATTCCAGTCTTCCATCACTTCTGTGTCTTCCCAGATAATCTCATCATAAATTTCATTTCCATTTACTCTGCAGGCTCCTTATTTAGCCTTTTTCATCCATTTACAAAAGAATGTTTATTTCCATCAAAATCATACTGCATTTTTTTACCTCTTTCAATTTTAACCATTTATTTTTTTCTATTTTTTCTTTGATTACATTATATAATGTATTTTTCTTATCCTCAATTTTTGTACAAATCATTCCCTTATATACCTTTTATTCTTCCATAGTCTCTTTCATCATCCCACCACTTGCCAATCCCATTTTTTGTAACTTCACACACTTCTGTGACACTATGAAACATAATTGTTTTCTTTCCATTTCAAGCAGCGTCCACATCCTTTTCCCTTAATGTCCATTCATTCTGTGGAGAGAGTAACCTACATTCTAGTAACTGTTCATACAAGCTGTGTACTTTTTCCTTCTTGCAGTAATTCTACTTTCACTCTACTTTCGTTCATTTCTTTCATTTTCTTCCATGTTAATTTTTTCCCAAGCCACTGTTTTTTTAATATTTTTTTTATTAAAAGTTTTACAAAGTGCATAAAAACTGACACAAACTAATAGAATAGAAACAGTAAAGAAGAAAGGAAAGAAGAGAGAAAAAAATCAAAAGTGTGGAGAAAAAGAGTAAAAAAGAAAAAAAATAGAAACTTCCAATTTTTTTTGCACCAAATATAAGTACAATTGCAAAATTATTTTACTCTATGATTACAAAAAAGCTTACTTTTTTCTATTATCCCTTTTTTTTCTAATCATCAAAACCACAAATTGTAAGTTAATTTTTTTCCATTTCATGCAAAAATCTATGAGAGGCTTCCAGTCAATCATAAATGTAGATATTCCCAAGCCACTCTTGATGACACAAGAAATGGTCTTCTACATATTCAGAACTTATCACCTTTCCATTTTTCACTAATTATCTCAATATTTCATCATACATAATAAAATCAATCATGCTTTTAGATTTCTTTTGCAGGTTAAATATGAATATACTTATACTTAAAACATGCATTTGAAATACATACAGTTTTTTTGTAAGTAGATATTCCCTAGCCATCATTTTTATTTTTAAGCCTATGAATGTCCTAGTCATTTTTTTCTGTAATATCTCATCATATCCCCATCCATCAGTTCATGTCACCTAGCAGAATATTTTCCTCCCAGGATCACATTTATTCAGAATGTTGCATAATTCTTCTAAAAACTAGTATCTAGTTCTTCCATTATCACCATTCAATCAAGCATAACATGTACCTATCACTAGCCTATGAATTCTTACATTTGTATGCATCCACAGCAATTGACATGGTAGTAATTCATATTTTCTGACATATTTTAGCCCTTTCATTCATAATTAAATTTACACCTTCAATTCCCCAACCATGAGATCAAACCGTTTTCATTTAGATCTACTGCATTATTTCCCTTTCTAATACTTTCACAGAAAAATAGCATATATATTGTCTTTAATTTATTATTTCAAATTCTCTTACATTCCCAATTGCAATATTTGATATGCCGTGGTCATCACTAGATGGGCCCATAGATATTAACCTCCGTTGCCCATAACAGTTTGGGTCATTTGAGATTTTCATATAATACTTTTAGTAAGATGGAGAATTTGCAAGTTATGTACCAACCTGTAGACTATGTTACCAGCCTTAATTGTACCTGAGTCATGTGCAGCATTCCCTGCTAACAATAAGGTCATTTGGGGCAATTTTACTCCAGGTATCATTCCTAATCTGAGGGCTTCCTTGCAAGCCAACATGAAGCCCATGTCCAACAACCTAGGAGATTTATGCTCTGTACTGATACAAACTCAGAATACCAAGTCAGGAAAAGAAAAATTGTTTATGGAGTAGAGCATAAAGATAAGTTTGATATGAATAAGTGAAATGAGGTTTTCTCTTCCAAATTGTGGGAAATCTGTTGGTTGCATAGACATTTGGAAAGTTGATTATTCTACAGTTAGAATAGTGTTGCTTTAAATTGTGCCATACAACAAAAGTCAACTGCCCAAAAAATGTCAACATCCTTGTCTGTACTTTTACTCATCACTTTGATAATGTAATGTCCATTACATACATATGAATAATGGGCCAACATAGATAGAAGATTCATATTTTATTTAAATAAACTAATTAATTGCCCTTCTACATACTGGATACTTGGGAAAATATATAATTCATAGATAATAATGTCAATTATAAAGTTGTATCAACAAAAACAATACAGCAAAAATAATAATCAGAAAGTTGCACTGAAATGAGAAGGCCAGGATTATAAAGTACCATTAAAATCTCAATCATTCCATCATTTCTAAAGCAAAAGAGAAAGTTAATCTGATCTCTTTGGGTTGGCATTTCTTAATTAGGATGCCACTAGAGAAAAGCTCCTGTGAATTTCTACCATACTACCTTTCTCACTGGTTATTCCCTCTGACTGCTGATGTTTTATCTGCGTGTCTTTTTCTCTGGCCTGGAAAAGTCAAGTGAATTATGGAAGCGAAAAGCAGATGGAATGGCTGTAGTTACTTGCTCCCCAATTTTCCCCTGGAAAAGAACTACGCTGAGGTGAAAAAGCAACCAGAAACAAGTAAGCATTAAGAATGGCTTGCTAAAAATGGGAAAACACAAAAAAGTCTTGTCTGAAAGATCACCAAGATCTGACTTGGTTCTGCATTCTTATTTGTTTCTCCCCCTCTTTCAGAGCTATCTCCTTTTGTAAAAAGTCTAACTTTTCAAGTTCTTCTATTTATGGACTAGAATACTAGGTACTGAATTTCCAACTCAGTGAGTTTCTGTACAATTATGATCAAGAATCATGAGAATATATGTGAAGCTTCCATTCAATTTCTTCTTTCAAATATCTGAAACTGGCTTCCTTGTCCCACTAGCTCCGACTGCTTCATACACCAAGAATACATACAGTATTTCTCATATATATGTCTGCATCTCGATGAGAAATAGGTTTTTCCTTAAGACTTCAAAATATGCCCATGGGCTCCCAAGGTGGAAATTTCAAATGAGACTGTGCTGAGCAACATTGGTCTTTTACTTTGGCAGACACAACAGGAATGCAAGAATTGACCAACTGATTCAGTTCCCTATAACCCTGACAATGTTGTAAGCCTGCCAGCGTTGCCTGCAATCAAATGTTTTCATACTCATCTTATAATTAGCAGCAAATGTGTTGCCTGTTTGATATACAACATATGAAAATATTACATAACTTATTTCTTACTCACTGACCAGGCATATAGCAGAAATACAGTGGGGCAAAAAAGTATTTAGTCAGCCACCAATTGTGCAGGTTCTCCCACTTAAAAAGATGAGAAAGGCCTGTAATTTTCATCATAGGTATACCTCAACTATGAGAGACAAAATGGGGGAAAAAATCCAGAAAATCACATTGTCTGATTTTTAAAGAATTTATTTGCAAATCATGGTGGAAAATAAGTATTTGGTCAATATCAAAAGTTCATCTTAATACTTTGTTATATATCCTTTGTTGGCAATGACAGAGGTCAAACGTTTTCTGTAAGTCTTCACAAGGTTTTCACACACTGTTGCTGGTATTTTGGCCCATTCCTCCATGCAGATCTCCTCTAGAGCAGTGATGTTTTGGGGCTGTCGCTGGGCAACACGGACTTTCAACTCCCTCCAAAGGTTTTCCATGGGGTTGAGATCTGGAGACTGGCTAGGCCACTCCAGGACCTTGAAATGCTTCTTACGAAGCCACTCCTTCGTTGCCCGGGTGGTGTGTTTGGGATCATTGTCATGCTGAAAGACCCAGCCATGTTTCATCTTCAATGCCCTTGCTGATGGAAGGAGGTGTTCACTCAAAATCTCACGATACATGGCCCCATTCATTCTTTCCTTTACACGGATCAGTCATCTTGGTCCCTTTGCAGAAAAACAGCCCCAAAGCATGATGTTTCCATCCCCATGCTTCACAGTAGGTATGGTGTTCTTTGGATGCAACTCAGCATTCTCTCTCCTCCAAACACGACGAGTTGAGTTTAGACCAAAACGTTCTACTTGGTTTCATCTGACCATATGACATTCTCCCAATCCTCTTCTGGATCATCCAAATGCTCTCTAGCAAACTTCAGACGGGCCCGGACATGTACTGGCTTAAGCAGGGGGACATGTCTGGCACTGCAGGATTTGAGTCCCTGGTGGCATAGTGTGTTACTGATGGTAGCCTTTGTTACTTTGGTCCCAGCTCTCTGCAGGTCATTCACTAGGTCCCCCTGTGTGGTTCTGGGATTTTTGCTCACCGTTCTTGTGATCATTTTGACCCCACGGGGTGAGATCTTGCATGGAGCCCCAGATCGAGGGAGATTATCAGTGGTCTTGTATGTCTTCCATTTTCTAATTCTTGCTCCCACAGTTGATTTCTTCACACCAAGCTGCTTGCCTGTTGCAGATTCAGTCTTCCCAGCCTGGTGCAGGTCTACAATTTTGTTTCTGGTGTCCTTCCACAGCTCTTTGGTCTTGGCCATAGTGGAGTTTGGAGTGTGACTGTTTCAAGTTGTGGACAGGTGTCTTTTATACTGATAACAAGGCCAAACAGGTGCCATTACTACAGGTAATGAGTGGAGGACAGAGGAGCCTCTTAAAGAAGTAGTTACAGGTCTGTGAGAGCCAGACATCTTGCTTGTTTGTAGGTGACCAAATACTTATTTTCCACCATGATTTGCAAATAAATTCTTTAAAAATCAGACAATGTGATTTTCTGGATTTTTTTCCTCATTTTGTCTCTCATAGTTGAGGTATACCTATGATGAAAATTACAGGCCTCTCTCATCTTTTTAAGTGGGAGAACTTGCACAATTGGTGGCTGACTAAATACTTTTTTGCCCCACTGTACAAGCTGCTGCTTTTAAATTACTAGGTTAAGCCGTTGTTCAAATGATATATCACTACTTATATAACACCACTCATACATCCTGCTCTTGCAAAAAATGACAAGGGTAACTCCTGCTTCAGGGGATTTGACAGTTTGGCTCAAAGAAGTAGAAAAAGCTCTATCTCAATGCATATACCTCAACATTAGTAGCCTTGCATGAGCCTACATTCTATTACCATGGATCAGAATTCAACATATACAATGGTCGTGATAAATAAACTGCTGCCCTCTGATGTAACCAATAGTTGGCGTTCTGTGAGTCAGTGTGGTATTGTGGTTAAGGTTTTGAACTAAGAGTAAATGGCCTCAGTTCAAGTCCAACCTCAACCATGGAAGCACATCGGGCAACTTTGGGCCAGTTACTTTCTTTCATACCAACTTTTTCCACAGTAAGGGAAATTGGAGAAGGTACTGCTTCTAAGTCACCTTGAGCTTTTGGAGTAAAGGCAGGATGGAAGTCTAATGAACAAATTCTTCCCAAGCAAAGCTGCAAATGCAGGTAAGGTAACCTGAGCAAGAGTGATAGAATCTACAGCACATTGGGTTTTTTTTAATATATGTGCCACACTTCTTCCCAAAAGAAGCCTACTTCCAAGTAGGGAAGAAGGATATGGATTGTTTGGGAGTTGAGGTAAAGATCCTCAAAGAGCCCTTGCCACAAATCCAAACCTGTGCTCCTACTTGCATTTATGTATTTATTAGATTTTTTTCAAGGTGGCATACATAGTATTTCCTCCTATTTCTTCCAAAATAGCAACTCTGTGAGGTAAATTGACCGGGGGGGGGGGGGGGCAAATTACTCTAGAGCAGATAACAAAGGTACAGAGAGGTTTTCCTTGCTTGAGTTATAAGTGGTTTGTGAAAGCAGTGTCCAAACATCTCATAATTCCTCAATGTCTTTTTCTATGACTTTTCCTCATCAGCCTTTTCTTTGGAAAGCCTAGTTGTTCAAAGATACTCTCCTCTGCATCTGATTTTTTTTTTTTTTTGTGGTAAATTGTGGCAAAGAGCAGGCTGAGAAGGCCAAACCAAAATTGTGTCAAGGACGTGGAAACAATTCCATCCAGGATAACTGTTCTATATATACCCAAATCTCTCTGTTCAATAAACAGAATGAAAAAAATAACTGTCTTCTTTTATCAAATGTAGCATTGTCAAGATGCCTTCATACGATTTTTAAGATTATACTTCTCTAGTTTGCCAAAATAAAGATAAAGATCAAAGACTAGCAGTTACTTTGTTCTAAACTGTTAGGGATATTTCTATTCAGCCTTGATTGTCACTACTGACAACCTCATAGCTATTTTCCCAAAATTCTGAACATTTCAAAGTTCCAAAGAGGCTTGTCTGCTATACAGAACAAACATTCCAAGGGTCTTTGTTCTTCCCAAAGGACAGTCTATGCACCAGTTCCTAGACATTTATACAAAATGATTGCAAAATGTTCTGTGCCAAACTATTCCATGCACAGAGTAGCAGTGTTCAGATGGCCCATGCCTGAACCCAAACACAGCAGAATGAACTAGGTTTGATTTGCTCTGTGCACAGAATGAAATGAGGCTGTTTGTCATCGGCAGAAGAGGTGGAGGAAAGTGAGGAAAATCCAAAATCAGTAGCTGAAGGAAGGAAAGAAGGACTGCACAGTAGGGGCAGTGGCGGGATGAGATGGCGGAAGATGCTATACTGGGGGCAGTGGCTGAGTGCAGAAAGGGAGGGAATGAGCAGTTAAGAGAAGGGACAGATATGCTGCAATAGGAGCTGTGGAAAGGACATGGAGGTGATGTGCACCAGCTTTGACATATTTGCTCCATCTGTATTTTCTTTCAGCATTCTGGGTTTCATAGCTGGCCCAGAACAGTTTGCAGAACCTCTTAAATGCAATGGTTTCTGTTGGAGTTAGAAAGAAAATACACCCTTAAAAGAATACAATATCCCCTTTAAGTTTATTCATAAAAATGTTTTATAGACTTTGATAAATAATTATTTTTAATCAGTTTTTGCTAGATTTATATCCTACTTTTCCTTCAGGAACTCAGGGTGACATACGTAATGCCCCTTCCTCCCATTTTCCCCCAAAACAACATCCCAAAATCACTCAGTAAACTTCCATGGATGAAGGTAGACTTGAACATGGGTTTTCCTGGTGCCTGTCCGATATCCTAACCACAACACCAAACTGGGTCTCATTTTCCTTCTAGGATCTTGGGCCAATACAGTTATGTATTACCTTAAAAAATAGCATATTTTGAGGAAATAATAATCCATCTGAGGGGTAAAATATATATATATACTATTTTTCTCAACACATCTGAATCAAGGATAATGAAATCTTAAGTTTGCCTTTCCCAATGTGGCATCCTTAGATGATTTTCTCAGAAACACAGGCACTTCCAGTTTACAAGAAACCCAGACATGTTGCTCACAGTCAACTTCCATCTTCATTTCCTCAGAGTATATCTGAACTGCAAGTGAACCATTAGGAAATGTCAAGGCCCACACATAATCCCTGGACAACAAGGGATCACCAAAAAATCACCAAGTCTGTGCCAATGATACTCAGCAGTAATTTTCTGGTTTTCTGCAATTTATTTTATGCAAAATATAATACAAGGTAAGTATGTCAAACCTCCACTAAGCTTAACCTACCTATTTTGTCTTTAACTCAACCAGATGCCAAGAAAGAACCAAAAAGCTCAACCACATTGCGACTATAAATTCACTGTTGCATCTTTACAGGTCTTAGAAACCCAAACCCTGTCCTATCCAGCCACAAAAAAGATGCTGAGAAGCACAGAGAAGGGGGAATAATTCTGGAGCATCCTTTGGGGATCCGGAACAAATGGATTAATGGACAGCCTAGCTTGTTTTTTATTAGTCAGACTAGAACAGATTTAGTTCATTTGATGCCTCCTGGGATGCAAAGGGCAACAACTCTCAGAATTTCCAGCCAGAATTTCAACTCATCTAGAGTGTACCATGCTGGGTAAGGCTGCTTAAGAAATCCTATTCATTGGGCTTTCTTTTGAATAATCTGTTGATTTCCTTCTACATAAATCTGTTTCACTTCCACTGAATATAAAATAAACTCAGATTTTTTTAAAAAAATAGAAAGTAAACAAGTTCAAACAGACAGAAGAAAAGATTAGGAAAACATTCCTCAGGTTCAGTTATGAGATCCTAATTATAGTTAAATAAAAGACAAACTGAAATATATTAGAAAAGCCTTAACAATTTCTAAAATTCACAGGAAACGTTGAAAATAAATTTTAAAATGGAGAAAACAATACCAGCGTTGTAGAAAGTTTGTTTGTTTATTTATTTTCCAAATTTGATCACTGCCCATCTCACTAGGAAGTGACTAGTGAGATTATAGAGAAGAAAGGCAAGTGAAAAGTTTGTACAAATACTCAGAGAGGTGAAAGTAAATAATGACACCTGCAAATGTCATTTTTAATATTTGGTTTTTAAAAATAATCTGTGGCAGTATTTTAAATGAAATGTTTTTGATTCATTAATGTGAGGATTCTATTAAATACTACTGCTATAATTTTTCAAAAAGTTATGTATAAAACTATCCATAAACTATGGATAAAAAAATAATAATCAACATTTAAGTGAAACTTAAAGGCAACAGACAACCCCTCCCCCTATGATGTTTCTCTCTACATAGTGTAGACCATTAGTCAGCATTTAAAGTCCACTCATTTCCTAGAGTGACACTACAACATCCAGAGCTTTTTTCCTAGAGACTCAGAATAAAACATTTAAGTTATTGCACTTATATTTGTTCACAAGTCTGTCAGAGTCATGACACAACTGCATGAAAACAAGATTATAAACAGTTGCCATAAGTAAATTTTTGAAAACGGCCATGGAAAGAACAGTAGGACAATGTTCTTGTTATAGCTGGACAACGTTCTTGCTATAGCTGAAATATGTTTTCATGGAAGTAAGAAGCTTTGCAATAATATTGTAGGAATATGTGCTTATCATCTTTTACACTACTAAAAATGGCAAAAAAAGAAGAGAAAATTCCAACATTCAGAATGCTGTCCTTTAAACCTATACCTTGTTACAGATCTCTCCTTATACATCTAACAAATGTTTCTATTATACAATTTCCAATTTTCTTCCTTAACTTCAGCTGCCTTAGTCCCACAAAAACGAGTTCCAAAGACCAAAGCACTGCACAAAGATTTCTAGCGTCCAGAAGACATCTGAACAAGAAGGTGGGATCAACCACTACTGTAGTGGGATTTTTTTTAATGTGCTCCTTTATTAATATTAATATTAGTATTAATGATTTTCTTCCCACTTTCCCAATTCCCAGGATAGTATGCAAAGTTGCTGACATCACATAAGAATAATCAGATAATGAAATAATTTGTCTTAACAAAACACAAAAGTAGGAAAAATAATTATGTAAAATGAGTTTGTATCACTGAGAGCCAACAAATTCTACTTCAGAAAGTGGACAACTCAAGTGTTTACAAAATATTCTTAAATCAATAATAAACCCAGAAAATAACCAACCTAAGTTTCCAAACATACAGTATCATATTTCAGGAACCACAACAGGGAAGACATATTCTGGTCAATATGTCCTCAAAAGATGGTAGAACCAGAAAAGTTATGAGAACTGCTTTCTGCTATTGTAATAATTTGGGATGGATATCCTATCCAGAGTCAGAATGGGCATAAAAATTTAGAGGCTGCGACTTACATATTGCATTATTATTATTGATTATATTTTTATCCTATTCTCCTTCCAATACTATGCATATGTTTGTCCCTTCCCATCTGATGCAGCTTTTTCTATCAAATACTTGTAAAGAATGCTTTTATATTAACAATAGTGTCTAAATATATATTCTGTGTTAATTCAGTTACACTGTAAGTTTCATTCTTTCCCTAATCCCATGTACAAGGCCTACAAATGAACACTTTGTATAAGTTACATGCTCATAGATTTAATATATTTTGAAGGAAATGTCTGTTATTGTTAACAAATTCACTTTGTTTCATGAGTTAAATCTCAGAGAAGAAGGTCATTAAAGAGCAAATAGCTCAGCTTAGCAAACATGAACTGTCAGGTTTGTAGTCTGAAGATTGATGACACCATCTAATAAGATTCTGTGCACACAATTCTTTAAAAATGTACAGTTGCAGCTGACCCCTGCAAAATATATTTCTGACATCTTAATCTCTAAACACAGTATTGTATAATTTATGGTATCAAGTATTGGTGAATAATACTCAATTGAATAAGAAGGTAAGAGAGTATATTCATATATTCAGAATCACTAATACGTACTAGTAGTCATCAAGTGAAAAGTATCTCATTTTCAATATATTGTGCAATGTTGAAGACGGTTATGCATGGCTCAGCTCGTTTTAAACCATGTGTCAGTAGGAATCATATAACACTGTGCTTTTAAGATTTACAGAGACAAACACTTCATCCTGTTGCAAGAGCTAAAAAACCAGATGGGACTGTCTTGACTCACACCATTAAGCACTGGGCACATTGAGTTACAGCAAAGTATTGATACAGATTGAGCAATAAAAATAAAAGGAATGTATGTATCTAGAAATGTCTGACTAGCACAGTGAGAAAGCAGAAAGGAAGAAAAGAAGACTAAAAAAACAAACACCTAAATTAGACAGCTTTCATTTATGACATAATTTAGGAAGTCAACTAATTAGGCTAGCAAAATAAAATAATAAAAGCTACCAAAATGATAATTCTAGTAGGAGTGTACAGAGACCACAAAAATTTACTTGGGGACCCAATTAGACAGTTTGCATAATTGCCAGCTTGAGTGCTCTCTGGGCAGAAAAAGAGGATATAAATTGGAATAATAAATACCTCGTTTCAACTTGGATAGTTGCTACCCACTTTAACCAAGATTCATGCCTCCCCTTAATGGGAAAATCACGAACAGCTGAAATTTCAAAAAACGGAGTAACATTTTAAGAAACAAATATTTCTGAGGGGATGAAAACTATCAAACTGACAGAAATAAATGCAGGAATTTTGGAATCAAACTTCTATGGGTTATGATTTTTATTTTAGAAAAGTGCAAGTTTGTTAGTTTGGGAAAGAATTAGATGAACTATCCATGAATAGTTGTCTTGCTTGTGGAGATAAGCCTTACTAAATTTCATAGAAATTCTGAGATAAAGCTGGTATTTCCCAATTTGAAAGGACAAAAAGATTCAATTAATCCATCTTCTCTCCCACAAGCAGTTTAACAGGATACATCAATGAAAATTGCACAAATTGGTGCCTTTGGGTAAGAAATCTGTAAATTACAAAATAATAGGAACAAGGATCTTAGGATTCTTTTTAACAAAATTAAATTATATTTCCTGGGAAATCAGCTATTTAAGAAAGTGTTTTGATTTGAGCATGGTTCTTAACAACATAATACAGTGTTCATCTTAGCAATTATTCTGATTTGGTGTAAAACCTCAAAATCTTCTAGCAGTTTTCTATAGCCATTTGAATTAAATATATAGTAATTAATACTCAGTGGTATTCATTTTAATGAATTCCTTCTTTGTTGTAGGCAAAGGACTTCTCCAAAGCACCATGATTTGGAATGCACCTGAGGAACCATTGCCAGTAATGAGAAGGCAGCCCTGCCAATCAACTGGCTCCACTTCTCTATGAAACTTTGAAGTTTTTGCAGACACAGCTTTTGCAGTGGTCCAACCCTCTGAACCTTCCACAAATCTTCCAGTTCAATCTGGGGCATTTGATATATCACCACATATTCCAGATTAAGTCCAAAAGTCCTCCATTTTGAAGTTGCAGCACAACCCTTATGCACTACAGGTTCACTGTTTTCTGCCTTGATATGAGTAATAGAAGAATCAGAGAACACTCCAATTTGTTGTAAGTTTCTGCAGATTGAAAGAACTGAAGTTTTGTCACTGTATGTTTCTCTAAAAGGCAAGAAATGGATGATTTCTGATCTTTAAGAGAAAACAAAGCAAACGTAACTGAGCATATTGCATTCCAGATGTTAGGGCAGGGAGATCAGCAAAGAAAGGGAAGTTGTTAAAAACCATAGGAAGAAAAGGTACGGTACGATATATTCCAGGTGCAATTTAATTTGTTCCAAGAACTTTCAAATATATAATATAAATATAAGTGGAGATCTCATAGGGTCAGTTATGTTACATTTATTAAAATACGGTGTGAGAAGAACAGGAATGTGTTTTGTGTTCTGATCCATTCATAAAAGACCAAGAAGCTGAACAGAGGCAAAACGAAAACTGTGCCCCTGATGAGGTGTCTGCCTCATTCTTTATGAACTTTAAGGGTGTGCCCTTGCAATAAATTTTTGACTCATTAAAAGCATGAAATGCAATAATGCCAAACAAGACACATCATTAACAACTGATAAACCATAAATCTCATGCCTATTACATGCCATGTGTTCTGAATTATTGTGAGGTAGGATTGAGTGTTTATTAATAGTACACACCAAACTTTAAACAAAAATGTTTCCCTGAAAATAACATATTTATTCAATAGATTGACATATTTAGATTTTGGATTAAAATCTTTGGATTGTTAGGTCATTTCCTATATATTGAGGGAATATTTTGACAGGTACCACATAGAGAGCCTTGGGCTAAGCAGGAATCTAAAACCAAGTTTCTCAGTTTTAAATCAAACTGTGTTTCCAAGTTACACTAGTACCAATATTCTAGAATCCAAAAAGCAAATAACCAAACCATAGTAACCAACTGTTACTGATATCACATTAGAATGTTAGTAAACAAGGTATAATATTTGTTATAGGCTCCAGTTCCAGAGAAAGCCCATCTTCAAAACTTCTTTCTTCAGCAGGAGAATCAGATACGTACATATGAAATTAATAACCATCATTTTCTATGACAGGCTTTAATGAATCAGAGCAGAGCAGAGCAGATAGAAACCCAGACTACACTAATATTCTAATATCATGATTGTTCAACGCTAGAAAACAGGAAAACTGGGTAAAAATTAGATGGATTAATTGTAAAGTAAACTACAAACTGGGAAAGCAGTAAAAGTACATAGAACCAAATTAAAACAGTTTTCTTACTGCTAGGCTTAATATTAGCTATATCAGATTCTTATTTGCACTATTCTTATTCTTATTCATAGAGCCCTGGAAGAATACTTCCCTCTTGCTGCAATAGTAAGATTGTCATACAGTTTGGATTAAATTAAAAGGCAGTCAGGAATTCAGCAGTGTTTGTAGAGAGCAAGAGAATCACAACCACATGTAAGAATTCAAGCAAGAACAATAAAATAAATGATGGAGATGGTGGGGTGGGGTATGGTGGGGTGGGGTGGGGGGAGAAGAACACAGGTGCCAATTGTCCCATTAAAATAAGTCTTAGATTAATTTTAATTCAATCTACAGTACAACAGCTACAAGCAGAGTACTTTATAGGCTCAGATTTTTTTTAATGCCGATATGGGATTGGGTAGGTTAAATATATATTTTGCTATCATCATCAGTGGCAACATAGGAATGATCAACAAACTACATATGCCTTTATAGCTGGAGCTGTCTAAAAGATGGTCTCCTTTGAGTCAAGCTTGACTCAGCGACTTCATGAACAGGTCTGTCAACAAGATGGAAGTGGTTTGCCATTGCCTTATTCTGAAATGTTTTCTTCAGTTTCCCAGTTCAGCCTACAGCCCTCCCAACCAACTATTAATCTCTCATGAAAGTTCTAATCAGATCTGACCCTATTTAGCTGCTTAAGATCAGTTAAGGTTGGTTAGATGCTGCTGCTAGGCAGACACAGATTAAATGGAAGGTTTGTCACAGCACAATGTTTAACCCATTCAAATCCCATATGTTTACTAATGATATGGTTCACAGAATAAAAAAAAACAAAAACAAATGCAACTGGCTAGTTAGCACTAGCCTCCTAAATGTGGACAGCCTACTGAAATTAAGAATAATTACATAAGCATATTCTGGTAAATTTTAATAGATTAATATTTTATAGTCCTCTTTCAAGAATGAGAAATGACCACAACATAAAGTAATATATTATGTGATTTTTGTTAAAGAAATTTTACTTCTTAACAGGATAGGATGGTTTTTCTGTCCCACAAAGAACGATCATCTCTGCTTCTCAGTGATAGTTGATTTCATAATGCAAGGAGAGAACTTTCAGCCACCAAATATATAGTAATTATTGCATGCTACACAAATAACTTGAACTAACATTATTCATTTTAGACAAATTCAATACCATAGCTTTAAACAAAAACAAAATTATTTAAATGCATTAGGTTACTTTGAGGCATTTCACGTTTTGAGATCGATTTTCCTGGATTCTGAACTCCAAGAACTAGTTGCAGAATGATAGTTCAGATAGGTGATATAAAATAATAGATATTCAGTGCAGGACTTTTCATTCAGTGCCAAAACTGAGTTCATAGTCTTTTCATGTAAAAATCAATTCCTGGTTTTCATCCAAGCATTCTTCATTGCAACAGGTTAATTTAGAGGGAGAGAGAACTATTGTTAGGTGCTGCTGTAAAACTATTAGGATTCAAGTACCCTTGCCGAGTGATAAAAAAGCACCTCCAAATCTATCAGTAGATCCTGATCTGTGTTTCATCCACTACTGCTATGCAGATTGCTCAGTTAAATAATTATTTTTTAAAAATGCATCTTTGCTGGTTTTCAACTCCATCCAGTCCTCCCTTTCTCAACATTTGCATATTACAAAACCAGATTTTCATAAATGACAATGTCAGAAAGCTAGACTAGGAAAAAAAAATAATAAGTTCAGCCATTGTAAGTGTTCCCACAAAGAGGATGAAATCAAATTCATTTCAGTAACTTTAGCCCCCTACAAACTAAACTATCAAAAATGATTTTAAACATGCAATAAGGAATGTGACTTATTACTGTATAGATAGGACTGAAATATTAGGTCAAACTATCTGGATGTATGCCAGCTTTATAAAGTATTTCTAAATCTACCCCCAAGTTGTTAACCTGTCTATCAAGTATAATGACTAAGTGCCTATAATTCCTAGTGGGGAAAAAAAGCACGCATCAATTTAATAGTTGCAATCAATCTTTATTTTAAGGTTAAACAAATTTTGGTTTGAGGCATTTATGTAATATTGGCTGGTGTAATGTGCATTAGATGTTAATGTGGACCTTGCTCAGCTACAGCACCTATCCAATGGTGGGCTCGCCTTAGAACATTTGAAGCAACAGGCAGAGAGTGCATCTGAACACACACAGAGTTTCTTTCTCATCAGACATTCAGTAATCAATGGTATCAGCCAATCTTCCAGATTAGGATATGTGACTTCTAGTCAAATTTGAGCCTGGGGCAGTTCACTTGTTAGAAATTATGCAACAGAAGTGAATTATCTCTGGATTTCAAAAGGCACCCCCCCCCGCAATAAATAACCGCCACTTACGGTAAATTAAATTAGTGATCTTCCAGCTGACACCAGTTTAAGTGACCCAGGTGTTTTTCTAAGAGGGAAATTTAAATGCAGTGCGGCAGGGGAGGGGGAAAGGTGAATTTGGCACTGCTGTCTTCCTTCAAAAATAATTTTAAGTATGCAAATTCATCCTCAAGTGTTCATTGTTGGGTAAGAAAAAGAAAATGAAATCAATGCATTAGCTGCCTTTAATATTTCATAGGACTCCCTCCCCGGCTTGCCAATGGCCTCTTATTTTTATTTTATTTTAAGTCACAATGTTTTCCTTACAGCGTCCGCTGAGAGGAGTTCCAACTCAGCATGTACAGCCTTGGCAGGAGGCGAGGGGAGCTTTTAACAGCTGCAGCGCGCCGCTGAGGAACTTAAGTGACATAACATTCACACACACGACCAGATTACACGTGGACTTCACTTCCCGTGACTAAGAGCGTTCAAAGCTTTGGAAAAGCACTTAGCACTGCTGTCGCCCCAGGGCAGGCATCCTTATCCCCAGCCCCCTCATTTTAACATCCCAGCTTCTCTTTCCCTCAGAAGAGAGAAGTGGGTTGCTATCCAAAACAAACCACTTCGCGTTTCAGGTTACCTCCTCAGGAGCCATGGAGAGCCACGGTTCTTCTGCTGCAGGACCCAAGACTCCGGCCGGCGGACGGACGGGCGGGCGGGCAACTGGGGTCGGCGGCAGGTCGAGGAGCGCGCAAAGAAAGCAGGACGCGCTCTCCGCCCGCTTCACCCCACCGTGCGAAGGCTGAAGGCTGCGGTACCGTCTGCCCCAGATAAATGCCTTAACAGCAGCCACCTCATG
The DNA here is from genome assembly GCF_059951505.1 of Python bivittatus. Taxonomy (NCBI): domain Eukaryota; kingdom Metazoa; phylum Chordata; class Lepidosauria; order Squamata; family Pythonidae; genus Python; species Python bivittatus. The sequence goes on from NW_028277108.1 coordinate 846,875, forward strand.
ATTCATTCATCAGTCCCAGGGACCAGAATCACCGAAAGCGAGGAGGAGGGGGCTTGGAGGAACGCGAGCCTGGCCCTCCGCTGGAACTCCCGCGCGCAGAGTTCATTAATGGATGCATGACTCTCGCGCTCCCCCGCCTCGGCGCGCGGCAGGAGGACGGAGCCGAGCCGAGCCGAGCCGGTGCCCGGCGCGAGCCAGCGGGAGCGTCCGTACGTGCCAGAGGGCGATTCGCCGCCTGTCTCTCCTTTGCCCCCGCAGGGCTGGGCTGCCAAAGGGGGAGGAGCTTGGGGGCAGGTGACTTCCTCGACAACCCGCGCTTGATCTGAGAGGCGGGCAGGTGGGAGCCCCGTCCTGCCCTCCTCGCTCAGCTTCTGGTGGCGCCCCCGGACAACCCACCTCCAGCGAGAAAATGCATGGGGAGGAGGGGGGAGAGGATCACAGCGGCAGCGTCTTGCACGCGGAGGTGGCCGCGGTTCACCCCAAACGGGGCCGCGGTTGGAAGAATGGGCGGTTCCAACACCGAAGCTGCGTCTGCAAGGGCGTCCTGGCCGGCGGGGAAGAGCTGGCAAGGTGTAGGGAGCGTATGAGCTGGGAAGCACCGCGCCTGGAGAAATGGGTGGAGAAACTCAGTGGGAAATAGTCTTACGTACGGCCCTTTTGCCCGAGAGCAACTAACATCGTGGCACTGGAGTCAGAAGTCAGTCCCGCTCCGTATTACTCTCGAGGGCTTGCTCCCGGTGGTGTCAGGCTAAAGACGATAGAACATATCGAGGCAGGGCGGCTACATAAGCACCCTTGCAAAGTGCGGGGATATTTCACAGCCCGCTCTTTTGCATATTAACTCGGAAGTAAACGCCACTCCGTTCGAGAGATCTTACTTCCCGCGTAGAGCCGGCAAGCGACTGTTCGAGCTGGACGGAATAGATCCGATCCATCCGTATCGTTGCTATTCCGACCCAAACAGCGTTCGACTTACAGCATTCGAAAAATCAGTAGACCAGAGTTTCTGCACCATCTAAAGAGAGACTTTTTATTGAGATCTCACTTCCTTGATTTTGAGAACAAGCTGGTAGGTGGATAAAAGTTAAGCCTCCTTTCCAGTACAGCTAAGCTCACAGTAGCTTTTTAAAAGTCTTTCTTCTACACTGTTTAAGCTTTCAGTGTGGCATTAAAAGATTCATCACTTGATCTTCACAATGGTTTTGATAGTTAAACCAGCATTGTCTTACAACAAGATGGACCATCTCTGAATGCACGAGGGCTAGACTAAATATATTGGAGAGAGGGGCCAATGCTAACCGAGTGGGTAAGCCCATGTGCCATATGTCAAGGGCTGGGTTTGGGTAATGGATTTTAGAGGAGCTTCCTTGCTATATAACTGTGCTGTGATGCTTAAGCCTTTTGTTTTAATCAATTTTCCACCTCAGAAGGGTGGGAAATAGTGCCTTCAGTTGCAGCAGTCATGGTGTACAAAAACAGGACGTGGAGACTTGCAGGCAGCCTGATATTTTCTCTCCCCTTTCCTCCAACTATATATGAGGAAGACACCAGATTATAACAAATCTGGGGACAGGTGAAAAACATTGACTATTTATCAATGGCAGATTCTTCCCAGACAGAAGCTGAACACTTGTCCCAGTCACACATATCATAATGGAAACAGGAAAGGGCCTTAGCACATTCTTAAGGTTTCTTGGATCCATGGCTTTGAGACTGGCAAGGTAGTGCTAATTTAGCCACCCACGGAGAAGATAGCAGTGTTACTATATGTGTCATCTGGGCCTACTTGGACTCAGTTTGAACAGCCCTGCAGGCTACAGTATAATGAGACTCCTATGTTCTCCTGTACTGGGTCAACTTCCTTCTACTTATGATCTTCTAGTAATCCCCAGTGAGTGCAAGGAAACTATAATAGTTTGTTGTAAGCCGCCCAGAGTCCCCCGTTGTGGGGAGATGAGCGGGGACAAGTCAAATAAATAAAATAAATAAATAAATAAATATTTGTACTCCCTTGGGCTAGTATCTCCAGTTATGGGACAATGACAGCCTTTCTTATGATGCAGGAAATGGCATGTTGTAAGGATTGATTATTCAGCAATAAACTTGAATTTACTTGACAAGTAAGAAACTGAATGCCCTCAGTGCTGAAGCAAACCTATGATTTAAGGAATTTAAGTGAGAGCAGTAGAGTAAGACGTTCATAAACATCTTACCCTCTCCAAAATACAACAAAACATTTTCCACCCAAAACTTTAGAGAGGATTAAAAATACAAGAGATTCTAGTGATCTCATAGAAAATTCTATAAGCATTTATGTGGGAATACTGATCTCTGATGAGATTTTCATGTTCTGGTTCAACCTTTTGAGGATCATATATGAGACTTCACAAGATTTCACCCATGTTTTAGGGAAGGGGTACATGTCATTATGTTAGAATGTGTAAGAACAATCAGGGTTGGAAAAGATTACTAGTCTCTTGTCTAAAAATATATTTCTCTGTCTTGAGAAGTAAACTTTAGATGGACTATTAATGTTGCCATCCATCCTGACCAGGATATCTGTAGCTAATGGGACATAGGACTTTAAAGGGCAAAAGCTCCCCTGTCTGCAAATTGGAATAACTTTCTTTTTTTAAAAAAAACATGTTTGTCTGAGCATAAAAGTGCATTTCTTTGGGAACCCCTTTTGTCTTAAAGAATGTTATCTCTATTCATTTAGTTGAGAACAAATCCCACAGAATTTATATTACTTCTTAAGCTCTCCCTTTTGACTTGAGGTCTTGCCTTTACCTATTAGATCACATTCACAAGCACTTTATATAGGTAGGAAAAACAGTCTGAAAAAAAGAGTCTAGAACCAGGAAAATAACTTGAGGAAATATGTTGTATGCTGCATGAATAAACTGAAATAAAGTAGTAGATTTGTCCCATGTTTATTCAGAAATAAATCGCATTTCAGTTTATTAGGAACTTGCTTCCAAAAAGTGAACTTAGAACTTCTGTCCCTCAAATGATGGAAATAAGACATTTGGGTAAGTAAAACTTCCCTGCTTGATCATTATATATGACGAATGCTTTGCTAGTGAGCTTTTTGATTTAACACCGTATAAGGAATGCCATCCATCACTTGAGAACAAACTAGATGAAAGCCATCTTCCCCAGCTACAAATTTCACCATGAAGGAAATTTCCTATCAGAACAATGGCAGGATGCCACCATTCCATTTAGTTATTATCAGCAAAGAGATCATTGGGAGAAATTACTTTCTCCACAATGCCATGATATTGGATAGAATACAGGTAGCTCCAAGGGTTGTTCCTCCATCCATCACTACCCTAAGAGATGGGGCCTACCTGGTAAGGAAAATGGTGATTTCTGCCCCCCAACTATCCCCTGTAGTCTTACTGCTGCCACAGATATTATGTATAGTTTGACTTCAGTTGGCTTGCCCAGAATGTGGCTTGTTCTGGTAGGAATGGATAGCGGTGACAAACTACCTCATACAGAGATCGCTCCATCTTTATTTAATATGCTTCAGCTGTTCTTATTTTCTGACTCCCTAGTAAATAATGAACTTTATTTCTGCCTGGTTTTGAGGATGCACTGTTGTTAGTGAGCGTTGCCGAGATGGTCACTTTGGGGGATTCAGCACCTTTCCCAAGATCTGAAAGTTTAATCTCTGAGATGAACTGAATGCCTTTTGTCTCTAGCGCACATGCTCATAAAATGCTCAGCAGAAGCTAACCTGTCATTTCATTTACTAGTATTTTGAGTCTCTCTGGCTATTGCTGGGACATTAGATTAAGAAATAAACACTAATAACCCTGGGAGGAAGCTCTATAGATCTTATTTGTAATAATCCTGCATAGCCTAGTGTTACAAGCTTTCCCTTGCTAGGAGACCTAGCCCATGATAATTGTCTGCAGATCCCACAGACTAGGCTCTGATCAGGTGTGAAACGCTCTGGCCTCAGAACTGATTTGTAGTTTTAATAACTTGTCACTCTGGTCCAAACTAGCAGGATCAGCCCCGTAGTTGCTCTGCGCCACTGCCTTCACTCTTTGGTCCAGTCCTGAATATTACAGTTCCTCATTCCCTCAGACTCCTGCCTTGACCATAATATCCGTCTCCTGATATGTAAGGAAAAAAGAACAAATCCCGTCCCAAGGCCAGATGCATTTCTGACTATTTAAAATTAATTGAACTGGTATGTTTTTCTGTTGTGACAAACTAGATTTTTTTGTGACTCTGGCTATGCTAAGCAAGTGCGATCCTTTAAATGGTACTCTACTTTTTATTATACTATATAAAAAGTTAAATACATAATTTTAATGCCTCCCTATATATCCGCGTATACACACTCCTATTATAAAAGAGTAGAAAAGCAAAATAAAGTAAGATACAAGGGAACAACTGCTCTCGGAGGATTTTTGCCTATTTTTGTCTTTTATAGTTCTGTTTTTTTAAAACTTTTTTTCTAATATAAAGGAAATGCCCAACTAGACATTTGCCGTTAAATGTTCACTTTTATTTATACCATTAAAACATAGAGCTCTGTATTTTAATACTTGAATTGTTACATGTAATCCCACTTTGGGAAAAGTTACTTTGAGGAAAATTAGATGCACAGCAGTGTTTTTAAATAATTCAGTTTTACAATTTTAATGTATGTTGCTCATTTGTCCCTTTCTATTTCCTCTGAGTATTACAATCAATATTCCACAGCTCTCCAGTCTAAGCCATCATGCTACAGAGAAGTCTAGCTACAGCTATCAAGCAGACGTACCCCAGTCGTGCCATAAATAAAACCTGTAAATCTGGAATTTCAACGAAACTGATTTCCTAGAAACCTAGCTGAATGCATGCTTTTTATACATGCATCTTCAAAATAAATCCCATTTAATTTAGTGGGGCTTAATCCCAAGTGCTTAACCTTAAACTACGCTAAATTCAAAAGGAACATTGACCCAAGCATATCCTATATTAGATATCTTATACACCTTATATTTTTACCCCAAAGAGGGATTCACCTGGGTTAAAAAGTAATGTATATTTTAAATAGAGTATTTTGCTTTTCAGTAAGGACTTGAGAAGCAATAAAAGGATGGTTTCAGAGTGCTGGAATGATAAGGAATATTTGCTACGATATGAAAAGATCCAGAAAGTCAATGCTTATTGTTAGGCTCTCTGTTGATGATCTCTGGAGATCAGCCTAACTGTATCACAGGGAAAGAACTAGGAGTGCGCATTGGGTTTGGCTGAAGCTCAGACATGGAGCAGGATGATTTAGAACAGATATTCACTCCCTCCAGGCAGAACAGGTGTATCCCAACTCACTCTGGTTCCACAAAACCCTGCCCTGACTGACTGATCCAGAGGATTTTCCAAAGTAATGTTTCTGCAACCATCTCACCAGCAAGGAAAAAAATATTTCCCAATTCATATATAAAAGCGCCATAGAGGAGTATCTGCTTTATCCGAGCAATCAGGTTTTGTACGTAAGGATTTTTTTCCCCAAGATCTGTTATCTGGCCTTGAAGGTCATACTGCAGAACTACTGTATTTCCATAATGTTTAAGCTCTAAGGTTTCTGCAGGTGTTTGTTCCCTCCTTAATGCATTTTATCATCACTAAGTGAGCTCATCTGGGAATATGAAGTGGCTAGTGACACCCAGCTGTGTTTCTGTTTTTCATACTTTCAGCTGAAGTAGAGACAGTATAGTTCTTTAAAAGACTCCTTCCAGCATTCTCTCACTTCAGCTACATTCCAAATATTTCATCATTTTTATTTTTAATCCCATTCTCTCTGCTGGAAGCCTCTTCTTTAGCCCTCTTCACCCCCTGCCTAAAACATTATTTTTTAATTTCCATCAAATTGTTCTTCATTTTTTTCTGCCTTTTTTAATCTTAACTGTTCCTTGTTCTCTTGCACAATGTTTCTTACCACTATATTTCTTTTTTACATATCATTTTTCACCCTTGTTTTTCCTAGCGATCTTTCTTATACACATTTTTTCTTATTCATCATCCCACCCAGCCCCCTTTTTTTATTCTGCCATTAGCATAACTTCACCCACTTTTCACTCTTGTTCCAAGCAGCTCTTTCTCCTTTGTGCTACGTTCCATTCATGGTGTTGGGAGATTAACCCATCTTCTTATGCTTTTGATTCTTTCATGGAAAGGAGTTCAGGATGTTGTCTGTCAGGAACATAGCTGAAAACAGAACAGAATGGAACCAACTTTAATATGGCAGGAGAAACCCACAAAAGAAAGATTGAAATAAAAAATGGGCCAGTCTGGGCAATGAAGGGAGAACAGGAACACACGTAGACACAACACGTACGCTCCCACCTTAATCAAATTCTCACAGTCACACCTATACACACAAGCAAACCACATGCAGAGGCAATGTGTACACCAGGATATCCTGGTTAGACCCTGCAGAGAAAGTACACATACATGCAAACACGCAGAGATAAAATATTTTATTCCACTAAAAAAAAATACAGATGCTTTCTATGGCCAAGGTTGGTAAACAGATTGGAAATAATTGAAGAAGCAATGCTCTGAATGTTTTCTGTTTGTTATGTTATAAAATCAGTTTGTAAGGTCCTTCCTCAGTTACCAAATGCATCAACATCATAAGCTATGCTCTTTGCTCATTTTTCATGAGTCACTCTCTAAAATTCTACCCTACCTACAGTAGGATGCTCAATTCTCTTAATCAAAATGTATTTGTTTATTTGTTAGCTTATATCTCAACTTTTCCTCAGGAGCTTAGGTGATGTAGAGAGTGTTCCCTCCTCCCATTTTGCCCTGCACAGCCACCCTGTGAGCTAAGGTGGGCCAAAAGAGAGTCAAAAGAGATGTCACCCTTCTGTGCCCGAGGATAGATTTGAACCTCAATTTCCTTGCTGTGAATCCAACATCTTAACCACTACTTCACGCTGGCTCAAAATAAGATTTCAAGGTATGCAGGTCTAAAACCTTTTCAAGCATATAAGTGAAAACTGGTACAATTTCTCATAGTCCTCTAGCTTATCCACAAATGTAATTCCATTTTACTAATTTACGAAAAATCCTGTCAAATGTTTGTATTTTCCCATATTGTTTTCTCATAATTTTCGAGACTGAAACCCCAATTTAACAAATCTGTTTCTGATCTGGGCAAGAAGTGAGATCAAATAACCTAGATCAACTCAGAACAAATCAGACTAATTTCTGAAGTTCTAGTTTGGGGGCTTAAAATCAGTCGAGTGGCCCCACAGTTCTGGACAGAATAGAAGATTTTAATTGCAACATAAAATAGCCAAAATCCTTGTGTTCTTTGGAAATGGAATATTTTTTAAAATGTTGAGTACATGAATATAATTCTGAAGAGGAAAGATAAGTCAAGATTTAAATCAGGAAAGAAGCGAGGAAGGAAATTCATCTTGCATGTATTTGAAAAAAACATGGCAGTTTATGCTGACAAAAAGAGGCTTGTTTAAAAAAGGGTCACAAGTTGATCTCCATAGGAGGTAATAGACGACACCTATAGCTTTATATATTTGTTGACTAAGCTTCAGTTGGCTGAACTCATATATTTGCTAAGCTGTAACCCATCATTTACAATTTACAATGCTTAGGTTTAACAACCAAGGCACATTTTGATCAATGTGCTGTATGAATCTAGCCATTCTGAGCTAGTATCTAATGTCAGTGATAGGGGAAGAAAGTGAAGCTTAAATAAGGTAGAAGTATTGTTTATTGAGAATATATCCTGTCTGGGAACAAGTTTACAATCTGTGCTTGGACAAAATATTGGATAACTAAGAATCTGGCAAAAAAACAAAACAAAGCAAGAAAAACCCAAGATATTGCACAAATGTGGGGAAATTGAGGCTACAGAACATTCATTTGCAGAAAGTTACAGTAAAGATAGTTTTATTTCTAAGTAAGCATGTATAAGAATGTGATATATTATCATTTACATTTGAAGCAGACATGACAATCTTGATAGCTTGCCTTTGTTTACATGTATTTTTAAAAATTATTTCAAATAAATTAGTTTGCAAATTTAGCTGAATTGTTAAATGGAATCAAAACCTTCTCCCACTCAGTTTTTCCTTCTCCCACATTAAGAGTTCTGTAAGTCTCTTTTTTTTCTCATCCCCAATTACCAAGAAATTTGACTTTTGCAAACTCTTATTAAAAATGAAATTCTTTTCTGTCCCTACTTTGAAGTAAAATTAGTAAACATTCACAGCCAGGCATGGAATTTGATGAAAAAAAAATCCACTCCAAATATATACCATTCTAGAATTCTAAAATTAAGTTCTGATGTAATCTAGATAAAGCTAATAGATTTAGATAACTTTGACCCATCTTTCTTAAAGTACAGCGGACATCCAAGTACAGTGTATACTTGCCCAGTCTTTCGTTTTCCATCACAGAAATACTGTGCTAGCTGGATATTTTAGGAGTTCTAGTCCCAAACAGCTGGGTCGGATCAAGTTGGACAAGGCTAAAAGACACAGAGCCATGTCAATTTTGGCTTTCTGCTTGTGGGATACCTTTCCCAGAGAAACAATCACGGTGCCCAACGTTTTTTTCCCCCCAGTATCAGGTTGAGACGTTCCACATATCTCAGATATTTTTATAGTCACTTCTGAATTTAAGTATCTACATTACAGTAGGATTATGACTTTTATGTATTCTCTTTTTTGTTCTATTAATGCATATGGATGTTCATGTTTATTTATTTGATTTGATTCATAAGGCTACCTAAATGCAAGTGACTCAAGGCAGCAAACGATATGATTAAACACACTATATAAGAACCAATAAAATAATAATAACGCATTGAGGAACACAAATTAAAAATAATAAAATTCTTATGGGTTCCAAACCACTCCAGCTCAGGACCTGCTGGGAAAGCCAAATTTTTAATGCTTTCCTGGAGGTCAGCAGGGTCAGGGCCAGACAGATCTTGGGGGTTGTGATCTTCCCAAGGAAAGGAGCATCAGTAGAGAGGGCATGCCTCCGGAGTCCTATAAGATGGCTATGATTTGTTGATGGAAGTCCAGACTATGCCAACCTTACTCAATCTTATTGGAAGGGCAGAATTATTTGGAGAGAGCTGGTCCTGTAAATATGCAGGCCCTGAACCATGAAGGGTTTACAGATGACAACCAGTACCTTGAATTATATCCAAAAACCAACTGATAGTCCATGCAGCTTGGAAGTAGAGGTGTCACAAAGGTGGACCAAGGAGTGCCCATAACTACTTATTCTGTGGCATTCTGGACTATTGATAGTTTCTGAGTGGTTTTCAAAGGCAGAGCCCTGTCTATTGCAGGAGTCTAGAGGGAGTTGACTAAGGCATGAATGACTATGAGAAGGGTGTGATGATCCAGGAAAGGGTGAAATTGGCACGCAAAACAAATCCATACAAAATACCGTAAATGCCAAAAAATTCTGGTTATTGGACACATTGAAAGAATAAAAAATAGATAAGAATGTTATAATTGTAGAATCTTGACATGATTTATATTTCCATTTGTATGTACATAAATCCAGTATTTGAAAGATCAGTCAATGGATTTGTAAAATTAGGGGGTAAGGTCTTGTTTAAAAGTCCAAATGACACTTGTGTTATTTAATGTAACAGATGACGGCTAGCTTTGGAGATAGCAATATTTTAGCATGATGCTTAAAATGCTATAAAAACGTCTCTATGGTAATTATAAGTACTATTATCCTTGACCTCTGATTTATAAAGAAATGCTTTTCACCAAACAAATGCAGCCAGTTAGAAACTTATTAATATTAAAGTGACAGACTGGAATCACTGGGAGCATGCCAGTGCAAACGCATTTTCTGAAATGATCTATGCTTGTCTCAAATGGTTAATGTTAATGATAAATAATCTGACATCCCTTGTCAAATCAGGGGCCATTTCAGAAATGTCACATCATTTTTCAATTAGTCTGCTGCTCATTTTGAAAACAATTGTTTGTAAGGCCACTTCTGTCTTATAAGTAAAGTAATACACTGAGTTTGTGTTTCTGTGGATCCTAGCTGAGCCTAGCACACACCATATAAGAGGAAATATAATTGTTTCAGCAAGTGTGAAATCTACATTTAAGGCAGTAACCCAGTCTGTACAATATGATATTGGGTTTTAGCTGCTACCTTCTCTAACTATAGCTGACTCAGGGTGACAGGAGCTGGGGTCTAGCCTATCAGGGGAAACCACCAGGAACACTGGTATAATCCATTATTTTTTAAAATAGCATTGAGTTGAAAAATACCCTAACTTATTTTGCAGATTGGCCCAATCCCATTGAGGCTCACTATAAAAACACATCCTCAACACAAACCCTGCTTAGTTTCCCCCCAAATGATTGTTTTATTTATTTATTTACCAAAAAAAAAAAGTATACTGCCCCCATTGATTAACATTATTTTAACATGCCCAGATTCTCACAGGAGGGCACCGCAGCAAACAAATTTCAAAGAGGCACATCCATGAGAAAGAATAATGTTACATCACAAAACGAAACAAAAGTGAAAGGTGAAGAGATTTGAAAATGTTGAAATTATGCAGCATGATTACTATGGGACTGAAGGCATCCAGGGTTAACAAATGAAAATAGTCTCAGCGCCCTTATAAATTGACCACTGCATATTCACAGTATCTCCATTTTCCTGTGCAGCCTGTTTTGAGCTGCCGAATGGATCTGAAAATTAGCAGAATCCCACCGTCCTGAATTACACGTCTTGTTTCCTCAGCTGCAGCTGCTGACACCGCCTTTGCGCTCCCCGCCGACGGTAATTAATGTCATAACTTTATATCATGATAGTTGCTTTAATAATATCACATGTTTATAGTTAATCCATAAGTCCCCAAAGTACTGCACGCATTAACATATAAATAACTATTGTGTAGCTTTTCTCCTGGAAGAATCGCTCATTCAAGAGTTATGCTGTGGTACGGCGTGAATATGAATCCTCTGCTGTAGCAGCACAATTAAGTCAATGGAGTTACAAGGAAAGGACTTGTTTAAAGGACCAAATGCCACGGGCGGTGCTGAACAGAACAAATGACAGCTAGCTTTGTAGGTAGCAATACTTTAATGTAGTTACAGTGTTAAAAATGCTATACAAGTTTTCCCCATCCAGCACCCTCAGAGAGGTTGGTCTACAGGTGCCTTAGTTCTCTGTCCACATTGGCAACTGGAATTAGGAGCCACAGGCAAATGTATCTGGAACGTTATACCATCAATTAAGCTGTGATAGGGCTGCCGGTAATTCTCCTGTTTTAAATTCCTTACTCTCTTTAAGGTCTTGGATCACAGTGATTGGAGAAAGAGATTCCCTTTATTATTTATGTCATCAAATGCAGAAATCTAAGGCTGGAGGAAGCCTTTGCTCCTCACATTCTAATGGCTGCCGTTTATTTACTTGCAATATTTATTTATCATATTTATATATAGTATCAAAATATCGGTATGGCCGCCCATCTTATATAATGTAATCCTAGGCAGCTCACGACAGTGTCATGTCGAACTACAAGAACATTAAAGCCATTTCACGCAACCAAGGCGCCATAATAATCCAGTAACTAGCTGGTTTGTTTCATGGTGGTTTATTAGAAAAGCCATTACTGACACTGTTGGGAGTCATAAAAATGGTATTTTGGTTTTGTGTAGGCTCCACTGAGGTATTTTTATGGACTGGCTGAAAAAAATAAAAACATTTCAAAGATTGAGAATTAAAAAAAAAATCCATACCAAAATGTGTATGTATTTTCCTCATACCTTTTTGTGGGCAGCTGTTTCCCCTTCAAATACTGTGTGTAATTTTCATTAACTTACATATCATGATGTCCACTTTCCCTTAATATATGCATTTTTGCATTACAACATTTGGAAAAGTGCCATTTTTTTAATTACCCCTGCATATCAGATCACATATTGGTTTGAAAAATGAAAATTGGGTAAGTTGCCAATAACATAATGAAATCAAAGAGTTTTCTTCTCATTTCTTATTTATACCACATTAAATTGCTTGCACATCTATTGTCTATGTTTGACTTTAGACTTTAAACAGAGGGCTTTCCCTCCTACATATTTTTAACTGGAAGTCACAGGAAATGTAACTGGTCCCTTACATATATTTATATGAAGTATGCTTTTATTTATTTTAGTCTCTTTGAGTCAATCTTGACTCTTGACAACTACATGGACAAATCCCTGCAGTTTTCTTGACAAGATTTTTCAGAAGTGGTTTGCCCTTGCCTGCTTCCTAGGGCTGAGGAAGAGTGACTGGCCCAAGATCCCCCAGCTGGCTTTGTGCCTAAGGTGGGATTAGGACTCCCGGTCTCCCAGTTTCTAGCCTAATGCCTTAACCCAGTGATGGCGAACCTATGACATGCATGTCAAAGGTGACACACCACAACACTTTGGGTAACACACCAGCGTTCACCAACACCCGACAACAACTATTCTCCCTGTTTGAGTTACCAAAGAAGTTGAGTTTGTTTTACTCAGATTTCATTTTTGTAATTATTTGACGTTTCTTTATTTAATACATAGCACCACACATTGGACTGTGTTTAAGGAAACTCCAGTGCTGCTATTAGCTTCATTTAAAATGAATGTGTAAAGCAGTGTTCCTCAACCTTTGCAACTTTAAAATATAGGGACTTCAACTCCTAGAATTCCCCAGCCAGCATGGCTGGCTGGGGAATTCTGGGAGTTGAAGTCCACATATCTTAAAGTTGCAAAGGTTGAGGAACACTGGTGTAAAGAATTGTTTCTCTTTTGTTCAAGGGCATGGGGATGACATGCTGGCAAAATCAAGTTAGGCATTTTCCAAATTTTTGACACGCTGAGCCCAAAAGGCTTGCCGTCACTGCCTTAACCACTACACCAAACTGGCTCTTATGCTATTATTTCTTCTAGTTCATAATAGAAGTAGGATTCCAATTTGGAATTTCTAACTACAGACCTTATGTCCACTATATGTTATCTGCTAGCCAGTTCTGAATCTTCAGCTCCATCCACATTATATAAAGCCCCTGACTTTGTGGATGACTTTCTTCCCAGTTACTTAGCAAAACTGTCGTTGCTTGCAAGATTCGAAAAGATCACCCCTTGAAGGCAGCAGGACCTGCCAAGACTTAGTGTTTACTCACAAAGATTCATTTTTGTTGTGTTGTTTTTCTCTTGACAATTAAAAATAACAAAAACCAAGCACAGAGTAATAGTGAAACTTGACAAATTTAAATTGTAAGGAAGCTCCAGTGCTCCTATTAGCACTTCAAAAGAGAAGCACTATTTGAAAATCTAACTGCCTAACAAACGCAGCAGAGAGAGAATAAAATAAAAGGCAGAACAGGAAGAACAGAAAAGAAAGAGGGAAGAATGATAGGAAGCTAGATAAACGTAACTTAATAAAATTACTCAACTTGCTGGTTTTAATTTGCCCTGTTTTCCAGAACTGCTATTTAAAAGATGAAATATTCTTTTAACGATGCTAATCATCAGGCAGTTTTGAATAAGGGCACATATAAATACATTCCCATCTGCAGCTGAGCTCTGACTGGGTTTTGTCTTTTATCTGAGAAAAGGAATGACAGCTTTCTTACATTGGTAACTATTTTTAAGAATCAGGAAAAAATGGATTAGACTCTGTAAAACAATATCAGACTAGATGGTATCTAGTGTAAAAATATTGTGCAACATAATGAAATGGCAAGGGAGGATGATGATGATGATCATCATCATCATCATCAACATCATCATCATAAAATATAAAAGCCTGCAAATAGAAGGAGAACGACTATGGCAAAGAAGGCAAAAATGGTACCAATAGTAATAGGCGCCTTGGGTGCAATCCCCAAGCGTCTGGAGCACCACTTGGACACCACTGGCATTGACAAAATCACCATCAGCTGTTTATCGGGAACACCTTACATCCTGCGACGATACCTTTAACACCAAACAACAAATCTGCCTATCCCAGGTCCTTGGAAAGGACTCACTAAGTGGATAAAAATGCCAAATCCAGTCTAAACAACTGGTTGACTGTGCGACCAACAATAATAAGAAATTAAACTTATATGCCGCCCGATTCCCAGTGACTCTGGGCAGCTTGTTTAGGCTCATTGTTATACAATCATGTTTATTTTTTTGGCTTATATGCATTTTTCTTACTGGCTAGGAATGTTAGGATTTATAGTCCCATCTCAAGTGGGTGGCACCACATTATGAAATGGTGTTTTCTCTTGCTTAGGGAAACAAAGGACGGTATAATATTTGCTGAAATAAGACATGCAGATTTCCTCTTTGGCTAGCTGTACTGTACATACGGAAAAAGCTTTCATCGTTTGACTGGTACTAATTTGAATTCCCACACCCCATTCAATTTTCAATGAATGTAAGTTCCCCTGAGACAACAATAAAGAAACTTGCATTGGCACCAATGGGACCTTTTGTCCTATTGTAATTAACAACTGCAGTAAACCTTCGATTTAATGGACTTTGATTTAGCAGATTTCAGATGCAACAGACACAATTTTTCTATACACTCTATGCTTTTGTGCATGTGGAAAATCCCATTTGCCATTTTATGCACATGTAACATGCATAAAATATATAAAATACCCTTGTATTTTCATTTTTCATTCCATCTGCCATTTTACATATGTATAAAATCCCATTTGGATTTAGTGGACATTCTTCTTTAACAGACTCTCTCCCATGAAATCAAGGGTTTACTGCAGTGCTTTTCAGACTTGGCATCTTTAAAATATGTGGACATGCTAGCTGGGGAATTCTGGGAGTTGAAGTCTGCACATCTTAAAGTTGTCAAGTTTGAGAAGCACTAGTTTAAGTATATGGTGTGGGAAAAGGAGGTATTAATTAGTGTTACTATACCCTCTCCCTTGCCGATTTTTTTACATTGAATCCAAGGCTCACCATATATAGTAAACTTCAGGACTAAGTTGGCACTAAAATAGATTGAAAACTTAGAAAAGTTTTTCAGACAACAGTTATTTAGAGTTGAGATTACACATGACATTTAAAGATACAGAATAGCAACTATTAATTAATAGTGGAAGCTCTGTGACTAATGCAGTTGTTCATAAAAAATAACAGTGGCGGTAATATAAGGAAAAGAGCTTTTAAAATATTGCTGCAGCAGATAACTTTGCATTTCTAAATGGTCATGGTTTTTGCCACAGATACAATATACATTTCCTTACTATAATGCATTGGATTAAATACATACTGTCTGTCTGGCAAATGTTAATGATGGAATGGAGATCCTGTAGATCCTGTCATATAAGATAAAAGACAACCTGTTTTTACATGTTCCAAAAATTTCTTACAGATTAGTCTTACCATCAGCAGTGGCATAGGAGAGTTCACTTCTGAATTCACTAAATCTGACTCAGAAAAGGAATCAGAGAACTAGAGGACTGGTTTGCAACTCTGAGGCAAATTATTTGACAGTATTTTTTCAAGTCTATATGCAGTTGGGTATTTGCATCTCTCACAATACTCATATTTTTAAAATAATATATATATAAATATATAATCACACCTATCTAAACTATGTGTGTGTGTGCATGTGAGTGCTTTTGAGTCAATGCTGACTCCTAGCAACTTCCTGGACTAGTCCCTGTCGTTTTCATGGGAGATTTTTGGAAGTGGTTTGTCATTGCCTTCTTCCTAGGGCTGAGAGAGAGGGACTGGCCCAAGGTCACCCAGTGTCAGACCTCCTAGATAGACCAGACTAGGAAACCATGAATGATAATACTTTTATTATGAAGTTACAGCAACAGAATCTTGCAAGTCTGAATGTGCTTCCTCTCTTTATCTTCATGAGAACTAGGGTGGGTTTTGTCTGAAACGCTTACTCAGATTACAGTTCTGACCCGGACTCAGATTTCTTTTATCTGGCTGTTGTCTTGGTAGCAACTCTTCCTCCTGTTCCTCAAGGTTATTCCTTCTGTCCATTACACTCAGCTGGCTTTGTGCCTAAGGTGGGACTAGAACTCATGGTCTCCTGGTTTCTGGCCTGATACCTTAACCACTACACCAAACTGGCATACACATATGCACGCATAGATATATTAGCTAGATAAGCTAGTAGGATTGATACAAATCCATTGATATTAAAAACAATGAGATTCCGTGGATGACCATTAATTCAATGATGAGATAAGCAGCCCTGTAAAAATGTCATCATTTGCTGACAGACACTGCCTGATTCAGGAGAAAGTTATAATAGATTTCAAACATTCCTACTCACTTTCTACTCACTTATGATGTGACTCCTGGTAATATACAGATGGAATGCAGTAACTGGCATTTTAAAGATGTTTGAAAGCAATTAATGACTATACCAGACTTGAAATCAATGTCCTCTCTAAAAAGCAAAGTAAAAACTTATCTCCTACCTTTCAAAGTACTTTTGATATGTATTTTGGCTCCTGGACAGAAACAATTACATGCCCTGCCTGTACAGGTTGACCGAGCTGGGACAATTAAGCAAAATATTAGGCTCCCAAAGGCATGAGAATTTGTTAAAAAAAGAGAGAAACTCAGTGGATAAAACGAAGATTTGTAAAGGAGTCGGATTCACAAGATATCTAGTGGGTAAAAGATAGCTTGCTTATTTATTTATTTGGTTATTTATTTATTTAAGGGTATTGGCTGCCCAACTCCAGGGGATTCTGGGCAGTGCACAAAACTAAAAAACGAAAGCCATAAAAACAGTTAAAACATTAAATCAAGAGCCAGCCTGGACTAAAATACTCTAATAACAAAATCCACAAAACAAAACGGGCCGTTAAATAAATAACCCTTATTTATTTAAATATGTCCTTCAAATCATACTGACACCATACATTATCACTAAAGCTTATTTTGCATTATTCAATTTTTTTTTACTTCATCTATCTATAACTTCTTAAATATGACACCAAATAGGAAACTTTGGTGCCCTTCTATTCCTTAATGGCACAATCCGCCATTTGCTATTGATTATATCCTTGCTTTGCCAGGTAGTTATTACACGCATCGTTTCAGTTGAGGGCCTCACTTTTCCTTTGTGTTGTCTCTGCACTCCAAGCAATAGTAGGAACAGGAGCAAAGAAGAGGATGAGCCTCAAACAAAATAATTCATTTGTATTTAATATTTAGATAAAGCCAGTTATTTTTAGTCCCTGAATAGCAGAATAATTTCTGTTACATCAAAAATTACAATTTGGCCAAGGCACTTAGGAATGGCATGAAGGCCCCTGGTTGAGCACTACCGGTTTAAGGCAAAAAGTAGGGGAAATAGCAGCAGCCAAAAGAGGCTGTCTTAAGAAGCCTGTCAGCCCTTCGAAGTTGGCTGTGTTAACGAACAGGCAGTCATTCCTGGAACGCTCTTTACCGTAATAAGGCTGCCTCACAGAATTTTGAAAGTCTATCTCATTTTCTCTCTACTCCATTTTATGCCAAGCAAAACAAGGCAGGGTTTTTATTCCTCCTTCCCAGGACGGTGGATCTTTTTCCGCAAGTTCCCCCTTGACATCTCACTTATTCCTTCCCTGTCCCCCAAGGCCAGCTCTAAATCCCTTTACAGAGCTGGACTGATTCAAGCTGTTTCCTGGTGCAAGTCTAACCCTAACCCTAACTCTTTCCAACATGCACGGGGAAGTTGCACCCGTGCCCTCAAAGGGGTGGAGCTTGTGGAGCGACATTGCAAGGCTGCTTCCCTCATTCTGACACCAGCCACAAGAAAGGACAACTGTGCTCCTGTGGGCAAGCGGCTCGTGTCCCTCTCTAGTTGTTGCTGAGTTACAACGCCCAGCATCCTTTGCTGTTGGCCATCTCGGATGTGCATTTCAACAACATTTGACAGGGCAGATTTGGTTTTCCCTGCTCTGGGCATTCCTAAGCAACCTGCCTGTTAGGGATTTGGCGGAATGAGAAGATTATAGCTCTGTGTTGTAGGATTGGTCTCAATTACCTTTAAAGTCACCAGTATTTGTGCAGTTCCAAGGTATTCCACAAGGGCCAATTTACAGCCAAGGTTGCTTTTACGCATAATTACACTGAGGTGACTCCGTTTGCTCTCCACATCCCTCTCCATCTAATAGCACACTTATGCTGTTCTGTAATGTGCGGCTAGTCTCTCTATGTTCATCTTGGTGCTGGGAATTTTATTTATTGGGCATTGGGGAATGATCATTATCCTTTTTATCAAGTAAAACATTCATTATGGTTTAAAAGATGACAGGAATAGATAAAGAAGAGAGAAACAGAGAGAACAAAGCAATGGCCTCGTCAGCTTCATGACTCTCAAAATGAAATTGTGGAGTTCAATCAATCAGTGTAATGAAACTGAGGTTCTCTGATAAACGGTTACGTTTTGAATAAGTGAATATTCTGCACCCTCAACTTATTTGCTCCGTCTTTTACATTTCTTTCTATTTATCTTTGCCTGCATAGTACACACACCCTGACTCCGACACACACACAGACACACACACACAGTGCAATACATATTTCACATTTTATACTTAATTTTACATTACATCTCTCAGTTGTTGTTTGTTTCATGTGCTTCAGATCTGAACTTCTTTGTGAATGCACATGGAGTCAGGATTTAATTCTAGCCATGGGTTTAGATGACAAGAAATGGATTTTGAATGAAATTACTGAGATATTTAAAAGATAACTAAAGTAAAACATATCCATGTAAGTGATCATCTCCTAAAAGGGGAGGGAAAAAAAAACAATTTGACACTGTTCCTCTCTGAGCTGATATAGTCACTGTAATTTAAATGAAGGGGAGAAAACGTGAAGCATTTTAAATACAGTACGATGGAAAAAATAATGCAAATGCAGGAGTTAGTAAATCTACTTTGGAACTGAATTAACTTTAGCATATTTATCTCCTTTACAAAGTGTTTGGTTTAAATGTTGATAATATGACTGTTAACTTCTACACCATCAACAGAAAATGGGGTGGGGGGGGATTAACAGCGCCTTGTGAAATTGGGCATGCTGGCTGGGGAATTCTGGGAGTTGAAGTCCACTCATCTTAAAGTGGCCAAGTTTGGACAACACCGATTTAAATACTGTGATTTTGTTATGCATCCACATGGATAAACATCCATGTCATACCTATGCTCATTTTCTGCAGGACACCTGTGTTCTTATGTGATATTAGGGCTATACAAGATTCAGAAATGCTTTACATTTTGGGCAAAGGCAGCATCTTTCTGCTTTTTGGTAAAGCAGTGTGACTTCTTTTTCTGGCTTCCGTCCATACCTGGAAAAGGTATTGTTACTTTAAGAGTCACATTAACTTAATGGAATGGATTCCTGAAAGCAGCAGAAAGAATTTTTTTCCCCTTGTCTCTGCAGGAGCATGAAGAACATCAGGCTGCTTTAATGAACAGTGGAGAAGTGCTGTGTTTGTGCAGGTTTGAAAACATTTCTTCTGAATTATTTTTGAAGCATGCCCAGCCTAGCAGATACCAATAAACAAAATATCTACAATTCTGATTGTGCGTTTGTTAAAGTATAAAAGTCATGCTACTACTACTAATACTACTAAGTATTAGGGGCTTAAAACTGGGTTAACGTGCAGCCTGGTGACTCTGTGCTCCTAGAAGTACAAATGAGAAGTACTTTAGAGGGCAAAGAGCAGCCAGAACTTACAATGTAGGTCAGGAACATTTTCCATCTACTTCTTTTCCCAAATAAAATCCATACAGGCTCAGCAGTCATGGCAAGTTAACATCCTTCCAGGTAGGCTTAATTGGGTCCATGAACTCCTTGTTAGACTATTAGAAGAACAGGAGTAGCAACCACTGCCTTGCAAATTTTTATCTATTTTTATTTATTTATTTATTAAATTTATATGCTGCCCATCTCCCCCATGCCCTTTGGTATTTGGCCATGGGAGAGGACATCCAATCTCCCTGGAGGACACCAGCTTGTCTAAGCTTCAGAATGTACATAGGGAGAGTGTAGACCTTCAACTGCTGTTCCTATTGTTGCTAAACAGAATCATGCTGCCCAGGATTAGCAGTGCATAGTTAGAATTGCATGTTTCTGTCTTACTCTAGAAAAGTATGTTGGAGATACGATTTGTATGGCCAGCCAGAGTCGCTTGTTGAGATGGACAGCTGTACAAATTAAATAAATAAATAAATAAATAAATTGTTTGGTTTCCTTGCATTAATAATTAATTCTTCATTCTGTAGCTATAACCCACCTCATCTAAAGTTGATCTTTTGTTTCCCCATTTTAAAACACCAATCAATCCTACCTCCTCTTCTTTTTTCACCTTCCTCTTTCTCAGCACTTCCTTTTGATTCCCTCCATCTGGAAACAGAACATTCAACAAGATGGCAATTTAAAAGAATCAACTTTGCAGCTAGAATAGCGTCTTTCTCTCTTGTTTTCCTGTTGTGATTTAAACATTGCTAGCAGGTAGAAAAAAGGATTGGCCTCATTTTATGCTGCTCTCAAGGTGGTGAAATATTATGGCGTATTTCATTCCGGTTAGGGTATAGTGTGCTGATGATAGTCCTTGTCCCACCCAATGCTTTCTGAGACATTTGGCAGCACTGTCACTGTGTTGATGCAACAGTGGGGTTGCGTTCTGGAGAACACCTCTAATCTCATTCTGTTATTTTCTCTGATCATCAATGCCTAATAAAAAATATCATATGGATTTAAATGGCATCCAAGCATCTGATACTAATGAAACAGGAACCTAAAATAATCTCCTCTGTTTTTTTTCTTAAATGAACTTGCCAACCTTTGAGATCATCTACTGCTCCAACTCTTCCCATCTTTAAATGAATAGGGCCTTTTCATATTGCTGCTTGGTGACCTTCTCCAGAGCAATCTGCTTGACACAAGCTTTTAATAAATAATTGTATTGGCTGCTGTTTTCTGCTGATACATGAACAATGAAAACTCAAAAGTTGTCAGCCCTTTGAGGTAGGCCAGGCCAGGAAACAGACTGCACAAGTTTGATCAGAACTATATTCTATTGCAGTGTTTCTCAACCTCGGCAACTTTAGGATGTGTGGACTTCAACTCCCAGAATTCCCCAGCCAGTGCCGGCTGGGGAATTCTGGGAACTGAAGTCCACACATCTTAAAATTGCCGAGGTTGAGAAACACTGGTCTACTGAGATTGGCCATAGCAACACAATCTTGAAAGGTTGACTATGTTTTCCCTGACCTCCCTCTTCTCCCCCAGAGAATTGGAGGGGGGGGCAGTCTGAGCTTCTTTCTCACACCTTCTCTCTTTTTCAGGCTTCAAGCATGTTTTTATTTTTATCACCATTTCTGCAGATTTTCTCCAAGGCTACCTCTGTGACTCTCTATACATGGGAAAGTTTGCCTGTCCATATTATAATCCTGCAGTATGTTTCTACTGCTGAAACCCATCTTCCATGGAATTTAAAGGGGCTCGCTTCTGAATAAGCCCTACTTGGATGACAGTGGTAAAAGTTAAATGTGCAATGGCATAGGTGGAACCAAATAGCTCAGTTTCAAATAGTGGTTACTCTTTTGGATGCTATTTATTTTTCCGGTGCTAAAACTGGCCTTTTAGAGTGAGCAATTTGTCTGTTTCAAAGGCAAGGCAGTTTTGAAAAGAAGTGTGCCTGCTTCAACACAACCCCCCCCCTTTCTCTTCAGCAGCTGATTGAAATCTTAATTCAAATTAATATTCTGAGGATCCTGAGAGGGACTTTGAGCCTGTTCATGTCAGCACATTAGAAAGTGGATCTCCCATGTGAAGTACAAGGTGGCACTAGGAATCTCAATTTAGAAATTGACCAGACTTCCATTTAGCCTGGTCAGAGAAAAGAGAGAACAGACAGAAAACAAAGTTCTTCTTGCCAAGTTCAATGGGTAGGTAGTTGGCTCCCCCCTCTTTCCCTTGCTATCCCAGATTCTTCTGCCACCCTCCAGCCCTGGAGGGCAACTGCCTCATTAACCTCCACAAACATGATATACACATAAAAAGCAAGGTGTTAGGGTTATAATATAGTATAAGGTTTTGCAGTGGTGCATTCAAAGGGAGTGTTGCCTCAAGCTATTTTTGCATGCAGGCTTACCACTATTGCATAATTGTGAAATTCCAGAATGGCACTAACCCTGCCCTTTGAATGTACCTGTACCGAACACTTGTGGAGAAGCAGAACAGGTTTTGACAGTGGCTAAACCTGCTAGTCTAGGCATCTGTCATCCCTTGTCTCCTTTCCAGCCCCAGGTCAGGAGAACAGTTGATGGATGCTTTCCCACCAGTTGGCGATGTTTAGTTACAGAGCAGATGAAGCCAGAAGAATATGCCAATTGCTATCCTTGATCTTGTCCCACATTACAAACTATAAGGGCAACACCACTCCCTGGCCTTGTTATGGAGGCAGAATAAGGTTTAGTAATAAGGACAATGTACGGTATGTCAGCATACTCTTCAGCTGCTCCAAGAACTAGAGGAAAGCACTTTAATGTGGTCACCCTATAGTGCTCGGTGTTGTGACATCTACAAGTTTGATATCCATACTCTATCTCTTCATCAACATAAATTCTCTACCTCTTCATCAACATAAACTTTGAAGAGTACAGGATGCAGAAGTGAACCTTGTGCCACCCACTTGATGTTTTCTCCAGTCTGATGAGGATCCATTGAGCAGCACTCTTTAAATATGATTTTCAAGCTAGGTTAATTGTTATGCTATCCAGCCTACATTTAGCTAGATTGCTAATCAATGTCACGAGGTACACTGTCAAATGCTTTCCTGAAATCAATATATATTTTGTTGATTTCATCACACAATCTAAAGAAGGTACTGGCTCAAAGCATGAGAACATTGATCTGGCAAAATTTGTTCCTGACTATTGATAATTTCTCCCTTGATTTTAAGGTCCTGAGAGATGGATCTTCTGTAGCAGAGTCTTGCAAGGTATTGATGTCAGAGTGTCTATCTTGTAGTTTATCAGATGCTGCTTCTCCTGCTTTTTAAAGATAGGGACTTTTCTTTTGTGAAGGTAGATATACTTGTAGCAGCTACCCATCATGTTTATTTTTAAGAAATAATAACGCTTTTGAAATCTAGAAACAGGCTTAGAATCATAGGGTTGGAAAGTACTTTGGAGGTCATCTAGCCCAACCCTCTTCCTACTTCAGGAATCCTCAAACTATCCCAGATAAATGGTTCTCCAATCTTTTCTCGACAGCTCCAGTGATGAAGCACCCACAACTTCAGGAGGCGGGCTGTTCCACTGCTTAATAGCTCTCACAGTCAGGAAATTCCTCCTTATTTCAAGTACGGATCTCCCTCTGTAAAGCTTCCACCCATTGGTTCTTGTCTTACCTTCAGTTGCTCTGAAGAATAAATCCACACCCTCTACCCTGTGACCTTCATGGATTGGAAGACGGCTATCGTGTCTCCCCTTGCCTTCTCTTCTTTAAGCTAAACATACCAAGTTCCTTTAACTGCTCTTCCTAGGGTTTAGCCTTTGAGCCCCTTACCATCTTTGTCACTCTTCTCTGCATTCTTTCCATTCCTCACCATCCTTGTTGTATTGTGATCAAAACTGGACACAGTATTCTAGTTGTGGTCTGACCAAAAGCAGCATAGAGCAGAGCTCTCACTTCCTGCGATCCTGACACTATACCTCTGTGGATGCATGAGCTCTTTTGGCATCTATGGCACGTTGCTGGCTCATGTGTAATCTGTGGTCTACCAAGAGACCCAGATCCTTCATGCACGTACTACTGCTAAGCCAGGTCCTGCCTATCTTAACCTGTGCATCACGTGCATAACTTTACATTTCTCACTGAACAACATTGTGTTGGATAAGGCCCAATGTTCAAGTCTATCAGGATCTTTTTGAATCTTGAGCCTAGCTTCTGGGGTGTTAGCACCCCCCTTAGCTTTGTGTCATCTGCAAATTTATGAGCATGTCTTCTATTCCTTCATCTAAGTCATGCAACATAGCCCCTAAGGACCACATGCTGGGTATGGTTGTCATACTGCCATACATATACGGCAACTGTGAATCCATTGGTAGTGGGACCATCCATCCCACATCTACCAGTGACTTGTAAATAAAGATGGAGATAGATGCTCAAAATACTTGGAGTACTTTGAAAACGACCTCCTGTTGAAAGCTTATTCTGTTATTTATCTTTTCCTTCCTGGGTAACTCAAGGTTTGGTTCAAGTCCTGGAAAGCTCAGCTTCAAAATATTTCTTGCTACCCAGCTTTCCTCTCTGTTTTTACCTTTTCTGAGTAGAAGAGGAAGGGAACAGAGGAGCACAGCTACGTAAAGGAAGTTGGTTAAGGCCATGCAGGTCAGATGGAAAAATCTGTGGAAGAAGAGATTCCCTACACTTGATGCTTCAATTTTTAAGGATTGTACTTTGCATTTAAGATACCTGGTCTGCAAACATCCAAAAACCATTAGATATAACTCTCTGCTGCCATCTAGTAGTCATCTGGATTTCTGCAGTGTAAACCTGGTAGCCAGCTCTGGATTAACCATTAAGCAACGTAAGTGAGTGCTTAGGACACTAAGGGAAGGAGGGTACCACGGGGTTTTTCTCCAGCTCTCATGCCCTTAACTCTTTCACTGCCATACTTAACTTGGGTCCATTGTTTTGTAATTGTCCTTATCTGCCATGTTCAGCTTTAATCTGCATTGTTAAAAAAGTGTTTTTTTTGGCATGGAGAGTGACTTTAGTTTAAAAGTTTGGTCTGAAGGTGTTGTCAGATATCACATTTGTTTCTGTCTCATGGCATGAGAAGTTTGCTTCTGTTGAGGGGCATTATTGTTGGGCTGTGTTTAGGGCCTTAATCCAGCCTTAATCCGGCCCTGATAATACCCTCCTTGAAACTATTAGCTATACAGAATCTATATCTATTACTTATATCTTGTCTCCTTTGCTGGTCATTTCCAGGATGTGTTCTTCTCAAAGTAGATATTAATCGTAGTGAATTTTTGCTACAAGGCCAATGGACATACATGCAATCAAATTATTTTACACAAAGCCCTAGATTGCTTCCTTAACCGTATGGATGTCTGGATTCTTCAGTGAAGCTTGTTGGACCTTCTTTTATGGAAAGGGAACATAGCACGCTCCTTGCATGCATTATATCCCAGGCACAACCACGAAAGGACCTCAAAGGTGAGAAAGCCAGATATAATTATGCAAAGTAATTATGCCTACCATTTGATTACTGTTCATGTAGTCTTGAGAATCACGGCTGACCGGTTGACTATAATTAGGCCAATGGTCGTGACCGAGAGCACAAGGCACCTTTATATGTCCATGTGATTCTGTTTCTGAATTTGAGTTGTATTGCAGAAAGCTGCTATGTGGAATCCTGCTGCTGGTCCACTTGTTCTTTTTCTTAGCATTTCGGGGCCAGTGAACCTCCTCAGTCCTCATTACAATGCCCCACCCTTTTCTTTCTCTCAATATTTTCTTCTCCTTTTGCAAACTTTACCTGCTAATCTTTCCATTCATCTGTAAATATTTCATTTTTTTACTACATAGGACATGGCTCCCAGAGACCGAACATCAGAAATAGATGGAATGATTTCAAAATTGGAGGTGACTTGCCCAGACCATGGTCTCCTGACAGCAATTTTAATCTACATTATGATTTCCCTGTTGTTTAATTAAGGTATATACTTAATAAATGCAAAACAAGGTATGTGGTATGGGAGGTCTGTATTTTGGATACTTTTCATAACTTTTAATCTTTAATGTTTAGTCTCCATTATCAGTTAACCTATATTTTTGAGCATTTATGTTCAAATCCTGGAAACTGCTTGCTTATATGGGGCATGTTTTTAATATTTAAGCAATTTCAGCAAATCTTCGAGACAATTATCTCATAATGAGCAGTCCACAAGCAAGAGAGTCTACAGATTTTCAGAAATGCATGATATTAACCTTTAACAAGGAGGTGGTGGTGGTGGTGAGGGAAGGAAGGTCTCACGGCCATGGATTCACCCAGAGCACTTACAGTGACTGAATATATTATATTTACAGAAATGTCCTTTAGAAAGTGCTGTATCTATACCAAAGGAAGTCAGGAGCAGGCAGTAACTCTTGCAAGGGAATGTGTGATACTGTAGATTGTTGTGCAAAAGGGATGTGAGTGCATATGTGTGCACATGTGAGTGTGTATGTGTGTGTGTGTGTGTGTGAGAGAGAGAGAGAGAGAGAGAGAGAATAAGCTGAGATAAGCATATCATACTAAGCCATAGACTATTATTGTGCTTAGCTGAAAAAGTTTCTGTGTTACTTTGCACATTCTCATAGAAAATATTGGGGAAAATGTATGTTTATTGCTGACTGGAAACCCCTTGTTTGTTTATTTATTTATTTATTTATTTGTTCATCCATCCATCCATTCATTCATCAAATTTGTCACCGCTCATCTCGTGAAACGACTCTTATGGACTTTTTACATAAAACAGAAAGAAATAAACTTATGATTTATGGTTTTGATGATTAGACAGGATAGATTATAGAAAGAAGAGAGTCTTGATGAAACTGTAGAGGTAAATTTATAATTGTACTTATAACTGCTGTAAAGAAGATTGGAAGCTACTTTTTGGTATCTTTTTTCTTCGTTTTCTATTTTTATTTTTCTTTCTTGCACTTTTAGCTTTCTCTTTGATTTCTTTCTTTTTCTTTTTTCCTCCTTACTTTATATTAGTTTGTATTAGTTTTTACCTTTGTTTTTAAAACTTTAAATAAAATTATATAGATAAGGAAAATATTGGGGAAAATTGATTTCAGTTGTTTCTCTTTGTCAGTGATTTTTTCCTGGATAGAATGTAAGGTTCTTGCTCTTAACTCAGATATCAAGTGGCCAATGTTTTTTGGTGCTCAGTCAGTTGTTCACTGAGCAATTCCAGTGTTTTTAGCTTCCCATGTTTTAAGGAAATCCAGGGTGGGGATTTAAATGAGAGAATCTTCCAATGGGAGGGGAATTCTGATCAGAACACACAGATGTCCAGAGAAGTGGTAAAATCACAGAAAGATGAATAAGATGAGCTCCCTCCTTCATCTTTTAACAATAAAGTAAGCTTAAAAAATTGAAATTCCACAGAAATTCTAAAGCACAATGAGAATGAGGTACAAAAACAAAAGCCTTTTTCATAATGAAGAGTGGATTTCAGCCCAGTTTTAATAAAGCAAGCATAGTTCACTGACTGTTTGTCTTGTTCCAGCCCAAATGGCACTATATAGGCACAAGAGAGAGTTATCAGCATGTTCAAGGTAATACAAAGTTGTACAGAAGAAACAAAAAATGTTTTTTTAGATTACAAATCCTTAAATGAAGGTGATGGAAGAGGGTGGAATCAAAACTTACAATCCACAATAGACCCAGAATGTTGACTGACTGTTAGTGTAGTGAAATAAGGTGTAATGTCCTGAACAGAAACACCCTGTAAGGCTGTGTATATGCTACAAAAGAGAGGCTTTACAATGCAGGATCTTTAAAGCAGCCATGTCTTTTTCTGACTACTTCATAAGTTGCTCCAGGGTGCCTCTCAGCCTCCTCTTTTGAAGGATTTGCACAGTCCTATTCTATGCTAAACTATTTTGCTGTTGGTTGCAGTTGTATTCTTATCTTTTAACTCTAGCAAGCTAGGCCATTTTTATTCTTTGAATCCATGGCTGAACATGAAAAATGCATGTATACAAGCAACTGTTAATGGAGCTTGAAATTCAGGGAAAAAACACCATCATCCATTGCAATCATATGTATATATAGATATGCCATGTTGGGGAAAATTCAGCCTCTCTTTATCATAGATGACATGACATTTCATGCATGCACAAGAGCTCACTCAGAAACAAGAATACTTCTGGATACTCTTACAAAATTTCTAGCTGACTTGAATTTCCTCCATGTGATTTCCTCCATTTGACAGAATGAAACATAAGTAGAGCATTCCCATGCACATAAATCAGAAGTATCTTCAAGTAATCCACACTGGCTTTTCCTGGCTCCACTGGAAGCAACACCATCAATTTTTAAGTGAAATAAGTGGCCAATTCTCAGATTTCAAATTGTAATACAGGTGTTTATTATTCTGTATAATGAAGAAGCTTAGCAAGGGAGGGAGGGTAAAAGAGAGATGGATTTTATGTCATTGACATAAAAGCTGACTGTTATTGTTGAAAGATTCACAGGCAAGGGCTACTTTGAACTGATATACAGACACAGCTGTGATCTGATAAATCTGATCCTTTAATGTAGGAATCTGGGAATAAAGCCCCTAGGAAGAACTCTCTAACAGTAAAGTTCTTGAGACATAAATATAGTTTGGATTTAGATGATAAACAAGTTTAAGAGAGAGCAACAAATTACCCAAGAATTCAAGGATAATTTCAAACTCATGCAGAAGAACCACTTGATGTTCCTTTGTTGCCCTCTCACCTTGACTGTTGCCTGGAAATATCAATCCATAATATTTGGCATCCATTCTCCAGATGATATAGAGGGCATAGGGAATGGCCTTGAAGGCAAGAGGAGGAAGGGCCACTACTAAGGCAACTGTCTGTTTTTTCCAAGACTGAATCGCATTGCCATGCTTAAGAAATATTCAACATTTATATGGATACAGGTAGTCTTCATTTAGCGACTGTCTCTTACAACGACCGTTTGCAGTTATGACTGATGAAGAAGTAACTTTGCAACCAATCCTCATATTTTTGACCTTCATAGGCTCACCAGCTGTTTGAGGTCATATCCTGCTGATGCTGTAAAGCAAAGGAAAGCTGAAGTAAGATCATAAGCACAGTTGCAATTTCACTTAGCAACCACTTGGCTTAACCGAGTTGCTGGTCCTCATTGTGGTCGTTAAATGAGGACTACCTGTACAAGACATAAAACCAAATATCACGAAAGAATTATTCATATGGGAAAATTCTAGCCCCTTAAAAGACTTCTAACTGCTCAAGGTTGCTTTTACTTCTAGGTGAATTGGCCAGGCACATCATAATCTTGCTGAAATAGAAACACCTGTTTTATTGACCTTAATTACTTGTGTATCAGCCCAACAAAGACCAGATGAAGAAACCAATGCCATAGAGGTCAGGAGCTGCTTTTATTGTAACAGTCATAGTAACAGAATCTTCCCCTCCTTCCCTTTATCTTTGTGTGAACTAGGGCAGAGTTTTTCTGAGATGTTTACTCAAACTCATTTCTTGGCCTGGGTTCAAGCCCCTCTTATCTGACGTTAGCCTTAGCAATGGCTCTTCCTCCTATCCTTCAAAGCCATTCCCCATTTCCTCTACATTATGTCAAGAATGGATGCCAAATATTATGGATTGATAAAATATTTCCAGGCAACAGTCAAGGTGAGAGGGCAACAAAGGGACATCAAGTGCTACCTTGCATGAGTTTGTCCATTGTCTTCTCCAGCAGCATCTGTCCTAGTTTAAACCTAATAATGCTATATAAGACTAAGACAACAGTTCATTTTTCTTTCAAAATGGATGAGTTTCTCCAGCTTAATATAAAGTGATAACAATTCTCTTAATTCATTTTTCATTAAACATTATGAATTAAATTTAATATACATTATGATCCTGCAGATATACTTTCAGCAGTAACCTCTTATTTAAACTTTGTATTATAACTCCCTTGTCAGCAGTTACTCTTTTTTTTTATTCACCAGCTGTTAGATCTCTGAGTATGTATGTGTTTTTAGATGGAATCAAACAGATAAACTGTTATCAGTGTAATCCTTTTGTACAAAACATTTTCCCTGTAGTAATAACTATCTATATCCCTTATTATGCTGACAATGTTAGATGTATCTGACAAGTAAAAGTAAAGTTTCAAGTAAAATTTAATTTCATAATGAGCTAGAGCTAGGTTTGGGAGCCCCTGCAAACTATGGGTCCATGGATGATCACCCAGAGAGGAGCAGGTGAAAGGGATAGTGGCATCATCAATGATAGAGTGACCAATCTGATCACTACAGCAAATGGGTCCACAGGGAGATCAGTGATATTGCACATGTCATGATGTTACTGTGTAAATATAAAGAATTATGTAATTTGTGGAATGATATTAATGATGTATGTGACATCATTATGGTTTCTACCAGATGCCCATTCTATAGCATCCTTTCTTGCTTGCTTGCCTGCCTGCCATGATCATGGTGGCAAATGGTTTATTATTTTTACATTAAATAATCATGTCGTTCTACAACAAAATGGTGTTTATTCCAAAGGAAACCTGTTTATTATGAGGGCAATAAAATCTATGTTATTTCTATAGGTATGATTAAGTAAGATATGACTTACTTAAAATAGGTAAAGGTACATACCATACATAATCAAAGTATTATTTTATCGAGATTGGCAAACATACTTTTTTCCTTTATTGAATCAGAAATGTAGAAGCATTTCTGTCAGAAAAGTTAGCTGTGCATTTTATAAATGCAGCAATACAACACCAGAATCTACCCCCTCCCCAATCATTAATCAAGGATCTAAAATTATATAGCTGCCTCACCACATGGTGATTTATTATTCATTAACACTCTACTCACATAATGAGACTTTTTATATTAGATAGCACAAATGTATGTCTGTAGTCTGTGCTGCAAAAAATCAGAGTTTTACAATTTTGGGATGCCTTCTACAATGTATTCATAAGTGTTTGGCCAACCAATGGTAGATTTTTGCATAAGACCCAACAGCCCAGGGATGTAGAGGAATATTTGCAAATAAGCCAGTTTGGTGTAGTGATTAAGGCGTCAGGCTAGAAACAAGGAGATTGTGAGTTCTAGTTCCACTTAGGCACAAAGCCAGTCTGGGTGACTTTGGGCCAGTCACTTTTCTCAATCCTAGGAAGAAGGGAATGGCAGACCACTTCCCAAAAAAGCTGCCAAGGAAGCAAGGGAGCAGTTGCCAGTAGTCAAAACTGACTTTCAGGCACAGCTTTATTTTGTTAATACAGGAGAATTACATGCTCACTATGGCAAGTTACTATTTGATAACCAATTGACCATCTTCATTCTTGTTCCTGCACACAGCATTCATAATTGTCAGCCTCTTGGCTCCACAGATTTCTAGCTAGATTGTCAGGAAATCAATCCAACTAGGAAATCTCCCCCTTAACCCAGTGTTTCTCAACCTTGGCAACTTTAAGATATTTGGACTTCAACTCCCAGAATTCCCCAGCCAGCATGGCTGGCTGGGGAATTCTGAGAGCTGAAGTCCACGTATTTATTTTATTTATTTATATCTTAAAGTTGCTAAGGTTGAGAAACTTTGCCTTAACCTAAGACATTTCCAAAGAAAAGGCCCGGCTTGAACAGTACTAAGTTTAATATCTTTCTCAGTGCTTAATCACAGGCATTTAATATTTTCCCTTTCCATTCTGGTTTCTAGCTCAGAGGTTGTGGTTGCTCTGCTCGGCTATTTTTCCTTAATCCTACTTCTTCACACTACTGAAGTTTCATGCATCATTCGGAGGAGTTTTTCCTGGTGGTCCAAATCATTCTGCAGTCTGGTCCAACTGTTCATGTGAAGCATCATTTAGAGGCGTGTCATGCACAGCTGACCAGAGATGTTTTGCTGCCAGAGGCAAAAGCAAAACGTGGTACCTCTGCAGTCAAGGTGTAAAACAACATGAAGTAGAAATCCTTCCCCCAAGAAAACAATGCTGTCCATTCATCACCCCCCAAAACTTGTGGTTCTGATGCAAACACCTTTGAGGATACACACTGCCATCTCTATTTTGAATTATTTTGACTTTGTACTTGTAAACCTACTGGGGACCTCTTGTACATTTTCTTGGGTGTAGTTTTCTTATGCATGTAGTTTCTTCTTCTACCCTGCCCTCAGTGGTTACCTTGGTTAGATATCACAATATTCCAATAGCATTTGCATATGCTCAGACAAGAAGGCTGAGTCTGTGACACACACATTGCTAGGTGGCCACTAGTGTCTTGATCTAACTGAACCACTGAGTAAGCTTTACCAGCTATCCCAGCAGTTATTGATCAGCTACTGAAAGATCAGCTTCCTGACAGAAGAACGTCCCGAAGACCTTCCCTAAATGCTAAGAAGGTCTCAAAGTTCTTAACTGTAGCGATGACTGCGAGAAGCCAGTGAGTTTGCTCTACAACCAGCTAAATCCAGGTTCTTCTCGCTTTTCCATCCCTCCCTCACACATCAGTTGATTGTTTCCCACCAATCTGTGGAAACAACATTGATGCATTTCACAACATTTTTACCCTTTGCTGAGTTTGATTTACTAGCATTATATTGGTAAGTCATTACGGTGGTGCTCATGTTGTACACTAAACACTGCTGCTTTTCGCTTCATTTTAATTACTGCAAATTTCATATATATATATATATATATATATATATATATATATATATATTTACTTTCTGTACATCTTATGTCCTGTCATTTTGCTTAATTACCCAGTTCCATCAGCTTGAACTGCCGCAAGAGGGGAGTGGCTCTGTCTTGTTGCTCCCCAGTCTGCGTGGTGCCCTCACAATAGGCTGAGTTATGCACGCCATGGATAGCACCAGGCCAGTGGGGATCAGATGGAAAACTTGACAGAGGAATATATTAAAGTTGCATCCATTTGTTTTAAAATAGCTGCAGACTAATAGCAAAAGATGCAGTGTGGAAATGACAGCCTCCAGTGTGAGAATATGTGTTGTGGCATTCATTAGCACATCATTAAGCAGGATTCATATAAGTTAGAATACAAATGGGCAATACATGGAGGATTTCTGTTTCCCTCCCACCTCCAAGCTAGTTTGCATTTATATAAACTGTTTTTGTTTGTTTGTTTTATACCGAAAAAGGTGAATTTAATTTGCTAGGAGAAAGATTTTGTGTCCCCCAACTCAGATGCTAATTTCAAAACAAACCACACTTTGAGAATAATCTGTCTGTTTACTTGACTTTAACCCTACTGTATGCTAGCAATAGAGCTGTGGTTTAACTTCTTCACATTTCCTCAGTGATTTGCAGATTTCCAAGAGAGATATTTTCAGGGTAACAAGAGGGACTGGGCAGATCACATCTCAGTTAATGGACGGCAAAGGCATGACTTAGCACCAGGAATTAGTAGAATATTTCAGTTACCTTGTGAGAGAACTTTCAATTCAAAGGCTAGAACCAATTACTTTAGGGATATCAGGAAAATCTAAGAGTCAGTTATTAACCTTTGGTTTGAAAATAACAACAAAGTCTGATACAAAGTGCATCCTTTGTTTTGGCAATGGCAAAATATCACCAGCTTTTTTGACCTGCATGTAGTTGACTCAAATTAACACCTTGAGCAACACAATGTGGTAGAATTCTTAATTTTATTGGCTAATAGAGGTGCTGTAGTTTCATAACTTTATGTTGGTTAATACTGAATTTTAGTATATATAGATACAAATACACAACTCTTCCAACTACCACACAAGAACCTTGATATTACCTGCTAGCAAAATTTGGTTTATTGTTTATGTGTTTATTTTATTAATCTCATTTATATGGCCACCCATCAACCAAGAAACTCTAGGTAGTGAACAAAATAAAAACAAGGGACTCCATTCCATTTAATTCCAATAGCCAACACTGCCCCCCCAAAACCCAAATAAAACCACACTGATGCTCAGTAAAATCACAAAACCACTAAACTAGGTGTATGTGATTAGTGGTTGCCCCAATACCTGAAAGCATACAGTACAACAATTGGGCCCAATCATGGAAAGAGAGCTGCCCAAGATACAGAGAGAAAGAGGCATTTGTAACCACGCTGCAGATGTTTGATGGATCATGGAACATGAATTTCAGAAGAATATATATTTATGCTTCATCAACTATAGCAAAGCCTTTGCGCTGAACATCAAAAATTATGGTACTACCCAAAAGAAATGCGTGTTCCAGAACATTGATTCAGTTAATAAAATCATTGTACAACAAGCAAGAATCCACTGTCAGAACAACTTATGGAGACACAGATTGGTTCAAGATCAGAAAAGATATAGCAGGATTGTATTCTATCCCATTCTTATTCAGTTTACATATAAAGGCAGTTTTGAGGAACTTGAACTTAAACCAGTTGGAATTTGGAATAAAAATCAGTGGCAGAAACATTAACAATCATGACATATGCAGATGGCACCACTCTACTGGTAGAAAATGAAGAGATATCAAACAACCTATCTTAAAATCAAGGCAGAAACATGAAAAAGTTGGATTGCATCTAAACATCAGGAAGACTAAAGTAACGACAACAGCTGGAAATGACAATTTCAAGATAAAACTCAGCAATGAAGAAATTGAATCAGTCTAGGACTTTATTTTCTGGAGTTCCAAAAGTCACTGAGCAGGAAGCATTGGACCTGAAATTAAACACACAATATCATTTAGGTGCACTGCAATGACTAGCATGAAGAAGATCCGGGAAAGCAAGGACATTAGTCTTTATACCAAGTGCAAAATAATAAATACTACTGCTTTTCCTTTAACTATCTATGGTTGTGAAAGTTGACAATATAAGAGCAGACTCCTTTGAAGTATGGATTTGGAGACCGCTACTGTGAGTACTTTGGACAGCAAAAATAATGAACAAGGAGATTTTAGATCACATTAAGCTAGATATATTACTAGAAACTAAGATCACCAAGCTAAGCCTGTCTTATTTTGGTTATATCATGCATTCAAATTCCTTAGAAAAATCAGTTATGCAAATAATGGAAGTGCTACAAAACAAGGCCAGCAATGAGCATGTTGGATAGATACCATCAAACAAGATACTTGTTTAAAATTAGAAACAATAAACAAAGTTGTGAAACATTGGAAAGAATGGAAAGAGCTAATCCGTAAAGACTCTGAAAATTGGGTGTGACTAAACAGATGAAAGAGAGAAGTTCTCCATTGGCTAACCTATAAATTCAGCTGTTATGAAGACTTCTAACTAATTCTTCTGCCATGTTTTAAAGGGTTAAGGGGAAAATCATGATTTGAGGTTTATTCAACATATATAGCTATTTTGCTTTAACTGCATTGTTACTGCTCTACTGTTTGCCTCTCAGCATGCTTTGGAAGTAGGGTAGAAACAGTGGCATACTTAGCAACAGCCAGAGCGGATCATTTTTTGGCATCCTCTTCTCTATACAACAAAATTATTTTCAATATTAATCCTGAAATGAAACGAATTAATAACGGCCAGAAAAGAAACACAGACAGTGAAAATGTTCTTTTATTGAACATTGTGCGTATGTGTGTGTGTGTGTGTGTATAATCATGCCAGTAAAATAAATAAATAATAAAATAAAATATTACAGTACAAAAAAGGAAAAGAAGTAAGGTATTAATACACCACTGCCAGCCAGCCCTGCTCCAAGCCACCCCACTGCCAAGCCACCCCACTTCCCTGGTACCTCCAATCCAAAGAAGAAAACAGCCATTGTCAGATGATTTTCTACACTGCCATCCACTCTCCCATGGCCACCTCTGAATTGCATCATGAGGCCCCTGAAGCAGTGCAGGCTCCATCTCAATCAGTGCACTTGCACTGCCAACCCCCAAATAGCTGACTGATATGCCAACAATGGTGACCCAACTCCACCTCTGCAGCTGAACCTCCAGATGACCACCTCATCATCTTTGGCAGCATCCCCTTCTTGCCTGCCCCTGGAACAGACCATCCCACCACCCCACCCGTGATACACCACTGGGTAGAAACGCCATAAAAAATAAACAGATGAAGTCATTAGATAGCTACACATTTGTATGCTTATTGTATTATTGTTGTCAGCCTGAATCTATCCACTGCTGTGGTCTGTAATCCACCCCACTGCTTCAGTGCAGATTTGTAGAGAGATGCTTTTCAGCTTCCCTGTCTAGAACTGAGAAAGAAAGTGACTGGCCCAAGGTCACCCAGCTGACTTCCATGCCAAAGAGGGGAGGACTGGAACTCACAGTCTCCCAGCTTGTAGTCCAGCACCTTTAATCCCTACACCAAATTAGCTCACTACCCCACACTACACTACATTACCACTACATTACTAATCAACCAAATAAGCATTGTGGTGAAACTCAAAACTATCTCCAAGTTAAGGGTTTGGGGCTGCTATGAACGTCCTTTCAGGAGGCCCTTGCAATCCCATGACTGCGATTATAGGATTTTAGTGGATTTTTTTCCCCTTGAATTTCACCATACCACGGAACGATATTTGGCCAGACCTGAAGATCCTTTTATCTATTTCGCCAACAGGAAAGGCTATCTAACCAGATAAAAGAAAATCACATGCTCGTCCTACCATTCTGCTTTCCCCCACCGCATAGTCTTTCTTCGTGCAATACTGTTAAATTCAAGCTAAAGGGAACTATCAGAGAACTTTTGAAAAGGGAGCATACCTGGGCCCCCACAGTCCATTTATCACTAGCCAATATAGACTTTAACCAAGTAGGCAAGTGTTTGTTTTAAAAACAGAAACAAAGCCGTACTGCTAACATAAAGCAGAGATTTCTGTAATAAGAAAAGAAGTGCTAGCTTAGTCAAACGTTATACTCTAGAGACAAATGAAATGTGAATTGCTAATACTCTCCCCAAGTTAAGAAAATTAAAGTTCCAAAGCTCAGAGTTTTCTGCAGAGTTTTCTGCTCAGAGAAAAATAGCTTCTTATTTATATTATTTATTAACTATATTTTTATCTCACTTTCTGACCAAGACCGCTTTTTATTTCCCTGAGGGCATTTTATACCAGTCCTTTTTGGGAACAGCAAGAACTTCTACCTTAGCAAGCAAATAGAATGAAAAACAGCAGATACTGCTACAGAATGAAGAAGCAGCTTTGTGTCTGATTTCTAATTACTCAGCAAATGGAAAGGTAAAATTGGCTAAGCTTCCAATCAAGGCTTTTATGGGGCAATTGTCCCATCTCATCTGCATATTTTGGGTGATTATGCAGATTGTCTTGGGCCTCGACTTGCCTTGTTTTTCTTGGGTTTTAATGGAAAGCTTGGGTTTTGCCTGGTTTTACTAGTTCATCGCCCAGAGTTTCCTTGGATAGATGGGCAGCCATATATATTAGATTAAAAAATAAAATGGGAGAAAAACTTTCCATTCTGAGACACTTTTGTGTTGTCCCACGACTTTGTTTAGTTTTGCTTTCTTATGAAAAACTAAACATCTTTTCAGGAGGAAAAAGTGAAATAATAGCAGCACAACATCTTCAGGCTTTCATTTATTTATTTATTTATTTATTTATTTATTTAATTATTTGATTAATTAATTAATTTGTATGTCGCCCATCTCCTCTGGTGGCATACAATTTTTTTTTTTTTGGTCCATAAAACATTTCTAGTGACACTAATAGTACCACCAGAAACACCCTCTTTCATAAGGTATTTTTGGCCTAGTCAATTTAGTTTTCAAAACATTTTTGAATAGCAAAGCATCGTTGGAAGTTGTTTTTTCCCGCCGAAGAATGGTTCTGATATGGACATACATGTTATTTTAAACATTGAAATGCCAAAATCCTCATTTAAAACACAGTGAACACACTTTATAAACCTGATCTAAAAGGTGTAGTGATGAGAAAGGTATCACCGTGTAGCCACCTGACTCTGCTCTATTAATTTTCCAGATGAAGTGGGTGAAAACATGGCCATCCGTTGTCAGGGTTGGGTTGGTAACTGGAAAATTCCTGCCCAACTTGGGAGATTTATCTGGATGGGAAGGTAGGAATGAGAGAACGTAAAGAAGCATCTGTCATCAATGGAGAAATGAAGGGGAGAGATAAGAGGAAATCCAACTCGCCTCTTTATAAGCACTATATAATATAGTGATCCCCTCTATAAAGTTACAAAAAGTGACCAGGTATAAATTCTAAATTACTATTCCTGCTCCATCACAGACTATCACCTGTCATGGCTATCATTACTAATATATAATAAAGATACCATTTCAAGCTGTCACTGTGTGGATCTTGGTCTCTGGGGAGCCTCACAACTACAGTTCCACTGTTGCTCCTTCAGCCCATTCATCCTGCAGTGTTGCTTTTTGTCATTCTTCACCTTTGATGTGGCACACCTGAAAACCAACTTGACAAAACTTGTGAGAAAAGGTCAGGGAGGGACAAAAAAATTGTATAGACAAAAGCAATTGCAAAAGCTCTTCTTGGGGATGAATGGGGGATTTAACACATAATAGTCAGAGCACATGAAGTAAGATAAGACTTTAGCAGGAGTCATAGCCTGGATCTATTTCATGCTGTATCCTGATTTCCAAATTGGCCAGTGTCATGCACTGAACATTCTTCTATTCTCGATATCCCTCTTATACAGCTATGAAATAGATAGTCTGAAATATATATTCTTGAGATTATCAGTACTGCTTGGGAAAGTGACAAAACTCCTTTCCGTAATTTTGTTCAGCAGCAGAGCTAGTGAAATTGTCAACCAATTAACACATTACCCAAAATATATATTGGACTAAACATTGTTGATTACGTGGTATGAAGAAAATATATCACAAGGACTTATCTGAAGACAACCGCCCAAAGTATATTGCATAACTTTTTAAAAAGGCCTGTGTTTAATTAATTAATCAATCAATTAATTAAATTTATATGCCACCCATCTCTATTTCTAGTAAAATATCCTGAGTTCTCTAAGATTGTCAGCCTACTAGTGTGATGTTTTACAGCCAAGTATTGTGAACATACATAGCAATAGTAATTGGGTACATGGGACCCAAAATCCTTGGTATTATACAGCAGAGCAAAAAATTTTAATCTTTAGGGGACACTCTAAAGATTAACCTAGAAAGCTACTCTCTACTAAATCAGTTTATTAGTTTACCTAGCCCAGTATTGTCATTACTGAATGGCAGAGACACTATTACAAGCAATTTCCTCAGGTTTCTCAGGGAGTTGCCAGCAACTGAATCTGGGAGCTAAGGATGTGAACTTCCAAAAAGCAGATTTAATGGGCTACAGTCCACTGTATCAGATACAAGCATAGTAACTTTTTGTAGTTGTTGGTATCATCTACAAAGTATGACTTATCAATAGCAGCTTCTTGTGTTCACATTGACCACAGACCAACCCTGATAAATGGAGAATTCATCACCGGGGAGTATTGGGACATTCTGAATTGCAGGGGAGCAAATTCTACCACCATTAACACCTATTTTTGTTCAATGGATTTCTTTTTCTTAAACTTCATAGGTTATTGGTACTGTGCTCAAATATAATTTATAAGAAATAAGGTAAAGAATGGTCAGGACACGGTTGGCTTTTCAAATGAATTTTCTCAAATGTTAACTTCTTGTCGCTGAATACAGATCTCTGGAAAAAATGTAGTACTATAGTTTTAATTTGTCAAAGCTAATCTCCCCTCTAAACCCCAAACTTTGTGATCGCAATTTTGCATGGAAAGAAGCATTCAGTCATCCAGCCTAATTCAGGTCAGGATTATTTATTTATTTACTTGATTGAACCAAACTTGAAAGGAAAGGCGGGAAGATGCTCTGAAAGACCCGCTGATTATAGACAATTGACATGGATTTCAGATAGTTACACGACACAAGTGAAATACCAGCTTACTCAAATGCCAGATTAAAAACACTGACATTTAACACATCATGTTTGTATGACTTCTGCCTACTTCATTACCTAACAGGCATATCGAAGCTGAGTATAAATAACACGATTTTGCATCTTTCAATTCCTGTGCTGCACACTTGACTGGCGCCATCTTTTATCAAAATCCAATTCAAAGTCTTTGGAGGAAAGCTCCTGAAGATACCTTATCTGGTTTTTGAATGGAAATTGTCAGCTGCAAACACCAGCCATTTCCAATCTACCTATCCAGAGATGGGCGCAGAATGGTGTTTTTTAACAGCAATGTGCCTCAGGAATATAAATAAATCATCTTGCCTGTTAATGGGTTTTTCCCCTACCTCAGTGTCATGAAATATTACTGATATGTACAATCTTCAGACCTTGTACTATCGAATGATGTGTGTCAAGAACAGTGTAAATTGTTCATGATTATATTATAAGAGGTGACTCCACTGCAAAAAAGAAGGAAAGAAAAGGAAAGATAAAAACATCAAATTTCCCCCAACAATTATTTGAAATGTTGTTTTTCTATATTCACTTAATATTCAGTTTAAAAATTTAATGCTGAATGATCCTTAATTGCAATATGTGATAGCTCATTTCGATATGTGATGTTTGACAGTGCTTGGTAGTTAGTTGAAAAAAATTATAGTGTATTATTTGATGGTTTATTGTGGTTGACAAGCAGTTCCTATTCCATATTTGATTGTATTTGACTGCTGGCGTATTACCATTTTCTAGTATTTGACAGCTGATATGCAATGCTATTTAGTAATTAGGAATACTTTGCAAATTAAATGCATTAATTATTTGATAGGGCTGTGCAAGCTTCAAAAATTATCAGGAAGAAGTGTCTGATCGTTCCATGAGTACAGCACCTCTCTGCTGTGTATTAAAGCAGAATCTTTTTCAGGTTTTCATGCAAGCCAACATCACCGTTTTTTCCCTAGAAAGCCTGAAGAAAATGAATTAAAGCTGCTTTAATGAATAACAGAGAGGTATTTTGCTCAAATGAAGATTGAAACACTTTTAAACCATTTTCATTTGATATTTAACTATATTTACAATTGCTTTTTCATAATAATTCAGCCTTGACATCCAATCATATTAAAGGCCTCATATTTATATTTTTGAACTAAAATCCACGTAAATATTGTTTCACCTTACCTTCTGATTCTTTTTTGTTTTGTTTTATTGTGTATATTGTGAGCCTGTCAGTAAGGACTATTCTATTTTTATATCTTATGTGATACTATTACTATACCCACTAGTCATACAAATACAGTTTATAGTGGTCAAATGCCTAGAACTAAGAATTTCTGTGTTGGTCAAATCTCTAGCCCAGTGTTTCTCAACTTTGGCAACTTGAAGATGGGTGGACTTCAACTTCCAGATCCCCCCAGTCAGCATGCTGGCTGTGGAATTCTGGGAGTAGAGGTCCACCCACCTTCAAGTTGCCAAAGTTGGGAAACACTGCTCTAGCATAATAGCAGGGCCGTAGAAGTCATTTGACAGGATACTTTGACGGGATACTTAACCTGAATGAAGAGTCTGCTGACGAGTTGCACAGTCCTAATAAACAGTTCGGATACAAATAGTGTATATATATCATTGCTATTACCAAACTGTCCTGAGTAGTGAACTGTTGAAAAAGTAGATCGGAAATTAAGCTATGAAATTGCACAGCACAACGTAGGCCTTTGTGAACACACAGTTTCAGCCAGATTGATAAATATTAGATTCAGAGAATACCTTGGAAAAATAAGTGCCTGCCGTTTAACATGCATTTATCAAGTAACTTGGACACAAAACTATATTTGAGCCTTACTTATGTTTAATTCTTAGGGTTTGGTTTAACATCTGATTGCTGTAGCTATCTTTATTTTGGGGGAGTAAGTTATCCTGAAATAACAGGATTAGTGGTCCAAAACTAGCTCTGTAAAGCTAAGAATAAAATCCCATTTTTCATCATTTGGAAAAGCCCACAGAGAATTTTTTTGAGCTGTTCTTATTGATTTCTCTTATGCAGATCAAATTCATATCCTCCCAGTGGAACAGATGGGCACAGAAGATTCTCCCATCTTCTCCCTCAAGACAGATCATAGCTTGTACTGTTAGGATGTTAAGACTTTTCACTCTATTCCAACATGCCCTTTCCCATGGCTTCAGATTTAATCAGATATTATACATATGGTCTAATGTTTGGTAAAATTAAGTGACGTTATGCTGTAAAGAGCATTGAACCAACCCCAACAAAAGCTGCTTCAGAGATTCCATTCATTTAAAATCAATATAATTTTAAAGGCTTCTTGACTTCCGGTGACATGGAAACTAAGCAGCTGCCTGTTTGATCCTCTCCTCTTCCTCCAGTGAGAAATCTTTTGGCCATATTGGAATGTAAATTTAGATTTGAGACTAAATTTAATGAGACTCATGAGTACCAAGCTCTTTGGAAAAATTCTGCTTTGAAAATCAGTGGTAAATCATTTTATTGGAAAACTTGGGTGGAAACTCGGAGCGTGACTTTAAATCAACTACTATGTAATGACTCTTTTAAGGATTTTTCTGACTTCAAATTGAACTTGGTTTTCCCAGTTTGCAACAGTGGAGGTATCTTCAGCTTAAGTGTGCTCTAATGGATTAATATGGACCAGATATTTGGCTGCCTCAGAGGCTCCTGAGTTGCTTTCTTAATTGATGAAATCTATGACAGAAATAAAACCTATAACATATCTCTAGCAAAGGCTCCAGAATATTTTTATAGTGGACATTTCTGGGATATTTCAGACATGGACTTAAGAACTGGAATTTCTGATAAAGCCACATCAACAGCTTCATGTCCTTAAACATGTTAAAATGGGATCTACAAATTTGAGATTGAGATTGATTCATCAAAAAGACTGTATTCAGGGTGTATTGGACTACCCAAAGAATGTATTTTTAAGGATGGACATCAGATTTCCTGTGTTGGAGGTTTAAAACATTTGATGGCTCACTGACCCATATGCTACGGGCATATGATAATTTAGCAGCTTTTGGGGATAGTGTATTAATGTGAGTTAATAGATTTATTGGACAATCTTTAAATGTTAAAGATGTTAATGTAATGTTGAATTATATACCAAAGCTCTGGAATTTGACTATTTATCAGGAATTGTGGTTGAACTGAGCATGGGGGATAGCAAAAAGAATTATATTAAGTATTTGGAAAAGTGATATTATTCCAGATGTCAAGGAATAGCTGTCAGAAATGTGTGATTTATCTATTTTGGAAAAGGCAATATTCTCTACTAATCAACAGATGCAGCAAGATTTGTTAACAATGGCAGAGATTCTGTGATATTTTACAATAATATCTTGTATTGTTCAGATTATAGTAGTGAATTCATTGGTAAATCAGTGACTATTGACAAGTATAAAATATAAGATAGTTTCCCCCCCTTTTTTTTCTCTTCTTAGTTTGTATTTTTAGTTTGAACTTTTATTTTTTTTCCAATTTTTTCTTTAAGAGTAGTTATTGTTCTGAAAAAAATAATAAAGATTATATTTTAAAAATGTCAGATTCACATCAGGATTGTTTGGGTATATGTACATCTTCTTTCCTTCTCATTTGCTAGATATATATGGAATGTGCAAAACCCAGCCCAAGCA
Organism: Python bivittatus; assembly: GCF_059951505.1. NCBI lineage: Eukaryota > Metazoa > Chordata > Lepidosauria > Squamata > Pythonidae > Python > Python bivittatus. The sequence continues at coordinate 890,197 of NW_028277108.1, forward strand.
AAAGTGTTAGCATTCTTGACTTGAGTTCCACAGCAACCCAATTGCTTGTACCCTGTTTTGATCTGGCTCTGTAGGTGTCCATAATCCCCCCTCTGCACTTACTGTATGAATGTTGGCATCACTGCTGTTTTCTTGAAAGCCCCTGCTCAGCAAATGATTATACTGTCCTCTCAGTGTAGAAGTCACAGCCCAGAGCATTAAGAATAAAAAGGTTTTCTGCCTCTGCCTTATTTGGAAAAATAAAATGCATGAAAAAAGAAGAAATACTTTGTCACCAGCATTTTTTACTATTATCTTGATTACCCTAAACTAGATGGTCTCATTCTTGTTGCTTTTCCCAATCTATCTGGGCACAAAAGTACAATACACAGTGTGAGATAAGACATTATTGGAAAACACTGGTTCATCATGTTGATGTATGAAAACAACTATTTAAAAGTAGGCAGCTTGATTTTGTACATAGTTTGCTGAAATATTATTACTGTCATGTTCCCATAACATTACATTTGTTCCAAAAGTCTTTTATACTGTGTCATTTTGAAAAATGGATGCCCTTAAATTTTGAAGCTTCTAGCACTAAGGAACATGATTAAGACAGGAAGACTATAATGGAGGGCTTGTAAAAATACAGGCCAGGACTTGGTCTTAAGTCTTAGAAGAATCCTAAATAACAGTTAAAGAATATTTTTTAAAGTTGTGGATAACACTTAAAAACCTGGGTGTGCTGGGCCACCTTATTTGCCAACTGAATGATGATCAAAAAGCAACAGTTAGAATGAATAGGAATAACTCAGTGGTTTAGAATTGGAAACAGAGTCACCAAGGTTGTATGCTCTCACCTTATTTAATTTACATGCAGAATATTTAATGAAAAATGCTGGACAGAAGAAATAGAAATTGGAATTAAAATTATTTAGAGTAATATCATTAACGTCAGATTTGTTGATGATACTTTGATGGGTGGAAGTGAGGAAGACTTAGGAAATCTCTCATTGAAGGTGAAAGAAGAGGTGCAAAAGCTTGTCTGCTGTTCAATATTAGAAAAACAATTATATCAATAGGCAATTGATATACAAACAGGTGAAGGAGAAGTTGAAGGAGTAACAGACTATTTTTTTAGGCTCCAAAATTCACACCGATGATGACTGTGAGCGTGTAAAAAAGAGAGATCCTCTATTTGGGAGAAAGATTATTACAGATCTAGACAAAATATTAAAGTGCAAAGATACCTTACTAACAACCAAGTCCTTATTGTTAAAACCATGATTTTCCAGTTGTAACACATGGCTGTGTAGGTTGAATTATCAGAAAGGCTGAATGAAGAAAAATGGATGCCTTTGAATTGCAGTATTGGAGAAAAATATTGAGAAGAAGAGCACATAATTCAATGTTAGATAAAGTGAAACTGAACTGTTCACTGGAACCAATAATAATGAAACTAAAGCTTAAATATTTTGGACACAACATGCAACATGCAAAGGCAGGTGTCACTGGAATAGCAATAAAAAAAGACTGTCAGTGGACAGTTACATACAGACCATCCTGATGTCCCTTTGGTCATAAAGAATTGGAAACAACTGAATCACTGAGCAATAATTTTTAAAATAGGGAAATTGCACAGAAGGAATATAAGAGGAATCTATAATGAGTCTTCCTATAAATGGATGGGTGAGGCACGATTCAGATAAAGGAATGGACCATATTAAGATCTAATAATTGGAATTGTTTTTTCTATCATGGATGTCTATTTGTTATTTCACTTTTAATCTATTGCCAGACCTTGGCTGTTCCTTTAATTCAATGTTTTTCAAACTTGGGAACTTAAAGATGTGTGGACTTCAGCTCTCAGAATTCTCCAGCCAGCATGCTGGCTGGGGAATTCTGGGAATTGAAGTCCACACATCTTAAGTTCCCAAGTTTGAAAAACACTGTTCTAATTGGAAACGTTTATCCATACCTTCCTCACCTCTTGCCTCTTCCCTTTTCTCTGGTTTTTCATTTTTTCACCTTCACCTACTCACAACTTCCTGCAAAAAATGCAACACATGATAAACTCTATTTTACAGACTGGAAAGATACAGGACAGTTGGGTAGAAGCTAATGTAGCATTAATGCCTAAAAAAGGTCAAGATTTGACCTCACGAAAAAATTACTGCCTGAAACCATTACTGAATAATGATTATAAGTTATTTACCATGATTTTAGCTGAGAGAATGAAGCTAGTTTTAGAGAACTTTATTTATGAGATCAGTGTGGGTTTTTACCTAAAAGACAGCTAAGGGACAATTTTAGAAATGTATTGGATATTTTGGAATACTTGGAACAACATAATGAAAAACAAGCAGCATTGATTTTTCTTGATGTGGAAAAGGCCTTTGACAACTTGAACTGGACTTTCTTGTTTAAAATTTTGGAGGATATGGATTTTGGTGAGAATTTTATGAAATGGGTAAAATCGATTGACACTTCACAAAAAGCACAGATAATTGTGAATGAGGAATTAACAAAACCTTATGAGATACAGAAAGGGACTAGACAAGGATGTCCCTTGTCACCATTGCTATCTCTTTTAGCTTTGGAAGTATTGAGCAGAGAGATAAGGCGAGATGAGAGAATTACTGGAGTGAAGATTAAAAGAGAAACTTATAAACTATTGGTGTTTGCTGACAACCTGGTGATAATTTTGGAAGATCTTCCGGAAGGAATAGAAATTTATTTATTTATTTATTTATTTATTTAATTAATTAATTAATTATTATCATTAAATTTGTATGACACCCATCTCCCCCAATGGGTGACTCTGGGTGGCTCACAATTAAAGATCAAAAGCCCATTAAAAATTAAAATATTATTTTAAATATTTGAATGGAAAAACTAACAAACTTTGAGGTTTTAGCTGGCTTGAAAATTAACAACAAAAGACAAAGATGTTAACAAAGATATGAACATTGAAAAACAAATGGAATTGATGGGAAAAAAATGGTTTTAAGATTGAGAAAAAAGTGAAATATTGTGAGAGTTCAAGGTTCTCAGGAAGGAGGGGCTGCATTCCAGGAGAGGAAAGGTGACAAAAGACAATACAGTCCGCAGGAGTGTGGGAAGTGAAAGAGGTTCAGGACAGCGACTCCCTAGAATCTCCCAGGGTATATCCACTTGTTGCAGTGGTATAGATTTAGCCTGGCAAGATTCTGTCTATAAGGTATAAGCAAATAAAGGAACTTGACTCAACTGGACTGTTTCATCGTTGTACTTGGGCTGGGCCTGACAAATACTTGGGTATCACTATGATTAATATGAATTTTATGTTATACCAGAATAATTATGTTAAGACATGGAATGAAATTAAAAAGGACATATTAAGATGGGAGAAATTATAATTGTAATTGTTGGGGAGAATTTCTGTAATAAAAATGAATGCTTTGCCAAGAATGATGTTTTTGTTTCAAACAATACCTGTTCTGACAACTGATGTACCATTTAAACAATGGCAGAAAGACATATCTAAGTTTGTATAGCAAGGGGGGAAAAAACCAAAAGTTAAATATAAAATACTTCAAGATGCAAAGGAACGAGGAGGATTGGGACTGCTTGATTTGAAATTGTATTTTGCAGTGCAGTGCTTAGTTTGGATGAAAAAGTGGGTTTTGCTGAGAAATAAAAGAATTTCAGAATCAGAAGAGCATGATCTGACATTCGTATGGCATGGTTTTCCATGATACGATAAGGTTAATGTATATTTTAAGAATCATTATATTAGAAGTGCCATATTGAGAATACGGAACAGATATAAACCCAGACTGTGCCCGAAAATTCCTTTATGGGTCTCAGAACAAGAAGCATTTTACAGGAAAGAAACAGTAAGTAAAGGAAAAATGGTTAACTTATTGAGAGTTGTTAGAACAGGAACATGGAGAATATCAGATGAAATCAAAACAGCAATTGCCTGCAGAGAGATTTAGTTTTCAATGGTTTTCACATGCATGGTTAAGAGAAAGATTTAAGGTAGATAATATGACATTTGGAATTAAGCAGCAGAAGATAAAATCTGAAGCTGAGCTATGTACAAATGATGAACATGTAACTACTAAAATGTATAAACTTTTATTAAAATTTGAAATGGAAGAACAAGTGAAAGACTATGATAAAATGGGCTAAGAACTTTGGACACAATATACTGATGGAGCAGTGGAAACATATGTGGTTAAAAGGATTGAAATTCACATTATGCTATAAACTAAAAGAGAATTTTTATAAAATGATGTACTGTTGGTATATGACTCCAGACAAATGTATAAAGTTACTTCAAATTTATGTTGGAAATATGGACAACTATGAAGGGTCATTTTATCATGCCTGGTGGACTTGTAAAAAAATCAGAAATTTCTGGCTTCAAATACAGATAATGATACAAAGGATTTTAAAGATCAACATTCAATTGAAACCAGAACTTTTTTTTGCTGGGATTAATGGACAGCCAATTAGAAGACAGCCATGGAAGATTGTTCTTATATATGATTACTGCTGTGAGACTGTGATATGCACAAAAATGGAAAGACTCTGAAAAACCCACAATGGAGGAATGGCAGGTGAAGATGACAGAACTAGCAGAGATGGCAAAATTAACTAGAGAAAGATCAACCAGTACATTTATCAGTGACTGGAAACCCTTTATGGACTTTTTGCTGGAAAAAAGAGAAAAATGAACTTGATGTAACTTCAGAGCGAGAGGGCAAAATATAAATGTATTTATAACCGCTGTCAAGAAGATCAAAAGCCATTTCTTTATAATATTTCTTTTGCCCTTCTTTCTCTTTTTATTTCCCTTTTTCTATTCTTTTTTCACTATCTACCATTTTTTCTTTATCACCTTTATTTTCTTTTATGATTTTTACTTTGTTAAAAATGTCATCAATAAAAATTATTCAAAAAAAAAAACTTCCTGCAAAAAATATTCACCTCACTTGTCATGTATACCCCATGACTCCATTCCTTACATGTCTTTACTGGATTCACGTCTGCTCTAATACAAACCTCCTGTCCTTCCCTCCAAAGTCCTTCATTATCTTCAGAGCTTTGCCCTTTCTTATCTCTTTGAATTTCCATTCTGAACAAATGTCTTCCTATGTCTTTCGCAGATCTAGTTCTACCAAATTTTGTTCAGCCTTTTCTTTGATATAACACCCATTTCCCTTATCATTGTTCATGCCTAGAATGTTTTTATGTGACCATCTCCCTTTTTCCTTAAGTACCTCTTAAAATATCCATCCCCATCTCCTTGAAATCTTCGCACTAATGTCTACATTTACTGTAACTATATCAAAGTGTGTGCCATTGAAATAATAAATTATTCTTCCTCTGCTTATTCATACCTCCATTCTTCCACCCTCTCTACTTTTACCTTGTGCTTTTTTTAAATTAGAAACCCAGTGGGACAGGTGCTTGTCATATTTATACCTACAGTGTGGTGAAACAAACCCTAACAATTGAGGATTATATTTTTCACAGGATGTGGCAAGCTTTTCCATTTATCTGAATATAGGAAATGAAATCTCAGAACTAAAACAGCTTTTTTTAAATTTAAAAAAAAAAAACTTGGTACAAATGTATACTTCTTTAAGCCTTTTTGCTCCAAGTAAGAATAAACTGAGTCAGGTTCTACCTAAACAGAATTATCTTTTTTTAAAAAAAAAAGGAAATGGCTTTGGCAGGAAATAATGTGAATGACAACAGTGTTGAATATGACAATATGACCAATATGACAAGCTCTTAAGGACAAGGAACTTTCTCTTTCTCTTTCTTGTGATGGAGAAAAATATTGAAGCCTTGCACCCTTTTTAAACAAGGGCGCTATGTATTTGTGTCTAGGTGTATAAATACCAAGACAGTCCCTCTATACTGGCAATTTCCATAGGTGAACGGCATCTACAGAGAAGTGAAATGGTCAAGGAAACTTAAACGTTCCAATTTTGAAGTCCTGGGAAAATCCAGAAATATGAGAAGTTGCACCTAGAGAAAGGAACAGGGAGTGCCTAGAAAGGCCTCCTTGTTTACTTTCCTCACATGAATTGTGCTACTTGGTTTCCTCTCTGATTTCTCAGTGCGCGATTTATGTCAGTTCTCTTATAGTCCAAAGCTCTGGATGCATTGAATTAGCACCTCCGATGTGTTAATTTGTCCCACATCAGCAGCTATCAAACTTTCTATGGGCAGGAAGCTCTTTTTACCTCTACCTTCATACTGTATCAAAAGGCTTTACTTGGGTCTCACATTATTTTGTTTGAATCAATAATAATAATAATAATAATAATAATAATAATAATTTATTAAATGTATATGCCACCTGACTCCCAGTGACTCTGAGTGGTTTACAAATTGTTAAAAACATTTAAAAACAAGTAACAATACAAGAAACACAAAACAAACAAAGATGGCAAAGAAAACAAACTTGGATGGGAACAAGGAAAGGAAGAAAAGGGGCATCAGTTGTCCTCACCAAAGGCCTGGGTGAAGACCTACGTCTTTGGGCTCTTCAAAATACCAGTAGGGCGAAGAGCCAAGTCAAAGGGCCCTTCGAAATACCAGTAGGGTGGGGCCGTCTGAATCTTGGAGGAAACCTCATTCCAGAGGACAAGGCACACTTCTGGGGTCTTCCTAGACCCACAATGATCCATTCCTAAAGCTGGATAATGTGCAGAGAAAGATCAGTAGTGAGTATGTTGCTACCTTTCTGATTGTCTCATCTGCCATAGCCAGTCTTCTCCTGATAAACTCCCAGAACTCTTGAAGAACTCCAGATAAACTTCTGGAAAGTTGATTGTTTGAGAACCAGTTTTCTGTGCTTCCAGGAGTTTCTCTTTCTTCCTCTTTCCTTTGCCTATTGAACCCAATGAGCATTACCAGATGTAGATTCACATCACTCAAAGTAAATTGAGTCTCCTTTTGATGCCTGCAATTTCAAAGCATTAATGCTAAGTACAGGTAGTCCCTGGATTAAGAACGCCTGGGTTATAGATGATCCATAGTTAAGAACAGAGCCTTTTGTAGCAAAATTTGAGTTAAATACACAATGATTCAAGTTAAATACACAATAATTCAAATTCATTATACAATACTGTATTATACAATAATACTGTTCTGGCTTACATACAAATTCAATTTAAGGATTTAAGGGAATGGAACTCGTTCTTAAATTGGGACCACCTGTACTGACTTGCTAGTGCTACAGTAATGCAGTTTTAGTGTTGAAGCAGCTGCATTTTGCACTTGTGTTGCACAGGGTTGTCTTTACGACCACTGGAGGAGATGGTGGTTTTGCCCTGCCTTCTATCTCTTGGTCACCCAGCATGGTAGCTGGACAATAGCCAAAAACAGAACTGGCAAGACAGGAAATATCCTATAATGGTAGCAAGAGGGAACATTATCTTTGCAATTTACTTTTTTTTAGGGAGGGAATTTTTTAAAAAATATGCAGTCGGGAGAGTGGTGTGAAGCACTCACTTTCTGGCCAATAGCTGAGCACCAAGCAAGTTCAGATTGACAGTTCATATTGTAGAGTCCCCAGAAAGAAACTGGCCTGTTTTCTATCACCCTAAGTGAAGAAGATGGAACCATTCAATGAAGCTTTGCTTCATTTCAAGTGCGAATTCAGGTGACAAAAGTGCTTCATGATGTGGAAGACACGGGATTAGAAAGAAAATGTGGGACTTAGTTAACATTCCCAGGTCCAAAGACTATTCATGGCCGGCCAACAGATTACAGAGAAAGTGGACTGTCATGTAAAAGAATCTCTTTGATTTTGTTTCTGATGGTTATTTTCCAGAGGTTTGTAATCTTCTCTAATCCCTTCTCAACTCCACTGGACTTTTCAACTGTTCACCCCCTCTGCAGACTAAACTATATGTCCCAGGCTCTTTCAGATACCTCAAAGGTACACTGTTAACTTGAGTGACAAAATAGGAACAAGGCATTATTCTTGACTTGCTCAGTATTCTTGGCAAGATGGGCAGTACATAGAGTTGACCTCAGCAACAGGTTGCAAACTGACATTCATCCAATATTTTTAAGAGCCTCATTCTGACATTCTTTTGGAAAATCCAATTGACTTCTTATTGCAGGGTAGGCTACCTGATGCCTCCTGATGTTTTGGATTTCACCTACCATCAGTGCCAGCCAGCATAGTCAAATAATAAGAGAATATGAGAACTGTAGTCTAAGTTGCCTACATGGCCATACTATGAGAGGAGACATTAATAAGCATTAGACATATTCCTAGGCCATATATCATGCTGAGATCTGCCAATTACTCATCAGGACAGTCAGGCTTGAATTCATGAAAGTGAATTACTTAGGAAGTTCATCCAGGTGGCTTCAAAGCACCAGGTTAGTAGAAAATGCATTAAAGGCTGAAATATGCATCAGTATCTTTTGAACATGTAGGAAAATATTTCATACTCTGTGAAACTAACCATCTGACATAGCAGATACTTGTAGAACAGTATCTTTATGATTATAAAATTAGAGCCACAACATGCAGAAGCATGTCTACAATCTTGTTCTTGAGAGTACTGTTACCCATCTACCCATTCAACAGATTAAGTGATAAGAATTTTTTGTAACAACTCAACACAATTAAAGTTGAATGCTGTTAATAGTTCCAATAACCGTGACTATGATTTACATATCTGGAAAAAAGATGCAAAGCTGTCCATCCTTTAAATATTGAAGTGGACACAAATTGATGGTAGAGAGGCAGAAGATCAAGTTAGTTCCCTCCTGGATCAGATTGCTGAAATTCTGGGGAGGGAGACTTTAACTACACAGACAACTATTGGAAAACCAACTTGGCCAAGACAACAGTGTCCCCAAACATTCCTTAGTAGGCTTGTTGATTGTTTCATATGTGGAGTCCTCGGTGTGCTCTGAGCTTGGTTGTTTACTCGCAGACTTTTCATTACCCAACTAGGTAACATCATCAGTGATCAGCAGCAGCAGTGCATGAATGCAACATCATGTCTTCTGTTGGATTGTTTGATATTCCAGAAGCTTGAAGAAGAGAAAGAGGATTGATTCTCCTAGATCTGATTCTAAACACAGAAAAGAGATAGCTGAAGAAAAAAAGCAGTGGGAGAAAACACTTTAGGAGAAAGTGACCATTTCATCTTGAGTTCCTAGGCAGGATCCCATGGGCAGAACTCCTCAGGTCAAAGGAAATACAAGAAGATTGGAACTGTTTCAAAAATAAGTTACTTTAGGTACAGTTGAGAAAATGACAAAAAATGGGAAGCTGGTTAGGACATTGTTGTGGAGGTTTTGACTGAACTATGAATTTGAAAAGATAAATATAGGAAATGAAATATAGGTTTAATAGGCAACAAGGTTTACCTAAAAGTAGCTATTACCTTCAGAATGAAAATTACTTTAGTTTTGGAGCCTAATTGTTTGATTGAATTGAATTTGATATGTATTAGAAGATATATGTGGGACTGGGACAACAGTATTATGCTGTTTTCAGCAGGCTATTTGAAGCTTTTAAAATAGCCTCAGCCTCTGTCAGCTTCGTCATATTCAGCAAAAAGCAGGAGCAGAAAAATAGTGTTGGTGTCTACTGCTTGGTTCCTGGCTGGAACCTGCTGGCTTGGAGCTGCTTGTACTTGCGCTGGAAAAACTGAGATTAATGTCACAGATCTAGGAAGATTGGGGAGGTGGTAATCTTGACTTCGCTGCTTTCAGTGTCTGGCTGGAACCGATTGGCTTGGGGCTGCTTGTGCTTTTGCAGGTCAAGGGGGTTCCAGGAAGGTTGAAGAGGTGGAAGGTTTGGTTCCAGTTGCCTCTCAGAAGCTTCTAGGACTGCTGGAAGTATGTGTTGACTGGGGGCTGACTTGATATATTATGCCCAGCAAGAAGCAGAATGAGAGGCAGGTAGCTGGGACTGAAGAATGTGGAGGAGGCTAGGAGTGAATTGAGATGGGTAGAAAGGTATTAAGAAGTTTTCTGTGAGTCTAAGTGGGAGGTTTGATGGAAGGTTAGTGGAGAAAGATGTTTTGTAATGACTGTGAAAGGAATGGAAGGATAGCAACACAATGAGGGGGATGGAGGGGACTGTTTTGGATTGTGGGGATATGATAATGACATTGAAAGAAAATGAACAGAAAGGGCTAAACATCAGGCAACTGCAGAGGCCAACCAAACAGAAATCACAGCAGAAGATTATTGCTTCATGTGGTGTGTTTCTGGAACAATTGGGGGGGGGGAAGGGTGAGGGCAAAGGCTGGCAGAGTTCCTCTGGATGTTGGAGTCATGGGAAATGCCACTACAGCTGCTGTGGATCAGGTGCTACATGAAATGGGGGAGCTAAGCACCTCCTGGAAGAAGATTGGGTGCTGTTTGAAGTCTGATTGCTGCTGCTTCTAGAACAGCCAGGGCATTGGCCAGAGATCTGCTCCCTGGGTGAAAGGGAGGAACTACTCAGGATCGCAGAACAGGGTGTGTATCTACACTTTTAAGACATGGTTAGCATGAGGGGGAGATCTGGTAATGAAGGCATCACTAAGAGAATTAATGGTAGGGAGGACTGGTGTATGGAATGTGAGACATCTGAGTTGGCATTTTTGTTTCTTTGGATGGCGGGATTGGGGTGAGTCTGTAGTGTTGAGATGGTCTGGCAGACCAGTGGCTTGGCAGGTGCTAGTCTTTACAAGAATAGATGGAGCTTTCTGTAAGTGTTTGCGGGTGGCATGATGGTAGAAATAATGTGCGGGAATGGTAGACTTGTGGTGAACTCTGTTAGTGATAATTTGATGCTGGAAATGACCTCCTTGATGGGGGAAGATGGAGAAGTAAACGAGAAAATTTTGCTAGTGATGGGAATATGTTACAAGGGAAGGGAAACAGACAACTTAGTGCTGGTCTCCCCTTCTGGCCCCACTCTTTCATCCCTGGGTCCAGGATGCCAGATTGCTGGTGACCTTGACTTCAAGTAGGTGCTGGTAAATGCCACATTCACCTGCACTAAGACATATGTTATCCAAATTTGGTAGTGTATAAAAGGGAGGACCTGGCAGGTATTACAGAGATCTGGCTGAGTAAGGGCAGTGATGTATCACTCTCAGAGACCTGCTCTCTTGGGTTCTGCATCATCCCTGAAAACAGGGGAGGGGAAGGGAGGGGAGAACGGCAATGATATTTCAGTACAATTTACCTGTGACCAGTAGCCCTGTTCTGGAACTGATGAGGCATGAATTGTGTGTTAGATTGGGCTGTAGGGACAGGATTTGTTTTTTATTATGTTTATATACCACCAGTTTACAGCATAAAATATAAATACCCAGTAAAAACATAAAAGCCAATAAAAACACAAAACAATAGGGTAAATGATGACCATTTAATCTTCAAAGGCTGTCTATTTTTAAGTTTCCAGATGGCCAACACTGAAGGTGCTAAACTAATCTCCAGAGGTAGGCTGTTCTATAATATGGAGACTGCAGCTGGAAAACATTGCCTGTGAACCCAGGCCCTCTTCACTTTGCCTATCTAGGGGACCATTAAAGTATATTGATGGAAAGTCCACATTGGACAAGTTGGGTGGTTCGTCATGTATCTTTCATCCTAGTCATATAGGGCTTTATGAATGAAAACCAGCAAGGTGGAAAGGATCAAAACTTGCAAAGCTCTACAAATAAGGGCTCACTGAGTCAACCTCTCCTTCACCATTGCCACTGATTTGTATCACCCACTCCAGAGTAAAAAAGATCCTGCTTATGTACTGTTAGCCTCCTGCTTGGCAGAATCCTGAGCTGATGGACCTTATCATCAGAATTTCCTTGGTTATTAAAGCTCCTTGGCTTCAATTTCTTTGCTCTAGAAATGGGGTCTGGCAACCCTGGGCTTGTCCCAAATAATCTTGCATGCAACATCATCTTTGTTTTGGAGGTTATAGATGATCTGGAGATAGAGGACACAATAGTGAGACCTTTGCCTTAGTCAGATTTGTGGCCAGCTGAATCTCTGTAGAGCAGTATTTTTCAACCTTGGCAACTTTAAGATGTATGGACTTCAACTCCAAGAATTCCCCAGCCTGCTGTAGAGTAATAGGACCAATTAGGACTGTCCACAATAGGCCCCTTATGGATCCAGATATCTGGTAAGCAGCTCTCTCAGACACCTGGTCAAATGGTGGGGGCAGGAGGTGATATGAGCACTCTATGATTTTGTTTCATATAAAGCCAAGATACGTGTTATTACATGTAATCAATTATACATCACACTTTTTATCATCTTTGGTGGACATGCAATAAAGCTAAAACATTTTGGATTCAATTCAGAAGATTCTGAAGATTAATATACAATCAAAACCAGAGACATTCTTTTGGGCTGATGGATAAGCAATTGGAAAAATCTCATGATCTTTGTTTTTATATATGATACTGCAGTGAGACTTTTATATGCTCAAAAATGGAAAGACTCGATATTACCTACAATGGAAGAATGGATGGTAAAGCTGATGGAGGTAGCTGAGATGGCGAAATTGACAGCTTTGATTAGAGAAAAGACATTGACTAATTTTAATGCTATTTGGAAGCTCCTTTTGGACTTTTTGCAGGAAACAGAAAAAAATGAAATTATGATATATGAATTTGATGATTAATAACACGAATAGTTTATAGAAAAAATGGATGTTCAGTTGTAATCCTAGAGTAAGAGTTTAACGTATGTTTTATTTATATCTGCTGTAAAAGAAGTTGGAAGTCATTCTTTTTGTATTTGTTTCTTTTTCTCTTTCTGTACTCCTTTCTCTTTATTCTTTCTTTTCTTCTATTCTTTTTCTTGATTATTCTTGTTAGTTTTTATCTTTCTGCTTTTAAAATGTAATAAAGCTATCACACACACAAAAATAACAAATAAAAAAAATTACACATCACACTCAACATGCGACCAACACAAGTAAAAAATTTGGAGGGGGGCATGATTGCAGTGAGTGTCATATCAACTTTGTGGAAAGGTTCTAGTTGTACTGACTGTAAATGACTACTAATACAGTCAGGGCTGTGCACGCCTCCAAAATGGTTCAGAAGAAATGCTGTGGAAAAATAGTGCCACTGGCTTAAGAGTCCCACCGCATTCCTTAAAGCAGCACTAGCTTTTTCCTTAGAATCATTCATCTCCATTCAGTGAGAATGAATAGTTGCCTTGTAGGAGACCCAAAGCATTTCTTCCAAATCATGTTCAAAGTGTGCACTCATCTAATATTTACTTGTGTCCCTTCATGTATAAAGCTTTGGGGGGAGGCAATGCAACATGACTCTGCCTTGGCCAAGGTATGATTTACCTTGCACAGATTGATTAGAAGAGCTATTCAGTAATCAAGGACACAAGCTTTGGGTATCAGCAGGGGTTGCTTCTAGCTGCTTAATAAGGTTAGAGATCAGCTGCAGGAAATTACATGAATTTCTCTTTAGCCAACCTTCTGAAGCAAAATGTAGATTAAGAAAACAACTCTCACAATGCTTTATTATGCTCTATTATGGTTCCTCATGTAGGCTGCTGCTCTTTCTGCTGCCACTTCAGATTTATATATTTATATAACTCTTGCTGAGAACTGCTGGTGTCTTCTGCATGACAAGTCTCAGAGTGTCCCAGCACTAAAAGCTCTCATTCTTCCCAAGGCTCAATATAAATACATACAAAGATATTTTTGCTGTATCCACAACTGTGCTTTTGGGTGCATAATCAAGTGCTAAAGCCTCAAGTTCACACATTCAACTGTGTACCACCAACTGTTGAGTAATCAAGTAATGAGCCCTACAGGAATGAACATGGAAGCATGAATCACCCACTAAGTCATTTTAATGAAGGTTTCCTAGCCTAATAGTTTGCTGCAATATTAAACTGCAACATTAGGAGATGCTTCTTCAGCCAAATCCACCTTCTCATCATCATTTTGTCAAGCGTTACAAGCCAAACTATAACCTTCCTATCAAGCCAGAAGGTACCCTTTAGCTGAATAAAGCTTGACAGTTTGATTAATCTGACATGCTATTTAATCTGCTTTTCTATTAGCATTCTTACTAGGAATCTCAGTCCCCTCCTTCTTTTGGACCATTTACAAAGAACTAAATTGGAATTTTCCTTCCTCAAAGATTTAATAACAGTGAAGCAATAAACAGCAAAGGATCTGACAGGCTCGACTTGATTGCTATCTTAGAGAAGGTTGTTTCACACGCACTTTGAAAAAGAATAGAAGTGTCTGAATTCAGAAAACAAACAGGAAAGGTGTCCTGGAATTTTGATTTCAGTGTTGGGCATGGAGAGCGAATTTCATGAAGTGAGATGTTTTGCTTCAGGATGAAAAGTCAGAGATACCACCTAGAAGAATCATGAGGATTTGATCTTTCAGAAGCAAAGGATAGGTCTCAAAGGTTTCTTAGTGAGTGAGATAAAATGGGCAGCCAAGGTGGTACACAACTCTCCATTCTTTTTACTGACAGTGCAGGAAAGGAAGAGTCCTATGATTCATGTCTGAAGAATCAGATTCAGATACACAAATCAGAAGCACTCTATACTGATTATTATTTTGGAGAAACTCAGCATTCCAAATGTCTGAAACTGTCACAACAAGAAGCCAAAAAGGAGTCAAGGGCCACTGTTGGAAAGACAGCAGAAATGTAGGAGCAGTTCAGCTAGCTGCATCATGCAAGCAGGTGATTGATAACTGGTTAAAAGTGCCCAATGCACTCTTATTCCTATATACTTTGACCACTGGCTCAGGCAATCTCTGCTTCCCACTCCTGTTGTGGAGGAATGATTCCACACCTAATGAGTAGAGGAGGTCCTCAAAAGGAACATTTACTTAGCAATGATGGCTGGATGTGACCCACAGGTTAGAGTACAGTACAGTACTACAGAGCACAGTGTGTCCATTTCTCATTGGTTTAATGTATGCTTTCACCTTAAATGTTTGATTATTTTACATTTCTGGCACTTTTGTGCTTCATTCCCTGTATGGTCTTTTAAAATGTTGACTGGTCACTTTCCCATCCTACAATGTCCTGACAAATCCTGATTTCTTACCTTAGTTTCTTTCTACATAATCTGTCCATTTAGAAATAATGGAGAAAGGCCTTTATTTGTTCCTACTTTTCCAAGCTTTCGGAATCTCTTGCTACTGGCCGTGCTGGCTGGAGCTAATTGGAAATGAAACCCAACACATTCAGATTGCCTGTTCTCTGATTGATCTATCTTCCTTCAATGATACCTCGAGGCCACATCCAGTAACACTTAGGACCTCAATTTAAATGTCTGATTAGCAATCCCCATCCCCATCCCCCCAAATGGGTAAAAATTATTTAGATAAGACCTTGCAACAATAGAAGTCAATGACTTTTGACTCTTACTTTAAAAAACGTATTCCATAAGTAGGGACCCCTTGTAAGATCCCCTTGTAATGCTGGACTATATTATACTTCAGGAAATGTTAAAATCTACTTGGGTAGATTGTAATATAGTCTGTTCCAACAAAAAGCATCATATAAATGTTGCGGCCCTCACCCTTTGGAACAGCATCCCCAGAGATACAGACAGTGCCCTCCCTCCTGGGGATCCAAAAAGCCCTTAAAACCTGCTTTTGGTCTCAGGCATGGGGTTCATATATTGTGGGAGCCCTGGTGTGGTTTGTTATTGTTATGGTTCTTTTAGCCTGGGCTGTCCATGTTGTATGTTTTTAACTGCTTTTATCGCTTTTGGATTTTGTAAGCTGCCCAGAGTCTACTGAAATGGGTGGCTATAAAAAGTTTAAAAATGATAACAACAATAAATCAAATAAATAAGTGCATGCATAAGTATTAGGAATAAACAACCTGTAGCCCCTGAGGCCCATTCTTATCACAATGGCTGAAAATTTGTGACATCATTTCGAAGCAGGAAACATAATGGAAAGTATACCATAAGACCTACAGTGGACTTAACATACTTTAAAACATGATGAATGATCTCCTGAAAAATCATCCTCACCCACTTTGGATCACTGTTCCACCCACTGTGGCCTTCAACCACTCCAAAAATGTTAACCGCAACTCCTGGCATCAAAAAGCTCCTATTCATGCAATATTCTATAATTCTAACAATGGCATGTCCTGCAAGTCCAAAGATACTAAGCCAAATACAAGCTACTAGCATAGATCAAATACTCTCATCCTAATAGCACTTTTTATCCAGGAAGATTAAACTTATCTATTTTTAATTTCAGACAAAAGAAACTACAGCGTGTAATCATTACAGCAAACTTCAGCAATTCTTTGTTCCAACCATTCAGATAGCACGATTTCTATAACTTTTGCAGCAAGAAGATATATTAACATCCTGATTTTTAATCTTCAGTTCAGAAACAATCAAAAGAAAACAAAGCCTGCCAAATCTCAATCTTTTTTCTTCTTCTTCACGAGAACTACATTCCTTGTTCTCCAGATTCCACAAATGCTTAAGATGACCAACTTTAGGAGTTATTAACTTGGCAAGTGAGCACTCATTTGTAACACATTCTAATACTTATTGTAAAGTTATGTTGTAGTTCCCCCTTATATACAAATGGGGTTCTCAGTTATGCCCATGTTCATCTTATCTTTCCCACCAAAACAAAAATATATTAATAGTCATGATCTATTATTTAAGATAATAACTAATACTATATTGCTAGCTATTATCTTAACATTTATTTGTCAAACAGTCATGACTATAAGATGGGGCACAAAAAATGTGGCCTATCAACTTTTTTTTTTTTTTTGCTGCCACAGCAGGGGTGAGGCCAACATTTTTAATCCCTCCTTTTTGCATTTCTTGACTAAGGGGCAACATGGATCCCTAAGCCATGAGAAGATTTAAGCAGGGGCATTTGTAGATAGGTCAAAAAAGTTGAGATGGTCATGTGATCATTCAAAGGCCCACTTCTTTTTTTACATGCATGTGATACATGTTAAAAAGGGGCAGGGCTTTGCACAATCATGCTCACCATTTTGAATTTTGGAGACATCCCTCCCCCCTTGAATGCTCCTGGGCTTAAGGCATCCATTTTGCTCCTTAAAACCTCAAATCCTTCCCAACATGAGTGCAAATCCCACCAATTTTAAGAATGTATTCCTTAAACATTGCACACAAAGTCTAGTCTGGCCTGTGAACCAATAAAAGTTATGCATTTCTGCTACATGCTCCAGCAACCATACTGCTGAAAGTGTATTTTTTTTCCTTTGCTACATTGATATCTGAATTTCTTTTTACCATAAAATATTCCAAGGGATTGAGGCAAGAAACAAATAACCTAAAGCAATTCAATGTGGTAGGCAATTCTGTGCCCATTTATTTAAAGGTCGCTTTCCCTGAACTAAATGAATTTATTTCTACGAACCTGAGCTCAAAATCAGTATAAGGAAAACATTATATCTAATAAATGTGGCATTTTTTAATGTTGATACTTGTTTATTTTATCACATATTTTATCAGAGTTTGGAACGCTTGTAAATTAGGGCTGTGCACACTTCAACAAAAATTATTCCAAAGTGTTTTAGATCACACACAAGTTAATCACCTTTGTGCTATTCATTAGAACAGCCTGCCTTTTTTTAAGCATTCGAATGGGCCTTAAAAAAAAAAAATGCTGCTGCTTTAAGGAACCCATTCATCAAAATTAATCCGATTCTTAAAGCAGCAGCACCTTTTGCAGGCTCATGCAGAAACCTGAAAAAAATGAGGCTGTTTTATGAATTGCAGAGAACTGGTGTGCTTGTAGACAATCCAAAGCACTTTTCCAAATCATTTTCAAAGCTTGCACTGCTCCAGTGTATATATTTCACTCACACTGATATCATTTTACATGGGGTGGTGGTGGTGGTGAGGAATATAGGACAATAAAAATGAATGTCTGAATTCCATGGTGAATGTTTCTGCTTGGGCTAACTTTCTCTTTGGGGTGACAGTTAACTTTTAAGAGTACACCATTTTGCTTCACCATCCCACAAAATGTTGAGATACATAATATTTTGGACATTTACTTTAATGGATATGTTTTATTTTAATTATACATTAAAATATAACCCTACCATTGAAACAATTTGCAAAAAAGAAGTTTTCTCCTTTAGACCATAAAATACTCAGAGTCAATTTCTGGGCACTTTCAGATGAGAATTCTTGTACCCATTCCAAAGCAGATCTAGACTTCTCTGACCCTGTGATAATAACTGTGTTTGAGATCTGAGATTCTTTGTTGGTGCTTCTGAGGAATTGAGGAGTGGAAGTGATGGTGATATCTTCATGGTCTTAAATAACTCACAAGAGACGGGATTTTTAGAAATATGGCTTAGAACACAAAAAAGATCACTTCCACTGACCAAGGAAATCACTAGCAACAGGAAGAAGAGCAAGAAAATAAGTGAATGAAATATAAGTGCAGAATGTAATTAGTGTAGTATAAATAACGAGAAGCCATGATGCTCTGGGTGAGATTATAAAAACACATTTATTTTGGTATTCATTGAAACACTGATATATTCTACAGAACTTGCTTATATTATCCGTTTATTTTGAACCAACCTTAGTATAACCCAATTATGTTCTTAAATTGAAATGAATTTGCAGTTTACAACTCAAAAGAGATAATTCCACATACGCAGAACAATGTAGACTAGGCATTAACTCAAAAACAGAGTAAGATAAAAACATCAGGAACTATTCTCTTTCTATAATTGCATTCTAAATTATTACCCCATGATCTGATTAATTCAGTTGGAAAGGCAGCACCCTTACTCAACAGCAGAGTCCACAACATTGCCTGCCTAGGGCAGGGCTAGACTATTGATAATCAAATCAGTAAAGCAGAAAGCTGATAGCTCACAGCAGGGTCAGGAGCCAAGCTAAGAGTCATACATGAGATTCAAGCAGAGATGAAATGTCACACAAAGTTAGACTGCCAAAACAGAACTCAGGATCAATCCAAATATCAAGGCCCAGAATTTCAGCAAATAAGTATAGGATATGATAGAAACATTGCAATTGGAAACTGGTAGAAAGGCATCATTTCCAGAATGGGCAGTTTAGAAATTAGGCGTCAAAAAGCCAGAGCTTCTGGGATTAGGATCCATATGTTTAACTCTTCAGAAGAAATTCCTATTCCTTTAGGATGCATTTGGGGCCTGCTGGAGAGACATGAGACCTAAGATCCAGTGGACCTTCTGTCTCATCTGGCTGTCTCCTTATACCAGTTTCAGAAGCCAGGTTTCCCAACATTAGAAAGAGTTGGTGTCAGATCTCTTGACCTGAGAAGATATAACATTGGAGATGGAAATACACCATACCCTGGTCTAAGCTGCTCCCTTCTAGAATATGTTATTTGTCTTTGTAGATATTGAAAGAAAGCAAAGCAATGCATATTTTGGCTCCAATCAATCAACAAAATGTAGATTAATGTCCAGATAATGTACCACCCTTTGTATTTCACTAACTACAAGATTGGCTTTTAAAACTCACAGTGATATTATAACATATGCAAATGATAATTATAGCTTGTTAGAAGAAAACTGCACCTACATTTCATGCAACATTTTAGATACCCTGCAATGAAACCATGGATTAAGTTCTACAAATGGAGAGATTAAACCAAAGCAAAAGAAATGGAGGGAGAAAATTTAGTCAGCGACTCATTGCTGAGGGCCAAAAGATTCAAACCAGGGAATGTTGCCAACAGTCTAGATACTTTACTTTCTGTTATTGGAAGAAGAAGCTGCTCACTTTTTCGGTTCAAATTTTGATTGATCTTTGAGTCATCAGCACATACAAAGGCTGGGGTTCTAGCTGATTTTGTTCTAGAAATTCCTGCTACTATGATGTATGAATGGAGATTACAGTTGGTAGGATGTTTGCAGGACAGGACTAGGTCAGTGAGTGGCTACTCCAGGGGAATACAAAATTGGTAGCATGAAATCACAGATGCCCCAAATAATTGGGGAACAACCATCTTTGCTTTTTAAAAAGTGGTTTGGACTTTTTAAACTTCCTGCTATAGTTAAAAAAAAAAAAACATTTTGGGTGGGGGGACATTAAAGAGGCCTGATCATGGTAATCACAAAAAGAATCAGGGGAGGCTTATCCATCTGCAACTTTGAAGAAATAGATCCAACAGAATGAGAGATTAATAACGAGAGCTGAAAAACTATATGCCGTGGTGGGACCAATCTTCCTCTAATCTCAAACTAAACAAATCAGACTCAGAAATAAGAATCCTTAAAATGGCATATTTCCTACCACTACAAATCATAGCAAGAGATTTTATATAGTACTACATCCAACTACTTATTTCCACCCTTCCAGACATGGTTAATTTCCACCCACCAAGGAAACTGCTGGCAAAAAAATAAGTGCAATTTTCCCTCGTCTTTCTTCCTTGCAAACCTGAAAAATGGACAGTTCAATAATTCTGCAGATCAAGAGCTGATCTGCAATCCATTTAAGTCTTCTTTTTCCTTAATTCTTCATCTTCCCTGGCTTCTCCATCTTGTAGACTCAAATAAAAGAAAGAGGTCAAGGAGAAAACTAAAAAGGATGTTCTTCCTTCCATCTTCCAATAATAATGATAATCCCAAAATTTTGCAATCCCAAAACATCTGGAGCACCACTTGAAGACCATTGGCATTGACAAAATCACCCTCAGTCAACTGCAAAAGGCAGCTTTACTTGGAACAGCTTATATCCTGTGGCAATACCTTTAACACCATCCAACAACAACATCTGCCTATCCCAGGTCCTTGGGAAGGACTCAGTAGGTGGATAAAAATGCCCAATCCAGTCTGAACATCTGGCTATCTGTGCAACCATCGTAGTAGTAGTAGTAGTAGTAGTAGTAGTAATAATAATAATAATAATAATAATACTCTAGATTTTTTCTGCACTGCTGGTATGCTGCAACCCACACAAGACTATATATCTTCTGCAGATGTTCTGACCCATGAACAAGATACACAATTTCCAACCACCCAAGAGCTGTCTATGCTTTTGATAGGCATGAGGTGGGTGTATACAAAAAGTGGGTGGAGTTATGAAACAAGGGGTGAGGCTACATATTTAAAAATTAACCAGGCCCTGAAATAACATAGCATGTTAAAAACATATACACACATTGAAAAGCCCATAGATAGATAGATAGATAGATAGATAGATAGATAGATAGATAGATAGATAGATACTCAAACATATATATTCAAAACAGACATTTACTTAAAATAGTACACATATGTATATCACATGCACATAATTTTTTTAGTGTATTTACATCCTGCCTTTTCTCTAAGATTTCAATGTAGTTTATACAGGGATGATTCCATTTTTTATTTTTACAGCAACCTTAAGCTGAGCTGAGAGAGAGTGGCTGACCCAAAGTCACCTAGTTAGATCCAAGGCCAAGTGAGGACTTGAATCTAAAAACAGAACTTACTTGAGAAATAGCATCTGTACTATCCTAGTTAAGTGGCTTGGGTGAACAGGGCCACTGGGTTTAGCGTGCAGGATTTTTGTTAGTTGTGGAGCAGAGTCTCTTGGAAATTAGGTGTCCGGAGATTTTTTAATTTTATTTTTAACTGTGGCTGCAAACTAAATTATTACAGTATGCAAATTTTATTTCATTTTCCTCTTTTATTGACTACCTGCTATTGCAAAACATGAAGGTCAAAGAGCCATTAGGAAAATGATCACAATCTAGTTTGTAAAGTATCTGCTGTTTGAAATGGATTATACAAATGATAGATTGTAAGAAAAAATACCTACACCAAGGAAAAATGGTCAAAAAAGGCTGGAAGGGAAGGTTCACTAGAAACATTATTGGAAGTTACTGACGGGCGGGGAAGAGACCTACTACAAACATTGTGTTTAAACATGAAAACTTTAACACTTGGGACTTTTATTTACTCATATATGAGAGTGCATAGCTAACAGATTAAGGCTGCTTGCAAATTCTTCCCATTGGGAAATTCATGTTATGATTTATGTCTTCACCTAAAGATGAAGCTGCTGCTTGAACAAAGATTTTAGCTGATTCAAAGGGCAGTTCCTGCAGGATGAGATGGCCTCTTTATTAGGGCAGGGAGCAAGCAGCAAGCCGTTTCCTCCAGGACTTCCTATTTGCTCTGCAGTCTTCATCAGTGAAAGAACTCAATTAGATTTCTCTCTGGGGATGCTAACTGTGCATCTGGAAGCAGGAAAGATGCTTGAGAGATATTCCATCCTTTTAAGGCTTGCTTATAGGAGATTCTTGGCAAAGGACTGATAGGCTGCCTATTAATCCATCTCCCTATATTGTCTGTCAATCTTGAATAGTGACTGAGTGTTCAGCTTGTTGCATTAACTGTATTACATGCTACCTCCTTTAACTGGAATCTAATGCAGAGATGTGGGATGCAGAGACATCAACAAGGGGACAGGGGGCCATGTCAAAAGGAGCATTGTCCTGTAAGCTTCATCTCTTTTGTACATGTACCACGATCTTAAAGGGGTACAGCTTGTGTTGCACTACTGTGATGTTTTTTTCAATGAAATTGTCAGAATTGGTGGATATACCTGCTCTCCAGGTCCTTTAGTTCAGCCCTTTTCAAGCTGTTGTTCAGTCATTCAGTCACTTCTGACTTTCATGACCCAATGGACTTTATTTCGCCAGAATCGTCTATCAAGAACTTCTCCCTTGAATTTATTTATTGATTTAAATTGATATGGCCGCGCATCTTATATGTATGATTCTGGGCAGCTAACAGTGAAAAACAGAATAAAAACATAGTAAAAAACCAACCAAATTTAAAAGCCACAGAAATGACATAAAATAACACAGCAGCCAAGAACACTCAATAACAAGACTAAGAAATGACTTCTCCCATACTATCACAATACTATATTTTATATTATATATATATATATATATATATATATATATATATATATAATATAAAATTAGTATCAGTATAATACTATATTAATATTCTTGTAAGCTTATGCATATGTCATTAGTGACAGCCCTTATCTTCTATGGGCTTCTTTGTTTTTGATTATCTGAGCATCAAAGACTTCTTCAATGAATCTTGCCTTTGCATCATTTCCCCAAGATGCTCCTCCAAATATGTTGGATGAGAATCCTCATCATTCCCAGAGAAGTTTGGAGAAAGCTGATTTAGTTCAAAGTAAGCGGGGGAGAGGAGAATCTAGAAGATGGAAATAATTTATTGGTGCAGTTAATGTGCTGTGGCTGGACATAGCACATATACACACCTTACCGTAACCAAAATATTATATAATTCATTCAGAAATATCAAAGAACCATTCAGGCTTCAGTTACATGCTATGGTGAATAGAACAGCAGCATGATAAACAAGCAACTATAGCCACATTGAACGTAACCCTTTTAAGTTTACAGATTGTGCCGAAATGTGGTTTTTCTGTGATTCTTTGTTGATAAGCCACAATGATGGATTGACTCAGTGGTTTACAAATCACAATCATTGGGTTCATACAAATAGTGTGCCAAAAAGCCAGGTTGTTTACCTGTAATTATGCTTCTTTGTGCTTCACGCGTATGGGGGATTTGCACAGAACACATCTTCTACAGCTAAGGCATATTTTGGTTGGCATATTTGGTTACTTCCCCACCATCAAGCTAACCCTTGGATACCTGCAATAATTCTCTCTGGTCTCAACAGATTCACAGGAAATCCAGAATTCAATTTGTTATGGCTACCTGCATAATGTTTTCATAACTATTCCCAGCCTTCTCTCATCCCACCTTGCAAACTTCAGCCCAGACAGCCTCAAGTCCACATATGCCTTGGAATAGTTGCCAGAATGGCTCAAGATCCTTAGGAGTGCCCAGACAAGGACAAGGAGATTTTGTTATGTGAATGCATAGATTCACTCTAAGAAGCTCAGCTACAGGTAACCTTTCATTTTTCTTTGTGGTCTCTGTGCATCATTTGCATCCTATTGTAGGGGAGATGGGCGGGAGAGAAATCCAATGAATGAATGAATGAATGAATGAATGAATGAATGAATGAATGAATGAAAAGACAAGCTTGCCTGAAGGGAGAGGCAGATGCAATTCTCAATGAAGGATAGCAGTTAGTGTTAATAATTCAAAAGACACATTGACCTGAGTTCTCATATCCAGACAGTAGTGAGAAATGAACAGTAAAGACTGGGACATGTTACTATCTGATGTAGGTCCAAGAAAGGAATGACTTGGTACAAGATGATAGAATATGTTTGTGTAGAGTGTGCTCCAAGACCCTCAGCTGACTGCTGTCATGCCACTTGAAAGGTAAGAATAGTTTCCATTATCTAGTCTGGAAAAAGCTAAGACAAGAATAGAATTTTATACTATAACACAAAAAGAGCATTTGCCACTTGATGGAACACCACAGTCCTGTGGAAATAGTAAGAAAGACTTACTATTTTTGAATGGAAACGTTCAGAGAGTGGAAGGCTCATTTCAGAGAATTAAATAGCAAAGGGGAGAAATAGGCAAGGAGACATGATGATTCATGTGAAATACAGAGGCCATGATTGGTAAGAAAGAAAGGGCATATACATGGTGACCTTAGCTCTCTGGAATTTTATATACAGTGGATCAGCATGAAAAGCCCAGAGCTCCAACCTTGGTGCACCAAAAGAGGGGCTGATCTCAGTCAGATTACCACCTTTGCAATGAGACTTTAACTTTCCTTCTCCAAAAAGGAGAAGGAGGGAATAGCCAAACAAGGTCCAGTAGAAGCCACAGGAAAAACTCAAAAACTTGTTTTGTATCCTGTTCTGATGCGTTAAAGTTCAGTGTATGTGATTATAATCTCACAGGCGACAGATTGCCTCTGGAACCCCAGGTGGAGTGACAGCAGGATCAAATCAGAATAGTTGTTTCCCATCCCCAACTGACTAGGGTACAGAAGGTCCCTTCTCTTCAGGGTCCAGGGAGGATGTGCCTTCTCAATGATGGCCCCCCTTCTTTGGAACAGCATACCTCCCAAAATCAGATTCTCTTTCACCCTGCTGATTTTTAGGAAGGCCATTAAAACATGGCTTTACCAGACAGCCTTGGAGAGGGAATGGACATGAGATGGAAACTCATCTTGGCTTTTTTCTTCCTTTCAGGGTTTTGTTTTGAGTGCTCATTGAGCATCAGGATTTCTGTGTTTGTCATTTAATCATTGTTATGTTGTTCTAATTGATTTTTAACCTTATTATAAAAGAGTCTGTAAACCACTCAGAGCCACCAGAGTGGCATATTAATGCTTGTAAATAAGTAAAACAAATAATAAAGGTTACATCCAAATCATGCACTATGCTATGTTCAAATGAGCTAACTGAGCCAATGTGGTGTAGTGGTTAAAGCACCAGGCTAGAGACTGGGAGACTGGGAGTTCTAGTCCTGCCTTAGGCATGAAACCAGCTGGGTGACCTTGGGCCAGTCCCTCCCTCCCTCCCTCTTTCTCTCTCTTTCTCTCTCTCAGCCCCAGGAAGGAGTCAGTGACAAACCAGTTCCGAAAATCATGCCAAGAAAACTGCAGGGACTAGTCCAGGCAGTTGCCAGAGTCACCACTGACTTGAAGGTGTGCATGCACGCACACACACACACACACACACACACACAGATGTTCAAATGAAGAAAAAGTTGGTTGTTAACCTCAGCTTTTCATTGAGGTATGGAAAAGTATCTTGCTGAGGATGTGGTCAAAAGGAGCACAAAGGACCTGTTTCCCACCAAAAGTGTGCCTCAGTGGAAGGGATTCTGACAAACAATAAACTACATTCGGACTTAACATGAAGCAGGATCCCATGCTTTGTCAAAACTACAAGTGTAGTTCCGTGAATAATGTATTGTATTATCCCAGAAAGCCATTTCCGTAAACAACAATGGATGCAGAACAAATAACAAACCATATACTCTCTCTAGTAATAACATCATTTGGTTTCTGAGATCATCCTGGCCTTTTCTTTTGCAGTGTAATCCTGTACATTATTCATACCATCATAATGTTGAATGGAGCTATTAGGCCAGCAAATTGAACCCCACTCCCGCTCCCATCACTCCAAAGCAGCAGGTCCCATTGAGGTCGGTAAGTCTTATTGCTGGGTGAATGTTGATAAGGATTGCAGCCTCAACTGTAGTATTAATGGGCAGTAATTCCCCATTCCTAATGATTACTAATTGGTAATTTCTCATCTTGGATAATATGGAGGACAAACAAAACTCTGCAGATAGGGTCCTTGAATGTTAAGGGCTTATCTGCACTGGTATTTACAGGTCAGCAAGGATTTGTGGTGGGCAAGAATGGATGACATCATTCTGTATTCACCCATTGCCCACTGCAAATACAGTGTTTCTCAACCTTGGCAACTTTAAGATGTCTGGACTTCAACTCCCAGAATTCCCCAGCCAGCCCTGGGGAATTCTGGGAATTCTGGGAGTTGAAGTCCAGACATCTTAAAGTTGCCAAGGTTGAGAAATGCTGGCCAAGGTGACCTCTGCACATGTTTTCCTGCTCTACCTTCCAAGGGCTGCTTTCTTGCTTCTCATTTGAGGGACTGGTAGAAAGGTGAAATGGTGCACTGGTAGATTTATTTCAGTTTTTAAGCCCAGCAGAAAAGCAGGTAGCTCACAGAAGGAAAAACAGTGATTACAAAATTCTGTGGGGTTTCAAGCCTGCAATTCTAAGCATGTGTGAGAACCATCATGCTATTGCAGCACCATTACTGTACAAGCTTCAAAAGACACTACAGACACAGGTATCCTCCAGGGTGTGTGTGTGTGTGTGTGAGAGAGAGAGAGAGATAAAATCTGCAAGATGGGTGGCCCAATATTGCTGTCAAAACCCTACCCTTTTGCAAATGCATGTGATGTCACTGAATGTACCAAAGGAGCATTCGATCAATACACCATGCCCATCATCTTGCAGATTTTGACCGCCACTATCTCACAGATGCTGCTGTTTAGAGATCCAGATTGTAAGCAAGTATTTTTTTAAAAGCTGGTTGTTGGGCCTGCATATATGTATATATTGATGCTTTAATTTGCGTATAAAAATTTAACTTTGTGGGGGTTTGTGTGTATGTACCTGCACATGTGCAGTTACACACACATCCATACACATATAATGATGCATATGTCCCATAAGTCCTGTCCCCAGGAAGGAAAGCCATTGGATATTTCTTTCCTGGAATGGAAAGTTGGAAGGGCACAGCAGCAGCGGAAAGGTCCAATGGGAGGATGTGATAGCCAGCAGTCCGGACTCAGTACCTTGCAAACAGTTGCCAAAGTTTCACACTCCAAATGGGATTTTCTTAAGTCAATTTAGAATCAAGCCAGCACAAGTCCTGGACAGGAGCTGTAATGCTATGTGGGAATGACCTTGGGAGACAGGAGGAAGAGCTGCAGCCTAGACAACGGTCTGATAAATGAACTTTGAGTCCAAAGGAAGAGGGGTGGCGAAAGTGCCTCAGAAGAGACCCTCCCTAGTTTTCAGGAGAGTCAAGTGAGGGATGGGAGGGGTGCTTTCAGACTTGCAAGATTGATGTCAGCCATGTGGAGTAGTCCAGACAAGAAGCACATCCAGGCGTACTAGCTCTATCTTTATTGTAAGATTACATTAACAGAAACTTGCAAGTCCTGTCTGTCCCTCACTTTGATTCCCACATACCATTACAGGAGCAGCTTAAGGTGCAATGCAGATATGGCCTTAATCTTTTGATTTGAGGAAGCAGATGAAAACATTTATTAGACTCCATTGCAGGACTAATAGCTACACTATTTACCTATTTTGCCTTCATACTGCCATATATCACAGCAACTTCCATCAGTTCACAACCCAATAAAATACACAATTAAAACATCCACAGAACCCCCCCCCAAAAATCAAATTACTTACTTTTTCCCCTGCATAATTATCTGAAGTACAGAACCTGATGTCTCTTCAAACAATATGATGTTTGGCACTGAATCCTACCAGTTGCCATCTGCTGTCAGTACAGATGCCTGCCACAGAAAAGACATGGCAGGTCAAATGCTTCTAATAGATCCACAATGAACAATTCATGTAAAAATGCACTGGCCTTTAAACATTCATGCCTGGAAAAAAATAGCTCTCAAAGACAATAACAATATATGTTGATGCCTTAGAAACCAGGGAATAATAAAATAAAATTGCATGTTAATTAGGTGGTTTTCTCCCCACTCACAAGTTCAAGATGTTTGTGTTGAATTTAGAACTCAAAAGTTTCAGAGACATTGACTCATAAAAAGAATAAATGTGGGTTTAGTATTTATCAACACACACGTATACCATTATGCAAAATGGCTCATTATGCAAAAGTGTCTATTTCTGATGTTCAGATAATGAGTGTCAATTGTTATGGAACTAATACAGCATCATTCAGACAGGAGAAGACGCTATTGGCAGGCTCACAGAAGTACAAAGAATCTGTAGGAGAAGAACTTGAAAGGAAGAATCCCAAAAATAATCTAATGAGGACTGAGCACAGCCAGTATTCACAGAACATTGATCACCTTCTGGAGCAAAATGTAAAATATAACCTTTTCTTGCAGGTTCACTCTAAAATGTGAAAGTAAAAACGCTAATTTCTATAATGCATTATCTACATTATCTTTAAATCCTGTAATTCTTATACCTTTACAGTGGCTACAGACCAATATTGTTATCCTCATGTTGCAAGTGGTGAAAAGAGGCTGGGGATACAGGAACTGCATTTGCATGACACATTAAGCTATATTGTAGTTTGGCTTCCTGTAACCAAACCATGGGTCAGATTGTCATTAAGGTAAGGTGTCATAATCCCACTGTAATCGCTAAGGAATTTAAAGTTGATCTTGGGGAATGTATGAGAGACCCTTTAAGAGAAGGAGCGATGGAGACCAGAGATAGAAGGAAGCATGAAGAAGAATCTCAAAATAAACTTGACTTGATTTTGATTAGTATAAGTGTGAGGAAATTAATCTGGGGTTGCTGTCGCCATCTGGGAAAAACAGCTGCAGCCAGGCAGAAATGCTTCCCACCCGCATTTCTCCAAGGCTTGGCTCAGCTCATGCCTTTTCCCAAAGGACTGTAAAAGTTTATAGCCCTAGAAACTTGAGAGGAGATGGGCTCATTCATTCATTCCCCACTAACAGTTTACTCACAAGTATCCACCCTGTTGTTCCAGCTGTCTGGCTAGTTGAGCCACATCCTAACTGAGCAATAGAATAGAATACAGGAAGCACCCACATATCACTTTTATATGTTTGTTTTTACAAAATAAAACATCTCCCCAACCCTTATAGGGGAGATATATAGAAGTCACCTGTCCAGGCTTCAGTGCTTTTGTGTCTCTCTTGAGTCTGGATCAATCTAATCGGGTATAGTTTAAAAAAGAACGTGTGACATATACCAAACCACTCTGCCTTCACAAACCACCCCCTATTTTACTAATAGCTATTTGTATGAACACCATGCACAGACCAAAGAGAAAAAGTGCTAGTTACCAGGACCACCCTTATTTGGTTAATAAGATAGTAAAGTCACTGATTATTTGCAAATGATACATCGTTTCCTGCATATACAACAGTTATGATATGGGATCTACCTGCCTTTTCTACATGACAGCCCACCATAAGTTCAGCTGAACATTTTGTACTCCTCATTTGTTCTGTGTGCTGCCTACATTTCTAAGTTA
Organism: Python bivittatus; assembly: GCF_059951505.1. Lineage (NCBI taxonomy): Eukaryota > Metazoa > Chordata > Lepidosauria > Squamata > Pythonidae > Python > Python bivittatus. The sequence continues at coordinate 919,924 of NW_028277108.1, forward strand.
TTGTCAAGGATATCTACAGCTTTGTTCAGATCTTCAGCTGGCTTGTTTCTAAACCAGTATAAGAAAATTCTGTCCTGACTCAAGCACTTGTGCAAGAACTTGCCAGATATTTAGTCTAATCTGCAGGCGATCATGTGTCCCCATTGAATAATTCTCCTACTGTCCCCCCAGTTCATAACCTGGTGCCTTAAACTACTACACCAATTTGGGTCACACCAGCTGGGTGACCTTGGGCCAGTCCCTCTCTCTCAGCCCTAGGAAGAAGGCAAGGGCAAGACACTTCTGAAAATCTTGCCAAGAATACTGCAGAGACTAATCCAGACAGTCCCCAGGAGTCAACATTGACTTGAAGGTACAATCCACACACAGTTAGATTACTTTTATAAGATTAAAGTATCAAAAGTAGAAGGTTTTCACCATCTGAAAGCTGCAGGTGAAAGCCACCTACCCCAGAGGCCTGGAAACCTTGGTGAAATGGTGGAACTGCACTATTAGAAAAGAAGGAAATAAAGCAAATTGAAAAGGAGGAAACTCCAAAGGGAAATACTGAAACGAAATCAACCAAATTCCTTCTGGGTTTCCCATCAACAACATTTGGGTTATAAAAAGAAAGCTTTACTAATTATACTATTGTAACAAGATCAAAAGAGGATCTAAAAGGTACAAGAAGCCTCTGCTCAGTTGAAGCGGTGGACCTCCCTCTGCAAAGAAGTCAAAACGATTGCTCCAGCCTGAAGGGATAGGCACACTGGAGAGCTGACATAGGGAGCAAAAGCGTGCTTTTGAACGGAAGCAGGAAAAGGTGCATGGAGGTTGCTTTCAATGGAAGATCAAGAGAGAGGGCAACGTTGCTTGTTTCTGCACTCCAGGAATGGTTGCCATCCAACTGAGGATGGGACAAGAGGTGAGTCTGGATCTGCCCTTCATCTCTCTGTTTAAATAAATCAAAACACACACACACACACAAAGAGGGTCACCTAAGCTCTGCAGGTACATCTCTGCAAGTCCCCTGAGATGCCTTTCCATTTTCTATGTGAAACGCCTGCTTTTGGAAGCTGTAAACTCATAGTGGCACAGCTTTCATCTATTTGCTTACCTTCTGCAGGATTATGTTAATATAGCTCACTGTGGGATTTATGAGAGCTCTGGAAACAACAATGCGATTCATTCAGCATCAGCCGTGGTGGTTGTACCAGGCAACCGTGGGGAAAAGGTTGCTACCTTGCTGACTTTGCCTTTGATGTTCCCCTTTCTCCTGGAAAAAAAGACTCAGGAAAGGGAAATGCTAAATAGATGCATTAGAAAAATCTGGCTGTCCCAGTAGGGCAGCGTACCAGTTAATTTATACGGCCTGGGTTTTAGCCTAGAGGATTCAACTCTCATGGGTATGTTCAGAAGTTCATGCATTGGAGCCCTAGAGCTTGCTCCTGCTGGTATAATTTAAGAAGTTTCCATAGTGAGAATACAAAAGATGTGCGGTGTTGTGAACAGTTATTAGCATGAGACACGCAGGTTTTAAAAGGGCCTGTGCTTTAATGAGAGGCTCATATTCTCCGTCATATCATAAATACATTTAAAATGAACAGTTCTGCTTTTTTCATGGCAGGCTCTGTTTTGGAATAAATTGCTGTTGGCGTTACAGAAAGTCCTTTTCTTATTGCAATGTAGGAGGGGGAAATCGTATACACACACACACATATACATATACATATATATAATCCTTAGATTGCTATCACATTATTATATTTTTGTTAAATGCCTGGAGCCATTGGAACTGAGTGGCTTATACATTTACTAAAGCAAATAAAAGAAATAAATACATAATAAATAAATAAATGGAACTGGAAGGCACCAAGTTAGAGAAGCTTGAAATACTGAGCATGAAAGACCTGACCATTTAAGAAAATAAAGTAAGTGTATTATCAGCATTGTGGTCAGTGCAAAACAACATAGAAACAAACAAACCACCTTTATCTTAATTTGGAGATTCTAAGGGCAAAGATATTATCCTGGTGTCAAATCCAGTTACCAAGGCAAGAGTAGAATATTTCAAAAGATGTATCAGTGGAAATTAGTATATTTTCAATTCTGATAATGAAATTCTGTTTCAAAACATGCTTAATATAGGTCAGGCAAATGAGATGGAAAAGATAATTAAATAGCATGATAGCTTCCTTAAGAGGGGAAGGAATTTACAATATTTTTGTCAAAATAAAAATACAAATCCATCCTGCCTGTGATATTAAAGAACATAATGTTCATCTTTCTGGTGGCTGGGAGGGGGTAAAAACCCATGGGTGTCACCACTGTGCTGTGGAATAAGGTCTAGAGCAAAGAAAAGTCTTGGCAAGGGAGGGACTGCAGCTAATAAATATTTGATCAGATACACAAATTCACGGTTTGATCATGCCTAAAGGAATTCACCATCATTTATTAACTCAGGCAGTATCAACAGTGCAGTGTTTCCAAAGACACAGAACATTGATAAAAAAACATTCCCTTTGTTTTTCTTTCCAGCAGAGGGTTGTGCCAAAAGTACAAGCCTCAGAAGCTCTGACTTAACCAATTAAGTAAAGGAGACAAGGGAGTCAAACCAAGAGAGATACAAAATGGCAGAGGAGACCATTCAACCATCATCCAGAGCACTGAGTAGCGTAACACAAGCACATTTCACACGATGTGTATTGTACACACAAGCAGAATAGGAACGAAAAGAAAAACCTGCAGAGGACAAACTACTTTCTCACGTGAAGAGACGAGGCAAGTGTCTACTTTGAATGTGAATAATTATTTGGAAGATTCTGTTATACTACTCTACTCTGAGTTAGAGCAGATCTGAGTCATGCATAGGAATACTGGTGCTAAATGTTGTCATCTCCATTCCCCAACGTTTTCTCCTCCTACGAAATAGGCTTTTGTGTTTCTGTCTCACACTCAGGGGGTTTAGAACTCCAGTAGAATTTCTACTGGAGGTGTTTCTGAACTTACTTTCTTGCTACAAGGTGGTATAACAGCTGTTTTCCTGCATCACCAGGAATTGGTAACTATAAAATAAGGGCAAGAAGTCCACACCCATTCATGACATCTTCACCAAAAGGTTCTTAAAGAGAGAGAGAGAGAAGAATCAAAACCAGTTTCTTTTCTGTTCAGTTGAAGTAAACTGAAAAAAACTGTGGAAGAAATTTCCTCCTGACGCAATTTTTTTCCTATTCCAGTGCACCAAAAGAAAATGTCATAGATTCTTTACCCCTGTATTTTCTGCCAATTTTCCTCCACTGAAAACTGTTGTCATTGCACAGCTTGTTTCTAGAAGGGAAGGGACAAAGACTCATTAGAGCTCTGCATCTCTCTCCTGCCTGGGCTGCCCATGGTGTGTCGTAGAAAAAATCCATGGTCTTTCTTGGATCGGATACCACCAACATTTTGGGAAAAAGCCATTCAGAGTGTGGCAACAATTGCTCAAACAGCCTCGTGATTAAGGGTCGAGCGCAGCACAACATTTCAATTAAGAAGCTGCTGCTCTCCTACTTTGACGAAGCTGCAGGGTACCTCACACAACATTGATTGATTGATTCATTCATTGTGTTTGTATAACTACTGGATTCAACAAAAACGGCTCCCACTGGTTTACAACATAAAAACAACATAAAAACATAAAAACCAATAGAAACATAAACAATCGTAAAGCAGTAACTGTAATGGTGACTGTTCAGTCCCCAAAGATTGTCCAGAATAACTCTGTCTTTAGCTGTTTCCTGAATGAGTGTGCCAACCTGGACTGAGGGAGAGACTATTCCATAAGATTGAACTGCCACAGAAAACTTTGCTCATCCATCGGGATCCTTTCATCTCCCCTACATAGGCGACTATGAAAAGATGTTGGTGGGAAGAGTTGGGTGGGCCAGTAAGTACCTCAGTGCCAAGTCATATAGCACTTTCCAGGTCAAGACCAGCCCCTTAAATTGCAGCGGAAACTTATTCATAACCGATGCAGCAACCATGACACAGGTAACCAATGCCTACATTTTGTGTCAGCTGCAGTTTCCAAGTGATCTTCAGAGGCACCTCCGGACACAGCACAATAATCTATATGGGTGATGGTAAGAGCATGAGTTACTGTGGAAAGCCCTCCCCAATCTAGGAGGAGCTGGAATTGAGGCCCCAGCCAAAGCTGGGTGAACCCCCACCTCAGCCACAGCTTCACCCTGCCTTTCAAGCAGTAGCAGTGAGTCAAGGAGTGCCCCCAAATCACAGATCTGCTTTTTTAGGGGGAGGTGCCATCTAAAGGAGAAGTTATCACCAGAATTGAAAGAGATTCCTTCTGCACAAACAGCAACTCCATCTTGCTTGGGTTCAATATTAACCTGTTTCATCCCATCCACACCCAAACAGCCTCCAGACACTGGTTCAAGGCTTCCACTGCATCTCCAGCTCAGCCCAAGATGGAGATATATAGCTGAGTGTCATTTGCATATTGATGGTATCTCACCCTGAACTGACAGATGACCTTTCCTAATGGCTTCATATAGATGTTTCACAGCAGGACAGGGAATCAGACAAGTGAGACTCCACAAGGCTGATCTCATACCCTTAACCCTAGTAATTGGCACCATGATTGACAGGATCAAACATCGCTAATAGTTTAAAAGGACCAGAAAGGACACATTATCCTGCCCAGGTCTGGACAGAGGTCCTCTGTCCAATGACTGGGTCTGAATCCAGCCTGAAATGAGTCTCGATAACCCGCTTCCTAGCCTCTCTGTACTTTGCTAACAGCTTGAACAGGCTTTTGCATAATCAACTGTAGTTTCAGTCAAGAAGCCAACCTTTTGCAGTGGTCTTGATCATGTGCTATTCAGACTCTGTTTGATCCTTCAGACTGATTGCATGGAATCAGGAGTGAGGATAATGGACACAGCTGCAGCTCATGAGGCTATGGCTTTTCTTAGGGAGATGGACAAATGCTACTGAACACTCAGCAGCCATAATGGGGAAAGATGCTGGAAGTGATAATTTAGTGACTCCTGGAAGATCATAGGTTCCCTACTTCTGTAATACAATGCACCTCAAGTCAAATTCCAGAATGATATTATTGCCTGAAGGGCAGCCTTTGGCCCTTAGAAGCTAATTTCTTTCTCAAGTCATGCAACTGTGTCTCATTTCTTCTCCTGTCCTTGCTAGTCCCTGCTCTCCCATGCTTGCACCAAACTCTGTTGCATTTACTTACAGTACTTTAAGCTATCTACCAGCAATAGCCCTCTTCTGGGTCCTACTCTCTGAATGCCTTCTTATTCTCACCTTCACACTGAAGGTTTACCTCTAGGAGTCTCTCACACACACACAACCTTCAGTCCACTCTTGCCTGTATATTTTGGATTCACTGCTGATCTTTACTTTTCTTCTTGTTTTCTCAGCAGAACTATATTCTGTTGGAGACATGTGAGGTGAACAGCTGGTCTAAATAATTTCATCTTGCCCCTCTTCATTGGTACAAAGAATGTAGGCTATAATTAGTGCTGACAACATACAATAATTAGATCAATGTTATATAAAATGGACACATCAGTTTAAGGAAAAGTGGTTTCATGAAATATCTCCCTGCCCAAACTTGTTTGCTGATTTTTCAGCAAGTTTATTGAAGAGTAAACTCTTCCTTGCACTTTACTAAACATACATATATATTTTATATATATTTTTTAATGTTAACTTCTGATTTTATGATATGCATACATTAATAGCATGGGACTTTTTAAAAAAATGTTGAGCTTCTTCCAAGAGATGCATCTTTGGGTTATGTCATCATTTTAGTTAAAAACATAGGTACTGATGACAATAACTGTCTTTTTAAATCAGGTGAGGAAGATCGCACCTCCCTCCATTTCATGTACAGAAGCTGAGTGGGCTGGCAGTTGAGCCTTATGTCCACTAGTGTGAGGCTAACCAGTGGATGGAACAAGATAAGCATTTCAGATGGCACTGTTGGGGCTCCTGCAATGGTAATCCTGATGAACTATCTGGGTATTCCCTTCAACTGAAGGACAAGGCGGTGTATGCACCACAATCATTGTTAGTTCCACTGAGCCATTTTGTGTCTCAATTGTGGTGAAGATTATATGATTGTCAGGGTGAAAAGAATTGTTGGTTGCTAGTCCAAAGGTTTCAAGGTGATTTTGAGGAGGTCCAAAGAGATTGCCTGGATCATGTTCCTCTAGTCACCTGACATCTGAGGCAGCCTTCCATTCCCCAAATATATGGCCATGAATCTTGTGCTTTTAAAAACACTGTCTTCTGTTTACAAAAAAAGAAAGTATTGAGGGATCTTGAAGAGGTGATCTTTTGTGAGAGGCAACAAAACACTTGTACCACTCAAATCTTTCTGCTTTGTCAATTAATGATATTCGCTGACTGATTTTGAAAATAACTCTCATTTAATCCTCAAGGAAAGGAGAGACAAGGGAAAGAAGAAAGAGGCATTTAAAAAACAACTCAGAGGGATTAAAAGACCTTTGTCAGACTTCTTGAGATTTTCAGGGGCTGCAAAAGAATAAATAAATAGAATAGCCTTCCTATCTGTCTTATAAGAGAATCATATTTCAATTTCATGACCTGACAATCTATGGAGGGTGTCCTCAAATCAGGAAATAATTAAAAGTCCAGTTGCATCTTATATGTATATGTGTCTATATTCTGTATATAGAAACACACATTCAAACATACTGAAAATGAAATAGAAATATCAAGCCCTTATTGATTTTATGAAGTAACCTGAAAACTAGACGACTTGAAAAAGAAGCAACAAAGAATTCATATTTTGTTGAGCTAGAATATAAGAACAGCCCTGCTGGGTCGAGCCAAGGCCCATTTTAATCCAGCATTTTGTTTCTCGTAGGTGCCAACCAGATGCCTCTGGGATGCATACAAGCAGGAGATGGAGACAAAGCCTTCTCTCCATCAGAGAACAGCCTAGGACAGTATCATCTGATATGAATATCAAGAAGGTCCCATGAGGGGAAAGTAGCACCATATTTAGTCTGAGCACTTTTTAAAAAGTTGGCATGAATCTAGGAGCTTCAAAATGCACTTCTAAAAGTCATTGTACTCCTACATTCATGCCAACTTTTTAAAAAGATATACAATTCAATGAATGAGATTATGTATATTGTGGCATATGTCAGGGGAAAAAAACCCCACAGAACAGCTTTGTCTGGAGAACAGAAACAACACAACCTTTTAAGGCACACACAATGAAAGTCTTGCATTTAAAAAAAAAAAATCTAAAGCTACCATTTCATTGTTAAAGTGACAGAATGTATTTTGATATAGGATGTGCTTATATAATAAACGATTAGAGCTACATTTCCTTACTTTCCACAGTTTTGATATTAGATAGTTATACACAGTCCAGAAATCCATGGGAGAACCAAGAGATTTAATAAGAAGTTGATAAATGAGGCTGCTTATACACACTGAATTAGGTAATCTAGTACATATAAGTACTGTAGCATCATTTCCTGACTTCTGGTGACATCTCCTGAGTGGACACATCACGTGATTATTAGCTAACAAACTACATCAGCCAACTAACCATACACTTAATACCAGAATGGAAGCATAAGAATAATCACATTGACCTGAAGGAGTGGGTGGGAGAGCAATGTAGAAATCTTTTTGCTTTGTGGGAATATCTAAATCCATTGTGGATGACTGTCTTCTCAATGCAACTCTGTATATGTTTATTTATATATATATATATATCATTCTATTCAAACGGACTTATTGCCAGAGGAGTATGAATAGAAGCGTAATTTAAAGACTCCAAACTGTGCTAATGATGCTATTGCATATATTCCAATAATTAAAGGCTAGTGACTATCATACACCTGGGACTTGCTTTCAGTTGCTACATGTGGTGTGTAAACATATGGTCAGGCACTATATTTATGAGACAGTTGATCCAGAATAAGGCTGCAAGACTAATAAATTGAACTAGATTCTTGGATCTCATTGCATTTACATTTTGTGAGTAATACTGAGTCCCAGTCTGTTTCTGGGCTCAGTTTAAAGTGCTGGTACTAATCATTATCCATCCTTCTCCCCTGATTTTTTAGATCTTCTTCAGAGGTCCTACTATAATTTAAAATATGCTTATTGTCCAATACCTAGCTGTGACTAATCCCCATGGCTTCCTCTTCTATCCTACTTGCTCTTCATATTGTCTTCCTTATTCATGATGATAAAAATAATAGGTGTCTGCATCACATTTCTTACCCATTACATGGCCAACAAAATTCTGGGAGTTTTAATCCCAACACATCTGGAGGACAACAGGTTGAGATGGAGTGGTAAACAGTGCTACAGCAGGGCAATGTTGCTTAACTGAAGATATTGCTTTTTATAAACTTCTAATTCTTATATTATGCAATTTAAAGGAAGTTAATCTGGGTCTTCTTTGAAATGTCTCATTAATACTCTGTTGTCCTAATACATAACAGCTGGAGGAAAGCAAATAAGTAATTTCTCAGTTACTTGAGGGGATTTCTGTGGAAAACTTTTCTATGTCATATATTTGAATTCCTGAGTTCATAGCCTCAGTAGAAGGTAGCGTCTAGCTGATCCTCACTGACTTAGAAAGCTAAGCAGAGTACAGTCTGATCTGTGCTTGGATGAGAGACAGACTTGGAGAACTAGGTTGGAAAATTGGGGGGAAAAAAAGACATTTCTCCAAAAGGCAATGGCAAACCATCTCCATATTCTGCCACAAAAATTGCATTTGGGTAAGTTAATCTATGTCATATTCTAGACTGAGCAATTACACAGTAGCAAAATTGCAACTGGTTTAATGGTGGAGTTTTAACTCAAACAACTAAGAAGGCAAGTAGAATGCTCAGCTGGGCTGCTGTGCAAAAGTTCCAGAAGAGAGGCAGGAAAGGAGGGACATTGCACAGTGCTGGCAGTGCCAATTCAGGCTGAAGCAGAGAGGTCAAGGACCCAGAGCCAGAAGTCCACAGAGTCCAGTCCAGGGTTGTAGCTGTAAGATACAAGAAGAGACAGGGCTAGAGAGTGGGGAATCAATGGACTGCAGGAAATATGAGGCAAAGCAGTAACAGTGAAACAAGAGTTTTCCATGTCAGTGGAAGCTCAAACACCAGAGAATTTCACAGCTTTTCTGAGTCTTCAAGACCAGACTTTGATTCCAGGCAAGAAGAGCAGAACCAGCAGTTATAATGTTAGAGAGCTGTTTTCAACAAGAGAACAAGAACCTGAAGGCTATTCTTAAGTAGCCCCAGCTTTGGTGCAGCTCAATTAGGGGCATTGTCTTGGGTAGCCATGCTGATTCCCTTTGCTATGTCCTTTGAAGCTGCTGGAGTGTTTGGGGCTAGGTGCCCTGCCAGAATCTGGCTCCTCATCTGAGTTCCACACTTGCTCCTGCTGATTGTCTTGCTGATCTGCTCCAGGTGATTTACTCAGCCAGCTGCTGAGGCTGATGGTTTATCTGATCAGGCCCTTTAGCCTCTGATTCAAAAGAGTCAGAGTAGACCATAGCAATAGGAGTGCTAGTTCTGGCAAGGTCAGAAGCCTGAAGTCAAATTAGCCTGTTGCCACAACAAGGGACAGGAAGAACTGTCCATCCCCCCAAATAACAGAGAGGCCTCAAGCCTGTTTCACCACTTGGGCAGGGGCAAAAGAAGCAAGAATTTGACTCTTGATGGCATAAATAGGGTGTGCATTTGATACCTAGCACTTACTGGGATTTTTTCATAATGGCTTCATTAGTTCCTGCACTAAACTTACACATGAGAAAATAGCATCCTTGAATGCCTGCCTGCACCACTTCCAGTTCTCTCATTTGTTAAGAGAACAGGAATGAAGTTTGACTCAAATAGAGCTTTATTTTCCTGTTAAGAATTCTGGGATGGAACAGATTACAATATACTTACCACTTCATGAGTTTAAGAGCCCGCTGGCATGATATCGCTTTTAAAAGTCAGGGGTATTTGACTACCTGCCCCTTCGCACTTCCTTCAGGGCAGTGCAGAATTCAGTGATTTGGACTGGCTCTTTTCTCAAAGGACATCCTGCCATTTGGGATATTCCAGTAGCTGAAGGCGAGATGAAGCTGAGCCAAAGTAGACATTAAACTGGGCAAGTCTGCACAGAGGATCTGCTGCCCTTCACAGGAGTCATTTCATCTCTGGAAGCTGCCTCCATCATGGTGTGTGTTTGTATCTTTAAACTGAGCTCTGACCTCCCTCTGTAGCTTGCAGCATTTAATTCTGAGTGTGTCTTAAAGACAGACTAGCAGAGCTCACACTTTCCATATTCAACTCTGCAACCCTGCTTAGAACTGCACTGTAAGAAAAATGCTATTTGCAATATGGCTGGAGGAAAAAGTAGAAGAATTGAGGCTGGGGCAGCAGTGGGCAGTTAAATCTTTCTTCAACTATTGGCACATCTATCACAGAGATAGCAACTAGCCTGGGGCAATTGTTATCTACTTAGCAACCTGCTGCAATTAGAAAAAAAATGAAAAATCAAACCCATGTCAAGAGTTATTTAAAATCAGCATGTATACTAGAATCTTTTTGGTTTTAAAATGGAGGAAAACAAAATGTTTGGAAACACTGGCTTTTGAAGAAAAACTGCAACCCCTGTCTCTTAGGAAGGGGGAGCCTTTCAAAAATAATTTCACACATTCCTATCATCCAGGAGGCCCCAGATTATTTGCAGTACACTGGCTAATGAACAAATTTCACTGCCTTTCGGCATCTCAGAAGGGGAGTATGAAAAAGCTGTGAAGACAAGAGGAGGGTGCTGAGGTGTACACATTGATCATGTGTCTCCTAATGGTGGCATTCAATAAAGACCAATGTTGGCAAGCAAATGATATAACCACAGGAGCTGGGGTGCCATGAAAAATGAATTAACCTTTTCTCTGCTGGAACTCCTACAATATCATTTTCAGCTCAAATGGGTGTTTCGCCATAATCAATGGTGTTTTCAGCATCTGACAGGTACACCTGGCACACATCTGTCAGACGTTCTTAGGATGTGTCAGGTGGGTTGAGCTTCTGCAGTAAATGTGTCTGGATGGGAAATTGTGAGTCAGAGGGAGATAAACTTTTATAGAGCGTGTACCTTTGCAAAAGGTCAGTGCATGCTTTTTCAAATGCCACTGCACATTTATGCATCACTGTATGCTTTTGAGTTAGGTCTTCCAATCTTTTATATTTCCAGAAATGGGGGAACCAACAGTTATTTGCTTGCTTCCTGGGAGTGTCAATGCAAGCACCATTTTGGCTCTTGGTAGAGTTTAATGTGCGCATCAGCAGATTCTTCCAGCAACCTAGGATTGTTACTTTGTGAACCGATGGCCTAAACAGGCATGTTTTCCTCTTTCTTTTCCATTTTCCAACTTGCCTCGTTCTTAGAAGCTCAAAAGCCAGTTGACTGAATACATTTGCATCCATATGATTTTGGATTTTTCCCCCTCTGTTTCAGGAGCCCAACAAATCTATAATTAAAGATTTTCAAAGCAGGACTGTCAGCAAAAGAAAGAGCTGTCAAAAATATATTATCTAAGCAATCCTTAGAGCAGCCTGAATAGCCAGCATATTTTCAGCATTATTATCCTCTAGATTAATGAAGCAGAGATGGCAGCAACTTGACTAAGGTGGCGTAGTCAGTTCATGGCAGAGACCAGAACTGGTATCTCTTCTAAAATGGAACAAAATTGACTTTGGAATTTTGGAAGCACTTTGCGGGGTCATGAAATGAGCCAATTGAACTATAAATGGAAAATTGTCCAAGACCTTCAGTAGGGACTTTTTTCAACATTTCAAATTTCTAATTACTTATATTCTTAAGGGAGCCAGTTTGTTGTAGTGGCTTAAGGCACTAGGTTAGAAACCAGCAGACCATGAATCCTAGTCCTGCCTTGGGCATGGATCCAACTTGGTGACTTTGGGTCCATCCTTTCTCAGCCCTAGGAGAAGCAATGGCAAATCATTTCTGAAAATATTGCCCAGAAAACTTCAGGGACTTGCCATGTAATTACCAGGAGTCAAGATTGACTTAAAGGCAAAATGAATTAATTAATTAATGTGGGTGAGTTGTGGCTTAAAGTCTGAAGAGAGGGAAAATGTGTCCTCAATTCAGGCTGCCATTATCAGGCATCTGTTCCTCCTTCTCTTTCTGGATACCACTCTGCATTTGCTTGCCTTCTTGTTCTGGGTCCCCTCAGCACAACTAGTCAAAGTGAGAGTGCAAAGCAAGGAGGAAGAATCACAAGACTAAGAAATTTTAGGAGGGCTCCTTATGTAAATGCCTGACAAGACTGTCCTTTGACACTGGTTTGTCATGCATTCTCTTAGGCACTGTGCTGAGATTTTGATGAGCGGCATTCACTCAAAGCAGTGAGCATGGTGGTGAATCAAGTAGCCAGCAATGGAAAAGCTCTAAATTGGATAATTGGAAGCACATGATTAGCTTTTACATTGCAGGAAGGAATGAAAGTCAGAGTATTCAGCATTTTTAACATCCTTGAAAATAAAAGTGAAGTATATTGGAAAAGGAATGCCTCTTCGTCTCAGCCATCTTGTGTTCATTTACTTATCTATTCACCCACAATTTGCCCATTGCCTACTCCTTGTGGCTGTCTTTTCTTCATTATCCCTTTATCCTATGTAGAAGTAAGAGGATGTAGCAAATTGGTCAACCTTGAGTAAAACCTATTGTTGAGGGGGCTACACTACGCTTCCTTTCATTAGGGATGACCAGACAAGTAAAATATCAGAAATAGATGTCATTGTACTTTGAAAAAGAAAAAAAGAAAAAAGCTTATAAGCACAAATCATGGTTTTTAGAGACAACTCCTCTCTTGTTCATTAAAAAGTTTAAACGTATTGTCAAATTTAAACTTATTGAAAACTGGGTTGAACTAAATGGGAAAATAATTGCTTGATGTTCTCAGAGGTAACGTTTTTAGAAGTGCTTCAGTCCTGCTCAGGTACACCAAAAATTCCTGCTCAGGTTTCATGAATGTTAAAGAAATGCCAAATAATTCTGGACGGCCTTAGCTTCAGGTTTCTATGGCAAAGTCAAAGATACAAATCAGACCATGAAGTAGAACTTGCATTGTGCTAATCAATATGACCTTTAATCCTAGTATTAATACCATTTTCAAAAAAGTCAAATTTCACTTAGACTTGCTTTACAATGGTAGATTCTTTGATTTTCAGCTGTGCTAGGTCTACAACTCCAAGAATTTCCAGACACCTACTCCATCTCAAAATATCTGGACAGTGCAAAACTGGGAAAGGCTATTCTGCATACAGCAGTTAGAGGTGTAGCAGTTACATCCTGGCATTTCTCATGGAGTATGAAACATAAAAAGCATCTCTAATCACAGGGAGGTACATTTTGGAACAATTATAAATGTGGCATATAAATAAACAAACAAACAAACCTTTTTCCTTTCTAGCAAAATTTTGCCTAGACCATTAATGACAAAACCTCTAGAGAGAATTCACCTAGGAACTTGCAAAGAAGCCTTTTGATCTTTCCATACCATCTTTTTGTAGATTATCCTTCCAAGCACGTATCCTACTCACATATTCCCCATCTATTTATATAATACATTTATAAAGTATTGATGCAAACATACATTTATTCATTTGCTTGTTGTATATAATAGATTTATAGCCTTCTTAATATATGTTGACGATAAACTCATACAAACTTCAGCAATGTGAACAATCAGAGGTGTAACTATTGAATGAACTATTGCTACTGTTACTGTGATGGAAAGTTAGCTACCTGTTTGTCTGGCAGACCGCCGTTTCATTGTTCATTATACTCAGCTGAAGTTTCCTGAAACAGTGCTAATGATTAGAAGATCTTCTGAGGGCTATACTGTACAACTACCCAAGTGTGTGTGTATGTGTATGTTTCTATGCGTGGAGGAGAAATTTGCATTTTTGAAGGAAATGTCCCATAAGAACCACGCTGGATAAAGATCTGTAGTGTATCGCTGTTCCATACAGTGTCCAACCAGATGTCTTTGAAAAGCCCACAACACTTGTGTGATACTTGATTCTGGAGAAACACACAGCCAGCATTATTACTTGCCACTGATAGCTTATCCTTCATTCATCTGACTGATCTCTTTTTTAAACCATTCAAATTACAACATTTTATGTTGGGAAATATTATTTAATTACATGCAGTGTGAAGTACTGTTTCCTTTTTTCTGTCGTGAATTGGAATGCAGAAGGATTCTGCCCAGGATTTCATTGGATGCCAATTTGGACATTCTGCTCCACTGGTCTTTGCAGCAAAATGAACTCTATCACTAAATGAGGCCCAGCTAACTTTAATATTCTCCCTGATAAAAATATATCTTAAAAATATGCTTCTGAAAGTACAAACAGCAATAGTTATTATTGTTATTATTTTTTTTTAAAACACATTGGGGAAATGTGCATGAGGAAAGACTTGCATAAGGGAAAATAATGTATCTTGGGAAATGTAAGAAAAGCCATGGGATTTAAGATATGTCATCTTGCAAATGTTTTGTTTGCTTTAATCCAGGGATCTAGAATAGTACCATACTAACATAGGCAATAAAACTGATCAGATATTTTTATTGTGTCACACATTTTCTATCTTTCAGGTGTATTGAATGATTCCAAACACTGATATTATGCAGGCGGTAGAATTACAAAAAAGGGAGAAAAGATTTTCCCCATCCACCTTACCCATACTATAGATGATTTTTATAAACTTCGGTAATGTCTCCCTTTATTCACCTCTGTTCCTATTTTAAAAAGCAGGAAATATTGTATTCTTGCCTCCTAGGAGGGCTGCTCCATCATCCTGATCGTTTTGGTAACCAACACATAAAAAAGTGTGTGTGTGCACAATACCAGTTTGAAAAGAGAGAATCAACATTTTTTAGCTGAAGCTTGCAGTTACTGGGGTTGGGGATGAAAATGTATTGCTCTCTGGGGGATGGTCTTTTTTAGAAGTACTTGACTGTCACCATACATTTTGTATATTTGTAAATAAAAGCAAATATTATAGACTATAACTGTCATGTATTGTTTCATCCAAATGAAAGAAAGCCCAAATTGTATTGCAGATTTCCCCCACAGAAAGAATTTCTACTTGGTTAACGTTAGGGAGAGAGGGTAAAATATAAATGTATCTATAACTGCTGTCAAGAAGACCAGAAGCCACTTCTTTAGAATTTGTCTTTTCTATTTCTTTTTCTAGATTTCTTTTTCACTTTCTTATTTCTTTTCTTTATTCTTTAATTCCCAATTTGTACTGTTTTTATTTCCGTTGAAAACCTTTTTCCATTTTTTTTTTTAAAGAAAGAATTTCTACTTGGAAACTATGGGGCAGTATACACATTCCTTGGTTAGAAGGTGAGTCAGTCTAAAAAGCATTTCCAGCAGTCATAGCAAATGAGGGTCCTAAAATTTTCATTTTTGTTGATAATGAACTCACTTTAGCCAAGGACACATTGACAGGCCTGAACTGCATGATAGAATTTTTATGGGAAGTAAGGGCTGGTCTGAGAGCCAAAACTGATTAGCACATATGCCCAGTGCTGTGTTAATAGCTAATAATGCTATCATTAACCTCTGCTGTCCCAGTTTTGTGGATAATTCATGTTAAATGGGCAGAATCTACTCAAATACAAGAACCTGAACTCCAGACTATACTAGAAGAAAGGGAACCTAAGAAGGTGACAATTCACTTGTGTTTAGATATTCTTACTTCCATCAGCAAACTGATCTCACAGCATGAAAGAAGTGCTGAAACTAAAAAAATTTTTTGTAGTGCATTGTGCAGTCATGTATGCACAATATAACAATATATGATAGGAGATAATACAGGAAGAATGGAGAACCTGCCTTTAGACATACATGTCTCATTTGAAGTTTCATAATTCAACCATGGCACATACAAAACTGAAATGAATTCATAAAAGTGGGGCCCATTAAGGCCTCTGTTATAAACAGTCCATTATTCAACAGGGCGATGCTTCTGAAATATCTGTGATGGTCTTCAGCAGTTTATCTCCTAATATGCATCACACCAAAGAAAAATTGGCATGTGCTTTATGCACCATAATTTGAAACAATGTGCTTACCGTATTTTTCCGACTATAAGACAATACTTTTTTCTAAAATCCTTATGCTCAAAACTGAAGGGCGTCTTATTCAAGGAAGTCAGCCGAAAAGAGAACCACGCGGTGGCAAAACTGCCCATATCTTGTCTCTGCGAACGGGCTTCCTCCTATTGCTAGCCTCTAACCACGAGTGAAACTGCCCATACCTTGCCTCTGCGAACGGGCTTCCTCCAATCAGGAGCCTTATGTAACTGATGTCAGCTGATGCTGAACAAACCAATTGGAACACATCCCATTGGAGGTGGAGAGCCCATAAAAATGTCAGAAAATAAAAATATAAATAAGAGAATGTCTTACTGTGCAAAATTTAAACTGAATGTAATCAGTTTTGCAAAACAGCATGGAAACAGAGCTGCAGAGAGACAGTTTGGACCTCCTCCCACTGAGTGTATCAGGTAAATGTTACCTAATTACTAAATAAAAATGTGCTCTGCTTTATCTTTAAAATATTGATTTCTTAATTTTGGGTTGGAAAAATGGGGGGCGTCTTGTACATGGGGGCGTCTTATAGTCTGAAAAATACGGTATTTCCCATAGACTGTACCAATTGTCAGCATCACAAGCTACTTACTCCAAATACCTATATCCAGCAAATGCTATCTTTCCACAGTATCCTTTATTTCTGAACTTCTGATTCACTAACCCAAGGTTTTTCAACCTCAGCAAGTTTAAGATGTATGGACTTCAACTCCCAGAATTCCCCAGCCAGCATGCTGACTGGGGAAATCTGGGAGTTGAAGTCCACACATCTTAAACTTGCTGAAGTTGAGAAACACTGAACGAACCTATTGCAAGAATATGAAAGAATAGGCATATCAGAGTATTTGCAGTCATCAAAATAAATTCAAATTACTCTTTTAAACATACTATCAGTGTACCAATAGTTTGCCATAAGCAATATTCATTGAAAGGCTGCTGTATAAAAATACAGTTGCATTCATATACATCAATAGCTGCTTTCACAGAAACAATTATTTCCATGATCCTGGTTTTCTGTGTAAGCAAGAGCTATCTGGCTGAAAGGCACTTTGATTTCATCTTTTTTTTATTGGCCATTAACCATTAACAATGAAAATACGTCAGGAAAATAAGATTTCAGGAGTTAAATTAGCAACCCTAGAACATAAACTGAAACTATATGATGATGTTGTACTTACAGTTACTCAACCGATAGAAAGATTTCTTAGTATTGTTAATGGAATGTATGCAGTAATATGATCTCATGTCAGGGTATCAGATTAATGTAGTAGAGTTAGGAAGTATGCCCAATAAACTTAGTGAACTGCATAGAACTTAGAAAAGCGGTAGTAGTTGGCAACTCTCTATCTGAAACTGGTGGCTTTGCAATGCAGCACTCTGCTCACCTCAACGGACAGGCAAGTAGCGCTCCTCCAGGCACCTGATATTGTTACTCTACAATAAAGATAATAAACTCATTCAGGCTTTTCCTGTGTTTAGAGAACAAGAAGAGTCACACTGTAAAGGCATACTTTACAGGGCATCCATACCTTTGATAAGCTATTGCCTCTACTGCAATGTCTCCAAGAAGAAGGCTGGCCCCGTCTCCTGGCTTCCAAATATAACACCCTATACTTCCTTATCTTGATGTCTGTAAAACATCAAACTTATATTCCTTAGAATATGATGGAATGTGATGGATATAAGGTCTGTGTTGCCTTGAAATCAGGGTTCCTGGTTTTGCTTGGTGGGAGCCTGATGGTTGCTATGTTTCTTTGCTAGCTCAATAAAGGGATCAGTTTGGAACTTTCCAGTGATTGGTTTTCTTTAGAAGTGAGTTTTCCCACACTAATAAAGGCAAAACTCAAATATTGACATGGGACTTGAAAAAAGGAAGAAAAGCAATACCTATATTTAGTATTGCGGTTTAAGATTACTATAAAAAATGTTATATGACAAAAAATACTAGGGATTTATTTAAAAACAACTATGTACCAACTTGGAAAAATTATAACAGCAGGTATCTCCAGATGGAAACTCCCACCTCCAAACCTAAACTTGTCTTGATTAGGTAGCATGGCAGCCATCAAAATGAGTATTTTACCAAGACTTTTTTTTTAATGATTCCAATACATATTGATAACAAGGTAGTAAGGAATTACATAAACAAGTGATGAAATATATATGGTCTAATAAAAGACCAAGGATTAAATTCAGGGTTCTACAGGACTCAAAAGAGGAAGGTGGATTAGCAGCTCTGAATTTTAAATTGTATTATCATGCTAGTTACTTAATATGGATTTCAAGGTGGATGTATTGTCTTATGGCTTGGTTACAACTATGGAAGGAGCAAAGGTTCCAGATGGCTTATATAAAAATCTTTGGGTTGACACAAGAAGACACAAACAATTTATCAGATCATGTAATAATAAGTAATGTACTGAATATTTGGGATAAATACAGAAAAAGAATTAGTCCAGATCTCTCACTTCTTGTATCATCATCATTTTTTTTTTTTAAGAGGAAGGTTCCAGGAAATATGTTCAGTGAAGAGCTAATAATTTGTTTAGATTGCAAGATCTAATTATTAATAAGACAAAGATAAAATCTTTTGAAATTCTTACCTCACACTGTTCCAGTACACCTGACTGGTTTCAGTATCTTCAGATATGCAGTATAGTACTAAAAGAACTTCAGAGACAAGGGAGAATAATGAAGAATCTGATTGAATTTGAAAATCTTATAATACATAACTTGGAAGACTTGCTGAGTCTTGTTTAAAGACTGCTGATGAAGTCTGACTCAGAATCCAAACAGGTCAAAGATTGTATGATTAAATCAATGCAGAACTGGAATGTAGTAATAGAGATGTAGCAATGGGAATTTCAATGGAAGAAGAACATTACATTCACTCTGAACATTATAGCTGGAGAAAATTGGCATAAGATTTTTATCATTGGTATATTACTCCAGTTTTGTTTGCTAAGATGAACAATTCATTCTAAAAATGTAATGAGCAAATAAGACCATTCTTTCCTATTTAGTGGCAATGCCATAAAGCTCAACAGTTATGGAAAATGATTCATGTTAGAATGAAACAATTTTAAAAAATCAAATGCCCACTTCAACCTATGATATTTTTATTAAACTTCATCAAACCAAAGTATATTGAAATAGCCTTACATGAGCTAACTGCTGTAAAGATACTATATGCTTTTTACTGGAAAGGTCATCTTCCATCCCTTCAATGGAAGAATGGCTAAATAAGTTGTAGGGGTATGCTTTGATGTCCAGAATAACTCTGAACTTTAAAAGTAACTCTGACACAGATTGCATGTTAATCTGGAAACCATTCTTAGATTATAATCTAATACATGGATTAGCAAAAATCAGAATAGTTTTGTTAATAATATGTATCGACCTTACTAGAACCTATGATTTTATTTCATGATTTGTATTGTATGATTCTTAATGTTCATTTTGTGTTGTATGCAAAATATTAAATATTTTGTCCAGTTCAAACAATCTTGGAAAGCCAGAATGGAAGACCTTGGAGAGTCATTCTCAAACAGCCTGAGCTAGGTAGATGAATGATCTCACTCAGTATCAATGGAGAATTTTATGTTCGGATTTCTTTATTGACTTAATGTTTCTTCCTCCATCATCTGTCTATACCTTATGTCTCTTGCTGAACTCAATTTGCCGTATTTCCTAAAGTCATGCTGTGGTTTTATGAAATAACAATATTTCATTGGATTGGATGTAATTTATTTTTTACATTATCTGCCATAGGTACATCAATGAAGAAAACTATTATTCTAGTATTGGTTCATTTTTCTTGCAACAGTTAATTGAAAAGCAGGTCAACAATTTCTTCACACTGATTACATTCAGTTGGAAGAAGGGAAACTACACAGTAATACCTGTTACACTTCTATGTTTTTTTTTAAATGTGTTAAAATGTGACAATATGCTTTCAACTCTGGCAGCTGATTTGTGAATTTAAAAGAGGATTAAAAAAATATATATTAAAAATGCAAACATTCCATTTCAAGAGAGCAAATCAATAGAAGTATCACCTTTCCTTTGGAGTTTCCATAATTGCTGTGTGATAAACACGCAAGTATGGCTACAGCAAATGAGTGAACTTAAATATAGAAAGTTGTAATTAAAGTTTGCTTTTTTACTACTCTAATTGGTATTTAATTTGTGCACCTGATTTTTCAGGTGTTTGTATGTCCTAATTAAATATGACCTCTAAGCAAATTAAAGATATTGTGTAGGAGAACAGGTAGAACGACAGGATGGCCGAAATGATGGTTAGCTACTTTATATATCTTTCTGTGCAAGGGAAACAGTTCCCTAAGAATTGTAATTACCAGGGAAAGAAAACAGAAGAGCAATTTCAAGGATTTTTCACACTAGACAACATCGTCACAGAATCTGTTTCTTACTTCCATTGCATTGAAAGAAATGCCAGCATTTTGCTTCAGGATCTCTCTTTATAATCCAATTTCCAAAACGGGTTCTGTGGGTAAATGTGTATTAGCCTGTGAGAAAGTTGTGCGTGAACATGTTTGAATTTGCTTTCCCATTTCCTGTCTGTAGGATTCCGATCAGCTATTCACTTTATAAAGAGCCATAGTGAAAACAGAGAGTAAGGCATCTGTTCCAGTTTGGCACTAGATTGATAGTACCTATTGCTCTTACAGTATCTCTAGTCCTCTGTGGATTTTTATCCTTTAAGGGGTCAGATTTGGCCAAGAAACCTCCAGCATTTGAGCCCTTGATTGCATAGGATATTTCAACGTTTGGGATCTATATATCTTCATTTCATTGGTGAATTTATACAGGTTGAGTGGACTAAAGAATTTTGAATTTGCTAAGGATGCTGGGCATTTCAACTAAAACTTGTTATATTGTGTCCCAAAGAATTATTTATTTCTAATCTCTAATCCTGAAAGGGTTTTGATCACATGGATGGTATCACTATTTCACTAAACATCTAGTGAATAATTAAGCAATTTCCCATTATATCTCAAATATACTTGCAAATCGCAGAGTAAAGTTGTCACAATGTCCCAAAAAACAGGATTCCCATGGGGACAATTGCCATTTTCATTAATAAATTAGGTACACAGGATTCCTCTTACTCTCCTAACATCTATATGATTAATTATTAATTAACTTTGTTACCAATAAAGGAAGCAGATACCTTAGAATCCCATTTCTTTTCCAAAGGATGTCTGAAATGAAACTGTGTTCCCAGAAAAATAGGTTAACAAAAACTGTACCAATTAACCCAGTTATGTGATGGATGTCAGTTTCCTCTCTGTCACAAATAAAATGGTGTTCTGCTGTAATTTAACTTACAACTTGTCATCTGCCAAGCCTCCTTCATTCTGGAAGAGAAGTTGATGCTGGGATGTATGCGTGTTTGTGTGAATCTCAACTTTTGAGCGATAAGCAAATTCAAGCCTATAGCTAGGATTCAAGTATAGGCATTCATAGATGGGGGCAAGGTGTTGGCCTCACAGGGTAAACCAGGTAGGAATCACAACCAGATGAGCTAATTCTACTTTACAGTATTGTAATGCTACATTGACAGAATCTTGCAAGTCTGAAAGTACAAGTCTCCCCCACCCCCCGCACCAGCTCCTTTACCACCCAAGAAACTAGGGAGGGTCCCTTCTGAGCCTCTTGCCTCTCCCACTATCCAGCTGTGGGCTATGCTGTCTCTCATCTGACCATTCCTTTGGCAGCATCTCTTTGCCCAGTCTCCCAAGGTCTTTCCCACATTCCATTACACAAGGGGAAACTGCCATCACACACAACACAATGTCATTGGGCAAGTGATACGAATGACATATTATATGTCACTGGTGTCATGATAAGCATATGAAAGAAAGCCTATCAGAAATACTTATCTTTTTTTATGTATTTTGTATTTTATATAAATACAAATGCAAGAAAGAGACATAAAGTGTTCGTTATGATACTAAAAATAACTAGGATATATTCAGCGAGATTATGTAATGATTAAAACAACGCATAAGAAACACTTCTCGATTTTATAGGTTTTGCAGTCTTTTCTCATGTTTTGCTTAGAAATAAATTTTCAGCATTGATTTTATAAAAATACTAAGCAGGCAGTATCAGTTAATTTCTTTTTGCTAACTGATTTCATTGCAATTGCAATATTAACAAGTTAAGCAGCAACAGCTATTCTTCTTTTTCTTCTTCCCACATTGTTCTTGGGAGCAATTTGCTTTTAAAATGAGATTGGGGATTTTATTTCTAGGCAAAATTCTTCGCAGAAGCTAAGTGATAGTAATATGGCATGCATCTGCTTTGAACCATTTATAAAAACTTGCATTTTGTTTTATTTGAAAAATAAAATATTAATGTTTAATTTAAGAACCAGCCATTTCTTAGTAGAAAGGGAGAATGAGGTCATGATAGAAGCACTCTGAGGACCAAGGAGTTTCAGGAGCAAATAATGAATCAACCCTGGATTTCATCTAAGATTAAAATAAGTCACAGGATATAGTACAGATTCACTGAAAGTGGGTCTAATTGTGGTACCCAATTGTAATAATGTGACTGTTCGTTGGCCCCAATGTGTGCATGGATCCCATTTGGTGCCCATGCTACCCCTCGTTGAATCTGACTTTTAAAAAATATTCTTTTAATAAAAATAATTAAATGGGAAGCTGGTATGGTGTAAACCAAAGCACCACCTTCTAATATCATCTTTATTTCCAAGAATACTTCTGAGCTCCATGTAACAAGCGACAAAAAAATAAAAGTGCCTTGTTTAGAGGTGTGCCCATGGCCCAGAAAAAAATTACAAACAGAAGATCAAATGGTCAAGTGGGGCAGCAGGGCCCAATCTCACCAGTTTGCATTCTGGCGTATTCATGTTTTGAGACTGGCTATACTCATTCTGAGTTATTTTATGAATAAGCAATGGACCCTCTAGCAGCCATTTTGGGGGAGCACCCATAACATGCTTTTAACCTTCCAGAAGTGCCCACTGACACATCTCTACTCCAGATGTTTGGATGTACCTTCTTTACCGAGAAGACTATATGAGGCAATGCATGAGTGCTAATTTTAAAAAAGAGTTGGTTAAGCCTTTTCTCTTCTGGCTTTCCCTTCATCTCTCTTGGGGCCAAACTACTCAGTGTTAAATTTATAACATACAACTGCCCCTCTACTCACAATGAGCACATGAGTCTCCAATGTAGGTTAGTGAGCCTTGGTACAAGGCTGATGATGCAAGTATATCCTCCATCCAGTGATTTACATGTAACAAATAGCTCTACTGTACTGACTGAGTCAATGCAACAAGTCTAAAGAAAGTGGTTTCACTTATTTTTGATCATCACTACCGTGGAAGAGATGGATTCGTTGTATACTAAGCCATTAAAACGGGCTATAACTCATTCCTGCAATTTGAAATGGTTTCCTTCTGTTAAACTATCTCTGTGTTTAAGGCACAATAAGGAATTTGGTACTGGTTAAATAGTTTTTGGACTACACCTCTCACAATCCTTTCCCACTGGCCATGCTGGCCAGGAATGATGGAATGTGAGGTTCAAAACATCTGAAGGACAGCAGCTTGGCTGACCTTGATTTAAGAACTCCATATCCCACCCAACCCTAAACTCTGTAAATCTTAAAGGAGAGGCACCATACCAAAATGTTTCCCATTTCTACCCATGTCAAGACAGGAAGGAGGGGGGAGCATATGCATACAGTACACTAGATTAAAATGAGGATGGGGTAGCTGCAAAAAATGTCCACTATAATTCATGGAATTGACTGATGCTGACTTGGTGCCTAATGCACTTCTCAGATTATCTTTACTGATCGTGCTTGTCTATTCTACTTTATCCCCATTTTCAGCCTTTAAAGAGCTTTCTTGATCTACTATGCTCACGGCACTCAAAAAATGTGTGGCTTTCTAACTTCTTTGAATTCCCTGTTCATATCTTTCTGCAAGGAAGATAGAGGCTGATCCCTCTAGCAGTACCACCATTTGTAATCTAATTACTACAGACCTCATGCACGCCTGTCATATAATGTTTTTATTTTTACCCTGAAGATTGCCATGCTAAAACACATACATACATGTCCCCACCCCCCAAAACCCCACAACTAGAGTAGTGTGGCTTGAAAGATCACATTTCCAGGATTTTGAACATTTATTGCCCCCTCCCTAAAGACATTGCTTCATTTGTTCTATATTATCAGTGCTATATAAAAAGTAGGAACTATCAGCAGTAAGTTCCCCTGACCATAGAATTGGAAGGAACCTTGAAGGATATCTGATCCAACCTATGTTCAGTGTAGGATGCACTAGAGCATCTCTGAGAGATAGTTCTCCAGACTCTGTCTGAAGACCTCCAAAGGAGGACACCGTACCTCTTCATCTGTTAGCCTGTTGCCCTGGCTGATAACTCTTATAGTCAGGAAGTTCTTCCTAATGTCTAACCTGAACCAGGTAAAGTACTTGGCTGGAGTACTAAAGTCTGTACCAAAATCATGGGTTTTCTGGGGAAGGGGGGGGGGAAGGCAGATAACTCAGCACAAAACCAAGAGTACATAGGCAGAAAAGAGGAAAATGCTAGAATGCACCTGTAAAGTAGCACGTAGATGCCTTAGATATAGAATATGAAGAGAGGAAGGAGAACCAAAGAGAGGAGTCGATATTTCAGATGCTGCAGAACATGTTGCTGGAGAAGACATCATCCTGGTTAACATGGAGTAGAGTGATGACCCACCCTATCAAGGCCAGAGATTCCACCTCTGGGATGTGGAGGAAGACTGGGATGAAAAGCTGGGATCAGCTTGTGAAAGTGTGGAAAAACCAGGAGAATGGATCATGTTGCATACAGGGATTCAGATGCTGGACAGCAGAATCTTGTGAGTTAAGGGCTTTGTTTGGTGGCAAGACAGCTGGGAGAAAACTCAGAGACATTCCAGTATTGTAATTGAGATAAAGAAGGGAAGAAAAAGTCATAATAAATTACAAGTGGAAAGTGAGGGAAAGAGACATAAGAAAGGGAAATGATGTAGGTCAAGACTTGATTTCTTATATTTCTTATCTTGTTCTGTACATACATAGGAACACATGCTGGTTTTATAATACATTCATTTGCATACATAATTAGACCTGGAAACTTGAATTTATTTAGCTGACTTCTCTCTCTCTCTCTCTCTCCTCTAATCTATTCTGAAATGCAGTTCCCTCCTCTCCCCAGTAGCCCAACAAGGACCAACTTGGGCTGTACTTCTCTTCTGAGGGAAGTCAGATGTAGAAAAAGTGTTAAGGACCCTGGCCTTCTCATCATCACCCATTATCAATGGACCCCTTCAATGTGAACCTCAGCCTTACCTACAGTTCTTACAATTTCCACCTTGCATTCTTTGGTTATGGACCCTTGCATTTCTCCAGATGTGTCCCTGTTTCTCTTCAGCCTTTTAGATAGCTCTGCATGTATTCATGTTGGCCTTTTTAGATTTCTCCCATTTTTTCTTCTTGTACTGTAGGTATTGTTTATTATAGTATCTCATTTTGTAGGATTTCCCATCCTTCCCAGATCTTTTTCTCCTTCATTATTTCAAGCCATTGGTTCTGACTCACATTCCCTTGGAACTCAGCAGAATCCACTCTTCTCGTGTCCAGTATGGAGGCCTGATTTTTTTTTTTTTAAATTTCTTCTCCCTGGATATCATGATTCAAGGATAGCATGACTGCTTTCCCAAAAGTACTAATCATTGTCATTTCTTCAACCAATTCCTCCCTGTTAATGAAAATTAGGTTCATGATAGCAGATCCTCTTCTTTTTTCCATCTCCTGGCAAAGGAAGCTGGCAGGAACAGAGGACAAGAAATCATTCGACCTCTAAGTCTTGGCAGAATTAGATTGTCAGCAGATGTCAGGATAATTGAAGTCCCTCATTATCACTCTAACATGCCCCTTTGAAAGGCTGATTGTCTAATGGAGAAAGGCCTCATCTGTATCTTCTGCCTACCCATGCGGTCCATAATAAACTCCCATGATAAAAGCAGTGTCACTTTTGGTTCTTTCTCTCTTCATTCTTACACAGACACTTTCAACACTTCCATGTCACAGTTCCTGAATTCTGTGCAAGTTCATTTTTTCTCTTTCTGCATGGTGCAAGACCCCCACCTTTTCTATTAGGTCTGTTCCATTTGAATAAGTTGTAGCCTTCCAGTGCTATGTGCCAGTCATGATTATAATTCCACCTGATTTCAGTGATGCCTGTCCCACTGTAGTTGTCTTTCTGAATTAGAATCTCTAGTTCTCAGCTATTTTCCACGCTCTGTGCAATAGTGTAGAAACATCTGAGGTTTTGAGTGGCACCACCTGCCAACCTTATTGTTATAGTTGTCTGTGAAACTCTGAGTCCCCACCTGATCTTCTGCTTTTCTCTTTGTGTTCTGTTTTCTTGGCCTCAATCCTGGCTGCAGATTCAGTTCTGGACTTTTGCCACCTTCCTTTTTTTTTCTAGTTTCATGATTTCCTAATGAAACTGGCGAGGTGCCTGCCAAATGCTTCTTTTTCAATCTTCATAAAATGAAACCCATATCTTCCAAGAGTTCTTTACTGTATAAAGTTAGCATAGGGCATTGTTGCAGAATCCTTACCATTATTGGCAGCAACATCTAGGTAGCCAGTTGTTAATTTCCAGGATCCTGTTTGTTCTTCTTGAACCACGTCTCTCAACTGGAAGAACTGATAAAGAGCTACTTACGCTCCTTTTACCTTCCTACCCAAGGCCTCAAGGTCTCAGGAGAGCCTTTCAGAGTCTCTTCTGGTGGTGGCATTCACACCCATATGAATCAAGAGGAGAAGATAGATTTTGGTGGATTTGAAAAACCTTGGTAGCCTCATTGTCATGTCCTATATACAGACCTCCCAGAAGACAGTAGACCTCTGCAGCCATCATACTGCATCTCCAGACAGTTGCCTTGATTCCTCTCAGCCGGGAATCACTCAGATCTGTCTCTTCTTTCTTGAGGCGGCTCTTCAATTTCTTCAATCCATGAAAGCCCAAGTGTCTTCCAGAGCATTCTGTGGCAAGATCTGCTCAGATGGCTGTGGATCATCTTCTAGAGCAGTGTTTCTCAACCTCAGCAACTTTAAAATGTGGGGACCAACTCCCAGAATTCCCCAGCCAGCATGTTTGTCTTCTCTGTTTACTCAGTCAGCTTACTCTCTGGAAACTGGATTTCTTATATTCCTGCTTAAGCTACTTCAACTAGGTCAGCAAGAACAATGCCCCAATGGGAAGGGCACTTGGCAGCAGTTATCAGTCAGACATAATCAGCAAACAGCAGCAGTCTCTATATACATATACATATAAGTCTATACTATATACTCTATTTATACATACATACACACACACACACATACATATATACATATATATATGTACACACACACATATACATATGCACACACATATATACATACATAAGTACACACACACAATATATACATATATATATATATATACCAGGAGGCCAAACCAGTCAATCTTAAAGGAAATCAACCCTGATTGCTCATTGGAAGGATCGATAATGAAGCTCAAGCTCAGATACTTTGGTCACCTCATGAGAAGAGAGGACTCTTTGGAAAAGACCCTGATGCTGGGAATGATTGAAGGCAAAACAGAGGAGGACGGCAGAGGATGAGATGGTTAGATAGCATCACTGAAGCAATGAGCATGAAACTGAGCCAACTCAGGGAGGCAGTGAAGGACAGGAAGGCCTGGCACGATATGGTTCATGGGGTCACGAAGAGTCGGACACGACTTAACGACTGAACAACCACAACAAAATATATATATATACATACATACAGATAATAGATAAACATGAAAACATGTTAAGAAAAGTTAGAAAGAAAAAAGATAAAAGAAAAGGTGCAGAAAGTAATACAAGTAGAAAAAGAAAAAAAAGTGAAAAATAATTAAAGAAGTGACTTCCAATCTTCTTTACAGCAGTTACAAACAAACTCATTATCCTTCCCCCCACTCTGAAATTACATTACAAGGTTCCCTTCTGTCCCATATTCAACCCTTTTTTCAATCAGCAGATCCAGAAATCACCATTTCATTTTTTTTTCTATTTTCAGCAGGAAGTCCATAAAAGGTTTCCAGTCTTTTGTAAAAGTACATATTGTTTCACCTCTGGTCAGACAGGTCAGTTTTGCCCTTTCTGCCAATTCTGCTATCTTCACAATCCATTCCTCCATTGTGGGTGTTTCAGTATTTCTCCGTGCATAGAGTAATCCTGCTGGGTCTTCTACACTTTCTAAGTCCCTTTTCAAACTCCTGTTTTCTCTCCTTGGTTGCTCCGTCAGTGAGTGGGAGTCAGTATCTTTCTTGCTATTATCCTTGATAAGAATTGCAATCAAGTTACTCAGTCCTCTGCTTGCATTCAGTTCAAACCATATTCTGCAGTTTGGAGCTTTTCAGACTATAACGATGATTTGAATTGTGCCTGTTGTAACAAAGACACTGCTGATTCTATTCAAAAATCTGACTGCAGTATTTTGTAACATCCGTAGCTTATCAATACCCTTTAAAAGCAGGCCTGAGTTAGAAAATGGGCAGATAATTTTACGCAGCCCTAAACTTGAGTGCAATAAAAATTATTAATCTAAATCAGACTCTTGGCATATATAGATTTTCAAGTTAAAGAACTCACCTACTCTTTCTGTGAAATATATAGCTCATAGCTTCTGCTACTAGCAGATATTAAAACTTATTTATTTATTTATGATGTTTCAGAGCATGGGTGCCACTGGCAGAAAAGACTCACCTCCTAGGTCCCATCAGATGGAACTTCTTCATGGACAGGACCTGCAGCATGCCTCTCCTGCCAGGCCTGATGGGGCGGGTAGATGTAATAGAGAAGAGTCGGTCCCTCAGATAACCTGGCCCCATGCCATATAGAGCTTTAAAGGTCAAAACCAGCACCCTGAATGGGACCTGGAAGCAAACTGGCAACCAATGCAGCTCATGGAGCAGAGATGTAATGTGTGTCCATCTAGGAACACATATGACTACTTATGCTGCCACATTTTGCACCAGCTGAAGCTTCCAGATACTCTTCAAGGGCAGCCCCATGTAGTGCATATTACAGTACAGACAGTCCTCTACTTACGAATTTTCAAGTTATGAACTTTCACTGATATGAACAAACCTCCAACAATGAAGGTCCCAGAAGTTTACAGTGAGCATCTGTACGTATGCCTGGAAGTTTACAGCATGCATGCATACATATGCAGTGTGCCATAAACTTCTGGGGATACATGTGTGGCATGCTGTGGTTGGACTTACAAACAAAATGGACTTACAAACAGGCTTTTGGAACTTAACCTGTTTGTAAGTAGAGGACTGTCTCTAGTCCATGTGGGAGATGGCCAGGGCCTCACGATCCAGGAACGGGCACAACTGGTGCACAACACAAAGTTGCACAAAGGCTCTCCTGGCCACGACTGCCACCTGCTCCTCAAGCAGGAGTCGTGAGTCCAGAAGGACCCCCAGGTTGTGCATTGGGTTTGTTTGGGACACTGTTACTCCATCCAGAACCAAAGATGGTAAAGTCCCAGATTCATTAGGCCCTAAAACCCAAAGCCACTCAATCTTGTCAGGGTTCAGTTGAAGCTTGTTGCTCCCCATTCAGACCTCTACAGCCTCCAGGCACTGAGACAGGTCATTAATTTGCCAGGAGTGGAGAGATATAATTGAGTATCATCAGCATACTCATGATACCTCACCTCATGGCGATGGATGATATCCCCTGGCGGTTTCATGTAGATGTTAAACAGGAGTGGAGAGAGCACAAAACCCTGTGGCATTCAACGTAGCAGGTATCAGCCCTGGAGGAAGGAAGAGAACCAGCACAGTTCCTGGAGCTGATCCAGAAGGATACCATGGTCGATGGTATTGAAAGCCACCGAGAGGTCAAGTAGAACCAGGATGGATGCACTACCCCCATCCTGCTCCCACCACAGCTCATCCAAAAGCACAACCAATGCCAAAATTTATCATAACATCATTAAAGAATAAATGATCATAATAAACATTAAAGAACAGTTGAATTTTTTTTGGTATTAATAGATTAAAACTGAACAGTATAGAGTACAGCCAGCTCTACCATTATGGAAAATGACCAGATACTTCAATGTACCTAAGGAACAGAGTTCTTCAGAGCAGCACATGGACTTGGCCAGTTACGTCATTTCTCAGTTGGGAGGCTATAGTCTCTGTCTACATAAGATGCAGCCACCTTAAAAAAATGTCATTCTGAGGACCCCCTCCAGTGTTAGGCAATCAAAAAGTTTTAGAAGTGAGAAGGTGTGCAGGAGAGTAGGTATTTGGGGACTAGCAGATCCTCCTTCCAACACAAGCTGTGGGTTTGCCTAAAAGTCATCTTAAAGTGCTTTTCACAGAATAGTCTTGATTGTCCATTGAAAACAGAATGAGAAATTAATGAGGAAATTATCTAGATAGGGTGCTGCCTTCTGCTATTCCCACTTATTTCATCTGAGTTAGTGGCACATATAGTAGGATTCCCAAGGAAATCATGGGAAGGTTCATATGGGAGGAGATTATCCTTTGGCTAGTATTTCTCAGGACGGTGTATGGGTTTGTAGATCAAACTGTGCACTGTGCTTGGAACAAGGTAGAAGGCAGCAGCAATCATTTTTCCAACCTAGCGTAACATGGTCAAAAAGTATCCTCCTGCCAAAAATCTTGCTGCTGCACTTCGTATCCATGAATGGAGGTAGGTGCTTAATATAATATTAAAGGGTGTGTCTGGTTTCCCTACAGCCTGTTATTTCCTGCACTATTTTCCAAGCCTGTTCACTGACAGGGAAATAAGAGAGGAGAAAGAGACAAAGTTCAGCATTCATCACTCACATTCTTTTGATTAAAAAAAAAAAGGCCTTCCATTACCATTTTATGTATGGACACAAGAACAATTAAAATGACTGACTTCTCACATTTAATTTGATACATTTCATTGAATTGCACGAAATGTACTCCAGAGAAAATAGCTTTAGGAGGTTATTCAATGTGTGTGTGCACTGTAATGGCCCCATTGTATATATACACACACATTCAAATGCACATGTCTGTCTGTCTGTCTGTCTGTCTGTCTGTCTGTCTATCTATCTATCTATCTATCTATCTATCTATCTATCTATCTATCTATCTATCTTCCTAGTGTTTTTCGTGCAGGTGCAGGTTCCGCTTTTTTTCAGATCAACTGAACATTGATCCATTGGTTGCTACAGGAATTGACCAACCGGCTCATCGCCCGAACCTGATGACATATGCACGTCATATTTAAAAACTGGGCCGATATTTCTGCCCTGTGGCAAATGCTGTGCATTGATGGAACTGCGCACTAAAACTGCTTCTCCCAAAAGCTCGTCAGAAACCAGAAAAGGCAGAGCTATTGTACCCAAGTGACCATTTCAGGAAGCACACCTTTTCTCAACCTGTTGTGATAATTTGTGATTCTCAGAATGTACTATCCAGCACAGCTCTTATTAATTGCTACTTCCACCTCAGCCAGACATCCATTCTGTTTTGTGAACCACAGAAGACGACTGACTATTTATGCTATTATCTATGAATCAGACGATGCAACACATTCAATAAACGTGGGGGGCGAGGGGAGGAGATCAGCACTCAGCATGGCATTTAGAACAAAGGCTTTGCACGAACAAGCTGTACATCCTCAGATCTGCTCAGAACTTGTCCCATGTTTAGAAGTCAAGGCCAGAGGGAACAATCCTGATGCCCCCATTTACATTTGGTTTTGTGTTTTATTGTGTTTCACTTGAATAGGGTTCCACAGACAACTCTCTTTTGTTTTCTTTCCAAAAACAACTCTCTCTTCTAAAGACAGGAAGGCCCACTCTAGCACAACTTCAGTGCTTTCAGAAGATCAGATGTTTATGCATCAGAGCAGTCACTTTCAGTGAGGAAATCGCATCTGGCTTCATCGAAGATGCCAATTAATCTTATTTCAGAAATGTCTAAGCCATCATTTATTTGGCTACTTGGTATTTGCTTCTTTAGTGTTTATTTTCAAGTAGTAAAACATGTCATCTAAAGGCTTTCCATCTGCTAACCAATACTAGAATGATCAGAGCATTAAGCTTAAAAATATAAGGTTTAGCCCCATAAAAAATGTAGTCCCGGGACGCAGCAGTTCCCTTTTACATCCAAATCTTGATTTAAGAGAAGCTGTGGCTAAAAGTATAGGAGAGTGTGTCCCTGCTGCCACTGCACATTAAAAGAGTGAACGAAATGAATTCAGGGTGAAATATTTTTCTGCTTAATGTAGAATGAGTGAAGACTACTCTAAGTACTGTATACATCTCAGGGTTTCAGCCTCTAAACTGAAAATTAGTTAACACGTACTATTTACTATGCTCATACACAGGAGAGAAAAAGATTTGTTACAATTATATCCTTTTTCTTCTCCCCAGTTTCAAGTAGTATTTCATCCCATGACGTATAGAATAATTACATAGTTCAGTCAGTAGGTGGCAGCAGTCTTGGCCCTCTATTGGTGGTGTTGAGACAGTTTGGTGTAGTGGTTAATGCAGCAGGCTAGAAACCCGTAGACTGTGAGTTCTAGTCCTGCTTAAGGTACCAACCCATCTGGGTGACCTTAGGCCAGTCCCTCCCTCTCAGCCCTAGGAAGGAGGCCGTGGCAAACCACTCTGAAAATGTTGCCAAAAAAGCCTGCAGGGACTTGTCCTTGTAGCTGTCAAGAGTCAAGACTGACTCAGAGGCACTAAAATAAATAATAAATAAATTGGTGGTGTTAGGATTTGGCAGCTCGATGAGGAGGAGGTGTGGGATCCAAACAAGAGCATCACAAAGATTCATGCTGCCTTCCATGACAGTGATGGAGGTTGGAGAAATGGTGCCTTTACCCAGCCAGTCCTAAGCTTTAAAATATGGTTGTCACCCAATTTAAATAATCTTAGGTGATTAATCAAACTACGTTTTAACTGATTAGTCAACCAGTTTAATAGATAGAGGTGCAAATGTTTCTTTAGGCAATCATTTGAAAAAGATGCAGGCTCTCCTTCATTTTAGTTAGTTTATGTATGTGTCACAACATATCTTGTGGTGGACCTAAAAGCCTAAGAAATGAGCGAAGTGCATAAGCATTCATGCAGGACAGTCCACTTCATCAGATATGCCACCTAAACCAGTCAACATTTTAAAGACCTGAGCTGCCTAATTAATTAGATAAGCATTTTTAATCAACAAAAAGGATTTTAATTGATTAGCCTAACTAATCCAATGATTGAAAGTTGGAACCCTGTTTAGGAGTTCAGTAGGGAATTGAACAGAGGCTTCCATGACTGCTATCCAAAACCATCACGCCAGCAATTGTGCCACCTTTGGAATACAACTGTGTTTTTCAGCCCTGGAAGGAAGTTCCTCTATCTAAAAATTAACTCTTAATTAGGATGAGCGAAAAGTAAGGATATGTGAAGGATCCCATTTATATATGTAAACCACCACAGAGGCCTTCTTAATTTCAGAACAAAATGTTTTCAGTCAGAAAAATGTTTAAGATTTTTAAAAAATGTCCACGTGCTGCCAAGATTTGAACATGTCTTTGACCCACAAATGACACACCAGTCAGGCGAGGGTTTTTTCCGCTGAACTCAGAAAGGGCAATTTTTCCTCCCAATGTGCAGATGTGCTTAGGAGAAGTGGTGCCAATGCACAATTTTGTATATTGTGATGCTGTTAACAAGTACCTAGCTTCTGTGAGTAAAAAAAGAAAACATCTTCCAGAACCACCCTCAAAGGGAGTATTACTTGGACTGTAGTGTAACTATCAGTAAGGCTGGCCAAGTTTTTTTTAAAAAGGCTTTCAAATAATGGCTCCCATCTATATCTGCATGTGTGCGCATGGACGTTCTTCACATTCTGAAGTACCTCATTCAAAGGGATTGCACAGTCCTTTTATCCATGCAATTTATTTCTTTATTTTGCAAACCTTTTTCTGACTGTTTCAGCAGCTGCCTTACAACCAGGGTAAAATACCAATGAAATCAACATACGAAGCAGTCTGGAACACAAGACAATGAAAAAGCAGCAAAAAAGAAGGATGAATGTAAAAAGAACACCTCTCTCTCTTTCTTTAAAGAAATGTCTTCATTCTCCACAAAACATCAAATTTAAGAGGAAAGCAGAGCGATTGAGTAGTGTGAACAAGATCATCAAGGGTCTGTCTTCAGTGAGTACCCAGATCGTGATCAAAAATCATTGGGAAAATGTAGACAGAAGGACGTGTTTGCTGAGATATGTGGCACTGATTATACATCTTGTAGGAGGTCTCATCTAGATTCATAATGCTGTACTTAGAAATGGGCAATTTTGTTGGCACTTTCCCCAGCATTTTTTTCTTTAAGAAAATATGAATTATTGATTGTTATTTAGGTGCTAACAAAATGACTTCAACTCCTGATGTCAGCCCCACGAGGTAGACCAGACCAGGAAATCAACTCCACAGGAAGACTAGAACTACACTTTATCTGAGACAGGCTATAACAACAGAATCTTGCAAATCTGATTGTGTTGTCCCTCCTCTCCCTTCTTATATCCCAGTGAATCAGGAAGACATCTGGCTGGGTGGCTTCTTATTATCTTTCTTCCTAGGAATTAAAGAATGTTTCAGCCCTCTTTGCCTGGATAACAGTTCTTGCATATTTCTGCCCAGGTCATCTTCCATACTCGGTGACTGTATGAACAAATTCTCACCATCTTGACCTTTCTTTAGTAATAACTCAGAGCACTTCCAAGAACATTCTAATGACTTCTTTAATCCTACACATCCATTTTCTCCATTATCTTGCAATTCATTATCTACTCACATCACATACCCAAATTTCTGATTCCTGATCCTCATCTTAATAGAGCAGTTAGTCTTTGGTCCAGGACAGATCAATTGGTACTTACTGCAGTCCACAGAACTCTTAGAAACCTGTGTTGAATCCTAATGGATATGCATATTAAGAGTCTGCAGGCAGTCTACTCTCAAGACTATGGGAAAATGTAATGGGATGACTATATAAAGTTGTAGGGATTTCTGATGTTTGCAGTGGTGAATTACAAAAGTTCAGTATGCTCTGTGATGCGAGCTGGCCATCATTAAGCTCATAGGAGCTGGACAGTAGAGTAAATAGATCTTGTATCTATTCCCGGTTCCCTCTATTAAACAATGCCATCTAAAGGGACCCAGGAAGCATGCCTTGTCAGTTGTGGTGCCTGCCCTATGAAACATCCTGAGATCTGGATGGCCCAGACTTTGCTGGTGTTTTGTAAGGCATTAAAGACCTGGCTTTCCTGCCAAGCATTCAGCCTGGGTATCGGATGACCCCATGTTGTGGTGATTGTTCAGTCTGCTGGGTTTTGTTCTGTGCACATCATATGCTTGCTTGCTTGTCATTAGTTTTTATTATTACTATGTGGTACTGATTTTTTGCAACTCAGAGTTGCAAGTTGATCAGACGGCCATATAAATCGATCAATTAAATAAGTAAATCTCTTTTTTTTATATCAGCTGCTACTTCCCATGTTTTTCAATGTCAGGGTAGTCGTTCTAGTTAATTAGATATTCTAGCTTGCTTGTCTGTCACAAGAGTTCAGAATATAGTCAACTTCAATTTTTTCCTCCATTTCCCAAAATAGGATGGGGGGCATACAAAAGGCAAGGGGCAGTTTGGTGTGGAATTATTCCAGCTAAGTAAGCCAAAATATCTGGACAAAATCACACCTGAAGACATTTCCACTTTGGGGCCTCTTTCTACATTTTCCAAAGAGAATCTGACAGGTTATTGTGATAGCCAAAAATAGGAGGGCCTCCATCAGTCACTACCTATTTTCTTCTCCATCAATCATCTGAAGCTACATCTTGATAAGAACAGATTTGTTTCATAAGCCACTGCAGTTAAGTAATCTATCCAGTTTCTGAACTTTAAAATAGTTAAATTTTAGGATTCCTTTACTTTAGCAGTAGGACATGCAGAAGGATATGGTTTATGGTTTATGGTATGGGCATTTTTTAAAAGATAAATGGGAAATGTGAACTCCCCAAATAACCTGAAATTAATAGAACAGATTGACATTAAGGTAGCAAAAACAAGGACTTCTAGAGAAGCAAAATAAAAGGCTAAGAGAAAGAAAAAGTATCCAGAAAATCTTTTTAAAGATAACCCTTATTTTGTGGGACGTGCATTATCAGAATCTTCGCCAGTCAAAGCCTCCAATGATTTGAATTCATGATTTGCTGTTCAGCTGTTATATATTGTAATATAGTATAAATATAAATCTCCAGTAAATAAAGAAGCAAAAAAACATTTCTACTTATATGTGGAAGGTAGCATACTATTTCATAGG
Source organism: Python bivittatus (assembly GCF_059951505.1). Lineage (NCBI taxonomy): Eukaryota > Metazoa > Chordata > Lepidosauria > Squamata > Pythonidae > Python > Python bivittatus. The sequence goes on from NW_028277108.1 coordinate 956,572, forward strand.
TCAGTGAACTAGTTAAAATATTTCTCAGAGCGTTCTTTTCTCTTGAACACATTCTATCAGATTGCATTTCATCCCAGAATTAGACATAATAGACTGGAATAGGTTGGTAGGAGTTAAGTCAGAATCCCACGGAGGTAAAGAAGTCTCTCCCGAATTTGAAATGTTGATGGTTCTTACAAATGTATCATCATGCACTATACCATCGTGCGTGCAGACGATTCTGCATAAAACAACAATTATGAAAAGCTCTAGGTGGTTTTGCCATCGATTTTGACAAGAAAAGACAGAAGCCCTTTGAGAAGGCTGCACTTGAGATCAATGTTGCTCTAAACCGTTCTATAATTCACAAAGTCATGAGCTGAATTTCAAGATGTAACACACCAAGTTAACATGGAAAATCAGCTGTACTGGGAAATATGAGCCTGTACGTAATTAACTGTTCAATAACACTTAGAATTCTGATTGTTAAGTTTCATCTTAAAATGATTCTGGAAACTGCACTTAATTAATCCTCGGAAGTATCCAAAGAAACAGGTAATCTTGCATTTATTATCCCCTTCATAGGGAAAGATACTTACAGTACTCTAATGTTAACTGTAAAGGGGAAAAAGGATAATAACTGGCTTTGGTTATGCTTGAGAAACTCAGGGAAACAGTTTGTCTGTTTGTTTGTTTCTTTAACACCAGTTCTTTCTTGGTCTTTATTTAATCAGGACTTGTCACACATCTACGCTATTCCACCTCCACCACCTCTGACACATGCAAGCATATTCTAGTTTTAATGCTGTGAAAAGATAGTGACTAACACAAAATTGTCACCTCGGTATCCTGTGGAAAATTGAAAACTGTATTTCAGCTGTGCAAAATGCATGGAGCGCAAACGCCGGACTTGAATGCGACTCTTTAAAGCAGCCGCACCTTTTCCAGGGAGTGCCCAGCTGTTCTGTGCAGCTGCCACACACTCACAGAAAAGAGATGCAACTGAATCAGGAGCTACATTGGCTCCCTTATATACTCTGAAGGAAAGGGTTGCACAGGTCTCTGCTAAAAGGTCTTACCATTTAATCATTATTAAGGGAATAACATATGAGGATCCCGAATTAATTTCAAGATGGGATACATAGATTTCTCTCTACATTTTAGTCCCACAAAGCCGTTCCGTATACTTTCGGTTAATCTTGATCTGCTAAATGATATCAAAATCACTCCTATCTGTGATCTATTCAGAAGAGCAACAAGAAACACATTGTTAGGGATCATATATACATATATAATAGATTGCACAATTCCCTACTGCTTACAAGCTATAGATGCACCGCAAAGATTTACAGGAATTCTTGAATACCTTTATTGAAATAAGCTGTAGGCATTGTCTATAACTGAAGGGGCATAAAAGCCTTGCTCAACAATAAAAGTAGGTTACCTGTGCATGCAGTGTGCATAATGGTTTTACTAATATGTCGTTAAAGATACCTTTTGTGATTTCGCAAACGGCAGCCTCACAAGGCGCCTCCCCAGAAAAAGCAGGAGGAGAGCTGACTGACAGGAAGCAGTGGGAGGTTACAGGCCCTGGAAAAGATAGCTGAAGACCATATTGCTGGAACAGTCACAAGAACAAATCCTGTTCCAAAGATGAGAGCAGTACAGAGAATCCTTGGCTTGCAAAGCCAGGCACACACAGCCTGACAACACAGCCAGCATAAATATGGCAAGGGAGATGATGAGCTACCTCTGAATCACTGAACTGGAGGGAGGTGTTTGGAGGCAGGGATCAGACAAGGACTGAATCCTCTGAGGGCCACCTCAGATCCTGCCAGGCACAACACACTGGCATATTTTGCCCAGATCTCCAGGAGAAGTAAGCATGAATCCCAGCACTCGCTTTTTGTGGAACTCAACAAAACAGAGTTAGTGACATGGGGTGTTGGACAACATTACTGTGTACCATGGACAATGTCAGCAATGTCACTGCACCATGCTTCGTATTCTTGACTACTGCTGCGCTTGAAGGAGCCAAGTGACTCCTCCTGCACTCGTGGTTATTGTCCTCCTCCCCTCCACCCCTGTCTTTATGGGCCAGCTGTGCCCAAGGAGAGGCCCTTTTGAACATGTCCTGCTTGCAGGAGTCATTCCTCAGAGCAGTAGTAAGTCCTCCCACTTTTTACTTTTATGAATGTCTTTCTTTTCTAGGGTTAGCTGCCTTGAGCACTGTATTTTTGATGGAATGGATGAATATAATATTTATTTTAATTCCCACAACACTGCCATGCTCACTCAGACAGCAATCACACCTAGGTCAACATTGAGAAAATTGAAATTCCCATGGAAAATATGATGGATATGTTTCAAAGAAAGCACAAAACTTTCTGGAACTGAATAGGTGTTTTTTCTTTTTTTTCTTATTTGGCTAAACAAACAAAGAAACAAGCAAATAGCTAGCGATCAGGGAGGGGTGGAGAATATGTATTTTCTCAATCTTTTCCCCATGCATTGCATCTTACCAGTTTCTACCTAAGCTATCTTAGTCTGGTGAGAAAAATCTCATTCAGATCTATGTAAAATACACACACACACACACACACACCTGAAGTGACAGTAGCTTTCACTAGTGGGGATTGCTTTGACAGAAGTAGAACACTAGACCTGAATTCCCTTTATAAGATTCTGGGGCCAATATCTATTACGTTTCACATCCAGATTTGGTCCTAAATCAGCAGCAAAACAATCTTACTGCCCCAAAAGTGTCAGGATAATATGGACAGAGCTCTCCATGGTTAAATGGGGAAGTTTACAATCAGAGGAAAGAATTCTCTGCCAGAAACCTAAATCTTGCCCTAACCCCCCCCCCCAAAAAAAGCAGTGACATCTTTGCATCATCAATGTTCTGATGGATTTCAGAAGAGGAAGAATAGGGTGTACGAGGTTAGACCAAAGAAAGCCTATAGCATTTGGCCTTCCATGCAAATAGGAAGGAACAAGAACCAATGCTAGATAAGTGAAAAGCCAAAAAACACCCCCAAACAAAATTGGCGAGTGAATTTATCAGAAATAAGGAGGAAGAAAGCCACCACCTCCAGATTTTGTTCTGAAGCCAGCACAAACTCAGCAGGATTTCAATGTGCTTGTTCTAGTGCCCAACTTCTTCCCTGCTCCTGAGATTCATAGGAATACTCTGTCAATGATGTCATTAATTTCTCAACTGTTGAATACAACACACCCCAATACTGTGTTTCTCAACCTTGGCCACTCTAAGATGTGTGGACTTCAACTCCCAGAATTCCCCAGCCAGCCATGCTGGCTGGGGAATTCTGGGAGTTGAAGTCCACACATCTTAGAGTGGCCAAGGTTGAGAAACACTGCCCTAATCTTTTACTTTGCATTAGTAGGGCTGGGACATCTCAAAAGTGAAGCCAAAGGGGGGGGGGGGAGTGGTAGCACTTTAAAATGATGGACCAAAGGACAAATTGCATTTAGCAAAGTCATCGATCTCAAGGAACTGTCCCTTGGCAAGTATAGAAATCAAATGACAGAAGGGTAATTTATGCTAATTGACTGGGATCTCACTGGCATAATATTCTATGGAACTGTGAATTTAAATACATCGAACCAGGCATAGAAGCACGAAAAGGCAAGACTTCCCAAATAGTTTCCCTCTTCCTGGAGAAATGGTGTCCCTTTTATTCAGTAGCTGCGGTTGCTGGATTACCGTCAATGTAAATGGGATGAGATACGATGGGAATATAAGGTACAAAAAAGATTTTGGGTAACAAGCCCCCATCTAACATTTTCTTATTGTTATGCTCTTAATATCTTCTCATCTAACTTTTGTGTGTGGGTTTCATAATAGATTTGTGAAAAATGGAAACATGTAAACATTTTTAAACTAAAGCTGCACAAATCTAGCAGAAGCTTTCTGAACAGTGAGGGAAGCGGTGCCCAGGGGAAATGAAAATGAAATCTGCCTTGAACAGGCCTTTCCAGGAACGAATGTATGAAAATTTTATGCGATTTCTTCTAACTCAGCATGTAGGTAGGGCCACTGCATGGATGTAATATTTAACATAGAGGGACTTGTTAATCAATATGAGAGTGAAGTGTGATTTATTCCCAAGGAAGATTATTTTTATTAATTCAGAATGTGGAGCTTCAGGAAATTCTGATCATGGGGGTGGGGGGGGGGGAGAGAAGTGACCTTAAAAGGAAGTCTGTGTGTGATAGAGAAATAAAATAAATCATCACAAGCGGAAATAATTGCAATAGTGAACCTCTGAGAAAAGATAATGAGTCAACCTGGGATTAAGCTACCTGGTAATGCTAAAAAAGAGAGAGAGAGAGAGAGCAGCAATGGACAAATTAAGTCTGCTATACCTAACTATATTTCCCCTGGCTGGGGACTGTAACACTGCTGGAGAGCACCATGTTGGGGAAGGCAGGGTCTTCTCTAGGTTACCTCTCTCCATAGTGAAGGCAAATTTTGAATATCAATTTTGTAGTCAAAGAATAAGAGACAGAAGGGAAATATCATGGCAAGAAATTATAACTGGCTAACTCCACTTTTCTAATTATAGAGAATCTCTGAGTCACAGAGAGATGATAAAAGATACAAAGATGAAGACGCAGCTCATAATTCATTAGAATTAATTAGGGATCCAAAAACGTATAAACGGTGCTGTGTTGGTGCCCTAATAGGCAATAGCAAAGCTAAAAGGATTTTAAAACCGTTACACCGTGTTGCTGTGAAAAATCCAATTATCCAGTGCTGATAGACCAGAGTTTTCAGGGTTAAAGTGGAATTTAAGCACTTGAGAGCAAACCTGTGTATAAAATGCTGAGCCAAGTATAAATTGATTTGTAACTACTAACCTATGCAAATCACTCCAGGGCTCCGAGGAGTTGCTGTATTATCAAAATTCATGTGCTGCCTGAAGTGGGCTCTTTTCTCTTCCTTAGTCACACACTCAGTGGCCCCTGGAGTCTCCTCAGCCATCTTCTCGTGGTGGCAGGGCAGCCAAGTAGGAAAATCAGTGCCTCGCAGGGATGTGAGATATCACACCACTTTTAGAAAAATGACCTTCGTCCTTCCTGCTCTTGAAGTCACTGTGTTAAGAACATCATTAGCAGCTTATCCACCTCCTCTTGAGATGGCTGCTGATGTGAGGTTCTGTAGACCCACACTGCAACAGAAGGTCAGAGCAGTGTTTCAGAGAAAAGGCAGAAATAGGCCCAGCAGCCACCGGTCAGTAGGCAGAGGAAACTCTGTTGAGCAGAGAAGACCTCTGGAATTGTCAAGCCCATAATCCAAGAATGATCAAGGAAGCAAGACTCATGCAGATTCCCATCAGGAGATTTAGTGCCAGAATGAGGGGTTAGATGCAGAATCTTGGAAACTGCACTAGGAACCTCCAGCAATCTTTAAGTGTGTGTTGATTAAGGTGGGGGCTCTTTGCATGTTTTGAATCTCTTCTTCCTACATGTAGAGCAGTGTTTCTCAACCTTTGCAACTTTAAGACGTGTGGACTTCAACTCCCAGAATTCCCCAGCCAGCATGGCTGGCTGGGGAATTCTGGGAGTTGAAGTCCACACGTCTTAAAGTTGCAAAGGTTGAGAATCACTGGTCCAGAGAGTAATGGGCGTGACCTTGGCAGAAATAAGCAAGAACTGCTACCCAGGCAAAGCGGACTGAAACATTCTTTAATCCTTGGGAAGAAAGATAATATTTAGAAGCCACCGAGCCAGATGCTGCCCTGATTCACTGGGGTATAAGAAGGGGGAGGAGGGACAGCACAATCAGATTTGCAAGATTCTGTTGTTATAGCCAATCCCAATAAAAGCAGTTTTAGCTTTTCTGTGATTTCCTGATTTGGTCTACCTCATGGGGCTGACCCTGGGCTTTTGGCACCCCAGACTGAGCTACCATTTATGAGATAAACTACTAAGGAATTCTCCTCCCATCCATTGGTTGTTTATGTCCAATGTTCCCCCGGTGACTTGCTCAGCCTCCTCACAATCTTTCAGCGGAAAAGACCACGAAGAGGCTTCCAAGAAACGGAGCATCCTGAACCTCCTTCAGATCTTGGGCTAACTGGGAACCGAGGAGAAAATTGCCACAGAAATTACAATTTCATATGACTGATCGAAGTACCTGAGGAGTCTGAAGGGAAGAAGATGCTGCAGTTTATAGGTGATGGTAGTTTAAACATTGATAATAGGATGGAGAATGCTTATATTGTGATGGAATGGAATTATGAAGGCCAAGCTCAGGGAGATAAACATTTTCTTAGCCTGCCTGAACCGCGTGGGAGGAACAAGAGGATGAGGCTGGCATCTCCCTGAGGAATTCACACTGTTGTGGCTGGAGGACTTTGGGAGCTGGGTTTTAGTCTGGGAAGATTCTTGCTAGAGGTTGTAGCTAATAAACATAGCTGGAGTGAATTGGCATTGTCTCTTGGAGTTCCTTGGGCTAGGCCTGACAATATAGACCAAACATGGCTGAGAGAAAGTGACTGGCCCAAGGTCACCCAGCTGGCTTTGTGCCTAAAGTGGGACTAGAACTCACAGTCTCCTGGTTTCTAGCCTGGGGCCTTAACCACTACACCAACCTGGCTCTCAATGAGAGCTTTTAATATGGAGCTCATGCAACCTTGCACCTTTTACTGATTAGGAACCTAGCTGTCACATTTTGTACCCATGGCACTTTCCAGATACTTTTTAAAGGTAACTGCCTATAGAGTGCATTGCAGTCAAGACAGGATGTAACCAAGGCCTGCCTGATTCAGGAAGGGCCACAGGTGGTGCACTAATCTTAATTGTGCAAAAGTGTTTCTGGCCACAACTGCCACTTGTGAAGCCACCCAAATGGGCACAGAGGATACAATTATGAATAAGAGGTATTTATCATTTCACTGTGGTACACAACAAGGACGTTTTGGGGAGTATTATCTAACAAAGAATAACAGAGATTTCTTATCCTGCAATAAAAAGGTCTTCATTAAAAAGGAAGAAAGAAAGGAAAAACTGCATAAGCTCTTCTGTAATCACAGATATTGATTTTTAGTTTCTTGCCAGTTGGTTATTCATTCTGTATAACTGCAACTTCAGGAAAGCAAATGTGAATTGTGAATTGTGTGCTACACTGTTGAAATAATATTTATGGCCCTTAAAAGGGACCATCCATAAGGTGGTTCAGCCCAGGACCTAAAATTACCTATCTCCCCCTCTTGATGATGTTTAACCCCTATGACTAAGTTTTTCTCTTATTGCCACTAAGATAAATATTAAGAAAGCTTCTATAGCTAAGTCATAAGTCAGCTCCCATGTTAATTTAACATTTAATGTAAAATATTAACAGGCAATCAATGCTGGCTAAAATTGGTGTTGCATAAACAGAACCTGTACACCAGGCTAGGTTTTAGATCCCTTATTTATTTCTTTTGATGGCCTTTCATTACTCATCTGTGGTTCTGCTTTGCTCCATCACTCCTGAGTGATGAGGTCGTCTGTAACTTCCCGAAATAAATGACGTGCTCCAAGCAGTTGGACAGTACAAATATTAGATTCATGTGTGTTATTCATATCATTTAGATTTTTTTATTGAAACTCACAAAGATTTCTTTACTATGTGCTCGTCTATTTACATCCAATAGAGGAGATTACATTAGTAAAGCCAGAGAACTGAATGGCTTCTAGCCTAAAATTATGTCCACCCTAAATATTCTCGTCTTAACCCTAAATATACTGCACAAATTATAAATGCTGCATACTCACAGCTAAATAAATTCTATTGAATTTCTAATCGAACTTCTAAATAAACATTTACTGAGTTAGAATCCGTATCCTGTTCCAGTGCTAATTATAGGACAATAGTTTCTGCTGGACTGAATTCACTGATATCCTAACTCTATATTGAATTATATGGCTAGTTGGAACTCTCAACCATAAAAAGGGATTTACTCTCTCAAAAAATATTTTTATTAGAATTTTTCAATACAATAAAAGTATAAAAAGTTAAAGAAAAAATAAGGAAAAATATGGAAAATAAGAAAAAGAAAAAAAGAAAGAAAAAAGAAAGAAAACATAGAATTATGACTTCTGCCCTTCTTTCCATCAAGTAACTGCCATCTTAATTTTTCCCCTTCCTCTTTAACCCTGATTAATCTCCAGATCCATAAATCATCAATTCAGTGTTTTCTTCTTTCAACAAAAAGTCCCTATGAAGCTTCCAGTCAAAAGGGATTTAGACATAAGTAAATTTATTTCAGGTCAAGATGTCACTCAGTTCATACATATTTCATTTTAGAACCAGACATTTTGTGGCTGATTTTATCAATGTTTCCTCAGATAAATATGCCGCACCAGTTTCAACAGGACAAACATCTAAGGGCCTAGCAACATCTAAGAAGCAGTTATGTCATTTAAAGTTAAAATTCTAGATATATAGGGGTGGGAAAGAAATGTAGTAGTCATCACCATTACAAATGTAAGAAAAGGCAGGTTTATCCTTTCCTTTTCCAAATGTAAACTCAGTAAAATTCTTCCCACTCCATTTAGTAATTAACATTAAGAAAAGAAAAACCCTCCACAGGCACATATATTATTCCAAAGAATTACAGTTAGTCTCCAGTTTAAGAATGAGTTCTGTTCCCAACGTCTGTCCTTAAGTCGAATTTGTATGTAAGCCAGAGCATATTATTGTATAATACTGCATAAGTAGTATTGTGTAATTAACTCAAACCATTGTGTATGTAACTCAAATAATTGTGTATTTAACTTGAATTTTGCTACAATAGGCTCTGTTCTTAACTATGGGTTGTCTGTAAACTGGGCATTCTTAACCCGGGGATTCCCTGTATTCTACTGATTTCTTTTGTGTAAAACATTTCTGAATTTCTTTTTTAATTATGTACACAGATAGCTGGGGTCCCTCCTACAAAAGAATCAGAAAAAGGGCTCAGAATTTGTCCCTGCTTTAATATATAACCATTCCAATATACAGAATGATATTTAACATTTAACATTCATAAATCCCAGCATGGCATCTGGGTTTTTGTTTTTTTACTTTTTTTCTTCTTCAGCACCGCCACACACTGAAAAGATACTGAGTTTGATCTAACCACCAGAATGCCTAAATATTTTTCCTGATCAGTTTCTACCAGTTTAAATCCCATTATTATGTCTGTGAGGGTGGGATATGCCTTAGCAAGTGGCAGTTCTGGCTGACTGTATCTGGGGTCAGACATTAAACTGGGCCAGGATCTTAGACAGAAAACTACTGAGAAATACCAGGACTGTAGAGTAGATGGGGGAGTTGAAAAACATCATTGACGAAGGCTATGGTAAGGCCCATTTGTAAGGCAGCCAATAAAACTGTGTGGACATGCCCAGGTGATAGCCAGGAATCGATTCAACTTGAAGACGGAATCTCCCTCTTGCTAGATCACTTTGATGTTACACAGATCCTTCACATTCCGAGCATCCTCTTGGGTAGAAAAGAGTCTAAAAGACATGTTCAAAAAGACATGAATAAATCTGAGCTACCGGGTTGCTTTTTCACATCCATTTTGGCAACACCCTTTTAAAAAACATTCATTCATTCATTCATTCATTCATTCATTCATTCATTCATTCATTCATATGGATGCCCATCTTAAAACGACTCTGGGCAGCTCACAACAGCAATAAAACTACAAAAGCCATAAAAATCATATGACAAAACCTAAAAACCCAGTGGCTCAATCAACCTCCCAGGGTGCCCCAACAACCATCCACTGTCAGCTCTTCAAGGTAGTCCAGATGAGAAGCACCAACCATGAGTACTAACTTTCCTTTATTGTAAGGTTACAGTAACAGAACCTTGCAAATCTGAAAGTACATCTCTCCCCCCTCACTTTTACAGTCCAAGAAACTAGGGAGGGTCCCTTCTGAGATGTTTGCCACACTCCCATTGCTTCTGTGGGCTAAGCTGCCTCTTATCTGTCCACTGCCTAGTCTATTGCTCCTCCTCTTGTTTCTCAAGGATGTTCTAACAGACCATTACATCTGCAGGGTAAAGTCCCTAGCTAAAGAGCCAGGTTTTAATGGCGTTCCAGAAGGCTAAGATGATGGGGGCCTGGTGGATTGCCAGAGAGAGGGTGTCCCATAAGGTAGGGGCAACCCCAGAAAAGATGTGCTTCCTAGGTCCCACTAGATGCGATATTTCAGAGAATTCTTCACAGGCAGAGGATTCATAATCCTGAATAATCTGGTGTTGCCCATAAAAGCAGCTGTTGCATTACTTCTGACTCCTGGCCATTTATGAACAACTTTATGAATGCTACTCCAATATATTTTTGATCCAAAGGCTTTTTCAAATGTTCTGTTTTACTGAGGCAACATACATTCATGTTAGATTCATGAAGTATTTTTGACAGCTAGAAGGCTGGAAAAGATACCCTTTACTTTCCCTAAGACTTTATTATATAGAGCTTGGTGCACTTTAAATCCTATAGAAAATGATAAAAACATCTTCCTTTCTGCCAGATTCTTTGGTGCTCAAGAAGTGATAAAGTAATCAAATTAAAATATTTTATAGTATTAATTTTCCCTTCAAGGTTAGCATTGGAATCAGTTTCATTAGAGGATTTAATCAAAGTCTTTACTTTAAAAGTCATCAGACTTTTCTTCTTCCCTTTCAAAGATGGCACAAAATTAATATATAGAAACCATGCATTATGGCCCATTTTAAATCTTATAGTCACAGTTACTGTTGGCAGGCTAATGCTTTGCCATCTTCAGTTAATGACTGACAAAATTCTTAAACCTGGACTAATACAGTTCAGAGAGCCAGTGTGGTGTAGCGGTTAACATAACAGGCTAGAAACCATGAGACTGTGAGTTCTAGTCCCACCTTTGGAACAAAGCCAGCTGGGTGACCTTGGGCCAGTCCCTCTCTCTCAGCGCTAGGAAGGAGACCACAGCAAACCACTTCTGAAAATCTTGTCACGAAAAACTTCAGGGACTTGTCCAGGTAGTCACCAGGAGTCAACACTGACTTGAGGGAGGGAGGGAGGGAGGGAGGAAGGAAGGAAGGAAGGAAGGAAGGAAGGAAGGAAGGAAGGAAGGAAGGAAGGAAGGAAGGAAGGAAGGAAGGAAGGAAGGAAGGAAGGAAGGAAGGAAGGAAGGAAATACAGTTCAACATTTGGGCGTTAGTCTGGGAACCTCACCTGCACCCTCCTGTTTCTCCACTTTGAGAATCTATGCTATCTATCTATCTATCTATCTATCTATCTATCTATCTATCTATCTATCTTCATCATCATCATCATCATCATCATCATCATCATCATCATCATCATCATCTACTATCATCTGTCTCTGTCTCTCTGTGTCTCTCCTTCTATATAAAGGAGATATAAATTAAGATATAAAGGAGACATAATTTCCCCCATATATGCATACATTGGGGAAAAATGTAGATGGGTCATCATATAGGCAGGCATAAAGATTTATATATGTGTAAATAAAGTTGCTCACAAGTAATTATTTCCATTTAATAAACTCAGCAGTGCAACTTTTAGCTCTGCAACATCCTGACTACATCTTAGTCTACAACATTGCAATGATTTTCTCAAGTCAGTTGTTTTGGAAATGATGCTTAGTTGATTTAAGTGATTAGATGTCACTCTACAAATGCTTCTGTTCACAAGGTCAGAAAACATATGCTCAATATGACATTTTAGGAACTGTAAATCAGATTTCTGCTAGCTGTTTCCCCAGTTTGAAAACAGGAAACGGTCACAAGATTTTTTTTAAAAAAATAACCAGATAATTTATTTACAGCTCCCAGAAAATGTTAACATTTAAAAAGCATCATGGAGAAAATAATTCCATTCTACATTCAAAAGAAATGGACAGATTCCTGTAATTCAGAATATTTGATCCAGATGTCAGGTACATGTTTCCAGATGATGAGCAATACAAAATTGCAATGGAAGGCAAGCATTAGATAAATTTGAATGAGAAATTATCTGGACAACAGCAATAATTTCAGTAGAAATAACTGGCATAGTCCAGAATTTCCAGTTTTTTGCCATTCATTCGTTTTAGACGGAGACTGCGAAGTCCTCAATGTCAGATAGCATTATTTATTTATATTTTTTGGATACCCTTTAAGTCATTCCTAACAAACTTAATCAGAAGAATCTAGAATCAGGCAGGAAAACGAATGAAGAACAAAAACTGAAACAGCAAGAATAACACTGGGAAAACTAAGATTTTGTAGAGGCTGCTTCTCAAAGGTCAGCGTTCCCTTTTCTCAATGTATGCTTTCAATCATTTACAGCCGTGTTTCTCAAACTTGGCAACTTTAAGATGAGACTTCAAGTCCCAGAATTCCCCAGCCACCATGGCTGGCTGGGGAATTCTGGGAGTTGAAGTCCACGCATCTTAAAGTTGCCAAGTTTGAGCAACCCTGATTTAGAGCAACCAAGAGCAAATACGTGCACGATGGTGGTAGTAATCATCAGACTAGTAATATTGAGTATCAGATAGTTAGGAGTGATGCATCAATAGAAGAGCTAGAGGAAATCTTCTGTCTATCCTTATCTTTCTGATATGTAATTATGTTAAGCAGAGGGTATTGTCTCTTACACAGTTGCATTCATATATCTTTCTGTGCATGTCATGTTACATTCTTTCCATTGTGCATGGATGAATAGGCTTTAGGAATTATACAGTAGATGGATTAATGATGTGCATTCATTTTTGAAGCGAATGAGAAAATGAAGAACTGAGTTCCTCTCAGTCATTAATTGTTGTGGGTATCAACACATGGGACTCTGAATGAATGAAAGAGATTTTTAGATCTTACTGCAGATACTGTTTTTTGCTAGGCTATGCCAGGTAGTGAACTCACTCTATAGTTCAATGAAAAATCATAGGGAGATGTGGCAGAGACCAGTAAACCTGACATGCACAAAAGCTACACACACTTGATCTTAGCCAAAAGGCCAAGAAGCTAAATGTTGAACATAGAGTAATTTATAATATAAATGCAAAATTTCCTTTTAAAATTACTTTGTTTTATAAGCATGTACCAGGGAAAGAGGGATGGCAAATGACAAAATGGGGATCACATCATGCTATCTCAAAACAGACTACTTGAGTTATGGATTGAATCTGATGTTGCAAGTATGAACGGCTGGGTTGTATGTTGTGATGTTACGATGGAAGTTTTATAATTTTTTCCACATTGCGGTGTGAACCAGACCTTATGCTTTGTCCTGTCTGAAATGTAATAAACTTTATGTAATGAAGCAATCCCTCACATTTTCCAGGTCAAAGGAGAATCTGCTCCTTAAAATGGTCATACTGAGATTTGGGTATATAGGAAAAAGGGGTTGAGACCAAACAGCTCCAGTCCTTAGGAGCTGGTCCATTAATCAGAGTCAAAGACCCAACCAAGGCTAGCAACAAGGAGATTTCTACCAGCACCAGGAAAGAGCTCCTCAAAAAGAATAACTTAACTTATAGCCACAGCCAAAAAAGTATGGTTTCTAATGTTAAGCAGATTGAAATGTGAGGTCATATGGTGGCTCCAATGTAAAAAGGATCTTGATGTATTTTCCAATAAAGGAAAATTCCAAGGAGGTAGTCAAGAAAATCTGGGTTTCCCTTGAGAATCCCAGATGGGGCTAAAACAGCCTGGGAGGAGTTGGTTCTGACAGTAATAGTTGTTTGATTGTTTGTTTTTGTGAGTGGGATCATTGTTTTATCCTTGGGTGCAAGGGTTTATATGTTGTGGTTTTCGTGTTTTCAATCCTTGAATGCCACCCAGAGTCATCTGGTAAGATAGGCGGCCATATAAATCATATAAATAAATATAAGGTTGCTAAACCTCACTGCTCCACTTCCTCACTGTCGCTGCTTTGCTTGCGTTATTACTCACACTTCCAACCAATCTGCTCTCTCTTGTTTCCTAGGCATTGTGGCCAGCCTTGGCTGTTGAAAGATCTTGCTGAGCCCAAATGCAGATTCAGGAGAGGTATAATTTCAGTCTCCTCTATCTTCTAATTTTCTCTCCATTCAAGTAGAGATTTTCTCCAAGTAGAAATTTAGCTCTAAATTCCACATTTCTGATTCTTCCCAACCTATATTTAAAGGCTTCTAAGTCCCCTGCTTTGAACCCCGTCTGCATCCTTAAAGGTTATTGCCTGACAATTAGATTGCCAATTGAATGCCAGTGGAATAAGCTCATTCTCTTCCCTGGCAACGTATGCCCATATCTCAATAAATTATAAATTGAGTTACAGGATTGTCTCAGCACATTTTAAATCTTTTTCTTCTGGCTTTCACAGACCTGTGCTTAGCCCATGTGACAAAGATCCTTTAACACATAGTGACAATGATGCCTTTATGGGATGCTGTTTTCATATGATTTGGATGGGAGACCAAGTTACAGTGCCCAGAGGAATGGTTGGCTTTAGTCACAGGAGCTCAGTGGGTGACTTTGGGCCAAGCACCGTCTCTCAGCCCAACCTATCTCACAGGAAGGAGTCCTCTGTATACCACCTCGAGTTCCTATATGAAAGGTGGGATATAAATCTAATAAACCAATAAATAGGAAAATGAACAAGGTATATCAATCCCAAAGCTGGAAATATAAATATTTTCCTTTTCATAGCAAAGATCTGCATCTGAATTTATTTATGTATTTCAATGGAAAGAATGAGCCTTTGCAGTAAGAGCCAGGCTCTTAGATTCTTCTTTTATGCAACTCATCTCTAGCTGCATTAGAAGTCTTGTGCAAGATTTCACAGCAAGTAAAGAAGGGTGTTGCAGCAGAAGAGGAAAGAATGGGGCAATGGTAGATGGTAGAAAAGACTGAGCCATTGTGGACTGCAAGTGTAAGATCACCTTTATGAATACTTCCTGAGGTGAAAAATCCCCAGCAAGTAGAATCCCCAGTTCAGTAGATTAAAAAAAAAAAACAACCTGATGTACTGATTGATTGGTTCATCTAATGTATTTATTTACAAATGTATATGGCTCTGGAGAGCATTCTCTCTCTCTCTCTCTCTCTCTCTCTCTCTCTCTCTCTCTCTCTCTCCCTCCCTCCCTCCCTCCCTCCCTCTCTCTCTCTCTCTCCCCCCCCCCCGTCTCCTCCTTCTGTGCAAAGAGACAGATTCATCCCAATGAAAGGTTTTGTGTCATGCAGACAACTTATTCCAATTGCACAAGTGAAGAGGCCATCTGATTCCCCTCCACAAAACAATTCAACCCTTACATCAAGGCCTGCCCCAGAGGTAACCAGCCTGGGAGACCTTGGGCTTCATGGAGCTTCTTGAAGAAGGCTCCTCCAAGCTTTCACCCACAGTATGAGATGTGTGGGAGAAGCCTTACAGTAGCTCTGAAGGAAAGCAAGACGATCATTTGTGCTTCCTCTTCAGAGGCGAAGGGACCCTCTTACTTCTGAAACAGCTTCATGGAAATGCTTTATTCAAGGCTTCATTGAAGCAAAGCACTCCTTTGATGCTTTGGACAGCCCCTATATATGTCAGTTGAACCGTAGTATAAAGGCCTCTAAAAAGCCTAACAGTGCAGCGTAAAAGACCTTCTCCCAGGGTAGGTGTTTTTGGAGCCTTGTGGGTGATGTATTCTGTCTAAGGAAGCAT
Source organism: Python bivittatus (assembly GCF_059951505.1). Lineage (NCBI taxonomy): Eukaryota > Metazoa > Chordata > Lepidosauria > Squamata > Pythonidae > Python > Python bivittatus. Next base: position 972,219 of record NW_028277108.1, read on the forward strand.
GTGTGTCCAGGTGCACAGGATTTTTTTTACTGGTTTTCTTATATGGCTTTCTACTTTTAATCTAAGCTACTCAGAGTCATTTTGAGTTGAGCAGCCTCCAAATAAATACATAGATAAATAATTGATAGGTTGTAAAGTGCACGATGGAAAAAAGGCCTGCCTCAACTCCACTGTTAGTTTTTTCTACCATAATGGCCCACTACAAAAGAAGCAGCACTTACTATGGATGTTAGACAGATCCCTGTCAAGATCTGCAGAAGTGCAGAATATTAGGTTACTAGGATCTGGCAGTAAATTGTAAACCTTCTGGCTTTACTTGACCTAAGTTGGCAGAGGAATCACAGACCCAGGTAAGTGAGTTGGATATGAATCCTTTGGGCAAGCAAGAATGAAGCCAAAGGGAAGAGTTGATTGTCCACTGCCCATGTGAGAATGCAATCTCTCTCTTACACCCACAGTGGTTTAAACCCATTGCTTTTCCTTCCTGCCCTTCCTACAAATTAGAAGACTTTTTGCTTGGGGTTCAGTGGCCTGGTAGTTGAGCAGTTGTTGAACATTAATATAACTGCCATCTCTGACTAAGAACTGTTCAGTCTGTCCTTAACTCTCACCACCTACTATGTAGCATCAAGTGGTCCTGTAGGTAACTAGGCCTAATTCACATAAACATTTGTATACCAAAGTTAGCACATTAAACTGCGCTCAGAAGTTTACAATGGAGTAAGGAGGCATTTCTGAGAGGTGTCACTCATCATCCATGCTGCCTTACTTTGAGTCAACTGCAATTTCTGGTTTGTCTTTAACCACATTACATTAGTCCAACTTCAATGTTACTAGCACTGGGGTCACCAAAAAGTTCAAATCGTAGCATTCTCAAGTGCTCCCAAAACATACCGTCATCTGTGGTATTGAAAGCCACAGAGAGACTCAGGAATGGGATCAGAATCCCACTGCCCCTGTTCCTTTCCCAGTACAGATCATCCGTGAGACCAAACAAGGTCATCTCTGTGCCAAATCTGGGTTTAAACCCATATTAGAAAAGTTCTATGTAATCCACTTCCTCTAAGAGGTCTTTAGTTTATAGGGAGCATTTTATTTTCTGGCATATATGCAAAATGCCACATGTAGTTTGAAGAGCATAACACCCAGTTTTAACACTTAAATACTTTATTAGGAATTTGCAAAACATTCTGTGCAGAAACCATCTCATCCATGGAAGAGTTGTTGCAGCGGGACCATGCCTGAACCAGAACACACCTATGTGGGGTGTTTCAATTCCTCTAGGGACTCATTATAAAACTAAACTGATTCATTCCAGGCAGAAGTAGCTGATGGGGAGTAAGGAAAAGGCCAAGGACTGCTATTAAGGGGAAGCAAGTGAGAGAGGCAAGAGTGGACACTGGGAGGGTGGATGGTGGTTAAGTCATGCTGGGAGCTGTGGAGGGAACTGAGGGGACAACACACACTAGCCTTGTCTTCTTCATCCTTATGGGTTTTAGTTCATTCCAACTCACCCAAATCATTATGGATTTCAGTTCAGCTGAATTGTGGCTGACCCAACAACTGGCTCACCCCAAATTAGGACCTCTTGAACATGATTAATTGTTCTAGGGTTTGGGGAAAAAAAGTCCTGCTTCATGCCTAGATTCATCCCTCTATTCTTGGATCATATTATTTTGCATGTGTAGATTAAACATTCAGCAGATTCTTCTAAGGGATTTGGAATCTGCAGCTCCTTGTGTTCCCTTCAAGTGTTATCCATCCCCCCGGTAACTGTGTGTATCTATGAAGATGAGTTTTCTTTAAAAGCAGACTTCCACTTCCATGCATACAATAAGACACGTGCAGTAATGTAAGCCAAGATCTTTTTGCCAACATCATACTAAGCCTATACATGTTAAGAGGGCATCACAACCCCATTCTTCCTTCCTTTGCATATGAATTGTACGTGTGAAGAATCTTTGAAGATAGCGATGGTTTTATGCTGGAGATCTGACCTGTAGTGTAGGCAGACCCTTAACCTTTGTCTCATAAAGTTAATATGTCACATAAACACACCATTGAAATCAGAGTATCACTCCAAGACAGGTTTTTTGGGGTTTTTTTTTTGGTCATTCTGCACATTTTGAATTAAAACATGAAATTCAGACCCTCCCCCAGCCTTCCTTCTTTTGTGTTGCCTTGAGTTCCTTAATGGCTGCGGATGAAAACACACAACTTGAAAGGCATGTAATATACCTACCTGCAGTGAAAGCGACCCGCTGAATCCCAGAAAATCCATTCAGGATCTCTATATGAATATTTAAAACAACACAAAACACAAAGCAAGCAGCATAGCAGCTTGGCTGACAAGCCATCCACAGGAAAACACACTCATTCAATTACCTTCCATCACTTAAGAATTGGAACTGCAATCTCGGCGGAGTTTGGCAAAAGTGCAGCTGTAGCATTACTGATTATTGCTGCCAATAATTCTAATTATCCAATACAGGGCAGCGGGCAGGAGGAGAGAATGGAAAACTTTCAGAGGATAAGAATGTGACAGTCAAACCTGAAATGCATGACTTGGCATATCGCTTAAGAAAATGAACTCTGTTTGGTAGCGGGAGAGGAAGAAATGATGGCCTGCTAACTCTTAGATTTGTTTGATGGTTTGAGGATCAAACAAGATATAAGGGAGGACAATTATGTTGGGTTTTCAAATTTCTGTTAATGCAAGCACCTCTTGCTAGGTTCTTGAAACCATCTTTTTAGTAAATCCAGGAGAAATCAGAGTCATTTCATATCATTGAAGGTAATGGAATAATTTCTAGGTTATCCACCAATCACCATGGCAGTAGGCTGTCATGGGATGGGAGAATAACCTTGAGAGAAGGAAGAAGAGCCACAGCCTAGACAACAATTGGACAAGAGATATCTCAGCTCACAGAAGGAATGGGGGCAGAGAAAGCATCTCAGAAGAGACCTGGAAAGTAAAAGCAAGGGAGGGGAGAAGTGCTTTCAGACTTGCAAGATTCTGTTACTGTAACCTTACAATAAAGGTAGTGTTAGTACTCATGGTTTTGATTTCTTGTCTGGACTACCTTGAAGGGCTGCCATAGGCCCAGGGGCCATGTGACCTTTCCAAGCCAACCTAACCATGGGATTCCCCCATACCACCCTTCCCCAGCCTGGTTTCCTTTAGATGAATTGTACTGCAATATCCACAATGTCTAGTCCACTCAGGCAATGAGTGAATAAAGGCTATGGAAGTTGTACTCCAATTTATGGGAAAGGTATTCAATCTGGAAAGGCTGCTTCTTGCTTCTATCCAGTCTCCTTTATTTGGTCTAAGGTATTGTCTTAGATTTGATACCAAAGAATGCTGTGGCTCACTCTTTCATTTATGAGATGGTGGTACTGTCCCATTCTTCAATTGGGTGGCCATATGGGCAATGTGAGAAAGAAGAAGATATGCAGGGCCAAATTAAAAGGAGCAAAGGAGGACAGAGATATGAGTGAAAATTCTCTCTGTTCCTGCTGAATCTATTGGCCAGGTGGCTTCTGGGCAACTTCAAAGTCTTGATCCATTTTTGTTATTTATTTTTTTTTAAACTAACCAGACTTGTCTTAAACAGCTTTTCAAATAGAGAATGTCTTTAAAGAGAATAATGTCTTCTCTCTTCAGACAGAAAACTTCTCTGTCATGTGTGACAGGTAGCCACAAAGACCACAAAGGGATGAACCTTGGTGTGGACCAAAGGGTGCAAAGGGTTGAGATTCTCCTAAGATGTTTGCTAGAAAGACCAGCACCATGACCTTGCCATTAAGACTTTTGTGAAAGCTATCCTATGTGTAATAGTGCTCAAACGCCAATGTCAGGCTTCCATAATAGCCTTTCAAAGCTTTCATTGACAACACAATAGACTGCATCAAGGCAAAGGTTGCAAATTGCATTGCCATGGCTTAAAGTGCCTAGATGAACCATACTAGTATGGAACAGTCATCATACTGGTATTGGTATTACATACTGATATTGGTAGTTCTTAGGTTCATATATTTAATCTCTGTTGTCACCTATTACAATACTGTTCTTTTTTCCATTCTTCCACTGAGATGTATTAGTAACTTATTGAGCTATCATAAATCCTTCTGCTAGCCCAATTCAGTTATATGTATATAATGCCTTTCATTCAGGAGCTCGAGACAGGGTCTATAGCACACCTCCCATTTTTTTTCCATAACAGCAGCCCTGCGAGATAGTTGGGCTGTGAAAGAGCAATTGGTCTAAAGTTATCCAGTAAGCTTCTGTGGCTCAGGGTGGGCTTGAACTTGGGTCTCCCTGCTCAAGTCCAACTTCTTAAGTATTATACCACACTGGGTCTCACACCACCATTTTACACTATCATGTAAGCACACAGCTACAGAACTCTCTTCTGAGATGTTACTTATTCAATTGACAGTAGGGAGAAAATACACCAAAGAACTGAACAGGGTTGAGAGATCTCGCTATTTGCTGATGGCAGATCTCTCTGTATACCTTTGTGTGGGCTTTATTTGAATATATGTAATTGGGTTAATTTGAAGAGATATGATAGGGTTTGAATATATATGATTGTTGTTAATTTGCCTAGATTGTCTGTAAAGAGCTAGAGCTGCTGGGTGAGTAGCTTCTGCCACTCAGCCATTCTAAGAGGATTTCTATAGCTGCCTTTTGAAAAGCGGCAAGTCATACAGGGAGGTATAATGTAAAAAAAAGTTATATTGTGGAAATTAGACTGTGCTGAGGACTTGCACTAATGTGCTGGATCTTACTGTGTGAAGAAATGTCAGCTGAATCTTCTAGGGCCTGTTAAGGTGGGCTGGAGAATAAAAAAACACTGTAACAAGTGGAATGGAGCTTCACAAGAAAATCAACTGAATATGTACAGTGAATGGCACAGAATCAAAAGGACGATTTCTGAGTACTAGGGAATCATAAGTGTCATGCTATGTAACAGGGTGCAAAATGTGTAGCTTGACAAACTACCCAATGCCTGATATCTTCCAACTGTATCTCTCAGAAGTCCCCTCTCCACCCAAAATGAGTGAGGCCAACTTTTTCAGCCTCCTTTTAATACATTTCTGGAGAGTTTTTTGGGAAAATCACAAAAGTGGAGTCTTAACCTTTGCAGGGACTTAAGATACCATTTCATCCCTTAAAATTCCTGAAATGTCCCCCTCGCAAGTGGGCTGACCCTAGAAGGCAACCTGCCACAGGTCCTGTGGCCCTTGAGATCACAGAACTTCCACATTCTGCTATATATGTGCACGTGCGTGCACACACATGCGTACACACACGGGCTCAGAGGCAGATTCATCCATTTTAATGGCCTTATTCCCAGAACTGTTGCTTTGAAGACAATGTCTATTGACTGAAGAAACTTCTTATGTTCTCATGTTCAGGAGTGAGAAACTCTGACTTCCAGGGAAGAAATGGCAAATTGAAGATGTCTCTGCTTAAAGCAGAGCTGATGATCACGGTGGAATGAAGACCTGTCAAGTGGCCCAGCTCTTTGTAATTCCTCTCTGGACAAGGAGAGAACTTGAGATCACCCACAAGTGCTCCAGACAATTGCTCATCATGAGGAGATCACAAGACAGAGATCTCTGGCAGGTTTAGAGCTCTGGGAGATGAGGAAATAGCCATCTTGCTCAAACCACAGTCAGTACCTTTAAAAGAACACTGAGTCCACATATTTCCTTTTCTAATCACTTTCAGAAATTGCTTGTTAACTACTTTTCAGCTATTAGGAACTTTTGGATCGACAAGTTTTACAGCACCAGGTGAGTTTCCTTCAATCCTTAGTGAAAGAAATTTTAAATACAAGTTTAAGGACTTAATTTTTTTTTTTTTAATAAACAGCAAAAGGGTGACTAGAACTTTGATTTTGGAAAGTTACAAATGGACTAAGATGGATTTGAAATAAGATTTCAGAATTAATTATAAGAATCCTTCCCATGGGAAAACGCTTTTCTTTTGAATTCTTAAAAAAAAAAAGAAAAAGATTATAGGATGAGACTTTGAAAGTTGGACACTAGAGGGAACTAGATGGAACTAAAGATTACAATTAAAGGAGAAGAACACTTAAATTTGACTTATAATACAGAATGGAGCAAAATATTTTAACATTGGACATATTGAAGGATATTTTTGAACAATGGACCCAGAAGTTAATTTTAACAGTGTTTGCCTCTATTAGATAAAGTGTGTTTAAAAGATGTTATGGAAGAGGAACAACTTTTACCTGACAAGATTGAGACTGATCTGAAAGTAGATTTAAAAATGACAGGCTACAAGAATGATATGGGAAAAAGGTGCTACACTGGATATATAAAAGAAACTGGCTGATGTCTTAATAATGAAAAGGGATATACAAATAGCAAACCACGAGAGGGACCTGGATAATTTTCTTATATTGGGTTTACAAAAGAGGTTGTTAAAGTTTGGAAGAATTTTGTGAGAAGGGACAAAGAAAAAGTGAAAAGAAATCAAGTTCTAGGATATTATTTGAAGGGACTAAAGATCAAGATTGTTAAAAGTAAAAGGAGGCAATATAAAGTTGGTTTATTAGATCAAGGTTAAAATAGATATGTTGTTATCTCTGGTAACCCTCCATGGACTTTTGCTGGTCAGGACTGAAATGATAAGGCTTTAAGGATTTGTTTATAGATAATATTTTATAGATTGCATAGATTGTTATAGTTTAAATTAGCTTTTATCATTGCAATTGTAATTTTTAATACAATTACTATAAAAAAGTGAGAAATTCTAATTAACATTATTTTGTATTAATTATGGACAGACTGTTTGCTACAAATGCAGGTAAAGCTAGACCCTGTTCATGCTGCCTCAAGAGGCAGAATAACACTGTTAGGGACAATAGGTTGGATCCAGATTAAAGTCATACTTACAGTAAGCCAGGGACGGGCAATCTTTTTGGTGCCAGAATCTACAGCCTATGAAGGCCACAAGAGACATGGCAGTTGACATCATGAGATATGGCAGAGCCAAATTTTTCATTTTATAGACCAATATTGTTTAATATGCTCAACTAAAAACTGAAAAATTGCAGTGACAAATTCTGGCAATTCGTTACTTAATTTTAATTAAGAATCTCCCAGGTTCATCCATCTTGTGTATGGATGGTAACATTTTGATGCCATAGAGGATCAAATTTCAGAAAAGTAATTTATTAGTAGTATACAGTAGCTTCTTCCAATTTGGTACCCTCAAAACAGTTGGACCAGAATCCCATGAACCCCAGGTGGGAAACAGTGATTGCATTTTATCAATTGGAAAAGGCTTTGCCAGACTGCAGTCTAGAAGACGCTATTTATTGCTGTGACCACTGTTCAACTGAGAAGGAATATGCATCTACTACATTTTATCCTCTGCCCTCAGCTGTACTCTCTGCCCACCCTTCAGATTTCAAAGGGAGTGGGAAATAAAGGAAAGAGATGGGATTAAAATAAGGTCGACCTACACTATGGAGGACTTTACAAATTTCCTCCAAAGCAACTCTACATGGAAATGAATACATTTGATGAAAGGAACTAATTCTTTCTGAATAAACCTGTTAAGAAATGGGGATCAACCTAGTTATATGGATGTCTATTTTAAGTAAATCACATTAATTCTTAAATCACTACCCATTAGGACTGTAGTGGTATTCTCTTAAGTATAACAGATACTTCTGTTCTGCTGTACCAATCTAGTTCTTTAAAATATTCCACTTAAGAGTAGTGAGCTCGTAAATGGAATGTTATACACTATTCAAAAGCATGGACATTTCTATTTGAAGACTGTTTAAATGAAATAGATTAAGAGTCTGAAGGTCTTTCTTACATCAGCCTTCCTCAACATGGTGTTCCAGATGTTCTGGAATTGCAATTCCCAAAGTTCCCAGCTAGTCTTTGCCAATGTACTGAAGCTGAGCATCAAGTCAGAACCTAAATATAAGTGAACCTTATATGTATCATCCAGAAGTCCCGTGACAAAAGGCAAGCCAGATATAAAGCTGCATGTCATTTTCTTATTAAAGAAATTTCTTATCAAAGAAATAAATTTTCTTATTAATCAACTAAGTATTCATGAGCAATTTTTAGATTACTTTCTATCTTTCTGATCTCGACTTTGGCACCGTGACAGATGGATAAGTTTGGAAACTGTGCTTCCTTGAGCTATAGAACTGCATAATGTTTCACCTAAAGGACCTGTGTGATGCTCCAACTAGTAAGAGTAATAATAGTCCATGTCACTGTTAAAGTAAAACCAACATGGAAGAAAGTTATAAATAAATAATGTTTCCGAAACAAAAGTTTTGGAAAGAAAAAGCAAATGATGTGTAAAGCAAGCTCACGAAAGTATAATACAGGCTTGTAAGATAATAGCAGGTCAAACCGTCACTGTTTTTTTGAAAGTAACTCTGGAACATAATGGAGTGACAGATGGGTAAGTTTGGAAAGCAAGAAGAGGAGGTAAAGCTTATTGAAAGGACAAAACAGAAAAAGGAGCATTAAGAGAGAGGAAGGATACTTTTTTGAGGAGGTTTGGATTTATGAAAAGCAAGAAGAGGTATTTGATATTTCACACCCAAGAATTGCTTTCTAGAGCAGGGTTCCTCAACCTTAGCAACTCTAAGATGGGTGGACTTCAACTCCCAGAATTCCCCAGCCAGCATGGCTGGCTGGGGGATTCTGGGAGTTGAAGTCCACCCATCTTAAAGTTGCTGAGGAACCCTGTCCTAGAAAATATTGTGGATAATATTTGGTTAAATTGTTCTGGTTCCCTGCAACATATTAAGCACAAATACGCTCCTTCTGCATTGCTTTACTCCATCAACTGCGTTTTTGGGAAATCTTTGGAAAATCAGAGTAGCCTGGATAGCAGAGCGAACGACAGCTGCTGATGCTGGAGTTTTGAAATCAATCCATCTATCATGATTTCTAAAGAAAAGAGCATCACATCAAAACTAAGACCAAAAACAAACAGCTTCCTTAGTTGATCACAGCTGCACACATCCTTTTTAGACAGATATTGAGACAGATATGTGCCAATCAAAGAGAAAGCAGGCAGTGGAAGAGACAAAAGGAGAAGAACAGGGATTAAAGAGTAGAGCACATTTATACAGAACAGTATATTTATTTGTTTATTTATTTATTTATTTATTAAATTTTTCAACCGCCCATCTCCCCCCAATGGGGGAACTCTGGGCAATCCACAACAAACATTAGAACATAAAATATATAAACACATAAAACCTTAATTTAAAACATTACTAAAAAGAAGAAGGAGAGACCAAGAGGATGAAAAATCTGAGGCTGAAGGCAGAAGGACTCTATGGGGCTAGCCATTCCAATGCTTGAGGTATTCTCACCCCACCCCAGGCCAGGTGGCAGAACCAGGCCTTCAAAGCCTTACAGAAGGCCAGGAGTGTGGGGGCTAATTGCACCTCCGGGGGCAGGATGTTCCAAAGAGCAGGGGCTACCGCAGGGAAGGCCCACCTTCTGGACCCCGCCAGTCGAAGTTCTTTCACTGAGGGGGTCCAAAGCATGCCCTCTCCGTGTGATCGGGTGGGATGGGTTGAAGTCATAGGGAAGAGGCGGTCCCTTAGATAACCTGGTCCCATGCCATGTAGGTGTCAAGTCCACGATGTCCAACTCTCAGTTCTGAAGCATTCTCACACAACCAGGCTTGGGTCAGATAAATACTTCTTTATTAAGAGGTACATGTAGCTTGTAAACAGAACATTGCTAAAACTAATGCCTTGGGTAAACCTCCCTCTATTTATCCCCCCTCCCCTTATTGCCTGGCGTCGTGACTCCTCTTCACCTGTTGTTGACCTCTCTCCTTCCTCCCCGAGCTTCTTCCTGGTTCTTTGGGCCCCAGCTGCCTGGCCAGCAATCAAGCCAGTCTAAATTGCCCATATATGGTTAAGCTGCTTCCCAACTCCCCTTACAACCATTAACAGCCACCACCCCCCTCCTTATTTACAAGTGGCAGAAACAAATCAATCCAACTCCCAATGAATGCAATACAATGGAAAACAACAACAGTTGGGTGATGCAGGTTCTGACAGTAGGGCTTTAAAGGTGATAACCAACACTTTGAATTGGACCCGGAAGCAAACTGGCACCCAATCCAGCTCGTGGAGCAGAGGCGTTACATGGGCGCTCCTTGGGGCACCAACAATAGCCTGCGCGGCTGCATTCTGGACCAGCTGTAGCTTCTGGATACTCTTCAAGGGTAGCCCCGTGTAGAGCACTTTTCCTGTATACTGTGTCAGGCACCAAATTAGCTTGCATTCTTCCCTTCCCATAGATGTTTGCTCTTTACTTGCACACCAACTCAAGGTAGCAGAATGAGAATAGCAGAATGGCAAGGCTCCATACTATCTTTAGCATTCTGTGTTCCTGCTTGCCCAGTCTTCAGCCCACCATCATTTAGCTGAATATATCCCACCAACAGCCAGGTAGGGTAAGCAAGACACACATTTCCTTTCTTGCATGAAGGAAGAATAATCTGTCATATGTCCGGTCAAGACCTCAATGGAAATACAATTTAGGTCATAAAATGTTTGCTGCCTATTATGCCATACACTTCCACACTACACACAGCATTAAAATACCTTTGGTACAATATAAATGGCAATGGAACATTCAAAATAAATAAAATCTTAAATAAAAACGTTTCTGTAGTCTTTGACCAGAAATACAGGAATATATATCTGAAGAAGTACCAGGGCCTGAAGGAGGAACTAGAGAGGATGTGGAAAGACAAGGCCAAAGTGGTCCCAGTGGTGGTAGGAGCACTCGGGGCTGTGATTCCTAAGCTGGGAGAGTGGCTCCAAGAGATCCCAGGAACAAGATTAGAGTCCAGAAGAAGTGCAGTGCTAGGAACAGCTAAGATACTGTGCAGAACCCTCAAACTCCCAGGCCTCTGGTAGAGGACCTGAGACTGAGGAAGACACATACCACCCATAGGGGTGAGAGGGATATTTATTTATATATACATACACATACATGCATGCATGCATGCATACATACATACATACATACCACAGACACTGATATACAGTAGATACACATAAAATAGTGGCCTTGAGGTATAGAACAGTACCATCTTGAGATGTCAAAGACCAAGATGAAGAAACTTGTTTCCACCAGTTCAGGGCAACCCTGTCCTATTAATTTCCACAAGTGGACACTAGTTCAGATGAAGTATCTCAATAAGTATATCAGCATTTTAAAACGATGAAAAGTTGGGTACTTCTCTGCAGAGTCTTCTGTCTCTAGCTTCAGGTGACTTCCCACAAAGGTTAAATGAACCAAGAACAAGACATTCTAGTTTTCGTCTCTAATGCTCCCAATGCTGGATAATTAGTTTGCAGGCTTGACCTGGTTTCCTGAAATGAAAAGGAATATTGCTTTCTTTGTGCCCCTTAGGAGGCGTTCTGGCACTGCAGCCTCCTCTGGCATAACGTTGGACTGATATTTCCCACAGAAACCATCTGGATCTTGGGCCTTGGCTTTAAAAGCAATTCTCTGCCTGAATTCTAAGATCCTGGATGTGCTAGAAATCAAAGTACGAAAAACAAATGAACTTGATCTGGTTGATTTGTTTTTCTTACTTTGATTTCTAGCACATCCGGTCTTCTAGGCTGTTTGGAGAGGGCTGGATTGGGAAAAACGGTTGGAGATGAAGCGACTATAATGAAGGATTTCTATCTCAGAGATGACCATCTTACAGCTGTCGTTCTGCTGCCGTATCAAGAAAGGGCTGCCTTATAAACTGTGATGTGTTAGGGCAGTGTTTCTCAACCTTGGCAGCTTGAAGATGTGTGGACTTCAACTCCCAGAATTCCCCAGCCAGCATGGCTGGCTGGGGAATTCTGGGAGTTGAAGTCCACACATCTTCAAGCTGCCAAGGTTGAGAAACACGGTTATAGAGTGATCTAAATTTTCAGTGCAGTGCCTCCATCCCTTTTCCTTTATTAAGATTTTTCATAACTATACCCCCATGTTAATTCTCTCTCACTTTCCCTTTCCAATATGGCGTGAGCTTTCTCTAATTTTGCTATATTCCCATTCTGCGCATAATAAATATTGTTGCTGCCCAAGGGTTTGTAGCCATTCTGAATTCAAAAATATCCCAAACAAATAAGGCAACAAAAGTAACCTCAGCAGTCTCATTGAAATCAATGTGTTTAAACAAACCACCCAGTAGGATGGTTTGTAGCCCTAGAGGCTTAACTCTTATTAGAAACATATATTCAAATTACCAACCTGAAACAACTACAAGATGTTTTAGCTTCTTTGAAACCATTTTTGCAAATAGCTTAAAACCTGCTAAAGGTACAATGCTTTTCAATGCAGATCTACAGATGGAGGCAGGTAGGCCTACAACTCACACCTTGACAGATCCTCCAAGAGTATGTCTCAATGATGGGTATTTTACTTATTTATTTAAAATATCCAGCGACTATCCAGAGAAGCTTGTTTCAGGGTATAATAGATAGAAACATTCTAAAAGCAAATAAAATAAACAATACATTAGTTTAAAACCCACCATAATAAACATCATAAACTCTGAGAGGCCCTTAAGGAATGGTTGAGGAGGGAGAAAAACCAGGCCAAGGCAGTTTCAGGGTAAAATGTATGCTAAAACCAGGTTGAAATGCATACAGATAGTTTTTATTCTCAGCTAACACATGAAGTTCATAATCCATCTCCCCCTTACATATCTCCACATTCAAGGTTATTTCTGATCGGTTAGTAATTCTCAGGGTCCAGAGTTGTCCTGTTTAGGAAGAGCCACATCACCACTGCAGGGAAAAACCACATCCTGATACAGTTAAGCATTTTCCATTCCCTAGGCAGAACCTATTAATCTCCCTCAGCTAGATCTTAGTGGCCAAGATGGACAAGGGTTGAGATTAGATGTGGCCAAACAGATGTAAGCTTCTTGTTGACCTCCTCAGACCTCAGACACTGAGTCTCAGAGATCTGAGTATCACCTCAGATATTGCTATAATTGTGGTGTCATGTTCTGCAAGCACGTGACTAGCTTTCTCTTCAGAATGCTTAACAAATTCATCATAATAGATGACACAGGAAAAAGAACTATCACCGCTGTCTAGAAGCCTTTTTTTTACCACTTAGAACATTTCTTCTCAATGGCACCTCAAGGAGGCAATGAAAGAGATTAAATAACCCTTTATTGCCCTCCTGTGTGCCACACAGTAGGTGCAATATAGTCTTGGTCTCAGTTGCATTAATCTTTAGATTTGTGTCACCACACTCTAGCCAACTTAGAGTCCTTTTTTTTTTTTTTTTTACCTCAAAATGCTTGGGCAGCTGAGGGAATCTTTTGTCCAGCTAGGTTGTAACTGGACCCAGTACCTAAAATTGAGAGAGATCAACACCACCATAATGGTGGTACACATCATTTTCTCAAATCATAGATGGAGACTTTTATGATGTACGAGGTTCCTTCCAACCCTTACATACTATGTTATGACTTCATATTAAGGATAGGCCTAGCATTCAAAAGTAAAGAGTACATGCATAAAAGGTGGACTGATCTAGCTGGCTTCAGCAATATACAAAGGCAAATACTTAAGACAAAATACATTTATCTGAATTGTATGCTCTCAGCTCCCTAAAGTGCTCACAAGGGTTCCACCTCCAGTGTGTTACCTTTTCAGATGTGACCCTGCCACATCTGTAAGGGTGAAGTATCTTTTATGCTCCAGCCTCAGAGAGAGCCAATAGAAGAATAATTTTTAAAAAGTGCTGAATCACTGGCTGTAGACCTCTCAAGGAGCACTATCAAAATTTCAATAGATCTTCTACTGAGTAGCAGGACCCAGGTAGCATGTAACTGTCCAGACAGGTATCAAGTTTTGTTTTATACAGGTAGTCCTTACTTAATGACCACCCTGTTTAGCAACTGTTCAAAGTTATGATGGTGCTAAAAAAAGTAACTTTGTGACCGGTCCTCGCACTTACAACCATTGCAGTGCCCTGTGGTCACATGAATGCTATTTGGACACTTCACAGACAGCTTCCAACAAGCAGATTCGATGGAGAAACTGGCAGTAAAATTGCGAACCGTGGTCATGTGATGTCTCACTTAACCACGGCAGAAGTGAGGTTGTCAGTCTGTCGCAGTGATGTCTTGCTTAATGACCGCATTGCTTAGTGACAGAGTTGCTGGTCCCAAAGAGCTGTGGTCATGAAGCAAGGACTACCTGTATGATTAGAGTTCTCTACAGCTGCTAGCAGAAGCTTTGCTAGCTACGTGCCCCAGGAGAGTGCTTGGCCAGTGCATCCTGCCTGTTACATCCGTATGCCAGTAGCCTATGCCTGGATAACATTCCCTCCAACTAGACAGAATGTTAGAATCTGTTGTGACAAAACTCTAGTGCCCGTACCATTCAACCAGAACGAGAGCAGTTTCAGTTGCTAGGTAAGTTTCTGCTTTGCTGGCCAGAAGACCCATGATATTATAGATGGAACATTTTGTGTCCTTAGACAAAGAAAGAGTCTCTTTAAAGAGGCTGCGTTTCTGTTATCTTTCACACTTTATAAAACTAAAGTTAGTGCTCAAAGGGTAGAAGAAAGAAGGAAAGAAGAGAAACGTGGAGGAAAAGGAGGAGGAGGGAATGTTGTCTAACAACATCCATAGTAACAGACCCAGATTGTTTATTTTCAATCATGAATGTTGAACGTATTATGAAACTCAAGGTCTTATATAAGCGCATAACAAGCAATTATTTATGTTAGGGCAACAGTGCAGGCAGAGAAGTCCAGGAGCCCACAGAAAGGAAGCATGACATAAGGGAGAAAGGACTTGATCTCTTTATATTAATAACATTTGTTATAGTACCTCTCTGGCTTCACACTTTTCTGGGATAATCTTCAAGAGATGTATTCCAAGTCTTTGGTTAAAAAAAAAACAAACCCTTATGCTTTCCTTTTTCCCGGAACAAGGCTGAAGGGATCAGTCCTTGCTGGAATAGCCAACAATGCCCCATCCAGACAGAAATAGTCTATCAGGTTCAGGCTGACTGATGGAAACTATTATAATTATCTTTTACTGGGAAGAAGGGGCTGCTAATGAAGTTCAAACTAACCCCCTCCCAGTTCATAACACACACCAGCATAAAACCTATTTTTTTGTTCATGGCTATTTGAGTTTTCAGAGATGCAGGTCAATTCTGCATTACAACCTAAGCTGCTTATCTTCCATGCTTCTCCTGGCTGTTGAAGCCAGCTTCAGCAATTCCAATCTGGATTACAGTGAATTGACAACAGATCTGGGCTAGCCATAACTTTGAGGACTTGTAATTACCGTTCGTTCAGCACTGTCATAACTTTGAACAGTCTACTATAGAGACATATTCCAACCACTGATGCAGCAGGTTACTTTAATTATCTGTCAGAAAATTATTTTTTCTTTGCATATGTCTATAGAGTTTACAAAGTGGATACACTTAGGACTACATTGTTATAATTTATCTAAATTCTAGTTTTTTATTTCTAACCAGGGCATTCTACCTCTTTATGACCAAACTGGAAACTTATGGATATAGGTTTGTTGTTGTTTTTAATAAAACAGTAACTTCTTAGCACTAAAAAAGAGTTATGAATTGCTCCTGGGCATTGAAGGTACAGCATGAATATAAGAAATAAAATATTTATAGCATAGCATTTGAAATAACATTTAAAACTAGTTTGACTCAATTTGTGACTGCAATTTTGAAGAGCAAAATAATACATCTTAGATTAATGTGAAGTAACCTTGTGATAAATTTCAGAGAGCAGGGGGGAATTACAGTCTCATGTGAATAAGGAAGTACAAGTTTGAGTAGCATTTTCATAACACCTGGAAATGGCTGAAAGTTGAAAAACAGACATATAGTACTCTTTGCGACTTGCAGAGAGTCACAAAGGAGAACAAGGGTCCTGCAAATTGAAAGCTTGTGAGGAAAAACAAGAAAGCCCAGAAGATGCTCAGAATACAAACCATGTTTATGGGTTAGCAGATATCTGGCAAAAGGAGGACATGTCCTCCTTTTATCCTCATGTTCTCCATCCAGCATGCGTAGCCTTAAAATCAAATATTGTCCAGCTTTTTGAGTATCTAACAAGCTTTCGCTTCCTGAGCAGCTTTTCTCCATGGTGCAGTGCTTCCCTAAGAAATGCTAATGGCAAGTTAACAAATTAATTTAATTAGTTGATTAGTACCCTCCACTCAGCTTGTGCTGCTGCCTGAAATTGACAAGACCTTCATCAGTTACATGTTGAAGACTTTTATCTCGTAATCAGCTCTAGCACATTTCCTGCCATTGAAAGACCAGGCCTTCTGATGCTAGAAAAAGTAATTTCATGTACCTGAAGGCCTGAGTACATTTTCTTTGCAATTTTTCATTATAATTTTTGTTGTGGATGCCAAGAAAGTTAAACAGTTAGTGTGTCTTCCTTTCCCCCATTTGTCCTCTTTTCTAATTGTCCATGTCCTCCTTTGCCTGTTCAGATATCTGTAACTTAGCCATCTTCCTTCCTTCCTTCCTTCCTTCCTTCCTTCCTTCCTTCCTTCCTTCCTTCCTTCCTTCCTTCCTTCCTTCCTTCCTTCCTTCCTTCCTTCCTTCCTTCCTTCCTTCCTTCCTTCCTTCCTTCCTTCCTTCCTTCCTTCCTTCCTTCCTTAAGTTACTGAGAACAAATCAAATCATATCCTCATCATTTGAGGCTTCGCTCTCATTATTGCTCCACTAGAAACAAGAAGATACATTTGTAGAAAACTCTCTCACTGAGGAAAAAAGGAAAAGGCCAGGGGAACCTGGACAGCTCTCTAAATACAAGGGGGAAAAAAGTATACAAAATCAGCTGTTTTATTGGATGTCTATATTTATTCTCCTACACATTTTGGATGATTCTTTCAAGAACAATTGTAAGCCAACAGAGGTTTACAAGACTCAGTTTTATTAAATGCACTTAGAACTAAAGTAATTGGCAAGCACCTTACCCACTTCCCTTCTATAGCCTTCAGACCTTAAGGGGTAAAAGAAGTACCTGAAACCTTGGCAGCAATTTTACTCTTGAACCCCACTCCAAAACAGGCCCTGCCCTTCCCCTGTCTTCTGAGTGCCACCCTCAATATGCCACGCAAAAAATGTAGCTTTGGAGCACCAGAAATTGAGCAACCGGTTCTAGTCAAAATGAATCTCTGTGAAAACTAATAATCAACCTGACCTGTAAGAGATAAAAGGAATCTTCACCATGGTGGCAAACATGTCAAAATGCTTGCATTTCAGTAGCTGAATAGAAATGTAAAAATAGAGAAAGAAACTATTTCTCTGCCATGCAATGCAAATTATTAATATTTTAAAAATATGTTTATCCATAAAGTCCACAATAATGCAGCAGTCACAAAACAGAACCTTAAAAGACAAGAGGGAGAGTCAGAAAAAAGCAAAAAAGATAAAGTAATACTTTAAATACATGCCAAAAGCAGTTATATTATCTATGTGAAAAAATATACTGAAAATCCATATTAGGGTGATATTTAATTATGTCAAATGAAGGTTCATAAACTAGTCACCAACGTTCAAGTTTCCAAGGACTTTCATTAGGAATGAAGGCTTTAAAAAGAGGGGGGAATGCCAAAGAAAATAAAATTAAGCCTTGTCAACACAAGGCCAATCATTAATATTTATTATTAATTCAGCACATTCCAGGGTTGTGCTGTACTCTTTCTTCAGGGACATTCAATCTCATTTTCAGATTCTCAGAACAAGCTAAAACAACCTACAGAGCTATTAATTGCCTTCCTCCCTTTTATATGAGTTTCCTAAAGAAGTCAAGGAAGGCCCCAAACATGTTGGCTTATAGTGAATACTAACTGCTGGCCTAGTTGAGTGCCCAGTCCAAAATATGATTTCACCCCATGCTCTGGATGCTTGTTTCAAAAATAATATATCCAACTTGGGAATACGGGGGCTATTAAAATATCTTTAGCAAGACGGACACGAGAAAAAGTATTTATATACAAATGCATGATAAAAGGAAGGAAGACAGTGATGAGAAGTACGGTATTTTTTAACCACTAAATGCACCTCCAGTTAAAAACAACCATATGGTACTACTTAAGAGGAATGGTACTCACCAAACCTATAGAGACTATCTTCCCTCTTTCACTTATACTTTTTTCTCACACACATGCACAACTTTCTTTTCTCCCCCCTCTTTTCTAACTCATACCCACACATGTGTGGTTCTGTTTCATGTTTTTGATTAGCAGGTCATGGTAACACCAACTGTTTTAAAAAAAATTAAATGTGCATTGGCACCCCCCAAGAGAAAGGATGGTTTGGAAGATTGGCTTAGGGTCTCAGCCATTGGTTTTGCCTCACCTGGCCAGACCTTCTGCCCCACCACCACACAGACGCCTTGGAGGCCAGCAAATTGGTCATGCACCTCTCTTGCTGCTTCCAAGTCTCATCCTATGGTGACAAGGGAGTAGGGCTACCATATTTAGGCTGTCCAAATTTTGAGGATCACTAAATGACAGCTAAGAGTGCCCCAAACTGCAAATACTTTGTTGGCATCTAGTGGACAACTGGAGTTTTGCAGCACAATATGGTACCTCTTCAGGAGAGAACAGAGAAACAGAGCAGGCAAAAAGGTGGACAAAGTGAGTCTGCCAGAAAGTGAGGTTGGATGGAGGACAAAAAATCCAGACTGCGTGGAATAATTCTGAACCTCTGGCCACTTTATGCTAGAAATCAGGCTCTTCTCCCAGGCTCTGGGCTAGAGTGACTGGATCCTCTTGCTGGATGAGTGTTGTGTGTTTCTATTTTGTTGGATGGATTCCCCATCTTGTTTCCTCTTTTCTATTTAGATTGCATTTTTTTATTTTGTTTTTTATACTGTGAGCCACCCAGAGTTGGTCTGAAGTTGGTCTGGAGTTGGGCGATGCCTAAATCAAATAAATAAATCAGGCTTGATGACTGGAATTTCAAAATGTTGTTAGAAATTTAAATGAGAAGCATCCTCATTAGGTAGAAACCTTATTTTTTTTATAAGAATTTCCACACCCAAACCCACCAAACATATTCCCCATTTTTCACAAATAATCACAGTTTTGTGAAACATTTAATTGTTTATGCCGTTCTTTCTATGATAGGCCTCTGACCCACAGGAAAATTTGGCTTTTCTGAATCACCTTTGGAAATTGCTTGTTAACTGCTTTTCACCTATTAGGAACCCTTGAATTGAGGAGTTTTATAGCACCAGGTGAGTTTCCTTCAATCCTTAGTGAAAGAAGTTTTAAATACCAGTTTAAAGACTTAAACATTTTTTTCTTTTGGAATAAACAGGAAAAGTGTAATTAGAACTTTGATTTTGGAAAGTTACAAATGGACTAAGGGTTCAGATGGATTTGAAATAAGATTTTGGAATTAATTATAAGAATCCTTCCCATGGGAAAATGCTTTTGTTTTGAATTCTTTAAAAAAAAAAAGGCATGATAGGATGGGACTTTGAAGATTGGACACTAGAGGGAACCAGAAGATTACAATTAAAGGAGAAGAATACTTAAATTTGACTTACTAATACAGAATGGAGCAAAATATTTTAACATTGGACATATTGAAGGATATTTTTGAACAATGGACCCAGAAGTTAATTTTAACAGTGTCTGCCACTATAGATAGACAGTCTTTAAAAGATGTTATGGAAGAGGAACAAGGTTTACCAGACAAGACTTAGACTGATCTGAAAATGGATTTAAAAATGGCAGGCAACAAGACTGATATGGAAAAAGTTGCTACACTAGACACATAAAAGAAACCAGGTAATATCTTAATAATTAAAAGGGATATGCAATAACAAACCAAAAGAATGACCTGGATTATTTTCCTATATTGGACTTACAAAAGAGGCTTGCTGAAGCTTAGAAGAATTTTGTGGGAAGGGACAAAGAAAAAATGAAAAGAAATCAAGTTCTAGGATATTATTTGAAGGGACTAAAGATCAAGATTATTAAAAGTAAAAGGAAGGAATATAAAGTTGGTTTTTTAGATCAAGGTTAAAATAGATATGTTGTTATCTCTGGTAACCCTCCATGGACTTTTGCTGACATCAGGACTGAAATAACCAGGCTGTAAGGATTTGTTTATAGATAAGAGATGGGATATGGGAAGAAGAGATCATTTGCTGTATTTTAAGAGAAGGTGATAAGTGACTAAATTATTTATATTTTTTGTGATGAAGGGGGAAATAATTCCTTTATATATTTTTTTTCTTTTTCTTTATTAGATTCTTATTTTTCTTTCTTTTCCATTTTTCTTTCTATTTTTCTTTTCTGTGCTTTCTATTTTTTCTTTTTATTCTTTTCTTTTCTTTTTTTTAGTTTGTATTAGTTTTTATCTTTTTAATTGTAATTTTTAATAAAGGTGCTATAAAAAAAGGGAAAAAACCCAGCCCAAACAACAACCAGAAGAACATGACATCTATTAATCCAACATTCTGGTCCTAGAGTAAGAAGATTCAAAGCAGCACACTGTCCTGTTCTCTAGCAATTGGTACTCAAGAACAGATTGTCTCTGATGAAATAACTAGAAGCCACGGACTGATTTATCCTCCATAGATTTGTTTCCTTTTCTTTCAGATGTGTTAGCTGGGATTCAACAAATCTTACAGTTTGAAGAAGGAAAGCTGTCTGTTAACTATTCTGAATCTTGCACCATACAACTTCATTGGATGACCCATAGTGCCATTATTATAAGAGAGAGAAAACTTTTTAATCCCCACCTTACATAATTTTATACTTATTCATCTTTTTCCTAAGTTAAAAGAGCCCCTAACATTATAACCTTTCCTCAAAAAGGAATTGCTCCAGACCTTGATCATTCAGGATGGCCTTTTTTATTTTTTTATTTTTTTGGTTTCCAGACAGTTTCTTTGATCAATTTAAAAGCAGAGAACATGGGCAAAAACATAATATTACATTACATTTTTCTGACACCAACTTCATAAAGTGAGTAGCGAAGTCTGTATTAGGGACTAGGGATGAGATAACAATTTTTGTTTTAGTCCCCAGATTCATTGGTAGCTAATTATTATTAGTAGATACTGGATGAATTGTTGAAAGAGAGATGATGTCCTGTCATACAAAAGGCAGTGCCTAGCCTTGATCTCCACACTACCGTCTCTGCCATTTCTACATGTAACATGTACTATTCTATCTATCTATCTATCTATCTATCTATCTATCTATCTATCTATCTATCTATCTATCTATCTATCTATCATTACTACCTGTAACAGAATGAACAACTGTGGTAGAATATAGTCACTAGGTTCATGTCTTCCATCTTCCTTAATGGTATGGTGGGCCAATGAGCACCAGGACTGGTGATACAGCCTAGTAGTAATTTTACCAAAGCCTGCTGTAATTGCAAAAATAGGACAACTATTACAGCTACATCTTTTATGTAAATTAGTGAGCTCCATCACTCAGAAGGCTGAAAAGGAAGAGAGTTCTTCTTTGCTGCTGTTTGAAGCACTCAGCTATGCCCACCTCATTCTCCACCCTATTCAAGGATGGGGTGAGCGGCTCAGAAAAGTCAAGATGACAGCCACACCTGTGCAATTGAGGCAAAAGCTACACATCCAAAAAGGGGGCAGAGCTTCAATTGTAGTTGAATTATGTCAGTCATCTTGATTTTTTGAGCCCCCGTGGCATCCTCTAGGTTCATGTCTTCCATCTTCCTTAATGGTATGGTGGGCCATAGCTATGCATGCAATATGAAATAAGTTGCAAGGAGTGTTGTAGCCAATTTTACCTGTTGTAAGGTAAACAAAGAAGTATTGAAGACTGCATCATCTTTTTCCACCTCTGAGCCTATCTTGACTCCTAACACAAGTGGGGTGGGATAAAGGGAAAGTTCTGTACACGTTGCTGCGTCTGCTTCTCACTTGACTGATTGTTATTTGTGAGTCTCTCGAGAGACAAACTGGAACTCCCTGTTTCTGTCTCTTCTTCAAGATGTTGTTTAAGTAGAAATGAGGCTTTTCTATCCTCATGGATTTCTTAATTTATTTTTTTTTTAACTGTTACCATTCACTGACAGCTGGGCAAAGCCTCTACTCCAGTGTTTCTCAACCTTACCCATTTTAAGATGTGTGGGCTTCAACTCTCAGACTTTGTTACTTGCTACGTTTTGTACTGTAGTTAATCGATACTTCTTTACCACATTTGTTCATTTTCCATCACTCATGAAGGATATGTGCTTTCTTTTAATATTTCACCATGAAACAGTCATGGGACACCAGACTACTTGCAGGAGTTGGCACAATGCCAGTTTAAACTATGGGAGATTACCTTTTGCTACATATCTTAAATCATGATAGAGAAAAGCACAGTAATCCTATAGAATATTTTTAGTGTATGCAAATTTTAAAAAAATACAACAACCCGCCCCCCTCAAAACAAATAATCTAACTTGGTTAGCTAATCTAATTAATTGTTAAACCGTATCACCTAAACAAGAAGAAAACAAATGAGAAAAAACCAAGAATTAACTTGTTAATATAAAACACCTAAATACATCACATACATATTTAATAACCAAATGTCAAATTACACATAAAAAATTGACTAATCTTGTAAAATATTGTGAAATCTATGCCTAAGGAAATATGTTGTGTCATTTTTTGATCGGGAGAAAAATGGCCTTTTCAAAAATTGATAAATTACACATTTCTTGAATGAAATCCTTGATGTCCAGAGTAGATTACTTTTCCAGTCTCTCAATATAATTCTCTTAGTTATTCCATACACCTAGTATAACCAAAGTTTCTCAAGAATGAGGCACAATTTTGGGATATAATTCAAGATTGCATTCGCATCTTCAACATGATAACATTTACCATGAATCTACATATATATGTTATAATATTATTCCAAAAAGGAACCAATAATGGATAAAACCAAATCATATGAGTTAATGAACTCTCAAATTTCTTACATCGTCAACAAAGAAAATCTACAATCTATCCTCCCTGGTTCATTTTTGGGCATCCAATAAACCCCGAATAAAATCTTTTGATAAATTAATTTCAACCTCAGGGCCAAAGAAACTTAATTGTTTTTAAGGCTTGTATCCATTGATGTTGTTATTGGATATTCTGGCTTTTTATTCCATAAATCCTAAATGTTGGCAATTTTAACTTTAAAGCTATTTTAAAGTTTCAGATATGTTCAATTCATCAAGTGAATTGTCTCTAATAACTCTTAACATTTCAAAAGTATTTCCCAAGTATTTGCTCAGTCCCATTACAGTGGCTGAATATCAATCTCACTCAAGAAAATTACCCATCTGCTATTGATCCACCATATAAAGTTTGCATAATTGTTTAGAGAATTGAAAAAAAAAGGAAATGGCTAGATTCAGTTTCTGTGATTCTCAGTCTCTCATTTGTTAAAATTTCAGAGATAATATTTTGTTATTTTAAACGACGTGTTCGTATTTACCAGCTTTTTCACCATACTCTATGCCTAATATTTTAACTTTAATATCTTCCAAGGAAATTCATCGTGATTGGCATAAAAGTTTCTCATCTGCAATTTGCCTCAGTTGTATGTCATGATAAGTCAATTTCATGGGATTCCTTGCATATGCCAGTAAACATTCTATAACAAAATTTACCTTGTGTTTGTAACTAAGATTTCTGGGTTTTTTTGGCAGAAAAATAAGCAGTAACACACCCACATATACGAGCCATATATGATTCCCATATAAAGTGTAGACTAATAGAATCATGATTAATGTTTTAAAAATGTTGTGCTTATTGTTTCACGTAATCAGAAAAATCATGATTCCATGAGAAAAAGTATTAAAACACTATCTACTGAACATATTTGAAATGAAATGTTCATGCAATTAAAATACGATCTGACATCATGATCGGTTTAATTTCTGCCCGTTAACATTAAAAGCAGAAGAAACCATCAACACTGTAATCAAGCAAGCTATTGATTTTATTTATTTATTTCAATAATGAGCATGCCACTTACTTGAATGACTTCTAGGCACTTTACAAGGGTGCATTAAAAACATCTGCAATACCCCAAATATTAAAACATTAAATTGTGAACTCTTAAAAAAAGTCTGCTGCCCCTTTCCCAAAGTCCTGAACAGATATAAAAACCTTAATTTTCAGAAAACATCTGAGAAAATTTAGAAGGAGAAGCAAGGCTCAGTATACATGGCTTATCTTTTGAAACACTGCCTACAGGCCTAATCTCCTGACTCATTTTCTATAATTTCTACAAATGATTCTTTGTTTATCATGGATTTCTGAAAATTGAAGGTTTACCTGTATTGATACAAACTTATATGCACCTTCATACATTAGTTTATGTATGGGTATTTCCCAAATAAGAATAGAAGCAGTACCTACTGGATTGGATCATGGCCCATCTAGTCCAGCAGGGGCCAACCAACTGTTTAAGAAAGCCCATCACACTCTCCCATACAGACTAGATTAACTTCTTTCACCTCTAAATTGATATATATAATATTTAAATAAACTTAAAATTATTAGAAAATATTTCATAATTAATTTGTAATTAAAAACTAAAAAAAAAACATTTTCCCCAAATTTCCCACTTTTTCTGGCCTTCAGAACTCTAGACCCATTACTAATCGTAGTGGCTTCTGTATGTAGAATGAAGAGGGGAAGTGTCATTTACTTTAGGCAGCAAATACCTTGGATCAAAGTGGGTAGGGTTACATAGGCCGTTCATTTAGGCATCAGTGAAATTAATATGTTCCCCCCCAACCCTGGTATAATCTGCAAATATTATTTTAAGCAAAACATTATAGTCATAGCTTCTGAAAATCCAAATTATTCTGATTTATGTACTAGTAAATATTTTGTTTTGATTTTTTTTAAAAGCATGATAATTATTCCTAAGGTACTTTGAAGTATCAAAAAATAGTCAATCAGACTAACATTGTACTTTAGAAAGATATAACCATAACACCCAATCCCCTGTTGTAAATATCGTATTTGGTAGTAGATCATCTCTAATGTAGCTACCTTATTCTCTAATAAATACAGTTTTTGAACAATCTCCAAGGCACCAGAAGGAAAGAATCAAAATTGCTTTGAGGATTAATTTCAAACTTACCCACTTACATCATTTTAATACTAATTTTATCCAAAAATGTACTGTGTTGAAATATTGAGAGTTCCCAGGAGAAGTAGTATTACAATCACTCCAGGCTTTAGAAGCTATATTTTAAAGCCATTTATTAATTGGCTAGTTCAATTCCAGGGGTTTATGGTAACTTTCTAGATCAGTGTTTCTCAACTTTGTCAACTTTAAGATGTGTGGACTTCAACTATGTATGTTTTGTGGGTGTTTATTCTACAGGTCTGTTTAAACATGGGCTTTTTACTCATGTTTTTGGGGTATTTGGTCTGGCGTAGTGGCTAAGGTGCTGGGCTAGAAACCAGGAGACCATGAATTGTAATCCTCCTTAGGCATGAAAGCCAGCTGGGTGACTTTGGGCCAGTCCCTGTCTCTTAGCCGAGCCAGAGAGGTTGTTGTTGAAGGGAAAATACGAGGTGGAAGCATTAGGTATGGATGTCTTCTTGAGTTGACCCAAAATAAAGGAGGGATAAAAATCTAATTGAAAAAAAAAATCAGGTTGGGGTACCTGCAGCTCTAGGGCCACATACAACAAAGGAATTGATTGCAAACCGTTCCACAGTTCCTGTTGGCTGAACTTCTGCTCCTCTTCCCCAGAAACCAGAAATTCCAGATTGAAACTTTAGTAACATTTTTGGAAGACTTGATCAGATTAACTGGTTTGGCCATGATGTCATAAATCTAGTTTACATGGTCAGCTAGTGCCAATGGTTTCTATTGAAGTTTCTGTTTATTGTGGATAACAACTTAAGGCTGTTGTAATTCCTTTCTAATTATTAGTAGTATAGAGAGCCACAGAGATGACCCTGGAGAAACTGTCCAGTGACAGTTATCAAAACATGTTTTAGGCCTGGGAAATGAAGAAAAAATTAAAAGAAACTCAGCCTTACTCCCTGGTGTAGAAGAAGGAGGGAAGGGAAAATAAAGTCAGTCTTTCAAGATTCTGTTACTATAGCCTCTCTCAGGGCATTGAATACCAAGGAAACTTCAGATTCAAGCTTATCCCATCACATATTCACCTGTGGAGGAATACACTATGCTAATGGGCAACAACTCTCCCTTGGATCCATAACAGTCTGAAAATGTCCCATCGTTGGCTGAATGACATAGAATTGACCAACATGAATTGCAAAGCAATGCATCTCAGCATTGGATGGCTGAGATGGGCCTTGAGTGTTGATATCAATGAGGGCAAATGATTCTGAGCATGCCCAGCAGCTGAGCATGTGCAGGCTGGGTTGGCTCACAACAAGCTTTACTTCTACTACATCATCCTTTCTATGGCAAGTCACAAATCATGAAATGGTTAGCTTAAACCCAAACTCACAGTTTCCATCTTTCTGAAATTGTTCCATGACTTACATAAAGGCCTTTTCTCTCTTGCTCCTCGGTTTTACCATCTTTTCCCTAGTTTTGGTTAAAATAAATTTTAAAAAACAAGGAAGGAAGGAAGGAAGGAAGGAAGGAAGGAAGGAAGGAAGGAAGGAAGGAAGGAAGGAAGGAAGGAAGGAAAAATTTCTTCCCTTACCTGTCTGTCCAGGCCTCATTCTGAAAAGCATGGGGAAAGTACAGGTTTCTTGACTTACACAAAGTGGGCTCTCCAATGTCTTCTCCAAACTGCGTGTTCCCAAGCATTTGAGGATTCCTCTAGGTAGTGAAACCTGCCAATGAGAATGTTTTCAGTGATGAGATAAGAATACTAAACCTGCTAGATCTTGCTGACTGACATCCCTGATTTCACCTAAAGACTGTCACCTAAAGACAGTTTTCTCAACGTGTAGCTGGCTGGGAAAATATAAAGAGGAATATTCAGCCGTTGGTATAATTTCAAAAAACCTTCTATCATAGATTTAAGCCTCTGGTAAGAAATATTTGTCCCTTCTTCTCAGCCTGGAGAAAAGAAGACAAGAAAAGAGGACATTGTAAAGAAAGGGAAAAAGAAAAAGAGAAAAAGAGAGAGCAGAGAGAAAATACTTTTGGCTGTTTGCTTCAGTCCTGCCTTTCATATGATCTCCAGCAGAAGCATGAAATTGAATTAAAAGTCAGTGAAATAGTATCACATTTTCACAGATAAATAAGTATGTACTGGAAATTCCCTTAAAGGGGAAAGTCCATAGGATCATCCTGCACCAATAAGAAGGGGAGAGAAGAAGGAGTATCTTTCTCTGGGAAAATGTCCTGTGCATATTGCATCCAGTAATTCTGCCCCCTTTCCTTACATAGATAAATGACTAAGCACATTAGCAGCAATTCAGGAGAGACTCAAGACTTTCTTCTATTCATGTTGATGTACTTAGGAAATACAATGTTGTGTGTTGACGATAGGAAAACATTGATTTTTCAGTATCGACCTCTGTCACTGAGACATTCTGAAATAATTCCACAGAGATATCCTGGCAATGTGTATATTCATCACAGCCTGCCACATGCTGGTAATATTTGTCAAATCATTTATGACACATGTTAAAATATTTTTTCCCAATACATTTTCAGAACAAATTTGCTTTCTCTAACTCATTGATCTGGCAGATATAAATACAAATCAAATAAATAGTTGCTGAATTTATAGACATTTCATGGAGACACAGGCTATATGTACAAAAGTGTGTGTGTATTTGCATGTGTGTGTGTATACACACATACTGAGAACCAGTTTGGTGTAGTGGTTAAAGCACCAGCCTGGAAACCAGGAAACTACCAGTTCTAGTCCTGCCTTAGGCATGGAGCCAGCTGAGTGACCTTGAGCCAATCACTCTCTCAGCCCTAGGAAGGAGGCAATGGCAAACCACTTCTGAAAATCTTGCCAGGACTTTTCCAGGCAGTTGCCACAAGTCAACAATAACTTGAAGCCCCCCCAATATATTCCCTATGGATAGCTAATAGTAGTTTTCAGGGCTGTGTTAGTTTCTGGTAACATCCTTTAGTAAGGCCAAAGTTGGTAGTAAGTAGCAGTGATCAGAATAGGGCATAGTTGAAAGTCCCAAATATCAACTATGGTTTATAAGCCCATCCATCCATCCATCCATCCATCCATCCATCCATCCATCCATCTTATTATTTATTTATTTGATTTATATAGCCACACATTTCCTATAATTGACTGAGTGGCTTACAGTAAAATAGATAAAAACAATAAAACACATAATATCAAATAAAAAGCATCATAGCTGAGCTTCATAAATAACCATCAACAAAGCCAAGAGACAGCTCTAGCACACTCTGGGCCCCCAGACCCAGGCACAAAACCAAGTTTGCAGGGCCTTGTGAAAGGCCAGCAAGGTTGGGGCTAACCTAATCTCAGGTGGGATAATGTTCCACAGGGTGGGCACCATGGCAGAAAAGGCCCTCCAGGGCCATGCCAACCAATATTCCTTATCTGGCAGCACCTGGAACATGCCCCTCCTACCGGACCAGGTCGGATGGGTAGAAACAATTGGTTTCTTATCTTGTGTTATTGAATGTTGTTCTGTATTCTTTTACTTTGCCTTGACTCTTTCTCCCCCCACCCACCCACACACACACGCATCACCAAAACACTTTGCAGACAGAAGAGAAAAAGATGGTGGCTGCAGCAATGCCGATGACCACCACGTTCTCCAGCCTTGGACTTGGCCCATGATCCCACCTACACTTGTCTCCAACTTTGGGCATTGCAGACCTAGACACCCAATTCAATTTAATATAATATAATTAATTAATAACATAATTAATATTGAAAGTTCCCCAGGTCCCAAGACCCAATTCTGCTTGCTTTGCCCCACCCTCATCTTATGTTTCTGTTACTTGGAGTGGAAACAAAAATTAGCTGAATCACTCAATATATGACTATTTAAAGGGAAAGTGAAAAATCTCAGAGAATATCAATTATTAATAAGACAAAGTGAATGCTAACCAGCATGTTGTTGAATTCACAGTTAATTGCAAAGAAGCTAAGGTGGTAGATATTTCTGACGTCTTGAGCTGGGCTCAAGAACAAATAAATATGCATGTTGGAGAAGTAAAGAGCTAGAAGACAGTAACAAACTGAAGATATTCATAAATAAAGATAGAGTATTTCAATGCCAAGAAAGATCAGAATAGTTTAAACATAGTACATGCTCTGATACGGTAAAGTCAATATCAGAGCCTTTTTTGTAGAAGACCTATAAAACCTGGTTCTGCAAAAAGCCAAATAGAAGAGGATTTGCACCTGGAGAGGAGGATTAATTAGAATTACAGTGCTGTTATGTTTCAGCGTGATATATTTTTAAAGTCCATATCAAGTTTTTTTTTTTAAGTCCATAATTCATCCATATTCTGAGCGAATGAATAGAAGAGAAATTCCCAAACAATTCATGATAGACAGACAGACAGATGCCATGCAAATTATTTGAACTGCAAGCATATATAAAGAAGAAACAGTGAACCTTTATTAAGTTATCAGCATGTCCATGCAGTCCCAACACGACAATAGGGGGAATATATACAGAAGTCATTATGCTGACTTCCGCAAGCAAACCACAGATATTGTGGAGCTAGCAAAGACATCTGGTTTTGTGGGTGCCAATTATACCAGGGTTCCTCAACCTCAGCAAGTTTAAGATGGGTGGACTTCAATTCCCAGAATTCCCGAGCCAGGCTGGCTGGGGAATTCTGGGAATTGAAGTCCACCCACCTTAAACTTGCTGAGGTTGAGGAACCCTGAGTTAGACCTTTTAGGATCAAAGATGTATCTTTGGGCTTACAGGACCCAAGGTCCCAAGCTCTTATAAATGCATTTTTCTTTTTTTGTTAGCAGCAGAAGCAAGGTTCCCTGATTAGGAGCGGGATTATGGGTCTAGTGATCCTCACAGAATTCCCCACCCCATGTGCACTGAAGCCAATGGAGTTAAGGGTATTTTAATCTGAACCCAGTGAGGAGGAAAAGTTTAATCCTCATGCCCTCTCCATGTTCACTAGTTAAAAATGGCAGCTGCCATTCTCCAATGTGACAGGATTGACAGATCTACGCAGGTGCCATGATCATGCTGTCTCCACAATTCTTGGGGTCTAAATAAAATAAAATAAAATAAAATAAAAGCGTAGGAGCAACTCTCTCTGCCATTGCAGTGGGATTTTGTGTGCATTGGACTCTAAAGCCACTTGAGATGAGGACTTTGCTTTTGAGAAGTTTCAAGCAGGAAATGTATTCTGTGATTCCCCTACCCCCTCCCCCCCCAAAAGGAAAGGAAAGGAAAGGAAAGGAAAGGAAAGGAAAGGAAAGGAAAGGAAAGGAAAGGAAAGGAAAGGAAAGGAAAGGAAAGGAAAGGAAAGGAAAGGAAAGGAAAGGAAAGGAAAGGAAAGGAAAGGAAAGGAAAGGAAAGGAAAGGAAAGGAAAGGAGAGATTTAATTCTTACTCATTTCTTTTTAGGTCATTAAGATTTCACAAGAATCTATCAACACACTTCATAGTCGATTTGTGTAAATACTCTTTTCCCAGGAACAGCTTTTTTTTTTTTGCAAATGAGAATTGTGCCTATTTTGTTGATACAGTAAAGACTAATTTGGCTAAAAGCATGGAATATTTCTGAGTTATTTCTGTGTTTATCCAAACTAACAGCATCAGCAGTAGAATGCAAGGAATAATTTGCTGATGCGGTAGAAAAATCTAATAGGAGAAGTCAGAGAACTACATATTAAGGATATAGGATTGCAACTATAATGGAGTTGACCCCTTAGGAGCGACTGTGAAAGAAAACCAAATAACTGTAGCTGCTTTTGCCACTACTAAAATATGGCAGGTTTTATTATTTAAGACATTTTAGTTGAGTAAGTTCCCCATGCCCTCATAATGTTGTAGCATATCAACCTTTGAAAAAATACTTAAAGCCCTGTTTTGAATATGTTTGCTGAGCAGTAAATTCCTCTAAATTAAATGGTATGATGATATGAACGCTTAGGTTTATGGCCCTGCAAACATATCTTAACCATATTTTAAATTAATTATACATCTTATATCATGCTAGGAATCCAGTACAACTTTGGGCAGATAACAATTATTTATCCACTGTACTTTGACTTTTATAGTTAGACTAAAAATAAAATTAAGCTGGCTGTAGCTATTTAAAAGTTCCAGGATATGCTCGCATTGTCAGCTAATGTTTATTGGCCAAGTTGGAGTAAATACTTGATCAGTCTGAAATTCTATTCTGCAACGGAATTCTTCAGAAACATTGTTATACAGAATACCCACTGCATAGGGTGTGAGCTGTGTTAATACCCATCACCAAGTGTGTATGTAAAAGGAAAAATGAGATCACCCCTTTTGGAGGTGTTTCTCCATACCATGATGTCCCACTGGTCATGGCCCATAGCTATGCATTATGTATCAATGAGGGGAGTGGGAACCTATTGCCTGAAATCAGCCATTCTATTAAAAAATAAGATGGATCCTAACTCTTCATTAAAAGTTAGGGTATGCAGGCAATGGAAAATATGTTTTGTTTCAAACCTGAAACAAAGCATGACATTCTGGAAGTTTTGGATTGGCCACAGTTCAGTAGAAACTAAACCCAGAAACTTTTGGTGGTGCTAGGTATTGGCTGAAAAAAAATCAAAGGGGACCCCAGAAGGATTCTTGAGTGAGTAGATGAAGACTGATCCTTGCTTCTATTCTTTCTACCCTACCCTACAGTCTTCTAGCACTTTTATTTCCCTTTCCTTCTCAGTCATCACTTCTACTACCAGTGTCCACATCCGCCACTGGCAAAGTAACCCTCCAGCCTTAGTTTCTTCCTGGTCTGGTCTTCTCTAACCATTGCTTCCAGAACAAAACAGTCCTATTCCATTCTGCATATGGATTAAAACATCTGAAGCACACCCTTCCGTTCAGGCATGGAACACCCAAAACCAGCTGTTATGAATAGAATGTTTTGCATATCCCTATTTAAATGTGTTCACTCACAATCCACATTGCCAATTTCTTTTAAAAAATACACTATCTACAAAAACAAATAAACCGTCTTCATTTTTACTCTCTATTCTATTGTTTCATGCATTGATGAAAGTTTTTGCAATTGTCTTAAAGTGCTGTAAGCTAGTCCATGCATTGGGTCCACAAAGAATGGCAATTCATTATGATGGTTATTTTGTATTTTTTAAAATGATTCTAAGACATCCCTTTTATTATCTTTCAAAATAAATTGCTAACATCTGAGACCTTATTCACGTGAACATGTCCAACTGGGTTGATTTGTTGAAAAAGCTGAATTTCCCTTGTCATTTATGCTTTGTATAATAATCTGTTCAGTATATGTCCTATCGTCATCTGATTCATCTACAAGAATACAAACTCCTTCTCTTTGTAGATGTGCCAGTTGAGACTGGCCCAATGCCCTTGTGCCTCCATGATTTTTAAGCACTTTTTAAATAGTATTTTCATTAAACATTTTAGAGGAATGTGAACAAAAAGAAATAGAAGAGATATAAAAAAAATACAAAGAGTAATATACAAATAAGTAAATAAGAGATCTAGAAGGTCACAGAGATTACAGTTTCCCAATATATCATGAATTACTTATGAAATATAAAATATATTATATCACTAGGAATCACTATTAAGCTTTAAGCTAAGAATACCTTCTAGACTCTTCTGCTGTTCCAGTCACTTATAGCTGTTCCAGAGGAAGTATTGTGAATATAATACTGTCGTATTTCCTCTGAAGTTGTGGGTCAGGCTTCATTTGTGGTAATCCTAACAGTATCCCGCTTCTCAGATCTTCCTCTTTTGGGGGTGGGGCATGGATACTGGCCCACTGCCAGTTTTTATGCCCTGCTGCTGGCCAGCAAGCGTATGTAGTGATTATGGCAACAATGAGGACACTTGCAGATGGTACAGAACAGTTTCAGAGCATGGGACTGAAGTGTGTAGAAGTCCCCACAGAATAAAAGCAACATCAATTTATTTAACTCAATTTTTTAAAAATGCTTTATGGCACAATCATTTTCTTCTTCATCTCCTGTATTGAAGCCCTTCAAATTTCTGTTTGCATATATTTCATCAAATTCAGCATTCTTTCTCTCCTTGCTTCATTCTCAACACTTACTGGGAGTAAATGCTATGGAAGAGAATGGCACTTGCTTATTAATTATATTAATTACATTAATTTTACAGACATGAATAGACTTGCACTTTTACACCTGCAAACCGTAGTGGGCTTTCTTTTAGGCCTTTTTTATTCAGTGGTCTAACAACTTAGCCATGATATATATTAAAATGTAACTACTGAGTTTCTCTTTTCTTTTCATTCACATCACATTCTGATCACTACCCTACAGGTCTATTGCAACACCTTCTGTACAAGGCTGCCTTTGGAAATGCAGTAGCTAGACTGCCCATGGGAGAACCAGACCAATGTAGAGTAACACCAATTTTAAAAATGACTGATTACTTGCCGTAGCTTTCAGGCCCAGTTCAAAGTGATGGTTGTTACCCTTAAAGCCCTCATGGCACAGAACATCAGGCCTCATCTTGCCAGAACTGAATCTGCCTGTTAGTCCAGTCATCAAAGGAGGAACTGTTGAAAATTCTCTCCCGCATTGGAAGTACCTGTAATGGTATGTGGGAATGAGTTCAGGAGACAGGAGGAAGAGCCACAGACTAGACAACTGGAGACAACCGGAGACTAGACAACTGCAAAAGGTATCTCAGCCCACAGAAGGAAAAGGAGCATGGGAAGCATCTCAGAAGGGACCCTCCCTAGTTTTCTGGAAAGTAAAAGGAAGGAGGGGAGAAATGCTTTCAGACTTGCAGGATTCTATTACTGTAATCTTACAACAAAGGTGGTGTTAGTACTCATGGTTTGTGCTTCTTGTCTGGACTACCTCGAAGGGCTGACAGTACCTGAGGCGAGGACAGATGAGAAACCTTTTGCATGGTAGCCCCCACTGTTTGGAATGCCTCCCCACAGAAGTATGTGCGGCCCATACCTTGTTAGCATTTCACAAGTAAGTAACTGCTCCATTACTTCAATGAGATTTCAGCACCAGTTGATTTCATAGAGCACACCTATCCTAGGTCTTTAGGATTTGTGATGTATTATGTTGTTGCTTTGTACCTTGTATCCTTGAGTTGATATGAACTGCCCAGAGTCCTTCAAGGTTAGAGTGGGTTGCCACTACCATTAAATAAATAAAATGTCAGAATAATGAAGAATTCTGGCATCTTAAAGACTGCCACGTTCATTGTATATAATGAACTGCGGTCCATGAAATGATACTGTAAATAAATGAGGTTGTCTTTAAAGAGCTACAAGATCCTGGACATGTTTCCTGAAACAGACTAACACAACTAGTCATCCTATCTACCTTCACTCCTTCTGCCATCGGAGCCACATTTGGTGGAACTATGTGATGGAATGGAATTATGAAGCCTAGGCTCAGGGAGATAAGCATTTTCTTAGCTCACCGCAGGAGCGTGGGATCTACAAGAGGATGAGACTGGCACCTCCCCGAGGAATTCACACTGTTGTGGCTGGCTGACTTGGGAGATGGGGTTTCAGTCTGGGAAGATTCTTGCTAGAGGTTGTAACTAATAAACATAGCTGAACTGATTTTGCATTGTCTCTTGGAGTTCCTTGGGCTAGGCCTGACAAAGTAGGAGATAATGGCTTTTTGGCAAATGCTCCCAAACTTTGGAATTGTCTACTAAGGGAAATCACATGATTCCCTCTCTATTATCTTTCCACTAGCAGGCAAACATATTTTTTTCTTGGCACGTCTTTGATGTCTGGCTGCTCAACTGGCTGGTGTGTTGAAATACAAATTATCTTTTTTATTTGTTTAGTTAGTTTATGTTTTAGATGCCTTGAAAGCCATTCCTTGTAAAAAGGCAGTGTGTAAATCAATCAACAACAGCTGGGGAGAGGTAATATTTTATTTCCTCCCAAAAATCATGCTGGAAGTTTATAAGAATGTGGCTCGTCCTAACTATCCTACCCCAAAATGATAATTATGTTTGTGCTAAAGTCACACAGAAATAAACTGGAGTGTTTATAGTTTGGACTGAGTTTCATAAGACCTAGCTCACGTCAAAACACAGTGTTATCACAACCTCGGTTTCTGCATAAATAAGGACTTCCAAGAATTCAGATCTGTATGTATTGAATAGTAATCAACTCATCAGGTATTAGGCCAAGGCTAATCCTACGACAGAAAAAAATCAGAAATGCTTCAAGAAGGCAGTAGCTTTGCCTATCTGTTGCTTGCTTGCTTATTTATTTGTTGATTGATTGATATCACTGCCCATCTCACCTAAGTGACTCTGGGCAACTTACATAATTAAAAAAACAACAACAATTAAAAATAAAAACAAAATAAAAATCATTGAACCCAATGAAAACAGGTAATACTAACACTAAAACTCATTTGCGGGAGAGTATAACAAATTACTAACAATGCAACCAACCAGCAGACTCCGTACCACCACCAGACCCACAGGCACAATGACAAATCCATGTCTTAAGAGCATTCAGGGTTGGAGCTAGTCTAACCTTGGCGAATATGATGTTCCAAAGGATGCCATAGCAGAAACAGCTTTCCTCCTGGGTCACATCAGATGACATTCCTTAATGGATGGGACCCTTAACATGCCTCTCCTGATGGGTCTGGCAGTTGCCTCAGAGCTCACAGTAATAGCACATTCTTTGCATAGAAAAGGTTCTGGATTATCAATTTTCAGTGTATGTAACATGGAGATTGACTTCAAACTAGCATCAATATTTGAAAGAGTGGATTCTCACACTGCAAAGGAGGCTGATAGCTGTAGTATCCACACTGCCAATAAGTATTATATTATTATCATCTGAAGGAGGAACTAGAGAGGATGTGGAAAGTAAAGGCCAAAGTGGTCCCAGTAAAGGCCAAAGTGGTCCAAGTGGTGGTAGGAACACTCAGGGCTGTGACTCCTAAGCTGGAAGAGTGGCTCCAACAGATCCCAGGAACAACATCCTCTCTGGATGGAGATCTGTGTCCAGAAGAGTGCAGTGCTAGGAACAGCTAAAATACTGCGCAGAACCATCAAACTCCCAGGTCTCTGGTAGAGGACCCAAGATTGAGGAAGACACATACCACGCATAGGGGTGAGAGGGGAAAATATAAAATGGCAGCCAAACAACATAACAGAACAACCAAAGGATAGTCTGGCTTACAAGTACAGGCTTCATCCCCACTTCACTGAAAATGCAGAAGAAAGAAAGGCAGAAGATAAGTGTTTTGAACTTCATACATTTGAAAGCAAAATACTCATTGGCATTCTTGTGCTGTCTTCTTAACTTTTTCCCAATAAATTTTACTAATCAGAGCTTAAAGAGACTCGTTTCTTGGTTATTTCCTGCCCTGATTGCCGCTGCAGAGTTTTGACACTGGACTGTCTCGATGGAACAATGATCTGACTCAGGATAAGGCATTTCATTAAATGAAGCTTTCTCTAGGAACACTACACATGGCTTGGAGAAATTCCACAAAAACTTTCATTTGGAGGATTTCAACATGACAATGACAACCATGTGTTGAGCAATTATCATTTATCATACTGTAGATGTTGTAAAAGCTTTTCCATCAGCTTCAGTGTAGGGACCATAAGATAAGGCAAGAACTATGTATCTGTGAATGAAATTAAATTTTTCTGACACCACTGCTAATGGGAAAACAATTTAACTTCTCTTCCCCCCACTGTTGCCATATATGGAGACTATGTTAGAAGCAGGGAATTCCATCCTAGTTATTTCAGGCCCAAAGCAGTCAAGAAATACACCCCAGACTAGTACTTGGTAGAGCAGCCATGAAGGCCTTGGAAAAGATATACAATGTCGTGATGTGCCTATACCTACAAAGATCAGAATCATGCAAGCCATGGTATTCCCTGTGATACTTTATGGAAGCGAAAGTTG
Source organism: Python bivittatus (assembly GCF_059951505.1). Classification (NCBI taxonomy): domain Eukaryota; kingdom Metazoa; phylum Chordata; class Lepidosauria; order Squamata; family Pythonidae; genus Python; species Python bivittatus. The sequence goes on from NW_028277108.1 coordinate 1,009,374, forward strand.
GACTTTAAAGAAGCAGGCTAGAAAGAATATTGACACCTTTGAACTTTGGTGTTGGAGAAGACTACCGAGAATACTGTGGACAGCCAAAAAAACCAAATCATCGAACAAATCAACTCAAAGTTCTCACTCAAGACACAAATGACGAGGCTCAAATTATCCTACATTGGACACATTATGCAAAGGCCCAGCTCTCTGGGAAAAGCTCTAATGCTGGAAAAGGTGGAAGAAAAAAGAAGAAAAGGACAACCAGGAGCAAGGTGGATGGACTCAGTTACAGTGGCAATGAGTTCACCCTTGGGAGTTGGAAAGAACAGGTTAGGCCAATCCTTGAAAAAGGTACTGTGTTATTTATATGGTACATCTTAAGACAAAATAGGGTGTTTGGAATAGATGCCTAGAATTTGTTTGTTTGTTAGATGTATATCTTGTCTTTTGTTCCAGGGCCCATAGCACTCTGTCTTCCTCTTTTTCCACACAACAGTTCTACAAGATGGGTTAGACTAAGAGAGAGTGACTGACTCAAAGGAACTCAGGGAGCTTCTGGTAATGAAGGTGGATCCGAGGAAGGACATCCTCAGAACCAATTTTACTACTTAATTCCTGTAAAAAATATTCCAGTTTTACTATTTAAAAAATAGTATAGTGTTAAATCAGTAGTGCAATATGCAAAAAAAGTTATTTGAATGAAATAATATGCCATTGTTTAATAAGATCATACAGGATACTGCATACCTATATATGGCACATACAGTTCATTTCACTTAGATAAGATCATGAACAATTCCAAGACAACAGAGGCCAGAATGGTTTAAGGCGATAATCACCAAGCAAAAAAAAAAAAATACATTGGCCACTGGTTGAAAGTGGGTGACAAATAGGAAATAAAGTAATTATGTTAGACAAGATTGAGGGAAGTAGTAGTAGAAGACAAGGATAAAGTAGATCAGAGTGATTACAGAAATGTCCTTCTAATGAAAAGCTATGAGTTAGTACTAATGACAGATCAAGATGGTATTTGTCTATAGATTCAGCAGGCATCAAACCCAGCTCAACAGCACTTAACCACAGTTCATTTGGAGATTAATGAACTATTAAAGTTTTGCTAGGCCACTACTGTAAGATGTGTAGAACTTTCTGAAACTCAGCAGAACTGGAGCAGCGTCTTTCTTTTAAGAAAGAAGAGCAGTGTTGACTTCCTTTAGAGTACTGAATTAAAATATGGACAGTGAGAGTTACCATATTTGGTTTGCAAATGACAAGGATTCCTTGTACTGATGAAAAGTGTGTTCTAAAGCATCTGCCTGTACTATAATTTTTACAATTTTGCAATAACAGCATTTCATCTAATAAATTCAGGTGCTTTATACCAGGAATATAAATATAGTATGAACTGTTGCAGGTGACATATTCTAGTGAATTACCTTGTATTTGAGTAGGGCAGAAAAAGCAGATTGTGACCAAGAATATATCCTCACTATATGCACATATGCACGCACACACACACAGAGTTAAATTAAATTCATATATGCATAGCTAAAGCAACAAAATATTGCAGATATAGCAACCAGTTTTAAAATAAAAATTCCCTTGAAACCAGCAGAAACATGTTTTTTTATATAAAAAAATACTATTTTTCTTTCCCTGAGCTATCTACTTTTCCCTTGGGCTCCCCCCCCCCCCCCCCTTGAAGTTTAGACTAGCATGTGCTTGACTAACTCGGCTACAACCTTAATTTCCTGATTTCATTTTACTATTTTAACTGGATAATGTCTTATTATTTACTTGAGCTATTAGATCATTTATTTATTGCTATTTGCAATCCCATCTTTAATTTTTAAATGATGCAACACCAAGCTACACTTTTAAAGTGAACTCTTGCCAGCAGAGGCACAACCGTGATGTATTTCTGAACCCACAATCCAGAATGACCACAACCTAGTTTAGAAACTTTCAATCTCACTTCTGCTCACTTTTTGCCCTTACTTCTGTCTTTATTCTCTTGGAGAATGTTCAAGCATCTAATATTCAGTTGAAAAAGTTAGCTAAGCTATTGATCAGCAGAGTTAATTCTCCTCACCCATTTTTCTGCTATTTTGGTCTATGATCTTTGCTTCACATCTTTGCCATAAGCTTCTTTTGCATGAAATATGATCCTGTCAAGTTGAAAATAAAGACAAAAATAGAAACAGAACAACTGGCTCTTTAAAAAGAATAATAAAAAAAACCTCAAATTGATAATTTATAAAGTTGAAATGCAGCCTTTGAATAAATAGCTTCCTTTTTTTTTTCTTTCTAAGTAAGGGTATTTGAAAGCAGAAGTGCATTATCCAATTTTGCTTTACTGCTGAAGTGTAAATGTGTCTGTTGATAAGAGCCTTCCATAAAGAATCCTTTATGTCAATAGCAGAATGTTTTGCTTGGAAGAACAAGTCTCTGCCATGAGTAATATACTGCATTTTATGCAGGTCTCACTTCATTACATGGATCAGATTGCGAGCTCCTGATCCCATCAAACACACTGTCACCTACCATCCAAATCACGGGCCTTTTCAGTAATGTGAAAATGTAAGTCAGTGCTAAATTCTCACTGATATCAACAGAAAGACTGATATGCTCAGAAGAATAATGTATAGATAGTAATTCTCATCCTGAATATTCTTTACCATACACCCTCCTTTTTTTTAACAGCATAGGAAAAAATGTCATTGTACAGTCACTTAAACTGACATCAGGTTTAATCATTAATCAGGTCCAAGTGTTTAAATCTTTGTTCATTTGCAAAGTGAGATGGAAAACTTGACCGTTGTTCTTAGAGCAAAGGGGAAAATGAACCATTTGGGGGGGGAAATGGGTAGCTGGCCAAAGGATGAATTCCTAATACTTGCCAAAATATCAACTTTTCAATTGTTGATATTATTTGAAATACATAGCTAACCTGAGGTTATGCAATAGTGGTTTTGCAATTTTAGATTAGCACATCCAAGGATAAGTAGTAGATACAAGGAAAAGGGCATACTTTGGAACTAAAGTTTGGTTCTTCCCAGGCTGGATCTGCAGCAGATCTTAAGAACAATATGTGGAGCTTCCTACTACTCCAGCCCCATCTTTCTTAACATACACATTTCCCATGTGCCTAAGTGAATAATAGATATAAGGGAAAAGTTTAATGGTGAGGGTAATATTAATAATGTCTCAAGGTATCTATGGTTAGGGTTATTTAGGACATAGCTATGATTTGGTTTTTTAAATCCACTTGGAATGGTGGGGAACTGATTGTATGGCTTCACACAGTAAATCTTGGTTCTCTAGACTTTTAACTCCTTATTCAGGAATAGGCTAACTTGGAAGACGGCTTACGGATAGAACCTGACAAATCAGTTTCGTTACTGCAGACGAGGATGAAGCCACATACACACAGAAGATTTGTCCACTGCAGTACATGGGAATAAAAGCACTTATACAGATCGGTGTTCCTGGGCCAACGTTCTATGTTTTCTTCCAACCTTTCCATGTCAACAGATCTTTGTTCATTCTCTTGACCGAATATGCCTGATCTATGTTGACATGTAATTCTCTTGCTATGGGATGTCAGGTTCAGCCTGCACAGCCACGCCTAGGAACTTGCCCAGCCGCGCTTTAGTCAATTTCACCGCTCGAGCGCCAGCGCAGAAAGAGGAGATGCGAAACCGCAAACTAATGAATGGGCCGCCTGGCGCCACTTCACTAATCTGGAGCGGATGCGTTGTGTTAACGCCAGAGGGCCGCGGGCGCTATAGACAAAGGAGAGAGCCCGGAATTGAGGAAGAGATCAGCGCGCGAGGGGATGCCCCGGCTGGGCGCGCGACAGAAGCCCCAACGAAGGCAACGACCACGCCACAGGCAACAACAATCAAAGAAACAAGAGAACTGGGCTGAACCTGCCTTTCCAGTAGAAGGGGGGGATTACAGGGGGCAATCTGCAATCTAATTTGTAATATGTAACCTAGCAACGGGGCCTGCGGGGGGATTGAGACAACTATAAAGGAGCAATGTAAATGTACCAAGCCAGTCCTGGCTTTGCTTGTGACTGCTCCATTACGCATGAGTAAACCTCTTTTGTGAACCACACGTGTCACAGGAGTTTCTCTGTCAAATGGGGCAAACCTTACATGGGAAACGTTGGTTCCTACCTTGCCAGCTTTATTTTTACATTGGTGGCCCTCCATGTATGTCAGGCCTAGCCCAAGGAACTCCTGGAGACCATGCAGGTTCAATCAGCAAGGTTTATTAGCTAGCGCTTGTTTACAGAATCTTCTCAGACTGACCAGTGGTTCCCAGCCACAAGTCTCTACTATCTTCTGGAATGTTTAGGGATGCGCCAGCTTTCTCCGCTTATCTCCAGAGACAAGAGCACCGTTTTCACCCCCCTTCCTCCATTCCAGTCCATCACATCCTATTGCTTTTATAACTGCCAACAATAGTAGCCACCATGGTCAATAACAAAGGATGCTGGGAGTTGTAGTTCGACAACATCAGAACAACTGCTGATGCCTCACCCCTGAACTTTTTCTTTCATTTTCTTTCTTGAATTTAAAGAACTGCAGAAAGAAGCTGAAAAACAAATATCCATTTCAATACTTAAAATACTAAAATAATTTTATCTATATAATAAGAAAATAACATCCCGATACAAGGTTTGAATCAATGTGGGAGACACATGTTTTCATGTATTGAGCATCTTTTATTTTTACTGAAATCAGCTATTGGTGGAGGTGAATAGGATTGGATAGTCTAGAGGGGAGTTAATCTTTTTTTCCCTACCCCATTTCCTTGCTTTAATCATCCTCTTTTCCACTGCTGGTAATAACTATGCTCACCCCATGATAATAACAGCTGCATAAGAATGATGTAAGTTGGGGAATAAAATGTCAAGGAAAGGATTAATTCCATCCTAGCTCAGCATTAAGGCCTTAACCCTGTTAGAATCATGATCATTTGATGAAAGTAAAAGCTGCCAGGAGATTCCACAACAGGCCTCTGACATCAATAGTAGTGTCTACTTTGGCCATGTGAAATTGTTGTGGATTCTCTGCCCTTTAGTTTTTCCATTTCAGGTTTAAACAATTCAAAATATTGTAGCAAATCAGGCCTTGTTAAGAACTGATTAATGTAATGAATTATAAGAATTCAGGGCTAAACTGTACAATACATTCAGTACTTAAAATGTAGTTACCTCCCCCCCCCCTTTTTTTAGGCTGCTTTTAACTACATGAGGATTGATCATGATCAAAACATTTGTGTAAAGGTGGGGGAGGTTAAGCCTTCCATCTCTACCTACTTGAATTGCAAAATTCTACGCAAAGAGAGAGCGCTCTACCACCATCTGTTCAATTTGAAAATAATTTCCAATGCACTTTAAAATTCAATCTGCTTTTTCCCTACTTTGTCCTCTCCATCTGCAGATCTAAAATGCAATCTGCATGGCATTGTCTCTATGCACCCAATCCTGGGGCTTGCTAAAGGCAGCTTCAGCCAATCACTGTTCAGTCTGGGATAGCCAATGGTTGCTCACAGACAAGACTAGCTTTTCTGTGTTGACTCTTTCTTCCTCAGACTTGTCAATCATTGTGTTTACAGTACACAAAGAGTTTTGAGTCCTTAAAAATTAATGAACAGTTTTTCCCTCTTCCATCCTAGAGGAAGAATATAGTAAGTCTTTAGGTCCTTCCCTCACGTAGAGTCTATGTAATTGTCCACATGTTCTTGTGTGTCCATTTTTCTTTTAGTGAACAGGGTGAGTAAGAAGAGAAGATTGATTTTTGAAACTATTAGTAAATGAATAAAGAAGCCAAAAAAGTCTTCTCTCCAAGGCACCAGATCATTTTTCCAGTAGAGTGTGTTCTCTACAAAAGCAAAGCCAGTAAGAATTTCGGTGCTCTTCCATGAGCTGAATTAATTGAAACGGATCCAAGAGGCAGGAAGTGTGCCAGACAGTCTCTCCAAACTAAAAACACACCCACACGTACAAGACTGATCTGCTAGAATGGAAGTTTCTTCCATTGCTGAAGCAACTGAAAACAAACAAACAAACTCGGGTTTTGTGAGGTTGGAAAGCAAACTGGGCTTTTGGAAGTTTTGCTGTCAGCACTTTCCAAATCAAGCCATAATGATGTCAACATGAAGATATGTGTACCATGACATCACTGTGCAAATGACAAGATTATATAATTGTGACATGATATCTGATGTAAGTACATAAGTCATATCATGATGCATATTTTTCCTTACACACACACACAACCTGCAGATGCCCATTTTACAGTGAATGAATAGATGGTTAGCTATTGGCATCATAGAACTGTCCAGCCATGTGCATTAACAGATATAGAGAAAAATTGTTATGTAGTAGAGCTGAGTTTAACAAGAAATACAAATGGGCTTGTGTTGCCAATGGAGTTAATATTTTTATATAGATATATACATGTGGCAGGAAGGGAGAGAATTTTGCCAGCTAAATAGTAGATTTGAGCTCCCATCCACATGTGGAAGTCTCAGTAAGAAACAGGGTCTATATATTTAAGGTAGTCTTCTAAAAATAAAGGAATATTCATTTTTACTGTATCACACAGTTATCCCACAAACTGATATAACTATTATCTCGTAGTGAAGCCATGCCTTTGTTGATCATATGCTATTGAGTAAGCTATAATTGACTGAGTTCATATGTTGTATTAAAGCCCAAATTGTAATCTACCAACCATGACAGCCACATTCACACAACCTGCTAAACCAGAAACAAGCTACTCTGCAGTTTAGTGAAGTGTGGGAACTAAGCCAATGACTCTGGTTTAGTGCAAGCTGCTTTTACCAAGAGGACAACTTTTGTTAACCAAGATTAAAGCTTTAAATCAGCTCATTACTTCAAATAATTTGGGTAGAAGAAAGCCACCAAAGTTGGAAGTGAAGACCATCTTTCTTAGTTGTTTAAATACACACATATGGTACATCATATATTTTTCTATAAGAGCATCAAGGTGGGGAGAATGAAAATAAGAACATTCTCTTGTTCCTGATAAATACTCATCTTTGCTGTCAAGTAATGAGGTAAAAGACCCAAAGTGGAGATTTTCCAGGATCCTCAAACTGCTTTGACTATGAGGAACTATAATTAGAGTAGTGAAATTGTTGAGCAACCAATACTTCAGAGCAAAAGTGATGTTTTCTTCAAGTTAATTATAACGTGCCCAGAATGTTAAATGTATAATGTGGGAGGCCATTTGCCCCTTAAAAGAAATGCTGAGATGAAGATTTAACACAGGAAAGGAAATAAATGATGCAATTGTTACTTGCTCCTCTATGGCACAGAATGTTGTCTAATTGCTGTTCTATTTGAACTTTAAGAATTGCACATTTAAAAATAAAATTCAGGCAAAGACCAATCAAATCACAATCTATGCATATGGATGTGAAAGTATGCCCCACAGAGTTCAGTCTGAGCTTACTCCTTGAATAATATGTTTGCAGTACAGCTTAATCCCCAAGATCCATAGGATTGTGCCCATAAAGAGTCCACTTGCCACCCATGGATTTTCAGCTATGGTAATTAGATGAATAAAATCATTGCCTTAGGGACATACCTATGGCCCCGCCAGTCCTTGTTTTTCAGCAAGTCTTGAAAACCTGTTCCTTTCTAGCTGTTTTTAGAAGAGATGCAGGACTGTGATTTATAATGGCTGTTGGTGGGAATGGATGTTTCTAAATTGTTCTTTTTATGAATCGTGGTGCGGCTGAACTCTCAACTTTAATATCACTACTTTTTAATTATATTGGAATTCTTTTTTATGTCAGCAGCATGGAGAGGACTTGGTCCTATGAGATAGCTGAGAAAAATGTAAAATACTTGCAGTAGTTAACTGAATCTAGCTAACTTTTGGATGGGTGTGGAGAGAGTCCTTTTGGGAGCCTTGTTAATGGGAAGGAACATGATAGCTCTATAAGAAAGAACAGGTGGAAAGCAATGTTCTTAGCTTTTACTTTTTACTTGTTTCTCCTTCACCAAGGGTGGATATTACCAAGATGGGAAATATTGTTTCTTTCTTTCTTAGGTTTTTTTTTTTTTTTTTTTTTGGTTATCTGTCATCAGTTCATCCAAAGGGATACCTGAAGAATCTCCAGATTTGCTCAAAGATGAAGCTAAGGGCAAGGGGGAGATTCCATCTTTGTCCTGTTCAAGTTTTGGTACCCAAGAGGAAGGCATCAGCATGCTCAGAAAGTCTTCCAAAATTTGAAGATGTATATTTTTAGGAGTACAACTAAAGCAAGACATCCCCCCTCCCCTTCCTAAATGAGCCAGTGAGATGTACTGTAGGTGTAATAGTGGCCATGAAATGTTGATTTAAAAATAAAAAGAAGAAGGAAGGAGGGAGATAGGAAAGAAGTGGCTGAAATTCTAAAGAGAAACATCCCATTCAGCAACATTTGGTCACAAGACATGCAAGTTCACTCTCTAAAGCAGGTGTACATTTGAAGTGTAAGTGGGAAACTTAAACTGACCTCTTTTCTCCTCTCCCAGTGGCCCTTTTTATGGTGACTCATTCTTTTAGCTAAGGATGTTTGCCAAGACCTTCTAAAAGGCTGCTGTGATTTCACAGGATTTTGTGGACACCACCACTCAGTTTGAAGCTGAGCTGGATTCCAGCTGGACAGTGCCCATGGAAGTGATGTGGGATCATTTTGTGTCTGTGAGTTCTGTGAATATGGATAGGGCTCTCTGCAGTGTTAGTCCAGTCACTTCTCAGCTGGATTCCTGCCCATCATGTATCCAAGCAGTAATCAGTGCTTCTTTGAGTGAGGTGGTTTGTCTGTCACCTCTGAAGGAGGTAGTGGTATGCTCCCCTACTCAAGAAGCTTTTGGTCAGTCCAACTGTTTTGGACAATGACAGATCTGTCTCCAATCTTCCTTTTCTTGAAAAAGTGGTAGCCCTACAACTGCAAAGGGCTTTAGAAGAAACTGATTATATGGACCGATTATTTGGCCAGGATACAGCACATTGGTCATACTTCTGGATGAGCATTGGAGACTGGGATTGGGTGGAGTGCAACCATCCTGGTCTTTCTTGCTATTTCAGAAGCTTTTGATGTCATTGACCATGGTATACTTCTGGGCCATCTCCAAGGGATTAGAGTGGGGACACTGTTTTGCAGTGGTTCTCCTCCTTCCTGAAGGTTGGTTCCATTTGGTAGTGGTGGGAGGCAAAAGACCTACCCAGGCACCTCTACTTTGCAGAGTCCCTCAAAGTTCTGTTCTCTCTCCCTCTCTGGGGGAGGTCGTCTCCCAGCACAGGATTCAGTATCATTAATTTACTGATGATGCACAATCATACATGTCATCTCCAGACCAAACAGGTCATGCAGTAAAAGTGCTGACCCAGTGCATAGAGGCTGTCAGGGTCTGGGTGGGGACCTTTCTTGAATCCCTCCAAGAAGGAGTGGCTTTGGGTTTGTGGCACAAATGATTCCAAGGAAACTCCATCTCTGATTCTGAATGGGGTTGTGCTCCCCTGCTCAGAGATTATTTGCAATTTGGGAATTCTCCAAATGTACAGTTCCTGCTTGAAGAGCATGTATCAGATATGATTAGAAGGGCTTTACAGCTACATCATGTGAACCAATTGTTACCTTTCTTGGACTGGGATACCCTGCTCATAGTCACTCATGCCCTAGTCTTCTCCTGTTTGGACTCTTGTAATGTGGTCTACATGGGACTGCCCTTGAAGAACATCTGATGCAGAATACAGTGGCCCCAGCAGTGATGGTGTGTCTGAATATACTTCAGTTACCACACTGCTTTAGGAGCTGTATTGGTTACCAGTTGACTTCTGGGTGCCATTCAAGGTGCTAGCTTTTCACCTGTAAAGCTGCATATGGCTCCAGACATGATTATCTGAGGGACCACTTTCTCCTGTATTTGTCTCTCTATCCACATCAAACAGGGTCAACTCTTTCCAGGTCCAATTCATACATGATTTTTACCTTACTAGCCTGGGAGGCAGGCATTCTTAGTGGCTGCCTTGGAATTCCTTCCCAGTGGGAATTCAATCAACCTCAACCCTTCTTGGCTTCAGAAAAGCCTTGAAGGCCTTCTTGTTCCATTTTATACAGGAGGAGGATGTTCTTTGATTGGTAGATGGGGTTGCTAATGTATAGTTTTTGTATGTGTTGCTGGTTTTTTTTTTTTTAATGTTTATATGTATTTGGGGTTTCCTAGGGTATTTTATACGTTTCATTATTAGCTACTGTGAACCTGTGGGAATGGACAGCATGCAAGCAATGCAAATAAATAAATAAATAAATAAATAAATACATACATACATACATACATACATACATACATACATACATACATTTCACTGTAGGCTATAATCCCATATGGTTTCCCTGAGATGAGACTGGCAAGTCAGGTCTTAGAGCATGGTCATGATATGTCTGCTCTGCTTTTCTTGAGTTGATCCATAACCAGAAGTATACTCTGGAGAGCTATTGACCACCTCTCCTTTTTTCTCTCTGCTCAACACTGAGATCTCAGTGCTGGCCCTACCATTAGGAAAAGAGAGGCAACTGATTCAGGAAGTCATGGAAGAGAAGCAAACCCTTAACTCTTTAGTATGTTAATATTGTATTTTTACTGTCAAGGTGTGTGAGAGTACCTTTCCTTCTTCCAAGTACAAAGATGGCTTATTCTGCCAATTTACTTAACTCGAATAGCCTGATTTGGGAGGTTCACACAATACATTGAAAATGAACTAATGGTGAGGACTGAGTTTGCTTAACCCACTAGGCTAATTAGTGGTTAACACAGCTGATGTGTGGAACCTTGTTAATGCAGCTTAAGTTTTCCAGTGCTTACTATGCTGATCTGTGACTTTAAAAATACAGAAAGCCATTTTCATCAGCCTGAACTGAATAACGAGCTAGAAAGGCAAATGGTATTTAGTTTTAGACTGAAATCCTCACCCCTTCATCATAAACACTACTCTTTAACATTATACTTTGACATTCACTTCCATGCCAGTTATATATTATTCTCAATATTTTTAGATGTAGCAGGAGCATCTGCAAAAAAATTTTTAGAGACTTGAGTTCACGAGATTCAAGTTTAGAAAGATGTTGAGCGATTGTGTAAAAATGTATGTGTGTTAGGTTGCACGTCAATTAAAAAAGAGCCCTCATATTGCTGAGAAATTCTCGTCTAGTGGGTTTTCTTTTCTTTTTTTTAAATTTCCATGTATTTGCAAATCATTTACTTACCCCTACCATAGAAAGCCCCCCTGAAAGTGCCAATTTCACTGAAATTCATGATATTCCATGGCTATAGAAGGGACTGGTCTCTGCATCTAATTATTTGGCTACAGAGTGATAGAGTTCTTTGTCACTGTCACTTCTAGTGTATCTAAAATCCAAGACATGATCAGTGCAAAAGAAAATGGCAGTAATGTATGGATTCAGGGTCCATCCTCGAGTAGATTTAATTGAACTATAATTGCATCCAACACCATGATCAATAAGGAGCAAATATCTGGTCAAAATCAGTAGTTTGTTAAATCTTTGGCTTCCATATCTTTGTTGTGGTATTATGTGACTAGAAAAATGATTCAGTGAAGAAGGTATGAGAACAACATGAAACGAATCCTTGCCACGTTCCAACAGTCTGTGCAATGTCTTAGAATATTTTCTGTCTCCTTATATTTCATTCCTCTTTTGCAAAATAGAGATTAAAGCAAGATAAGAATTGTGGCTCTCCTGATGATGCATCAACTCTGAGCAGTTTTAGCCAGCAGGACCAAGGCTGAGGAATCTTGAGAGTTGTATTTCCACATGTTTCCACCACTGAGGTCACATTTAAAAAGAGAGTGCTGTATGAGACACATTGTACTGCATGGATGAAATTGTTGTTGAACTTCAGCAAATGAAAGTAAAGTGATATGTGACAGGCTTACCAAAAGTTAGGTGATAATATGCAATAGTAAGATTAAAAGTCAGGGCCAAGAATCAGCAATAACGAATGGAACAGTCACCATCACAAGAAAATAAAATACATTTCTTAGAAAACTGGAATGGGAATTTGAGATTCTCATGATATGCTGAACTTGTGAATTTCTGTTACATTTTTGATTGCCCCAAATTCCCTGGATATTTCTGCCAAACATAATGTTCCAAACTTTCATCTGGAATATTACTTTACATAAAACTAGATTCCCACTTATTCATGCACATGAACTAGGTGAGAACTGTTTTATTGCTCTGATTATTATTGTTGTTTACTCTCTTGAAATTCCTTGGAGGTTTCACCTGAGCAATAAATTATACCTCACTTTGAAATTTAGCTGCAAGCAAAATTGGATGGGATTTTAGAATACCTACCTTTAGATCTTTATTTTGGTCAAAGATGCCCAACTGCAGAATACCAACCACAAAAGTTTGCTACATTACAATAAGCTTGTTAACAAAAAGTTTCTAATAGCTGTGTGCCTACACAACAGTTAAGTCCATGTTACCAACTACTCTAGCTTCTAGGAGAAAAAATATTCTTAAAAGTAGAATAACAACATGAAACTTCAGACAAAGTGCATCTTATAGCAAATTTTTGACACTTGAAATAAGTCTATGCATTACTTGAAATAAAACCAGATCAAGTGACATATTAGAAACCATAACATTTTATAATGAGGAGATATTTCTAACTAATCTATTCCTTAAAAAGCCACATCTTCAGAAAGAGTATTTGTGCTATTCTGTTAATAGCCAGAAATTAAGAATTTGATGGGACCTTAAAAACTAACATGGTTATTATGAAAAGACCATTCACAGACAAGAGCGTGCTTCATTTGATAAAGAAGCTTACCTTGCCTTCTAGACTCATGGTTTCAGAAGGTGTAATGGAAGGCACAGGTGAGGAGGAGACTGGTATGAGAGATCAAGGCTATCAGGAGGGAGGGGATGCATTCCAGAGGAAGGGGCAAAGCAAGCACTTTCTCAGCCCACAGCAGGACCATGAGAAGAAGAGGCTGAGCCCAGCCCCTCCCTAGACTCTCATTGGGTATATCCGCTAGTAGCTTTAGGATAGGTTTAGTCTGGCGAGATTCTGTCTATAGTGTGTAAGCAAATAAAGGAACTACACTGGACTGGACTGCTTCATTGTTGTTCTTGGGCTGAAGCTGACAGAAGGAGATAAAATCACCACCCCACTGTGCAGTTACAAGATAAACAAACCCAGCTCCCAAACAGTGATATCATATGGTGCCTTCCCAGATGTGTAGGGATTTTTACAGCTCCCCAGGTTCTAGATGGGCATTCCAGGAGTTGCAGTCCCAAACACAATCTGGAGGGTACCAGGTAGGAGAAAGTTTGATTGATTATGTGCCATCAAGTCATTTTGGACTCCTACCACCACACAGATAGATTTTCTCCATGATGATCTATCCCTAACCTGTTCTTTCAAGTCTCCCAATGGTGCACTCATCACCACTGTAACTGAGTCCATCCATCTTGCTGCTAGTCATCCTCTTCTTCTGTTTCCTTCCAACTTTCCCAGCATTAGAGCCTTTTCTAGAGAGCTGGGTTTTTGCTTAATGTGTCTGAAATAGGATAATTTGAGCCTGGTCATTTGAGTGCTTAAGTGAGATTTGTTTTATTACATGATCCATTAGTTTGTTTTCTTGGCTGTCCATGATATTCTCAGGAATCTTCTCCAACACCAAAGTTCAAAGGCATCAATACTCTTCCTATCCTCCTTCTTTAAAGTCCAACTTTTGTTTCCATTGAGTATCACAGGGAATATCATGGTTTGCACGATTCTAATCTTTGTAGGTATAGACACATCATGGCATCTGAATATCTTTTCCAAGGCCTTCATGGCCGCTCTACCAAGTGCTGGTCTGGGGTGAATTTCTTGACTGCTTGTTCCTTTACTGTTGATGGTTTATTTTAAAAGGCAGAAGCTATCCACCACTTCAATATCTTCACTGTCAACTCTAAGACTGGTTGTTCTACCAGTTATCATTAGTTTGGTCTTCTTTACATTTAATTTAGTCCCATTTTTTCACTGCACTCTTTGACTTTTAGTGCTAGGGCTTACAGATCCTTTGCATTTTCAGCTATCAAGGTATTGGGAGAGAGTTGCCAAACATCAATTCATGTATTGAAAATGACAGTATTCAGTCAAAAAGACAGTACTGGTTTTCTCCTTTCATCACTTTTCAGAATGGCTTTTTGTTCAAACATCAGGCCATCTGTGTTTTCATCCAACACCTTTACAGCACACTTTATGTAAGTAACACCATAGATTTGTTTGTACTGAAGTTCATATTATTATCAATGTTTATTCTTTAAAAAGTTATAAGTGTCTCTCTTGTTCTCACCAATAAAAAAGGTTTTATTTCCCAGGTTTGTATTTGTTCACAACCTAGTTGTAAAATTTTGCTTTTCTTCCCCCATCTCAAAAAGAGTCTGCAGAAAAAGAATGTGTAGAATTGTGAGATTTCACATTCATTGGATTGAATTGATGCAAACTATATATATTTTTTCACCAGCATGTACCTGGCTGGGAATTCTGGGAGTTGTAGTACCAATACATAGGTTCAGAAAGTTGCATTACTTTTATGAAAGGAGAATGGATTTAGTTTCAAAATATTAAGAAATTAGATTAGCCTTCACTCCATAAAAATAAAGTGGAGAGTCAAGAATGAAGTGGTGAGTCTGAATTTGAAGAGATTTACATAGTATTAAACATTCCTTTAAGTATTAATCTCATGGGTTTATATTATAAATCGAATGATGTTAGTAGGAACATTACAGAAACACCAAGCTTTATTTCTGCCATTCAAGGAAGACAGCTAGAATGTGCTTAACCTATGTACAGTCACCACCTCTTACTGGGAGGAATAGAATTTTGTTCAAATGTGGTGATAATTGAATCAGTGCAAGCTTGAACAAGGATGGTGTCACTGAGGATTAAAAAGCATTGTCATTGTACCTCTGGAGAATGCAATCACGTGTGTTGGAAATGAGATGTGATAATGAGTTTCCAGATCTCTTTTGGGGTAAACAACACACTGCCCATCACATAATGATGAGTTTTCATCATTCAGCTACAATCAAGGATTTGAACAGGATGAATGCTGTAAATCAGAAATAACTCTAAAGCTTTGGAAAAGCTAATGAAGTTTTACAATCTGTTGATTATCCTGAGGTTTTCTTTATGGAGCCAGCTTTGCTCCATCAAGAAAAAGTATAAATATCATTGAAAATACTTTGAAATTAAATCCAGTAAAGGCCTGAGCCTTTAAAATCGTGTTGACATATACCTCAACAAAGGTAAGGATAGGGTCTGTAACTGAGTATTTGCCGTTAATACTGTTAATTCAAAAATGAAGAATAGTATCATTTTTCATTCATTCATTCATTCTATTTTGATTAATATCAAGGACAGCATCCTTAAAAACTATAAACTAAATTTCACCAGCTAGATGCATATAATCCACATGTTCTGTAGAAATTACTGCCTTTACATCGTTGGTACAGATGGGTATAGCTCTTCTGTATCCATCACTCTAGCTCACATTGCAACCAGTTATTCTAATAGTGAATAATTAGAAATACAGGAAGTATGGATTGGATCATTCATGGAGGGAGAGGTCAAGATGGTAGCCATGACTTGCAATTGAGGGCCTGCCCTTTTTTATATGACACATGTAAGTAATGGGTGAAGCTTCAATCAAGAAGTTGCAACCACCATCTTTACTTTTACGATCCCTCTGTGGATGCTTGGCTATAGAATCATTATTAGGGCTGTGAGTATGTGTATGTATGTGCCTTTGAGTCAGTGGTGACTCCTGGCGACTGCCTGGAGAAGTCCCTGCAATTTTCTTGGCAAGATTTCAGAAGTGGTTTGCCCTTGCCTCCTTCCTAGGGCTGAGTGAAAGGGACTGGCCCAAGGTTCCCCATCTGGCTTTGTGCCTAAGGAGGGACTAAAACTCATTGTTTCCCGATTTCTAGCCTGGTGCCTTAACCATTGCACCAAACTCTCATGCTTTGGAAAGGCTTCAGAGGAAGTGCTTTGGGCTGGGCATAAACATATCACCTCCCAGCCATTCATGAAAGCAGCCTACGTTTTCCATGGTAACTTGCAAAAAAAAAAAAAAAAAGCAGGAACTTTTCCCTGCCTGCAGAAGAAGAAGCAACATTATTTTTCCTCACACAGAAGCTTATTTGATAGACCAAGCTGGCCTTTGCTTGTCTAATCCAAGGCTGCTACTATGGTTGTCAGACTTCACATAAATAACATTGAGGAAAGGATTAAATAACCACACTCCAGCTTTTCTACTCCAGTTCAGTCTATGCCTTAGCTGTTGTGTTGGACTGAAAAAAGGAAGTATTTTGTTTTTAAATGTTTACTCTTTATCTACTTTCACTGTTAAACCACACTGGGGAACATATAAGATGACGGTTCTTAGTCTACAGTGGAAAAATAAACTCAAGGATGGAATTGGACTTAGGGGCTAATTAATTGAAGATGACATTGATCTGTGGTTAGGACTATAGCAGTGCCAGAGGAGGAAATGAAAACATACATACACCCAGTTGCATTATGCTATGTTCCTAGTCCTGATAGTAGAAATAGCAAAAGAGGAGCTATGTGTAGTTTAGAAATTGCATGCCTCTTATCAATATAAATTGATCAGATCCTTTTTACACACACACACACCCCTGTAGCAACCATGGTCAAGAAATCCAGTCCATACATAGGCAGGCAGGTAGAATATTTACTTTCTATAAATAAGCAAAATATATAAAATACATAAAAATATTTCCCATTCGAGATGAAAGCAGGAAATCCTGGCACATCTAATGCTTTGTTTTATACCAAAGGTTTCTTTCAGAAAAAGTTCCTGTATCTTTTACAGTTTTATGGAGACTGTACTGAACCCCAAAATGATTTGAAACTATTGAAATCTCCCATCGGTTCAATAAAGTTTATTCCCTGTAATCTAAAATCAAGCCTCTAATTAATTTGCACATATGTGCCCTTTATAAAACATGCCATTCCAAGGGATTCTATAGTGATGATTTATTGTCCTAATATTATACGCTATCAAAACAGTTGCTGTGATAGAAGATTGTGGCAATGCATTATCCAACTGGCATTATCAAGAACATCCCAGAGACGAACTTCTTTTACATTTTAATTGAGCTTTAACCTGTTGCTGTTTAAACTATATTAAGAACACAATCACATCTGCAGCTGCGCTAACATGAATATTTCAGGGCTTGGAGCATTACCATCTAGAATACAAACCAGCATATCTGTTTCTCATTTGATGGCCACCATCTCACAATTTTCCTTGAGGACGGGCTTCTGTCATGAGTCCTCAGCACTCAAACCTTTATTTTTTACCCCTGGGAAAATGCAACCCTTGCCTCCATTTAGTGCAAGTAATTCTATTGGGTAGGAAGTAGTTATGACAGGAAGCTCAGATATTTCCAATAACAGCATTGATTTTGCCCGGATATCAGAATGAAGGGGTGACTGAGAAATGGAATATAACAAGAAAAGAAGCAGTGTCAAGTGCTGCAAGACTGGCAAACTCAAGAAACAAGATCCACTTGGATTTCTGGAAGTGGATTGTTTATTCCTAATAGGGTAATGTGGCAGTCTTGAAAGCCTACCAAAGTAATTTTCCGGCACAACTTACACTTAGTGTAATTAAGCGGAGTTACTCTCTCATGCTTCATGACTCAAGAGTCTCTTCTGTAATGGCCATTTCCTCCCGGAAGGAAGAAAGGAAGGAAAGAAGGAGGGAGGGAGGGAGGGAGGGAGGGAGGGAGGGAGGGAGGGAGACAGAGAGAGAGAAATATATGAAGACCAGAATAAAATCCACAAGATTCATGCCAATTTGTAAGGCTGCCAATGGTCTTGCTATTATGCAAAAATGAGTACATCCATCCCTTCTCCCATGCAGATATCATCATGACTCTCAGAATTAAGTTTATAATATCCATATTATTAACTTGAAAAAAAATGCTTCTTGCTTTGTTCAAGTAAAGCTGGTAAATACTTTTTTCTCTCTTATGGAAGTCAAAGACTCTAATACACCAGCCTGTCCTGCTCAAGTGAGACAGCAATCACAGATGGTTACACTAGTGCTCTTCCCACAGGTCCACCTTGCTCTGGGCCCTCTGCAGTCAGCAGGAAGCCCTGTTATCTATCCAAACTATGACTGGGGAAAGCAACTGGCCACTATCATTTGTCATTGCGACTCAGAAGTGTTAGGAATAGGTAGGCCCTTAGTGTGTCTGTGGGTGATCCCTTATTGGATTTGCAATCTGCCTTTCCTCTATTGGAGATCAAGGCACTATACTTAAGACTCCTCTGACTTTTCTCAGAACAGCAACTCCATAGGTTAGGGAGACTTTCGATGGTGAGGGTGGGTTGGAACTTTCACCTCCCAAGTCATAACCTAAGCACTGTCTCTCTCTACTCCATCCTGTCTGACAATGGAAGTAAGCACAATGTTTGATTAAAAATGCCACAAAAGGTAAAGCCATGGGAGGCATAAAAAAAAAAAACATGGAGAAAATGGGGGAGGAGGGACCTGCCAGCTTCGTGAGGCTCCTACAGCTTCCTTCCTCTGCTCTTCTGGTGCATTCTTCAAAAGAGGGGTTGGCCGCTGAGGTCCAGCAATGCAGCCTTTTGAAAAAAAATAGTACCAAACAGTTGTTCAAGCACTGCGATGCTTTGTTTGATTTTGGGCTTTAATGGGCAACACTGATTAAAATATTATTGTAAGAGAGAATTGAACTGTTAAAGGATTTCCCCCCCTCTGTTCCGCTGTTTATATTGCTACTTGCCCACTTTGCATTAGAGCTTCCCTTGTTTTATATATTTTTCCATCATGGCCTGCCCCTTTTGCATTTTATGACCTTTAACTATGCCATGGTCTGGTGTGGCCTTTGTCCTGTGAAAGATTGCTCTTCCTTGCACTAAAAAAGGAAAGGGACTTTCTTCACTGAGTGTCTTGAAGTTAAAGGATCTGGAAGCCAATCCAGGAGCTTGATTAACTTGTGAAAGCTCAGGTTTCTTCACTCTTACCTGGAAATAAATACCAGCATGGTCAGCAGGAGAGCCACTTTGATGTAGTGGCGAAGGCACCAGGCTAGAAACTGGAAGTCCGTGAGTTCTAGTCCAGGCTTAGGCACAAAGGCAGTTGGGTGACTTTGGGCCAGTCAGTCTCTCTCAGCCCTAGGAAGGAGGCAAAGGCATTACTTCTGAAAATGCTACCAAGAAAACTGCAGAGACTTGTCCAGGCAGTTCCCAGTAGTCAAGACTGACCTGAAGGCACCAAAAATAAAATAATGATAAAAAAAAAAAAAGGAGTGAGCATACTGCATTAAAGTATACCATTTACTTCTCTGCCTATCCAGAAAAATCCCACCGAGTTCAACAGGGTTTGCTCCCATATAAGACTGCAGTCTTCACACGTTGATTAGGAGCACAAGTTCTCTTGCAGAAGTATTAAAGTTCTACTAGATAATGTGATTTGTATGAAGAAACGTTCACTAACGGGGGTAAAACGTTTCATTGCAGTACAATCAATTCTGTCTCTAAGTATATATCCCTGTGAGGGATGGCCAGAAGGGAAAAAGAGAAAAATGAATCTAATAAAACTAAGTCACACTGTTCAATTTTAGGCGAAGCCAACAAGAAAGTTGCAGTGTGTGTGTGTGAGAAGGGGAAAGAGATCAGAATAATGAACGTGTGGCAAAGAAATATAAGAAAACGTCTCCAGTCACCTCTCGCAAGAAAAGCTATTCTTATTCATTTAGAGGAGTTCTAATTTAACTCAGCATCCTCTGATACGGTAATCAAAAACACCATAAAACTTTAAAAAATGGAATCTTTCCACAGGCATTTTCAACTAATATATTAAAATAGGACATATTTCACTAAAACCATCCAAGTAATCCTGATTACAAATTGGGAAATAAAAATGAGAACGTATACATTTTCAGCAATCCTGTCCCAAGAGCAGCAACTGCATTTCATTTCACGTTATTATAAAAACCAATCCATTAACGCAAAGAGTACCATAGCATGCATAACAATAGTGCTCTATTTTGTCAAGGACTGGCAACAGCTAGTGCGTTTTTAAGAGTAAAGTCACTACAGTACATAGAGCACTTTAGGCCATCTTTTAAAAAATTGCCTGCAATGTTAAAGGTAAATCAATGTTTAATGGTATGAAGCAGAAATCAGAAGTCGGAGCAAACACGGAATAAAACTCTGCATTAAAGAGATACATATAGTATTGCATTTTGTATTCAGCTACAGTTGCTAAGCATAAAATATTAATCCATGTTATTTTAATAGTTGATAGAGGACTACAGCCAAGATCTTCATATTGGCTGTTTTTACAGAACAAGCTTAACCAAGTCAAGTAAAGACCTCACAGCAGATGCATTCACATAACCCACTAAGCTTGCATAATGTTAAACTTGGTTAGTTTTTTCTGCTGTGTAAACCAAGCCCAGCTGGTGGGTATTTGGTTTCATCTGTTAGGCAGACCTAGAAAATGGGTTAATTCAAGAACACAGCCTTAGCCTTCAAGCAAAACTTGCTGTTGTTTCAGAGAAGTCGACTTTGGTCCACATATAGGTTTATATTCGTAGTCAAGGGCCTGAGTATTCTTCTTTCTGATGATTATTTTAATTCTCTATATAGCACACAGCAGTCGCCAAGTTTAAATAAACAGATTGTCAGCTTTGCAAGGTAGTTCAGACAAGAAGCACACCCAGAAGTACTAGCCCTATCTTTATTGTAAGGTTACAGTAACAAAATCTTGCAAGTCTGAAAGTATAGCTCTCCCCAGTTGCCTTTACAGTCCAAGAAAGTAGGAAGGGTCCCTTCTGAGATGTTTGCCATGCCCCCATTCCTTCTGTGGGCTCAGCTGCCTCTTATCTGACCGTTGCCCAGTTTGAGGCTCTTCCTCCTGTCTCGCAAATTCATTCCCACATACCATTACACAGGTCCATGCTCCCAGGGAAGTTACAATCTGAAATAAATAACTGGGAAGACAACAGAAAGTGAGGGAAAAGATATATGGGCAAGAGAATATATTTTTTAAAATATAAGATAGAAAATTCACCATTGCTCTAATAGCAATTTTGCATCAATGATTTAAATACTTTCCTATATAAGCTTATAGCCAAAAATGTCCTCCTGGCTTATGCATAAAGGTGCAGAGTTGCACCACAACAGCACAATGCTGCATTTGTCATTCTGAGGAAAATGCTGCATCCTGCAGACAACTCTGCTAATACCCTAATACCGCTTTTTTTCTAATATACAGCCATTTTTCTTACGCAACTTTTCTTTCATATGTTTTATTTAAACACTAGTTAGACCTAACGTTTGGGGGACAGCGAGGGGAAAGTTCTGTGTGGTCTCTCCAAATGTACACCTACTTTTATGTACTTCCTAAATGTATTTTATAAGATTTATGAAATGGTCTAGCTTGGAATGACTATGGACATGGACCCCATTTATTATTGCTACCCATGCTCTAGTGAAACTGTTTAACAGCTCCTAAATTATAAAGCTGATTTTCATCAGTGAAGATGAAACCTAGATTTTGTATGTTCTATACCCAAAATTCAGAATATATTTATAATAAATTCCAAGCTGTGCTCAATGGATAAGATAAGAGGAGGCCATTATGCATTCTCCCTCTCTTCCTCATCTACCAGTGCATGTCCAAAATAATATAAATCTTGCCAGTATCTGTTGTTGGAAAAACATCAAACATTTGCTGGAAGAACATTAAAAAATAGCTGGGAAATGGAAAACCTACAAATGAGAGATTATGCGGTGACTTTTTAAAATTCTTTTTAATGGAATCCTTTTTATCTCTCTCAGTCCTGCAGTGATTTCCCAAAGTTTCTAACTGATCAGTGGGAATGTTCCAAAAAGGAAGAAGTTGGCTAGATTGTGATAAATAAAATTGGTAGTAAGTTCTAATCAATGAACAGAATAGTATTGCTTCTTTGTACATATCAGATATTTTTAGGTTTCCTTTCAAATTCATTCTGGCAAACTGCTTGGTAAAACTGGAAAGAGAATCTAGCAAACAAAAGTTGGTTTTGAGCAGGAAAAATGCTGATGAACAACATAGAGGACATACTAAATCTTGTAAACAGGTATCAAAGAAGTACAGCCTCTCAGTTTTGAGGAAAGAACCCATAATTTAGGAGTAGATGTGCCTCTCATTACTCTTTCATCCAGTTTTTAATATTCTTAGTTAAATTATTGCCAGGGTGAGAATTTGGAAAACATAACTGTGAGCTTAGCTCTCCAACATAGTGAGTCCCCATAATATTTTTTCAAAACATGTTTTCAGCAGTTGAAGATCATAGTCCTAAAACTTCACGTATGTATATTTTGGAACAATTTTACTTATTTTTATTTATTTTATTGGATTTCTCCTCCGCCCATCTCCCCCACAGTAGGGGGCTCTGGGCAACTTACAAAAAACATGAAAACTATAAATATATCTAAAACACATAAAACATCCAAAATTTAAAACAATACTAAAAAAGGAAGATCCAAGAAGATGGAAAATCAGCCTGCGGAGAGCTGGCCACTATGGGGCCAGCCATCCCCCTGCTTGAAGTATTCCCTCCCCACCCCAGGCCAAGTGGCAGAACCAGGTCTTCAAGGCCCTTCAGAAGGCCAGGAGTGAGGGGGCCAATCGCACCCACAATGGCTAATAATTGTTATTTATGGGTTTTTAAAAAAAAATAATTTGCAGGTCAAGCCAGTGAGCCCTAGGCAGGATTTTGAGGCAGCTGGGGTGACAGGGGGCAGAGCAAAGTTGGCAGAGTTTAATACAGGTTAACAGAGAGAAACTGTTTTTAAAATTATTCAAATTATTCAAAATACCCAGGGCAAATAGTATGAACATAGCTAAATACCAGCTACAAATTAAAATGAATTTTACCATAGAACCTGTGATAAGTAAATATTTCATTTCAGCTACATGGCAAGATGAACTTGGAATGCAGCTGGAATGCAGTCCAGCAAGCATTTGCCCTTCCCTAGAAAATATCTAAGGTGGGGCAGAAGGATCTACACTTATTTTCTAAACTTTTCTAAGTATTCAAAAAATTAAGTGTCACCAGTCAACATTCCAGGAAATAACACATGACCATTCCGGGCAGTTCTGGGGAAGACCCTCTGTGAGCCTGTAGGTGTCCCAGGCATCTCAAAAGAGTTCTTAAAGGTAGAAATGACATCATAACTACTTCATAATGTTAAAAATATGGGCAATCCTTGTGGGTCCCTAGATCTAATCTCATGAACTTCCTATTGATATTTCTTTAAAAAAAAAAAAACAGAATGCAAATTTGTTTGATTGGAAATTTATCCTTAAAACCAGAGAGTGAAATGGAACAATGTTATCATGGTTTACTTACCCATGTTTTCATCACATGGGTAATTATCTATATCTGCCATAGATCCAAACTGCTGTCTTGTAATATAGCCTTCTATGCACTAAAATGAGTGTTTAAACGTGTATTCTCTTTGATCTTCAGATATCAAATGATGCTCAGCATACAACCAGATACAATAAGAAAGAAGGTCTGGAGTCTCACTGTCCCTGACAATAAAACATCATTTTCAGATTTTCCTCTTCCTCTCTTTTCTCAATCTAGGACAAACCCTGCAGTAAGACTGAACCAAAATCCCAATTAAATAGATGTTTACAACTCTTACCATCTTGAATGAATGATATTACTAACAATTGTGTGACCTTGGGTTCAAGGATCCAAACTGAACAGAAATGGAATAGATTGACAATTGGAAGCCTACAGAGAATTCTGAACTGATGAACCAACATCCTCTTTCCTTTCCAAGAAAATGAAGAAGGGAACCATTGTTAATGTCATTGATTTCAGTGGAATTTACAGCCAGAAGATTGAGACCTTAATTGATTTTAAAAGAGATCTAATTAGTAAATCAGAACATTTGCCACAGGTTTCCTTAACCTAGTGCCCTCCTATGTATTGGACTACAATCTTTATTATCCCAAGCTAATACAGATAATAGGAGCTCTAATCCAACACATTCAGGGGACATCAGATTGGAGAAGGCTGGTTATTTAAAGAATACACAGGCTTTGTTTCATTTTCAAAAAGTTAGTCATTTATTTGAATGATTCATGTTCATTTCCTTCTGTTTATTGACTTTCTTGATTGAGATATTTTCCTTCTTGTTTATTACCTGATGTAGAAAGTTTATATTCAGTCATTATACATACTTCTAATTGCCAAAGGCTTTCATCTTCTCTCTTTCCTTGGCTATTATGATAGCTTGTTTTGAAAGCCACTTAGATCTTTTCTTCTTTGAAATTTTGGTTTCATATTTCACATAGTGTCTCTTATCTCTTCCCCAGATCCTTTTTTGTATAAATGTACTGGATCAGTTCCTAGCATTGATCTTATATTCTGACTGTGTTTCCTCCAGGTCAAGTCTGCACTCACATTTGCTAAGTACAATCCAGATGTTTGTTATCAATCATTCACAGTCTGTTCCACAATTTGCACCTGGAAGTGTCCTGGCTGACTGGATTGCACCTTTCTATTTTTTGAGTTTGATTATGTAGTTGATAGTTGCATTTCCCCAAACCAGATCTTCCTGTAATCCCACATTCCTCAATTTCCCCAACTTTGACAATGATTCATTAGTAATATGATGCTTTTTCTTAGTGTTGCATTTATTGCCTCTTGCAGTTTTCCATAGAATTTGTCCATATTTTCTACATCTGCAGCTGTACTATGGGCATATAGCTGTATAATTTTGATGTGATCTAGTGATTAATAAGCACCATATATCTACTCATTCTGATACAAATTGGTCATTTATCAGGTTATAGCCATGCACTTTCTTAGCAATGTAAATTTGGGTATCCATTTCTTTGTATGGTCTCATCTCTTTACAGTATATTAGATAATCACCTAATTTAAAATGGCCTGTCCCAATCCATCTGTTCACTGGTTCCTAAAACAGCTAATTCAGTGCACTGCTTTCCTACTTTTGACAATTTTGAGTTTTTCCTACATTCTGTGTTCCAATTGTATGTGTCTTAGTAAAATAAGGAATTCCTCTTTCAATACTGGCATGTTGTTGTTGTTTAGTCGTTAAGTCGTGTCCGACTCTTTATGACCCCATGAACCATATCGCGCCAGGCCTTCCTGTCCTTCACTGCCTCCCTGAGTTTGCTCAGTTTCATGCTCATTGCTTCAGTGATGCTATCTAACCATCTCATCCTCTGCCGTCCTCTTCTCCTTTTGCCTTCAATCTTTCCCAGCATCAGGGTCTTCTCCAAAGAGATCTCTCTTCACATTAGGTGACCAAAGTATCTGAGCTTGAGCTTCATTATCGATCCTTCCAATGAGCAATCAGGGTTGATTTCCTTTAAGATTGACTGGTTTGACCTCCTAATACTGGCATGACCAGGTATCATAGTGATTGCCTGATATAAGTTTTCTCCTTCCAGCTCTTTGCCTCAACCCATATTCCTAAACAGTATTCCCCACTGGCCACCAATCTCTCATTTCAAAATGGTTAAATTGCTTAATCAATTAAAAAATGGAAAAACCCTTTGGCTCATTATTCACATATAGTAATGACACATTTCAAATACCTCAATATTGGAACTGTTCTACTACTGTCCCACTTTTCCAGAAAGGTAGAGACCCTTCCACTTATTGTCCAGTTAGCTCCTAAATATGCCCAGCAAACTATATTGTGGCTTTGTTATGGTCACTTCATCACCTCCAGATTTACTTGGGAAAATGCAACATTCTTCCCAAGTAGCTAGGGGAGTAACTTCCAACCTGGAGTTTCATCATCTGGTACAAAACTGTCTAAATCTTTGTCAGGAATACTCTAAATGTTGCAGTCTCGAGGAGGCAGGAGGAGAGCCATTTTGGTATGGTGGTTAAGGCACCAAGCTAGAAACTGGGAGACCGTGAGTTCTAGTCCTGCCTTAGGCACGAAGTCAGCTGGGTGTCCTTGGGCCAGTCACTCTCTCTCAGCCCTAGGAAGGAGGCCATGGCAAACCACTTTTGAAATCTTGCCAAGAAAACTGCATGGACTTGTCCAGGCAGTCACCAGGAGACAATGCTGACTTGAAGGCCCCAAAAAGAAGAAAAGAAAAGGAAGCAGGAGAGGTAAAGTGTTAGCACAGAATTAAAATTCCAGGAGGGAAATATCAAATTAAGCCATGAAAAAAAGTGGGGGGGAGCAACTTTGCAACTCTCCGCACTGCAGGAACACAGGCTGCAGTCCAGTGGGAGTTGACGATGTTCTGAGTGGGGAAAACAGGACTTGAAAGAGATGTGAGAGAAAAGGAGATTTGATAAGTTATTCAACAGATGATAATGAAATTATGGATGTGCAAGGGAAAAAAAAGATTAATTAGGCTGGAGTTTGGACATAACACATGACTTTGATCAATATAGCTTCATTAAATACAATGTTATTAAAATAATATTGAAGGAGCCATAAATAATTTCAGAATAGTGCTACTGCTGAATACTTTTCAAAATGTTTTATACTGAATAAGTCTTGCTACATCGTACCCCAAGGCATTGCAAAACCAAGTTCACTTGCCTCAAGTCAGACACCCGCCCCCCCCCCGCTTTATACTTTGAGGGGGTGGAACAGAAGGAAAAGAAGGAGCTTTGAAACTGGGGGAAGGGGGATCCTTGACTGTTTCTCTAGTTATTCGGCAGAGAGTTTTGCATTTGTTTGATCTGCTTTCTTGGAGCTGCTTTGCTCTCCAAAAAGAAAAAATGAGAGAGAGAAAAAATCAGTGGCTGAGGTGATGGAAGAGGAAAAACCAGCTAAGAACGAAGGACCAGCAGATGTCTTCATGGGAGTGCCAGAAGTATCTCTAGGACCAGACAGAAGGTTTTCCACATGTAGGTGGACTCCGATGACAGTACAGTTTTACCAGGCCTATGATAATTGCTATTTGCCACTCTTGCATTTTACTATTCCATTTCTCATTGTCTCATGTTTTCTATATTAGCCGCTATAACTATGTCCCCTGTCTTTGAAGTGGCATGCAGGTCCTTTGTTAAATGTGAAGGCCACATCCAAGACTTCTTGTTTGGTGAGTTATCCGTAGGAGTCGTTACATGTGGAAATGTCTTTAGGTTTCAACCACATCTTCAATATGGAATTTTATTTTTTTTTTTAGGGAGAAAAAAAATAAGCAACCCAAAATATAACAAGCAACTAAAACCACATATTGTATACCACGATTTCAAAGACTGCTTTTATTTATTTATTTATTTATTTATTTAGGGGCAGTGTGCAATAAACTGATTTAAAACAAAAAACAAAAAAAACACTTGCCTAAAGTTGCTTGATGAATGTTTTGGTAATAATGAAGACAATCACATAATGAAATCATGATGAGAGCACAAAAATGATCAGGCTTAATTGGACATTTTTCCCCAACTAATTATCTAATCAGTTCAGCTGCTTTAGCCTACTGGGTACACAGCACCTGGAATCAGAGGGGAAAAAAACCTAGCAAACTGCGAGGATTTTGAGTGTGGAAGTATAAATATGCTCAAATACAAAATATGAGACAGTCAATATAGTAATAAATCATATAGTAATTTAAGATGGTTGGAGAAAGTGATTTATATAAATATGTAAATACTTGAAACTTCTTCCAAACAGCTTGCACGCTGGTGCCCCCTGTAGCCTAAGGAAATGAAAAGCAAGCGAGAGAATTCTACAAGTAAATGAATGTCTCTTCACTGGAAAGCCTTTTCTTTATTTTATCATTGTATAATCACCCTTGAAGAATGGGGGAAAGGGAAACAAAACTCTGGCATCCCAAAACTTGCTTTAAAACAGTTGTGGTACTGTCCAACCTTCAACACCTAGATCGTAATGCAGCAGAAATATACGCAGAATTAAGCTTCCATATGCTGACTTCAGATGAACTGAATAACACGGTCCACCACACAGTTGGCCAAGGTTCTGAAAACCACAGACCATTTTTACAAAAGATAACTGATACTTGCATCTTTCCAATGTTTGATTGATTTCTCTTTTACTGAGACCGTTTACTGAAGATGGAAAGTACAGTTAACGTTTTATTTTATGTTGTTAACAATACTATCTCCTTTTCCAACACTCCGTGTGTAGTAATGCTGGGGATACTACCATGTCTCAGAAAAACCCATGGGTGCTATTTTTCTTGAAGACAAAAAACACAATCAAATGAACATACCATGCCTTAAAAGACAGCATTTCAACCAATTCTATTAAATCAAAATCCAATTCCCCAGCTGAGCTAGCTGGAGGAGGTTCTTGTGCTATGAGATTATCATTCAGCAGAAGAGAGGCCAGCTAGTGCTGTTCATCTTCTGGGGTCAAGTAAGACCTATAAAAAGCTTTTCAGCTATGACTCTATCATCAGGAGCGTTAATGCTAGCAGAAGGCCTTGAGGTGAAGCATTCCTGGGGTAATTGTGGAAGCACTAGGTCCAAAATCCCTCCATCCTCCATTGACACCCTGGAGAGATACAACAACTTCAGACTGTCCTTTTTATGTTCTGTCCTAATGATAACTGACAAAGAAAGGTTGATACTCGTCAGAAATATGTTTCCTTATCTCCTTTTCAATTATACTCTGATTTTAAGATGCATTAATAGTTCTCTGATGAATCTCCTGATCAGAAAACAGCAGGATTTTTTCTTATTGTACATTACTACATTTGATGTTTTCTCTAATGGCCCATATCTGGATTAAAAACTCCAGAAAAATGTATCGAAGAAAGACCAGTGGCCTTTTTGTTCAGGTAGCCTCAGTGATTCCATCAGGTCTGATCTAACTACTGTACGCTAGTTGTGTTTTGGTCTCCTGGAAATGGGGATGAACATTTAGTTAGGCCCAATTTCAATTATACAGATGCCAATAGGATTTATGTGCAATTTATTCGAATTCAAACCTCTCAATTTAACTAAAGAATTAGTTATTTCTACGCCAGACTCTAAAAATCTTTTCTTTAACCTGCAAGGACTCAAAGTAAGGACAGTACATTCTGGTCCCCAATATCATACCCTTCTCCAACTGTGCAATTCAGGATGGTAAATCCAAGGCTGTGTGGGTGTGGCAGTGGTACACATATGGGCATAGGAGATATAGCTAGTTAGCACATGCCTTCTTCCCATTTTCAGCCTTCGGATAATAATTTAAACATTGATCAGCACTAAGAAAGAAGAGATAATAGGAATATTCAGAGGAAAGAAGGATAAATGATTTTTGAGCAAATGCCTCATCTGATGGAGAAGGAGGAGGACAGGGAAGAAGGAAGGAAAAGCCCTCTTGTGTAATATGTAAAATGCACCTTGAGAAGCAATCAGTACTCAATGTGAAAACATGACGAAAATGCTTAGAAATACATTCTTCTTGGTTAGAATGCTGAAAGAAAGACTGTTCTATATTTTGTACATCAGAGTTCTCCACCCTTGGGAAGCTGTGCAAAGGCAAGGGAAGGAGGCAGAGAGGGGGAAACAATATTTTTAAAAAATCCTTTCTGAAACCAAGGGAAAATCCTTCCTGACAAACTCAATAAAGCAAAAGAGAAATCTCTCCCTGGTTTTACAAAGTATTTGGACAGGGCGTCATTCTGTTCCTAGGATGATGAATAGGTTTTGCTGGCTACAAAGAGGGGGGAAAATGACAGAACCAATAGATGTAGGAGGAACTCAGATGCCTTTCCATGAATTTTTATATAACCACAGCTGTGCCCCCTTCAGAAGAATCTTCTAAGAATATGTTACTGAGCTGCATAAATTCAAAGCTACCCTTTCTGGTAATTCATATCTCCCCTTTAGGGAAAGGAAGAATGTTCTTCATTCTCAAGTGTGAAAGGAGACACACTTTAAACTTAAAGGGGATTAATCCTGCTGATTTTACTGCACATGAAAAAGCAAGCAAAGTATAATTTGAAATAGCCTACAGAGACAATATTGGCATCTATATCTCAACACTTCCACATAGGTTAGACTTCAATTCTCATAAGCCTGTGAGCACACCTTCTCATTGCACGGTTGTTACTGTTGTTACTTTCCATAGAGTAGTAGCCAACTCCTGGTAACTCCCAGTGTCAGATGTGGTAAACTGTGGGGAGAACAGAGTTGTACAAGATGCTTCAGGAATCCAAACACAGCACTGTGACAGGGTGACTAGGAATGCCTTAAAAATCCAACCCCATCTCTCTAACTACAGGCAGCCGTGCAGTCACTTCTGACATGGAGCTAAAATAAAATACATCGGCACCATAAGGAAGTCAGTAATGGCAAGCTACGTCTGTAGATATGCCAAGAATACTTATGGAAAGAAACTCAATGCAATTCCTTCCTTTAAAGCATGGCAAAAATACATTTTCTAAGCTTTAGCAAGTGGCAGTTCCTAAGCTAGGCCTGGTTTGTTGAACTCAGAAACTAAGCAGGGTTGATCCTTTTACTACTTAGATGGACACCTACCTGGGAATTCCAGTACTGATGGCTAGACTGGGAAGTATATATATTTTGGAAGAAAGCAATGGGAAATCACTTCCATAATGTTATCCCTTCCATTCAAACATCCTGCCTGGGTGCAGGCAGTAGGAATCAAGCTCAGTCTGAGTGTCTTTATTTTTTATCATGCTTAATGGTATCTTTGGAAAGAGACCAAATGTTCTTCAGCTCTTTCTTCCTCCTTGTCTTGAGTCAGCTTGAACTACACAAATCAGAAGCCAAGAAGGATGAAATTACTATTTATGTTATAACCTTTAGATAAAATTGTAAAAGTATCTAGTTGATGAAAACATGAAACAAAATTGGGGGCAAAATGAAGCTTTACTTGGCTTTGCAAAAAAGATATTTAAGTCACTCTTTCCTTTAAAAAAAGGATTGGTCTAGACTAGCATTTCTGGCCTGTTGTCCTTCAAATGCAATGGGGCTACACTTCCCAAAATTCCCTTGAACCCATTGGCTAGGAATTCTGGGAGCTGCTGTTCTAAGAGAACTGAAGGGCACCAAGATGGGGAAAGCTGATTAAATTCTACGCGCTCCTGACATTTTTTGCATAGCTGCCGAATTTGTCTTATTTACTTACAGAACTGTACTCATGTTATTCCCTTTCATGTGAAGCTTTTGCCTGGAATGTTTGAGTTAACAATATCAGCTATTCTGCTTTATTAAAATTAGCGAAAAAATATTCTAAGAAAATCTTAGATAACCAAGTTCAAATTTAGTTCATTCTCTGCTAGTTTTAATTGTCCTCACTGGGAGTGTTGAGAGTGGGTTTCACTGGTTGCCTTAACTGCAAGATATTCCATCCCCTTTACATCCTAGCTTCTTCCCCAACCCCCTTATTGCTACTGAATCCCCCTCCCCTCCACGTGTTTCCTCTTCTGGGTTCTGAACAATAGATCAGTCAATATAAGAAGAAAAACATTTCAAAATGTACATAAATCTTTAGCTGTAAAAGTTGCTTTTAATTTCCATCTATTGACCATTATCAGCTGAATTGCACTTACTTGTAGATTAATCACTTTGATGTGTCATTGCCACTGATGCAGAAAAGGTAGCAATTTTTTTTTTAAAAAAAAAGTCTATTTCTTCTCTTGATGTATTTTCCCTAAAATGCTTCTGGAAAATAATTATGAAAAAAGGAATGCTTGATATTTTTATGAATGTACATTTGCACTGCTTTATCTCTGCCTATTTAAATTAATAGTAACCAGCATGATGGGGATTTTTTTTTTTTTTGCATAAAGTAATAACCATACATCCAGAAGTGCTTGCTTAACTGAAAAGTATTTGTTATGGAATTAACATAAATGGATGAATAGTCTGGTTGAGATCACAATCCACAATAGACCATAGATTTTTGGCA
Source organism: Python bivittatus (assembly GCF_059951505.1). Lineage (NCBI taxonomy): Eukaryota > Metazoa > Chordata > Lepidosauria > Squamata > Pythonidae > Python > Python bivittatus. The sequence continues at coordinate 1,041,379 of NW_028277108.1, forward strand.
TAATGATAACCACAACCTCTGAAAATCCTGTTACATTTAAGCAGGGCTTAAATTAATCGGAAGAGATTGTATTCTTTGTCAATTTAAAAACAGAAAAATAACATATTGCACAAGCACAAAGTCCCTTAAATCTTATCTGATGATCCATTTCTGATTAATTCTCTTGGACCAATTGAAGTACAGGTAGTCCCCAGTTCAAGAATGAGTTCCGTTCCCAAGGGCTGTCCCTAAATTGAATTTGTATACAAGATGGAACAGTATTATTGTATAATTTTGTATACGTATATTGTTTAATTAACTTGAACCATTGTATACTTAACTCATATCATTGTGTATTTAACTTGAATTTTGCTACAATAGGCTCCGTTCTTAACTATGGGTTGTCTGTGAACTGGGTGTTCTTAATCTGGGGTTAAGAAAGAAACCCTGTATAGCAAAGAGAGTTTTCTTAGAAACCACTCATATAGTTGCACCACTTCAGCAACTACTACATCAGAGATAGTGGCTCTCTAGATGTTGCTGAACACTTTCTCTCCACATCCTTTGCTAACATGACATTGGCTAATGTGAGGGTTGATTGATGCTGTCATCCATAAACATCACTGCAGACCCCCACATTACATAGCTATTGTAATGGAGTTATGCTCCTTTGCCAAAATAGAATAAAAAGTAATAGCTGGAGGGGGAAAAAAACCAGCTCGTGCAATGAGAATGAAAACTAGCATCACAAGCAAATTTGCAACCATGAACAACAATGCTGAGAAAGCACCAGATCATGAAACAAGGATGCCAGTGGAACATCACAAAAACTAGCCTGTGCTCAGATTTGCAAACAAGGTCTGCAGAAGAGCCTATAGAATTTCCTTCAGAGCTTTCTGGAGGCCAGTGATTAGGAGAGCTTGCAGCTTCAAGTTGCCCTCTAGCTGTTTGAACATAGTCAGCAAATAGCTGGAGGCAATCCTTTGTTTGGGAAAGAATGAGAACCAGAGAGAGGAGGAACTTAAGGACAACTCAGAGGCCCATATAATATTCAATATGCCTTGGTGGCCAATCAGATGTCCAAGATGCAGTGTTCTAGTGGTACATGTTCAAACTCAGGGGTTCTTTACTACTATCCTTATAAGATGTAACTGTATTGAATTGTTTATTCAAGTATTTATTTTGTGTATACCCTAATCACCACAGACTCCCAATGGTTAACATCACATAAACATTAAAAACATAACTCAAAACACATAATAATCCTGGTGGTGCTCCCCTATCACCCTCCAAACAGTCTCTAGAAGTGTTCACTTTTTTAATCAGGTCAAGCACTAACCTGGCCTCAAAGGGGAAACTATTCCATCGGACAGGGGCTACAATTGAAAAAAAACAAAAAAACAGTTTGCAGGTCCCAGTCCATAAATTCTTGAAAATGGGGGAACGCTAATCATTTTGATCCAAGAGAATGTACCAGATGGGCCAGTTCCACCTGGAGAAGGTAACAAATACTAGGAATCAAGAAATATGGGGCTTTATAGGTTAAACTCATTTGAAAATCTATTGGCAGCCAGGGCAGGATCCACGATACCAGTGATATATGACTGCAGTGATTCTTATTCACCAATGAATAAGAATTCTGCACCAACTCTGGTTTCTGAGTGGTCTTCAAAGTCAGCCCCATGTAAAGCACATAACAGTAGTCTAAGTTTTTAGTGATGAGGATACAAGTTCCTTGTTTATCTGATGCCCTTCAAAATGGTGAGGGGAGGGAGAAAAGGAAAGAAAGTAACACACTCCCCCAGAGCAGGTCTGCTAGAAATTTAATGGGTCTTAATTGCTCATTCAGACTCAATCCTCTTCCCCCACCCAAATATTTTGCATTAGAACAGAGCTCATAATAATATATTGTTCATGAGAAAATGAATTCAGCAAATGCAAACTGACTAAATTTGCATTAAAATGCAAACTGATTGAATACCACCATCATCACCACCATTATCCAAACCTATACAGTACCCCTGGCAGAAAATCTGGGGTATTATGATATTGTTAGTTATCAAGTTTATTGTTATTGTGTAGATTCCTGCTATGCACCAAAGGCCACTAGACTGAGAGAGCAAGTTTGGTGTAGTGGTTAAGGCACCAGGCTAGAAATCAGGAGACTGTGACTTCTAGTCCCCGTTAGGCACAAAGCCAGTGGACGATCTTGGGCCAGCCACTTCTCTCAGCCCAAAGAAGAAGGCAAGGGCAAACCGCTTCCAAAAATGCTGCCAAGAAAACTGAAGGGTCTTGTCCAGGCAGTTGCCAGGAGATAAAACATTCTCAAAGGCACCAAAATAATAGTTATCAAGTTTATTGTTATTGTGTAGATCCCTGCTATGCATAAAAAGCTACTAGACTGGTACTGAATCTTTCTTCAACGTAAAGGCAGCGTCCTTCCTAGCTGTGCTAGTTTAGGAAGCACAGAACAGGCACCATAACACTTAGCACTTCTCTTCAATCATCTTTTTGCTGTCCTCTCCCAGAACCCACCACCTCTGGAGACTCACCGCCTCTGGAGACTCCCTCTCTTTGCCTTTGGGTGGGTTGGTAATGTTTGCATGGTTTTCTGCCTCAAAGTCCCAAATGATTTAGGTGCTGAGCACCTTGCCTGAAAGGGCCTCAGGGAACCATTATCTTGATCTGACTCTGTCTCAATCTTCATGCCTGGATTATGCCAGACAATCGTTTCCAGAGAATAAAGTTTCTGATGATTCAGTCTGTGGGGATCAACAGCGGTCTAAGTGACGCCCCATCGAAAGGGGAAATCACCTGAAATACATGTTATGACAAGTGAAAAATGAAGCCTTCTCAGTTCTCATCAGATGAGAAGAGTGGCTGAAGCTGTTGAAACTGTCACCTCTGTAGTCAGGTTAGGTGAAAGTGTGGATTTTCATCTTGCCTTTGACTTCATCATTTCAGGAGCGACTAAAAGAACTTTGCTCAGATTGCACCAAAAATGAACATTTAGTACTTTGTGGCCTGTAGAATAAGGGAAGAATACAATCCTGATGTATCTGTGAATCACAGAACCTATTACAATCACCTCCTGGTATGCATTTCCATTAATCATACAATTGTATTATGGAAATAATGAGCCACAGTGGTACAGTTTTGAAAGATTTATTGTAGTCATAAGGTCAGTCCATCCATGTTATTTCTATTATGTGTTTCAGCAAAGCAATCTTGTATTTCAAGTTACGTGCTAGGGCTGATAGGGCTAGTGAGGTTTGATCCATGGCATGACATCACTTCATGAGGAAATTCCTCATCTCTTCAAGTAGAAGCTAATAAAATTTAGTCAAGTGGAAAATGTCTCAGGACAAATAGGTCACATAGAGCAATTTACTAAACCAGGAAAATGCAATCCACTATCTACCATGGGGTGGGGGGGAGTCAGCTCCTATCAGCCTCAGCCATCTAGGGCAGCAAGGAATTGTGATATCAACCCAACAGTGGATGAATGATTTTAGAAGACACATCCGTCTTCCTCAGTCTGAACCCAAATGCCTCTGTTCTTTTCACACTTGGAGAGGAAGATGACAGGATCAGACGCTGACTGTCTTGGGCTCATCAGTGTAGCAAACCCACAGGTCAGAATGGCCGCTCAGATTTAGTAATAAATCCCTGCTGTGAAATTAGAAAAGGAAATTTCCGCAGAATGGTTCACTTGGCATTCAAATCTAGTGGGAGTCATAGCTTAGCTGTCAAAACACTTTAGACAGTAGCAGAATCCCCAGACAGATCTTGACTCATTTGATATCTTCCTATACAACCACAATATATATATATATATATATTAAAAAGGAAGAAAAAGATCACTATGCAGCACTCCTAGATGACAAACTGAAGCAAACTGAATTATTCCATTTGACCTTGATACACAGTGATACATGATTGGGAGGAAGGAACTCTGCAGCTGGGCAAAAATCTTTCACGTTCTTTGGCCATCGTTCTTCCAGAAAAAAATTAGACAGCTTTGCAGTAAGATCTGGAAAAGAGGGTCATTTGAAAACCCAAGTCTCTACTCGCAGAAGCTTCGAAATGTGGTCACAGAAATATGTTTATTTATGGTTAAGAGTAGGAAGATGCTTATATGAAGGACACCATGCTGTAGAAACACATAGGGATATGAGGATCAGATTATGCCAGTATTATATGCTTTGATGTTTTATTCCATTCTCTCAAAAAGTAGGCAATGAAATATTTATGATGATGATATTATGTACAGCTCTCCTGAATTTATAGTGTTATATCCAACTCTCCTTAATATCTTGAGTTTTCTATGCAAGTTTTCCTTAATATGTGACAGCCACTGGCAGCACATTACCAGCCCTGGCTAATCTTGAAAAAGTTAAGCAGAGCCATACTTGGATGGAAGACCACAAGAAAATCCCAGGGCTGTGAATCATGCATCAGGAAATCAAGCTCCTACCTTCATGTACTTGTGGGTGTTGCTGTGACGCAAGTCAAAGAGGCAGAGTTTGCACTGTGACGTTGAAATACACATTTCATCGTGCAGAGGTCCATGCATGGATATGTCTCCATAGTAACCAGAAGTTAAAGTTGACTTGATAGACTATTTACCTTCCTTTAATATATAATGCTTCCTCTATATTTTGTCCTGGAATACAATCTTTAAAAATTGAACTAGCCCTGCAATATGGAAAAAAAATGCAATGACGCTATCTTTTTTAAAACAAATATAGTATATATTTATACTAACGTACACAAGTGCATACGTATACACACACACAAAGGTTTGTTCATGTGAATGTTTGAGCAGAAAAGACTGGACCCTTGGGGAAACTTCACTACAACCTTGCCTGTGCTGCAACCCAACCCAATGAAATGAGTGAATTGTGCCAGTTGGAAGGATCGATGATGAAGCTCAAGCTCAGATACTTTGGTCACCTAATGCGAAGAGAGATCTCTTTGGAGAAGACCCTGATGCTGGGAAAGATTGAAGGCAAAAGGAGAAGAGGACGGCAGAGGATGAGATGGTTAGATAGCATCACTGAAGCAATGAGCATGAAACTGAGCCAACTCAGGGAGGCAGTGAAGGACAGGAAGGCCTGGCACGATATGGTTCATGGGGTCACGAAGAGTCGGACACAACTTAACGATTAAACAACAACAACACAATGAAAGCTGGGGAAGATTTCTTTTTCACTGCCAGAAAAAAGCATAACAATGACTGTATGAATGCAGACCTGTCTGATAGCAAAGATCCAGGGTAGGTGATCTGGTACCCTGCAGCTGTTTTGAATCTCATCCTACCCAACATGGCCAATGGTAACTGGATTGTGGGATTTATAGTCCGAAAGACTTGAACAGGTCCAGGATGATAACCCTTTACGTAGACCGATGACTATAGATGTGTGTCACCAGGGTATAGATGAGGCACCCAAGTACAGTTTTCAATTCTGTTCTGCCCATTTTTCAAAAACATGAATAGTAACGAAATTCCCAACTTCAAAACTAAAAGCATGTTTGCTGTCCCCATGAATATGTCCAGTATTTATGTATGTATGTATGTATGTATGTATGTATTTATTAATTTATTAAACCAATTTATATAGCCGCCCACAGGTGACTCTGGGCAGCATACAACAAAGCTAAAAACAGTCAATAAATACATTAAAAATATAAAAGAAACAAAACAGAGAATAAAAGGATGTTAAAAATAAGGGAGCCACCTCACTAATTCCCCCATCCCTGGGGTCCCCAGGCTTGCTGGCATAATCAAGTCTTAAGGGACCTCCTGAAGCTCAACAATGACAAGGCCAACCTCACCTCAGGGGGAAGAAAATTAAACACCACCGGCTCCACAGCAGAAAAGGCCCGCTGCCTGGGGCCTGCCAAATGTAGATCCTAGGTGACAGAATCTGTAACATGCCCTCTCTGCTGGATCTGGTAGGACGGGCAGATGAAATTGGGTATAATAATAGAATATAACTGGAAAAAGTGATGTCCATGTATAATAAGCATTCATTTGTCCCCCAATATTGAACTCTCAGGGAGATAGGATGTTCTAAACCCAAAGCTGGGTAGCCTTTTCCAAGAAAGGAGGGAAGGGTTATGTGGTCAGACCCATATCAGTGGAACAACTGCAGGTAGGAAGAAACACTTGCACCTCCCCTCCTGAATCTCTATGCCAAGAGTGCTATTTAGCACTCGATCTCCAAAATTACATGATTTACTACAGTGATGAGTATCATCCAGCCTGTAGTTGAATCACATTTACTACTATTCAGCTTGTTTTCCTTCTCTGAAGACTAGCAGTGTCTGCTGCAGGATTCTAAGCCATCACTTTCAGTTGGGTGTAGTGGTTAAAGTACTGGACTGGCAATGGGGAGACCAGATGTGAGTAACTGTGCTAAGCTGAAAGAGAAGAGTAGTATCTTTAAACAAGTCTCTGCACCATTGGAAGACTTTAAGGACCAGGTTAAGGACAGAACATCATGGAGGAAATCTGTCTATGTGGTTACTAAGAGTCAACACTGACTTGATGGAACATAATCAAAACAGAAACTTGGGAACTGACATTGGAATCTTCTACCCTTCCTTTATTATTGTGTTCATTGACATGGGATCTTTTAGAAGCTTTCTGATTTCTTTTTCCCAAACTGTTTGGCTGATGGGCTAAGAATCGACCCATCATCACTGTAACTGAGTCCATCCACCTTGCTGCTAGTCTTCCTTTTCTTCTCTTTCCTTCTGCATTTCCCAGCATTAGAGCCTTCTCCAGAGATTGAGACAGGATCGTGCAATTTTAAAAATAAAATTTAACATGCCATCAGAAGACACCTATGTACCCACTACCCTATATGAAATACTGAAGCCTTACCTCCAAGGCCAAATACTGTGATGCAGTCCACACAGATCTGTTGTTTTTTTCCCCAGTCAAAATCATTCTTGCCAGAATGATCATGAGATGAAAAAGATAGAAAGCAAAGAGGGAAGCGGATGGCTGCTTTTTCTTGAGGGATTTTCTCCCCTCCTTCATTGACTGAGAAAGTGGAACAGTCATGGAAAGCTTTAAGGGAGTTAACTAACTTAAGATTTGCTGGTGGGTCCCATGAAACCATCTTAAAATCAGATGCTCAAGAGCAAAATAGCTGAAGGCTGCACTAAAGCAAATTATTCACCCAGAACAAAGCTCAGAATCTGAACTTCAGATTGACATTTGAAGTTCAGATCAGATGCGTGATAATTGCATTTTTTGGATCTAAACATGACCTAGAAGGAAGCTGCAAGAAAAGGTTTATTGTTGTGTAACGGGGAATAAGCTTTGAAAACCTGGCTTTGGTCCAAGGCCTGAGGTTGATGTTTGTTATTTGTTTAATGGCCCCTCTTTTGTTTTGTGGATTTTGTTATTGGAGCATTTTAGTCCAGGTGGCCTGTTGATTTAATATCTTTATCTGTTTTTATGTCTTTTTTAGTTTTGTGCACCTCCCAGAGTCCACTGGAGTTGGGCGGCTAATAAATTTATTTTTTTTTATTATTAGTATTATTATAGTTGGTCACACAGTCAGCCAGATGTTTAGACTGGATTGGGCATTTTTATCCACCTACTGAGTCCTTCCCAAGGACCTGGGATAGGCAGATGTTGTTGTTGGATGGTGTTAAAGGTATCGGTGCAGGATATAAGCTGTTCCAAGTAAAGCTGCCTTTTGCAGTTGACTGAGGGTGATTTTTGTCAATGCCGATGGTGTTTGAGTGGTGCTCCAGATGTTTTGGGATTGCACCTAAGGCGCCTGTAACTATTGGTAGTATCTTTGCTTCCTTTTGCCATAGTCATTCTATTTCTATTTTCAGGTCCTTATATTTTGTGATTTTCTCCAGTTCTTTCTCTCCTATTCTGCTGTCTCCAGGTATTGCAATGTCCACTATCCAGACTTTTTTATCTTTCTTATCAACGATTGTTAAGTCTGGGGTGTTGTGTGGCAGGTGCTTGTCTGTTTGAGTTCTAAAGACCCAGAGCACTTTAGCTTCTTCATTTCCTATTACTTTGTCTGTTTTGTGGTCCCACCAGTTCTTGGTTACAGGCAAATGGTATTTCTTGCAGATACTCCAATGCACCATTGTTGCTACTTTGTCATGCCGTTGTTTGTAGTCAGTCTGTGCGATCTTCTTGCAACATCTAACTAGATGGTCCACTGTTTCTTCAGCTTCTTTGCAGAGGCGGCAGTTGCTGTCTGTTGCTGTCTTCTCAATTCTGGCTTTATATACATTTGTTCTTAAGGCTTGGTCTTGTGCAGCCCAAATTAGCCTCTCTGTCTTTTTCTTCAACTTTCCTGCTCTTAGCCATTGCCAGGTCTTGTTGTTATCTGCTTTGCCTGCTAGTTTTTTTTATCAACTGACCATGTAATATTTTGCCTTGCCATGTCTCTTTTCTATTCTTCATTTGGTCTTTCTTGTAGGACAGTTTGATCTCTTCAGTATTCAGTCATCCTTCATGGTATACTAGCTTCAGTGCATCTTCTTCACTGTCCTTCAGATATTCTTCCAATGCCATTTTTTCTTCTTCAACTGTCTGGTGTACTTTTAACATTCCACACCCACCTATGCTCCTTGGTAAGTACAGTCTGTCAACTTCACTGCGTGGATGAAGGGCATGATTCATTGTAATTGTTTTTCTGGTCTTCCTATCCAGGACTTTTACTTCAGCTTAAGCCCCATCCACTATTCAGCTGTACATCTAATGACTGGAATTGCCCAGGTGTTAATCGCCTTGATGGTATTTCCGCCATTGAGTTTGGACTTTAAGATCTTCTTCGCTCTTCTGATGTATTCACTACTAACCTTCTGCTTGACTTCAGTGTGCCTGATGTTGTCAGCCTGAAGGATGCCCAGGTATTTGTAGTGATCTTCTTCATCTTGATGCTATTTCCATTGGGCATTTTGATTCCTTCAGTTTTCACTATTTTTCCCCTGTTGATGGTCAGAGTGGCACATTTGTCCAGGCCAAACTCCATTGCAATATCCTGGCTGTATATCTGGACAGCGTTGAGCAGTGATTCCATTTCAGATGGTGTTTTTCCATACAGCTTCAGGTCGTCCATGTAAAGAAGTGGGATAACCTGGCAGATGATTTTGATGTTTGATAGCCATGGTTGTTGTTATCTGGAATCACTTCATCCTCCTAAGGCGGAACACCCAGTTAAAAGCTATCAGTTTGACAAATAAATGATGCAGAGTGATGTCTGGAGTGAAATTCTCTTTTATTGAAAAGAAAAAAATCCTCTATGGATCAGACGAGTGAAGACACTTTTCAGAATTACAAACGAAGGCACTTCCTCCATCTATTCTATCACATGTTTTTACCCAGCCTGTCTATGCTAGAGATAGAGAAGTAGGGACGGATGATGCACAGGCGCACATGGGGGCGCACATGCACAGGTGCACAGTTGCCAAATGTGGATTCTGACCTCCCTTTATGACTTGCATATGACATCACAATGCAGGAACAAAAGAACAAATATTTCATTATTATTAGGAACAGCCCTCTAGGCAGTGATGCTCTGGATTTCATTTCCACTGAATTTCTCTACCAGCTACAACTTCCGTACAGCTTCACTGTGTATGAATTCAGTATGAATTCAAATACATACACACACACACACATATACACACACACACACAGTTTGGCTGCACACTAGAAGTTGTGTGTGGGTATAATGGAATGTGAGAATGACCTTGGAAACCGGGGAAGAGATGCCGCCTAGGGAACAATCAGATATGAGGGGGAGGAGCCCACAACTGAGTAATGGGAAAAGAAAGAAACCACCCTAACTGACCACGTGGTAAATAGGGACGGTGGGAGATTTGTACTTTCAGACTTGCAAGATTCTGTTAATACAGCCTAACAATAAAGTAAAAGTAGTTCATCTGGTCGTGTTTCCTAGGTTTACCTGACAGTGTGTGTGTACTCTTCTTGAATATGCATTTATGTGCCTAATAGAAATGCTGAGTATAATCAGGTTAATAATAGTAGCACAGGCAGTCCTTGCTTAATGACCACAATAGGGACTGGAAAATTCATTAAGTGGAGTGATCATTAAGCAAGCCATCACATGACCACACCGGATTTTATGACATTAAGCAAATTACATGGCTCCCCATTGATTTTGCTTGCCGGAAGCTGGCTGGGAAGGTCACAAATGGTGATCATGTGGCCCCAGGACTCTGGAACCGTCAAAATGTGAGCTGGTCGCCAAGCACCCAGATCATGATCACGTGACCACGGGGGCACTGCAATGGTTGTAAGTACGAGGACCAGTTGTCACTTCTTTAAGCGACATTGTAAATTTGAACAGTCACTAAACAAATGGTCATTAAGTGAGGACTACTTGTAAGGAGGAGGAAGAGGAGGGGGAGATGATAGTTTTGCTGGTGTTCAACGTTTTGGAAAAATACCCATGAAACCTTTTAATAATTATCAATGATGCAGAATTCAGATGTATAATGATTCTGATAGCATAAAAGCAGAAGTCTAAAAAAACAATTTATTGCAGGTATGATAAAGATATTTACCATTATTGGAAGACAAATTTTCAATATGTTATGTTTATCCATATTTAATGTTGTTACATATTTCTAAAGGTTTTTGTCAATCAAAACCTCATACAGGATATTTACCTGTAAGGCAAAAAAGAACAAAAAGACATAAATGGAGTGGATAATTTCCATCTATGGAAAAAAGTAGGAACAAGCAACAATATCTTGCCTTCTGAAGCAGAATAGGGCAACTTTTTGTGATGGTGGTGGTGATGGTGGCTGTTGAGGGTGACCTTTCCTTGGAGTAATATGTAGCAGAACGAATCTCCATGGGAGACAATTGTTCTTACCAAGAGCCTGAAATATTAGTTTGCCAAGAATTTGTGCAATTATACCAAAGGCCATAAAAGGCCATAAGTCCCCACCTCATTCCCCATACTTAAGCAATCCAGGCTGGGAGTCATATTTTGAGATAAATGCATTTTCTTAAATATACTAATGGATTACTCTAACAAAGTCCCAATGGACTGCCTTTAATGACACTCCTCCCCAATGAAAAATATTGAGAAGCCTTGGCAAAGCTAGAGCAGAGGCCTTTTTGATACATATTTGAATGCTGCAAGTGAAAGGAAGCACAGAACTTATTGTAAAGATTCTTTGTTGCAGGTTTTCTTAGGAAAAAATGGAGCAATAATGCTGTAACTTTTTCAGGCCATCACCTAAACCACCCTATCTGCCATCCCAATCCTCTTCTTCAGTTGTCTATGTACACCGAGTCGCTGGATATTTTCAGTTTAGCAAGATTTGATGCATGATTTTTTAAAATCAAGATCTGTATGTGGGTCTTGTGAAATAAGTTGGGGGATGCATGTGAATCAGAACAAAGAAGGAGCAGATATGGTAAAGAAAAATGAAGATGTCTCCAGGGTAAAAACACACATTTTTCTAAAAGCTTATCCACAAACCAATCTCTTTCCTTTACACACCCTTCCCCCATGATATCAAATCTCAAAATTACTAAGTTTAACATATTCAGAAAAATTGATAGCAGCTGAAGAAAGGCTAGGGGCTTCATGAAAAGTCTTGGGGATGTAATGTGTGGCTTCCAGACTGCAGGTTCCTAGTCTTTTTCTTTATGTAGACCATCATCATCCCAAGGTTCTGAGGACCAACATCAATGCAGCACTTTGTTACTTATTACCTACAACCCATCCTAGATGGCATCAATAGGACCCAAAAGTAAATAAAAATTAAAGTGGCTGAACTCTCATGAGACCATTGAATCTCATAGGATTTTGGTCTTCCTGCCAAAAGTTTTGAGATTTCAACATCAACATTTTAATGAAATCGGGTATGTCACAAATCCTGGGAATTAAAATAGTATGTTAATTTTGGCATCTACACTAGAGATCACTTGCACAGATGGCAAGATGGGAACTTATTGTTCTAAAGTATTTGCTTTAAGGTATAGAGGAATACTTAGCAATTTTCAGCCAAAGATGGTGGTGATGATTCCTTCTCAAATAAAACACTGAAAACTTTTATTTGCTTTTTTCTTTGTTTGTTAGATTTATATCCTACCTTTCCTCCAAAAACTCAAGGAGATCTTCCTTCATTTTATTTCCAAAACAGTAATGCTGTGAGGTAGGTTGGGCTGGGAAAGAGTAACTGGCCCCAAATCATTCTGTAAGTTTCCATGGCTAAGGTAGACTGAAACATCATTCCTTCTGCCTTGAAGAAGGCTCAGTGGCATTTTTGTTAAGGTTCCTCTTTGCTTATTAATTTTGACTGCTCTTTCCTATTGGATGTGGCCATATATGGTGAGAATCAATGCCAAGCAAAGAAAGTTTTCCCAAGGAGATAAAAGAATAGAACTTCTACTTCTATCAGTGTTGTGAGACTCATTATGGTAGAGAGGCTAAAGTGTTGTACTAGAATTGAGGAGACATAATTCGCTTTCCCCTTAATCAAGAAACTTTGTTATCCGGAAAGCAAGCTGGATGAACCAATTGCTATCTATATGCCTAATCCATTTCATAGGGTTTTATGAGGACCCAATTGGAGGGTCCTTGATGTAGTGGGAAGGCTCAGTAGCTGTTTCTCTGGCAGTGACAATGGCTGCAGAGGAAACCCCCAAGAGGGTTATCCTTGTCAGTAAGATTGAAGAGGAAAGATGGAAGCTAAGACTAATGGTGGTAAGAACAGGTGGGATTTTCCAAATGAATGGAAGCCAACCTACCAAGGAGAAGGAGCTGGAAGAAGATCACGAAAAACTATTTCTGTATTATTGCCATGAAAATTTATTTATTTATTTTTCAAATTTATATATGCTAAAATTATATTTAGTTGCAAGATGGTGACCCCCAAGTTGGAAGGGACGAGCACAGAAGTTTTATAAGTAGATCTGTGCATGATGACCTGGCTGGACCAAAGATGCAAGAAAGTCTGGTCACGGATGTCCCCAGTCCTGAATGAGGAAATCTTTGCTTTACAAGAACAAGAACAATTGGAACATGAAATGCAATAAGCATTAATCAAGGAAAACCTGAAATTGTCAAAGCTGAAATGAAGAGTGCTGAATGGAATGTCTTGCAAATAAATGTGTTTAGGCAGAGTACAATGGGCTACTAACTCAGATGTTTATATTTCATGAGACAAGACCATATGAAGGAATGCAGAAGCATTAATACTCAAAAAAGACATTGCCAATACATGCCAGGATCTTATCTTTTATTGTTAATTGATCCAGCACACATCAATGATATGCAAGTATATGTCCCAACTATTGACACAATGGAGGAAGACCCTGAGGAATTTTATAGCAAATTGCAAGGGTGCTGGATGAAATTTCTGGAAAGGATGTAATATTACTAATGGGTGATTAGAATGCAAAGATTGGAGAAATGGAGGTGTCTGGAATCATAAGTGTATTTGGATTGAGTAAACACAATTATGTAGAAGACAGTGAAATGAGTTTTGTCAACAGAATTATTTGTGTATTTCCAAAACCTGTGTCAAGTAACATAATGCAGATACTACATACAGAGTTCACGGGATGGACAACATTGGAATCAAGTAGAATACACAGTAGGAAACAAGCTAGAGAAGTGCAGACGAGGTGCAGATTGCAGAACAGACCATAAATTATTGGTGTCAAATATACAGATTAAACTTAGAAAATTAAAGAGAATAGCTGTAGCAGATATGACCTGGGGAAAACACAGTCAGAATATAAGATCAATGTAAGAAACAGATCCAGCACGCTTAACTTTTGCAAAGGGAACTTGAGAAGTTAGGGAGAAAGATATTCTGAAAACAAAAGTGGAACCCCATCTCACCCCCATTTCAGAAAGGAAAATATGGCTTCCAGAACAAACTAACATGATAGTCAGAGAGAGATGGAAGATGAAATACTTGGGCAACAAGAATAGTGCATGAAAACTGTATACAGACTTCCCACATCCAGCAAGCAAGACAAGACAAGCTATCATAATGAAGAATTTAGAGGAATATAGAAGTGTGCATGGTTAATCAGCAGAAAGAGGACTATACCATTAAAGGGAAATCTTTTTTTAAAAGATCAGAGAAACCACAGGACAATTTGCAGTCTGGATAAGAATACTCAACAGGAATCATGGAAGTTATATCACTGAAGGCAAACTGATTACAGAAAGCTGAAATACTATATTGAAACACTTTGTAACTGGGAATATAGAATGACAAAAATGTTAAAGAGAGAGAATATGTTTAGGAATTGACTACATTAGAAAGTGAGGTATGATAGGTAATGGACAAGCTATAAATTTAGAAAGCAGCAGGTGCAGATTACACATTTCTTCAACATTTCAAAATGCAGATGAAGAGACAGTTAAAATGTTAAAGGCAACAAATATGGAATGAAACTATGTGGCCTAAAGATGGGGAAAGAATGGTATATATTCCTATCGCAAAGAAGAGAAATGCAGAAGAATGCAAAAGTGATGGAAGCATTTCACTAATTCCTCCTGAAAGTTTTGCTTAAGTTTTTACAATGAATGTAGTGATATATGGAAAGAGAAATGCCAAATAAATACAGCAGGCTTTGAAAAAGACTGTGTGACATGAGAACAGAGAGCTGATGGAAGATGGATCATGTAGAGGGAAAGAAAATACAAGAGTTTTACCTTTTGCTTCACTAGCTACAGCAAGGCTGTATAGATCATGCCAGCATGTGGGTTTTTAAAAATTTATTTAATACATAAACCAATCATTTATTTATTTAGTAAAACAGAACAAAGAGGAAAAAAATAAGGTAGCAAAAATATTAAAGAAAAAGGAAAGCAATGCAACAACAATAAGAAAAATTATATATTCAAGGGCTTCTCCTATATTGTTTCAATAAAGGATTACCATATTTCACTGTAATGGCCCAAAACTAATCCACATCTGTAAGCAACTCATTCATAAGTCGCAAGTAACATCAAGTCTTTAGTCCAAATGTTGAAGAGATGTATCATCTGCCCCTGGGACCATAAATTTTATCCTTCCCAAGCTGAAGGATTTGTCTCTTTGCAATAAGAAGGGTAAGGAGAATCCATTTCCATGGTCAAGCCATCAGTTTCCATGTAATAGGTACGTACTTCAAAAGAAAATGGATGTCCAAAAATATTAAACCTTGTCTCAGTCAAAATAATACAGGTAACAAGCACTAGTGTGACAAAATTTGAAAGAAGGCTACAAAAGAGTTAGAGCCAGTGTCAGTGAAAGAGTTCAGGAAGCCATCATCTGGAAAAGAGGCATGTCAACATCTTATCAGATAGTTGGCATATCCTAAACTGGCATTAGGAAAAACAGATTCCAAAAGAATGAGGATGCTGGTTGGTGAGGTAAACATTTAAAGTGATAGCGTGTAAATCAGCATTTTACTAAGCAATTAGCCCAGCAACTGGCAAGACTATAGAACAGTATTTCTCAACCTTGGCAACTTTAAGATGCATGGACTTCAACTCCCAGGATTCCCCAGCCAGCATGCTGGCTGGGGAATTCTAGGAGCTGAAGTCCACACATCTTAAAGCTACCAAAGCTGAGAAACACTGCTATAGAAGATCTGAAACAAAAGATTTCAAAGGGGCTTTTGTGTCTGGATAGAAGATCCCTGTACTCTTAGCCTAGATGTTTGGCCAACTCTAAGTTGCAAGAGTCTAGTGATTACAGAGGAATGAATGTGTGAGTGAAAGTGAGGGCAAGGGCTATTCTGTTACATTAAGCCTTTGTAACCTATGACACTCTGTATGCTCGTAACTTGCTAAATATGCCAGCTGCTCCTCTAACTAGGGCCTAAAGGAAAATAAAGGAAGGAGTCCCACTGAGTGCTGTGTATGAGCTACCCCTCCAGTCTTCTTCTCCCAGACAGTGCAAAATTAGTTACTTGGAGATACCCAGTCATTCTTACTTGCAAACTGTTGATCAAAGCCAGTGGGAAGAGCTTGAGCATGTGCTTGAAGAAGAGGGAGAGAGGATTGTGCCTGCAAAACAACTGGGACCCATAAAAGGGGCCTTTTGAGCCTACCCAATGGTAATAAGAATAGCATAGTGTCAATTATTCAGTGTGCTTATTGCATCCACAAATCCCCATCCAGTGGCCCAGTTCAGAATTATCTATACTCTTTTAGAAAAAGATGGGTGGGATGAAATGTCTGCAGGGATGCCAGATGAATTTGCAGGTTTCTTTGCAGATAAAGTTGTTCATCTTGGCTCTGGACTAGATGCCAGTTGGGTAGAGCTTATTGTGATGAATAATGTGATCTTGTGATCTGGGATCCTTTTGGGCTTATGGAACCTGAGGAAGTGGATAGGATTCCCTGTCATCTGAACTTTGCTACCTGTATTATTAGGAAAGAGATCATTGGCTGAAAGTTGAAAACAAAGCAACAAAGAAACTTGAGACTTTGTGAATCCAGAAATGGGACACTAGAGGGGATTAAAGTTTCAGGCAGGAAAAGGAAAAATGAAATTTACAAAATGACAGACAAAGGTATGATGCTTGAGACATTTCAAAGGGTTTCTGAAGAACTAAGAGAGAAATTTATAACTAAAGTGACATCAATAATTTCTGCAAAAGTAAATGTATTTTTTGAAGAAGATCCTAAAGAAGTGAAAGATGTGACAGACAACAACATGGAAGAATTTATGGACAGACAGGATGAAGAGGGGATAAAATCCTAGCTGATGTAGAAATATTGGAAAATAAAGAAATTGTGGATTATAAGACAGAGAAGAGAGAGTGGAAATACAAATGATAAATCAAGAAATGAAAAAGGCTTGTTTTTGGATTTACAAAAGAGGGTTTCTAAAGCCTTGAAGAAATCTTTGAGATGAGAGAAAGAAAGTTTGAATGGAGATTCAATCCTACGACTACAATTTGATGAATTAAAGATTAAGATTGTCAGAAGGAAAAGAAAGGAATATAAAGTTGACTTGTTTGATCAGGGTTAAAATAAGAAATATTTTTATAACATTCTGGAAACCCTCTATGGACTTTTTGCCAACACTTGGGCAGAAATGACAATTTTTGGATTTGTGAATGGATTGGGGGGTTATGGGAAGAAGTGAACTATATATGTAATTTCGTAAGGGGTGGGGGAAATATTAATTTACCTGTACTTGTTGCAAGGAAATCAGGAGCCACTTCTTTAAATATTCTTTTTCTTTCTCTTTGCTTTTTTCCTCTTTTTCTTCTTTATTTTGCACTTTGTATTTCTTTTCTTTCTATTCTTTTCCTTTTTTTCTGATTCCAGTTTGTATTATCTTTTAGTATTGTAAAACTCTTTAATAAAAAGTATTTCTAAAAAAAAACTCTGCTACCTGTTTGTTGGATCCACGCCTCTTCTGGCTCCTTCAGGTGGGTAAATGGAGCACGAGCAGTTGGTCAGAGTGGTTATCAACACTTCTTTGAGGGAGGGGGTGATGCTGTCTGCTTTGAACTGGTGTATAGATGCAATTCTAAGTATGATTCATTATCTTAAAGTTCTAAATGGTGCAGCATCAGAATACATCAGGCAATTCCTTACCAAAACTGAATCTCTCCATTTGTTCCAGTTGCAAAAGAAACGGCCTGCAGAAATTTATCTCCCTATGTGAAGTCCACAGAGCAAGATGGTAGACTTTCTCTGTAATAGCCCCTACCTTATGGAATACTCTCTCTCCAGAAGTACAGTGTAAGAACATTCAAGAATGTGAAATCCGTTAAGGTCAATGGATTTACAAGAACCTGAAGAATACCAGGAGTATTCTTCTGAGGAATCTTTTTAGTGAAGGAGAAGTTACTCTAAGAATGGAATCTGGAGAAACTGAGTGGTTCAGAATGAGGAAGAGAATGAGACAAGGATGAATATTAACCCCATATTTGTTTAACTTAAACTACAAATATAAAAACAAGAAGATTGGATGGGATGAGAAGCGTAACAAAATTAGACACCAAAAGTCTAAAACCACCTGAGTTAAGCAGGCAATAACATTTTGTTGGTTGGAAAGAAAGAAGACTGAGAAGACCTCCATAAGAAAGGGAAAAAATGGAGGGGGAAAAAATCTCAGTTAATGTTAAATATTAAGCTGACAAAGGTAATGGCAACCTACATGCTTACTGAAGAAAGAAGATGGTGAAAAAATGAAGATATTGTTTTCTTTGTCTCAGATAGAGATAAAGATGGATAGAGTGCTGAGGAATTAATCTTAGGGAAGAAGGCAGTGGCAATTTTATACAAGAGCATTTTGATGACAACAAAGGTCACCATAGTTAAGAAATGCTCTTTCCAATGTAATGTATGGCTGTAAAAATAGGTCACTGAGGAAGAAGTTGGATTCTTTGAATTACAGATTTGGAGATGGTCACGAAGAGTATCACAGATTGCAGAAAGAACCTAAAAGGGATTCTTTAACCAAGTTAATGAAAACATTACCATTGATAACACATAATAACAAGCTGATATGAAACACTAGTATAGGAAATAGGATATGTGTAAAAGAAACGTAAATGTGGGGATGGGGGTGTGGAAGAGAAAGGAAAAACAAGAAAACAGATGAAAAAAGCAACAGAGAACAAAAAGGAGTCCAAGATTTCAAAGTTCCACTACTTTTCTTCAATATAAACACTTTATGTTTATACCAAGCATTACCATTCCAATGTTAAATACTGAGGAAAACCAAGACCAAAGAAAATACTGAGAGAACCAAGATGGTGACGACAGAGTTGCCAAGAATCTAAGCTGTGTTGATGGCGCCCATTAATAATTGGAGAAAAAGTACAATATAGGTTGCTTTATATACTTCTGAAGGAAAGGCGGCCTATATATGCACCAAACAGCTAAATAATAAATACCAACTAGAAATATACACCATTCTGGTCTTTGCTTTTCACATCATGGCTATGATTCAGGTTGCTGCCAAACACAAGGAAATCATACTTAGATTCCTGCACCATTTTGAAAGAGAGTAGGTCAAATGCCACGAATTATGGACAACCATCAGAGCTTTGTGATCTCTTGGCCGTTGTTTTTTTTTTCTGACTTAGCAAGATATCTCTTACGCCTGCACAGTGTGAAATTACTTTGTTGCTGCTACTAAGCACAGCGGGGGGTTACTAATAAAGAAACACAGCTTTGCGCTGTTCCGTTAAGGCCAAATAACTAGGATGACTTAGCAGTAGTTTCAAAAACAGCTCTAAAGAATCATAAGCTCTCATCTCTTCCTGAAAAATACAGTAAAAGAGAAGCAGAGGAAGATACACTGGAATCTTGAGAATATTTCACGGTGGGTGCAGAAGCTCCAGCCTCCACCACGACTGGGGTGGTTCATCCACGTTGTTTACAGGCACACGTCTGGATTATAGCAATTCTTAAAGCAAGGGCTCTCCTCATAATGATACGGTTATCACTTTTTTTAAGCAGAGTCGGTAACCTGCTCAAATCAGATATTCTGACCTGTATTTCCAGTATTCTTAACAATAGGCTGGTTTTATAGGAATTGTAGTCTGAAACCTATGGAGTATACCAGGTTCCCCATCCCTGGATTAGAAGGTAAAAGGTTATTAGAACGCAATTATGTTGGCATAATAAGTCTAAGCCAGTGTTTCTCAACCTTAGCAACTTTAAGATAGGTGGACTTCAACTCCCAGAATTCCCCAGCCAACATGCTGGCTGGGGAATTCGGGGAGTTGAAGTCCACCTATCTTAAAGTTGCCAAGCTTGAGAAACACTGCTGTAAACTATGAAGTTGCTATGTTGCTCCTGAACCAAGATGGTCCTTGAAGTTACTCTGGTGGTGGCAGCTTTTTGGATTTAAGACAGGCAAGCTAGAAGGATATTTCACACAGTGGGGTATACTTGCAAAACCACTGAAATAGAGGAAAGATCACTTGCAGCAGCCAGTTGACAATTTTGGGGCTTCCTTACCACCTGCTTTTCCTTCTACAGTAGTTGGTGTCTTCATTTTGCTTCTTCAAGAGAAGGAGCAAACAGTAGTGACGGAGGCCATTCCACACACATTCCCTTCTTTGTCAGAGAAAGTCAGCCTGGCAGACATGTGTAGCTGAATAACCGAGTTCAGACCACAGGCTAAACCCTAAATGTGGGTTAACCAAACACAATTGCTATTTTCACATAACATGCTATGCTCAAACAACCAAAACTGTGACTCAGTGTAATGACCTGGTTGTAACATTATATCATCACTGACCAGACAACCCATAACTCCTGCTAGGTCAATTACAAAAAATTGCCTGTATCTGCGTAATTCTGTTTCTTTTTCACCCTTTTCAAATCTCGCTTGTGCCGTTCTTTAATAGGTATTTACACTGTAAAGCAAAATATGAAATGAAATCATTCGCTTGATTTTGGCCCTTAAGGGGCATTTCCCTCTTTTTTCTAGTTAAAACCATAAAATAGATGCCATTAAAGAATTCATTTACTTAGGTATTATAGTCTCCATTTTTGACGCAACATTTCCCCAGCTATCTGAGGGGGAAAAAAAACCTGTATCAAAATTTATGGGAAATGCAAACTGATATAAACATATATTTAAATGATTAATGATCAAGCAGCTAAAAATCTTGTAGTGAGTTGACAGCTCAAATACATCAGCAATAGGACTTACATGTATGTACTAATTCACAGAACTGTTCAGAGATATTGCTGATTCAATATATATTCCACAGAGGAATATAACACTATATAATGAACTCATCAAAATTACAGATATTCCCCACAGAGCACATAACAAGTGGGTATTATTTCAAAAGGGAAGTTGCTGTAGCACTCTTGGGCAAAGAATCTAATGTTATGCAGCTGACGAAAATAACAGATTTATAGGCTCGCAATTAAAACAAATCATGTTTAATGCACAGTATATCAGAGATGCCATTCTAGAATATGAATGTTTGTTTATAAAGTTCTCATCACTTTCTTAGCATTCCTATCTGTGCATCTTTTTTTATATATGCATGGGAAGATGTCAGACAGCAAGTAAAAGCTGCCATTGCATGGAATGCAAATGAACACATTACTTCGGTATTTGAAGATATATGCACTTTTCCCAGGGAACACAACTACCAATTTGCAGACACTACTTGATTGGATGAAATAGTTTTGCATTATTAGAGGAAAATAATATCCATTAGATGAAATAGTTCCACAAGAGGTCCTCTCAAGATGGCCTTTAATATATCCAAGCATATAATTGGCTTTCATTTCAAAATCCTTTAAAATATATGTGCTGTTTTTCATTCAGAGTTCCCAGTTATTTTTACTTGGAAATAGAAACATGGACAAAGGATCTGGCGCCTGAAAATAGGCAGTTCATAGCCTCAAGAAAACTCGCAGTTTTGGGACGTTATCAGTGAAGTGGACTGGACATGCCAAATCTGTATCAAGGCAATACCATTATTACCCCAATTACAGAGGCAAAAATAACTGCAAATGTTCTTGTCCAATCATTCAGTCACCACCAACTCTTTGTGGGCTAATGGGTATCATTTCAGTAGGGCTGTCTATCAGTAACTACTTCTTTAAGTTCCTCTGGTATCACTTGGTGTCATCAATGATAGCATCCAGCCATCTTCCCCTTTGTCTGCCTCTTCTTTTGGTTGTTAGATTTTTCCAACGTCAGGGCCTTTCCAATTGCCTTTGAATTATGTCTCCAAAATACTTGAGCTTTAGCTTCATTATAAATGCTTCCAGTGAATAGTTTGATTTTACTTCCTCTAGTATTGAATTATTTGTTCTTCTCACAGCCCAGGGTATTCTTAACCATTTTCTCCAGCATTACAGTTCAAAGGAATCAGTTTTATTTCATTTACCTTTCTGATGATCCAGCTATCACAGCCACCTGCTATAAATGGGAAGACCATGGCTTTGACAATATATTCATTTACTGGTGGTGTGATGTCTCTGCATTTTCATCTTTTGTCTAGATTTGTCATAGTCCTTTTCCCAATAGCAGACATCTTTTAATGTCATGGCTACAGTCACCATACCTGTGAATTTTTGAGCCTAAGAAGATACAGTCTTCCATACATCCCCAGTGATGTTCACTAGTTTATGGAATGATGAGCTTCAGATTATGACAAAGAGCACTAATGGGTGGAGTCTGACACTCCTTTGATGAGAGATGATCCATTTCAGGCCATTTTAGTTTGCTGATTCCCAGAACATCAATGTTCAGTCTTAACATTTCTGCTCTGACATCAAATTTGCCTTGGTTCACATTCTGACATGCCATATACCATTGATATACATATTTTCCTTTAGCCTTGGCCACATCAGCAGTTGGATGTCCTTTTGGCTTGAATCCAGCCATGTTGTAAAAACTAATGCTACTTGTACTTGCCCTAGGCTCTTCCTTAGTAGTTGTTGGATACCATTTGATGTGGGAAGACTGTCTGGCTGTTAATGTCCATTTGATTTTCTTGGCAGAATACTGGAGTGGATCACCATGTCCTTTTTTAACAGATCATCTTTCCTCTGGCTTTTCCTCTATTTATTTTATTCATGATTTAGTTTATAATATTTGTGAAGTGCCCCAGTCAGTGAGACTCAGGACTATGTACCACAAGGAAAATTAATCATAAACAACACCATTAAACAATGTAATAATACCATGCGATCTGCTCATCATAGGTGACCCTTCCAGGAGAGTCCATATCTGTAATATAGCTGGGATACATAAGCCTCTTCATTACTACAGGATAACGATTTGTGAAGGAGGATATACTTTACAGGGTCCTACTCTACACAGCATACATCAAGGGATATGTGTCTCACATGTTTCTACAGAAGTCTTGCTTTGCTGAAAAGGATATGTCACTTCAGCCAAGAACTGAATATTTGTTAAAACAATGACACTTTAAAGAATCGCTTCTGACTTAGAATAATGTGGGCAAATCACAATTAACCAAAAATATCGTATATACCAGGGATGCTGTACAGACTGAAGAGTTCTGTCCTAAGACAGTCTTGAGAGCTCTTGACAGGCACTTTTGCTGAATTATTTTTCAATGTTCTCAAGGCTATTTTGAAGAAAGCAATTTTCAAGCCTTTGGATTGATGAAGCTTTGGGGCACATCCTGAGAGCATATGGATGAAGAAGCCCAAGTAAGAATCTGATGATTGAGTCTCAAAAAAGCCTTAAAGGATTATAATGGAACAGACTGACCTGACTTTCATATTTTACATTCCTCTGCTAGGTAGCCTAGCAAGATAGCCCAGGATAGTTTGCAGGCTGAGTGGACTTTGCAATCCTTCAAATAGTTTAAAAGTCTTAGATCCAGGTCCAATTCAGAGGGCATCCTCTGAATCTCTTCCTTTTATCCATCTAGCTATTAAAACTCTGATCATTCCCAGATCCCTGAATCTGACAAATAGGAAAGTTATTTTAAATTATGGTCAATAATAATTTCAAATATTGAATTAATTTACCACAATATTTTATAGAGTTTCATTAAGTTATTTCAGCATTATTTTTAGCTGCATTATGTTTATGTTGAGCTTTCAGGTAAAGTGGGAAGTTCAAGTACCCAGAGAAAATAAGTTGTTTCAGCAACATGAGCAGGTAACCCTTTTTGTTTTTTCTGTGGAAGGCAGTATGACTTGCTTACTGTAGTCAGGCAAGTTTCACTGTCATGGATATCTTCTATGGAGGGTGAACAGCAATGCAAATCAGGTGCCTTATTTATTTGTATGCAAAGTTATGACGGAAGTATGAAGAGCTGGGGTTTATGACCCCGCAATGAATGTTTTTGCATCATCATGGCTTATAACAGATGCCTATGTTTGTACTTTAGCATATTTTGTTTGGTTCTTACTTGTAATTATATAGCGTAATCTGGATGTGGAACAAACGGTTGGGAAAATGTTGGGCTGCTCACAGGTGTTCTACTGTATTTTCACAAATCTCTTTCAAACCAAAGCACCAAATTGTACAATTCTCTTGATTAATGTGTGAGGAGACAGAGGTACCTTATACATTTTGTTCTTTTAGACCACTTGGGATAATGTTGTCATTATGAGGAGCTACAACCATCTGAGGTTTTATGAAGTTGTCACATCTGGTTCATTCAGGGGAACACAAAGAGGAATATTCAATATTTAAGCTCATCCTCATTCATGCCTTGTGAAACATTTGAGAGTCATTAAAGACTGTTTTGTATGTCATATATATGCTCCACCACCAAGCTATGATCCATAGCTTTTTCTAATACTTTTTTGTACCACAAGACCATCATAGTGTGATATAGCCATACCTTATTCCAGCTTTCCTCAACCTGATGCCCTCCAAGATACTGGGCCACAGTTCCTAGAATTTCTCATTTGCATAATCATGGGAATTCTAGGAGCTGTACTCTAAAATGCCTGGAGGATATGGTTGGGCAAGCATGTAATAATGCTGTGAACCATCACATGGCCAAAAGAGATTGTAAGGGTGGAGATTAGTGTTCCACTAGTACAACAGCAATATTAGTAATGTTGCATTACAGAAGATGGTAGGATTTCTGGTAGTTCTTACATGGGCAATGGTTGTATGGCTGAACTTCCAACTTTTATGAAGTGTACAATTGGTTAACAATGGTGCCATATGATTTAGCCAAGTTATAACAAGTCATTTTAATGAGACGGGCGGTGACAAATTTGATATATAAATAAATAAATAACAGCTCAGTAAACAGATTCCTCCTTGCTTATCATTTGAAGGGAAAGAATATGTGCTAATAGAGTGTTTTTCTTTGTGCTTCTTTCATCACAGGAACCCAGGGAGACAAATAAAAGCAGATAATCTTGTTTTAATCTGATGAGAGGATCTTTATATACATTGATTTGGTCTTATCAATGAAGAAAAAAAAGCTTTGAATATAAGATTTTATAAGCTTGGGGAGAGGAAATAAAGATAAGAACTAGAATTTAAGATGAGTATCTCCTCCTCCTCCTCCTAATCTTTTGTGCACTTTCTGGTTATTGTTTTTGTTTTACTTTCAATGTATTGTTGACCACTGCATTTTTCAATAAATAACTGAATAGGCCTAGGAAGCTCAACTTAAAAATTAACCATGAACAGAAATATTGCATAAGAAAGGACTCTCAGAAATAGAAATCTTCTATCTTATATATACAGAAATCTATCTGTCTTATATAAGATATATATATATATTCTATCTTATAAGTCTCCGCACAAAAGTGAGGATAGAATTATGGCTTTAGGATTAAAATGTAGTTTTATACTGGTTTAAAAGAACTGAAAATGCCATTTTCCTCAGTTAAAATATTGAATGTAACATAACATTACATAATTAGAAAATTGTGATCTCACTCTGTCTGGAAAAGGGAATCTAACAGCTCATCTGAGTTTGAATGATGCAAGTCATTTTGGCTTAAATCTCTTGGGTGACCGAGCCAGCCTTTTCTCATTTCTGCAATGATTAAATGTTAGTAATATGAAAGAAGCAAATATCTTGGAAGCATGTTTCATGATCCAAAACAAAACATTCTTTGCTTTCTCCAAACAGCCATTCTGAAGGAAATCCTCCTGTGGCTTGCTCCTCTGCTCTTAAAGGTGTATGCAGCTAGTTGAAAAGCCAAGGAATGTGCCTCCAGATCTGCTAGGTGGACCTTTGTCATAAATGCCATACAAATGTACAGCAGGGTTCTGCCACCAGCCCCAGAGCATTATCAGCAAAAGAAGACCTGCTGCACCACAAAAGCTGTTGTCACTTTTTAGAATGTTCTCTATGGAATCAAATTAGCAAAGCTCTGCTCCAGCAATGAGATTCTGTAGCGTTTTTAAACATCTCAGACAGAAATTCGATTAAGATTAATTCAAGGCAAGCAAGCAATTTTAGAGGGGCTGGAGGCAATTTCCTATCACATCATGACTTTGGCTTGTTGACATGAATGCCTGGGAAGAAGGTGGGAAAAGAGCCCCCGAGGGCCAAAAATTTCCAGGTTGCAACAGTCAACTGTGTCCAGCCACTCAACTACTTTACAGACTTATTTTAAATAATAAAGCAGAAGAGCTGCACAACTCTCAAAAGGCAGGGTGACGAAAACGGACTCTGCAACAAGGAATATTTCAAGAATCACAATTATATTTCAAGGCTATTTAGTGGAATCAACTTACACAGGTGAGTCACTGCAAAAGAAAGGTAAGATTTAATCTAGTGCCATTATAGAAAAATGATGGAGGTGCCATCAAATTATTGGTGCACGAGTAGAGCATTCAGAATCTAAATCCTTCACCATTTCCATTTTATGATGCTGAAAAGGTTATCCTTCAAAAACTGTCAAGCAATTCACCAGGAAGATTTAATGTCTTCAGGACAGATAAGAGGAAAACATGTCATTACATCTTTGAAGGGAGAAGGCTTCTAACAACTGTAAAATTACCAACTCTCAGGAAGGCAATGCTCCACACCCCACCTGCATTTCCTAATTTGTGTGGCTACTCAAGGATGAGAGGATTCCATCCCAATTTGTATTTTTAAATGATAAGAACACAAAGCTGCCCAGAACAAGTGATTTCTGTCTAAGTTTACCACTCTTGTGAACTTCATCATTAATATGCTTAAAAGCTAGGGAATGTGGAAGGAAACCACTGTAAAAATAGGACGTGGAAAGTAAATGATCCTGATGCATTTGCTCTGCATATTATCTAGAGGTGGTATCTGGCCCATTGGGCTAGCTACCAGAGGAGGTCTCTGACCTAGAATAATCCCAACTTTCTTTGAAGGTTAGAATCAAAGGAGAGGCATCCACGGGCAGGGCACTGATAAAAAGTAGTCAAGATGGCGGTCATCTCCAGGCAATCAAAACTCCACCCTTTTAATTATATGTTGCCATCACTTGTGCATACAGAGAAGCAGGACGTTGACTAAATGGTCCTGTCTGGACTCCTCCCTATAGACAGCTCTGCCAGGAAGCTAATATATTATGGATCAGCATACATTATAAGAAAAGGTGCAATTCCTTGCAAATTCCAAACAAATATTAAAAAGAAAAAAGATAAGGTTATTTCAAGCTCTTAGAGAGCCATCCTGAGACTCTGTCCTTTTGCTGGTAGGTCAGATCAATGAGAAGAAAACTTGGGACCTGCGAGGGTAGAAAAGTAAAAAAGTAAAACAAGAAAGCATTCTGCCATAGATTTCAATATTAGTAAATTAATGTATTTAACCAAACCACAGCATACTGTACACTGGAAATAATGAAAGGAAGAATATTGTGTTAGTGCTAACATGCATAAAAGCATATATTTGAGAATGTCATGTCCCCAAATTGTAAATTGGAGTCATTACATTTAAAAAGAGAACAACATATACATATGGTGAACAGTTATATTCAAAACTTACATTAGAAAATGCTACATAAAATGTTCTAGATTTGGGTTAAATTGCATACAAACTTTAGTTAGTAGGAAACTTGTAATGAACATAGATTTCCCGTTCACTTTTTGAACTGTAACAGCAAGATAGAGAGAAAGAGAAATTGAATATAACAATAAATTTAACCTGGCTGCACAGCAACATACTTGATTTAGATTTGTGTGTACATCCCTGTGTCTGGAAAGGAGCTTAGCACTGGCTGACTCTGCCCTACTAAAGTCTCTGAAGCTGGATAGATCCACCAACAATTCATTGTTATACAAAGTAGTTTGATCTGCACCTCTCAGCTAATAAACAGATTGGTATTTAATTACCACCAGGCTTTCTGAGTTTTGAACGTTGTAGTACCATTGTAATAATTTAGGTATATTGAAATACACATTCCAATACTACTTGGAAAGAAAATACCTATGAAAATATTATTCATATACTTTGAGGGTTGTTTTAAACTGAAGATTCATGTGAAGGTAGACTGGAAGTATGGGTAACACCATTCACAAATGACATGGTGAAGAAACTAGAAAGATTAATCCATCACCAGATCAGATGTATAATTGCTGGGTCTCTAGTGATACAGAAGAACCTTGCTCTGATCATTTTCAAGTGAAAAAACAAAATGAGCTTGGCAGTTGCCTGTACTGCTAAGACAAACATATCCAAGGTTGGGTACTATATGGTTGTGTTTAGTTAGTTCAGTTTTAGGTAGAAAAAATAGAAATATGTCACATATCTAATTCATTTTTTTCTGAAACCATGGGTGAACCCAAATGCATTATCAAAATGTACTTCCCAAATTCCAAGCTGCAGAATTTGGCAATGTAGTTTAAAACTAAAAAATGCCTCAATGTGTATGCATTTTTACGTGTATGCATGTGGAAAAGTATGTAGAGAGGTATGCATATTAGGAGAAATATGCAAGGAAATGTAAACTATTTTTGCGAAGTTGTGAAAACAGCATAGTTGCAAACTGGTGCAGAAACATGCTAAAATGAATTTAAGAAGGAAAAAATCTTAAAACCAAAACTGACAAATTTTCCTATCCCTTGTTGCATCATGCTAAGATGGAAAGGTGGAGCCTACATACATATGGCTACTTAACATTGTTTAATTTGTCTTAAAGCTCATCAATCATTTTAAAATAGTCATAATTAGGAAACAGTATTGTGGTAAATCATTCACTGTTTAAGTTCATATTTAATCATGAAATGGGAATTCTAATTCATATGAGAAGTGGGGAAGATTGATCCTCCTCTGAAAGCAAATCATAAAGCTGAGGGATAATCACCTTGAAAACTAAGGGCTACTATTTCAAGAACAGTCCCAAATCCCACTCTCCGATGATGATATCATCCACCCTTTCAATGTAGAGAAGTAAACTAAACTAGTAGCTGAATCTTAACTTCATTGGCAATGAGATAGTGTCTTCCATCATATCCAAGACATAACTTTAATTTAGGGGTTCTAGATGTGAGTATCTATCATACATATTGGATTTCCAGAAGATTCAGAAAAAGCGGGGGGGGGGGCAACCACCATTATCTCTAGTATCTTTTACCTTGGGAAGTCACTAATTTTAAGCATTGGTCCCGTTCTGACAGCTGAGATAATAATGGATTTGGAATAAGACTAGATATACAATAACTAGGAGAACATAGCCAGATATAGACCATTGCTTGCAGTAATGGAGTCACAACCAAATGAATGCCCAAACATCCATGGCCAAGAAGAATGAAGATGTGTTACACACTGCTGGCTGCACAAAGGCTTATGGACTGCCTAAACTTTCCCAGGCTAAGCTTTAGTACTGTTGTAAAATATTCTGCCTACAAAAGTCATACTGATAATTTTTGCATCAAGGAATGTTAGCAGTGACATCAAACCATTTCACATATTCATCTGAGAAGCAAGGCAGAAGATTCAGGCAATAAAGAAACAAGTGGGATGGGCAAACTATCTTTTAACAATTCATAAATGAAAGATTCATGGGTACCTGTGGTAAAAGAGAACAGCGCAGGTGGCATATCTTATCATCTGTTATAATTATTGAGTCCATCAGAGTCTTGGCATCTGTGTCAAGAATCAACCATTATGTCTAGGACAAAATCAGGTTTTGATTAGTGGACTCTTCAGTCCAAAGTATAGGAACCACTAACATAATCCCTAACTATTTGATACTGTTAGAGATGTTAAATCAAATGACAAGTAGCTCATCATAATTCACAGTATTGATTTACATTATTTCTCTCAGTCTGGTACGACCTGTTGTATAATGTAATTGTATAGCAACAGCCCACTTTTGAGCAACCTGTCCAGGCATTAGGAAAGCAAATCAAAACACTTGCAGTTGACAATATAGGACGTGTTTTTTAATTCTGTATTTGCATATGACAGGACAATGTTCCTATAAATCCTGGAAAGCAGCAAATTCATCTCCAGCTTGAGTATCTGCCAAGTGCAATTTTGCCCTGTCTCCCAAAGAAATACATTAAAAATCTGTTTATCTGAGCAAAGAACTTCAATAAACTGTTGATACTTCAATATGTATATGATACACGGACCCCTTCCTTTGGCTATTTGCACAAAGGATCATTCTTTGGGGCGGGGCTTGAATTCTTGAACCATGAAATCTCTGTGTGCTTCCTACCTAGGGGGCATGTGGTTGCCATTCTTTGGGCCTGCTTAGTTTCTTTCTGTGTACTGTATGGACCACAATAGGTCTTGTGAGCTTCAGTTATTGTTGTCTGAACTCCTGGAGCTCTCTGATTGCTTTCCAGATAGGTTCTTTGGGGCGTATCCCCACCAATGTCAGCCCCACTGGGTAGACCAGACCATGAAATCAACTCCACAGGAAGGCTAAAACTACTTTTATTGAGAGTGGCTATAACAACAGAATCTTGCAGGTCTGATGGTGCTGTACTTCCTCCTCCTTCTTATGGTTCAGTGGAATAGAGGGGTGTCTGTCGGAGCCACTTCTGAATGTTATCTGGACATTCTGGACTTTAAAAATGCTTCAGCCCCCTTTGCCTAGGCAGCAGCTTCTGCATATCTCCATCAAGGTCATCTTCCTTATTCTCTACACTGCTGTGGCTTTACTGCTTCCTTCTATGATGTAATTCCATATTGGTGAGCTGGAGAAATGTTTCTATGAATGTTAAGGTACCTTAGTGCCATTGATGTATGTTTCCCTTACCCTCAGCCCCTGCCTCTGGGTAAATATTCCTTGGATGTGGAAGGAAGTATTTCTGTCAACCTACTCACCAAGTAATTGGCTTATAGGATAACCTGGCTGATATGAATATATAAATGCTGAGCCCCTTTATCCAATTCATCTCTTTGAATCTTATGTTCAGTGTTTTCAGGGATGCGGAAAAAGAAATTCAGAACTATGCTTTGATGTTTGGACCTATCATAAAATTATGCAACATGAGAAAAGGCTAATATATGTAATGCTTCAGAATGTGGAAGCTTTCCTCCTACAGAAGGCTAATTCATTCATTTCCATTACTACATGTGCTATCTATCAAACTATTATCTGTTAGCTTTTGTGATCTGCAAAACTGAAAAAGCAAGGGATTATTATTGTTATTATTTAAGTTTAGTTTGGCAGATTACTGGTAAATGTGCAAACTTGGAGAATGCCACGTGTAGAAATCGAATTCAGAATATGTCAGGCAGTGAATAGATTAATATTTTCCACATCAGCCAAGGCTTTTTCCTTTCTCTACTCCATTTTAAGGATGCAGTACATAATGAACCATAAGGAACTCTTACAGAAATAGGTTAAAAAAACCCAAAACGTTACTTAGCATAGTGTTAAGTGAGGAGTCATTCTTATTTTCTTCCTAACATTCTATTTTTCCCTATGTGTATGGAAAATTGTGTATTTAAAAATCTCCCACCCTGTCCTGCCCGTTTTGACTCTAAATTAGTACAGTTGAAGAAAAACTTTGGCATGTGATTGTACTGAGAGATGACACTTCCATTTCGCACCCCCCCCCCAAAAAAAAGCAATTGTAGGAAACACATCATATCTATCTCTGGATAGGCAACCTATACTCAGCCCCTCAGCCTCTGTTTTGGAGTCCCTCAAACCTTCTGATTCCCACCTCTGAATCTGGGTCTGAAGTGGGTCTTCCACTAAAAATCACCAGCTTGCAAACTATTTAAGACAGGGTTCTTCAACCTTAGCAACTTTAAGATGGCTGGACTTCAAGTCCACCCATCTTAAAGTTGCTAAGGTTGAGGAACCCTGATTTAAGACATGGAAAGCTTTTTCTGAGATCAGAGTGAGCCATCTTTGGAATTTAGGGTAGAGAGTTGTGGCTCTAATTAGAGAAGCTAATTGATGTTTGTAATGGCCTTTGAATGTAGAAAAGCCTACCTACTGTTTTTGGCCTACTCCAGATTCTGCTATCAAAGCAACATAACTCAGATCCAGCCAGTTTCATAACAATCTCCTTTATTATTGCAATACATGGAGAAGGACCTTGTTCTTGAAATACTTAAAGGTGCCCACCAGACCCCAAATATTGTGGTCAGGATTCTCGTCCACCTTCAGTCTGATATTCTGCAGGTGTGCTTGGACTACAACTCCCAGTTTTCCAATCAAGGTAGAGTGTCTGCTGTACTTTGGGTGCAGCAACCATATATGGTTCCTACTTATGTATAACAGAGGATTTAGAATAAAATTCCTCCTGGGAGAATTAAGTATTTTTCATCAGTATCAGTGCTTGCTCTTTTGTTCAGGATCAAATACATTTTTTTTCCTTTAAGAAAAGTCTTATTCTGTGCATTAAGCTGATAAATCATTTGTCCTCTTTCTTTAGCTGTCATGATACTATTCCCTAGTGGGAGGAAAATAGGTAATGCTAATAAATGGCAGCTTTTCCTCACAACTGCATAACATCCTCATGTGGAACCAACTGGAGTCTTAAAGACAAGGTAAACTGGGTGGTTTTATGAGATAAATGGCAGCCATAGTGCAACCAAATCCCATTTATGTGGAAAATGTGAAACCAGATCAACATGAATTTTACTTTTCTAATCATGCAAAAATTACCAGGTTGATATTTGAAACCTAGAATGTTGTCTGATTTCTTGGTGTTTCATTTTCTGAATTGGGGGGGGGGGGTGTCAGTTATGCATCTGTAGAATGGGGGGAGGATTCAGTGATGGATGCAAAAAGTTACTTAGTACAGGAGGAGTAATATTAACTTTTTAAATTAAAATGAAAGTAAAATCAAAACCCTTGCCTGTTGGAACAGTATTCCCCTCGAAGCCTGCTCAGCTCTGACCCAGTTGGCACTTAGGAAAGCCTTAAAAACATGCCTTTTTCAGCAGACCCCGTGGCATGTGATCCCACACTGGTATTCGTAATGGATATTTTAATCCCCTGGTACAGGGGTGTCTGCAGGGGTGAGATCAAAAAAATCAATATGGCAGCCATGACCATGTGATTGAAGCCCCACACTTCTTTTTATGTACACTGTGATTAACTTTTTTGACCTCAGCCTATGGACATCTGTGTCCTGGCATTTATGTTTTTCTTCCCCAACATAACAGTTATATTATTTTTATTATTTGGCTTACTATTTTATTTACTATAGTATCTGCAAAAATGGGGCATATATGATTCTTTCCTTTCTTACAGAGTTCATTAAAAGGATTTGGTGGGGAGGGATAAGCACACATCCCTACAACATGGCAACTCTGGTCCTACTGCAGCATGTCACCAACTGCTGGTTGCAGAGATTCAAGACGGGGAACCATGGCGATCAATTTATTTCGTAGACACCATGTTTCCATGTGATTGTGCCCAAAGCAGTTCTCAGCTGTCAAGTGAAGAGCTTCAAATACCACAGAGTTTCAAAAGGAACAATTGTAAACCCCCACAACGTCAATAATTAATACAGCCGAGCAATCAATCTATACAAACTTTATATATAAGAATGCAAATAAAAGGACTCAATCCAACAATTTAGAACTCAACAACAAAGCAGTGGGGATTCTTCTCAATGAAATCTATAGACACAAAATGGCAGCTGCACATCTCATGGGCATCTTTCCCCCGGGTCCAAGCTAGATTGTCTATCTTAGTCACTTCCTGCTCAACAGGAGTGGTGGGGACCATTAACCTTCTTTTAAGGGCCATCATATACAGTCATGGCTTTGACGTCACTAAATACAACAACCTGATGCAGCCAACTGATCAGAAGGTGGATGTTTCTTCCTTGCATAAATAGGAAAGAAACAAGATTTATTGTAGTAAAGGAGCGAAATCTGTTTTACAAGAGGGTAGCCTCTGGTTGAGCCCCTTCACACAGAGACATTGGCAATATGAGCACTTGACTACAATGCAGCATCATTTCTAATGGAGCCCACCTCAAAGCACACTGTCCTTTAATACCTACCATATTTTACTAATAGATGAACACCATCTTGGTACCCCTTAATTCATTTGCTCTAGCAAACCTAAGGCAAACCTAAGGTTCCCCTGGTAAAAGGGAACCCAAATGATGAACATTTCAGGGTCAGTACCTAGCCTGGAGTTATCAAAATGACCTCCCATACTTTCCCTTGAAATGTCCAAACCATGTTGCATTGAGGCTTATCTTCAGATGCAAAAGTACTATGTAGGGAGATGTTTATCTTCTTTCAGGGAAGGTAAATAGGTTTGCTATTCAAGAGGAAAACAGAGAGACATGAAGGCTCAAGATGGACAATATGGAAAATGTATGGAGGGAGGGGCAGGTGCCTGCTCCCCTCAGATTTTCATATTGCAACCTAAATAATGCACAAGCAGTAGAGAGGCAGGACACTTATTTTTATGAATGAATGTGTGTGTGTGCATCACCTAGCACAAGCTCTTGGATAATCCCTTCAAGAGCCTCAAATGATTGAATGTGAACCATTGAACCTTGAACTCACTGGCTGCCTTTCTGCCATCTATCTTTGGCAGAAAGGTGAATTTAAAGCAAAAGATACCTTCCTCTCCTTCCTCAGTCAATGGGCCCCCAGCCTCTTCTGACTGGCTGCAATTCTTTGCCAAGTTTATTGCAAATGCATAAATGTATCTTAGCTGATGAAATATGTTAGTATCTTAACATGCACATGCACAGGGAAGAGATGCCTCCACAAGCTTTACACTACATATTTTTCTTTCCAGAGATTCATGCTGGTATCCTAATTCTGAGGTTCCATTTTCACTTATCTTCAGATGCAAAAACCAACAAATGCACTTAACATTTCAATAGAGGGATCAAAGGCTCCTATTATGATCCTTCTACTGTACTCTGCATAACAGTGGAAATAGCTCAGTATTCCATTAGAATGTTACCTTCTTCCAAAACCTTAAACCATTTGCAAAAATAAGCAAGGACTTTTCTAACCAAAGCTTTAGAAAGAAATGCAACTTTTGATTGTCCATTGCAACTGCTAAATTACCAGACTGGCAGAGATAGAAGAGGAATCGCATTGTCATAATTGCTCTGGTGGAACATTGACCAGGTACAGGTGATGAAGAATGAATTAACTACATAAATACAAGTAAACACCCAATCCGGAATACATGTGTGTGTGTGTGTGTGTGTGTGTGTGTTTCTGTCTCTCTGTCTCTCTATCTTATGCTGGTCTGTGATTGTAATAAAGATTTGATCTCTATCTCTATCTCTCTATCTATCATCATCAATCTATCCATCTCACTAAGGCCTTTGATTACAGAAAAAGCAACCGTTTATTTTTATGATTATTCCTAAAATTATTTAAACTGATTTTTGTTTTATTAAAGCAAATAAGCACCCATTACCTAAAGTGTTCTCTAGCCTTTTAAATGTTCTTGCACATGAATTGAAAATAATACAGTTATATAATTGGACTGTAAATTCTGGAGAACTCTACAAGCAAACATCTTCAACTTCATCCAACTGCAATGCAACTTTCAAGTCATGAGTCATGAGTCACTGCCCACAGGACATTTGCTCTTCCTATTTGTTAATTCCTCTCCTCTTCTCCCTTGTCTTTTAGAACTCTTGTTCCCCAACTTTTTGATCCTTTTATCTCACTGCTGTAAAAATGACAGGCTGTCATTAGCTGGCCACATCTGCCCATTTCTTCTTTCTTCCATATGGATTCTCCATATGCTTTCTATCTGTGTTGCAGACCGTTGCTGGCAGGGTATCACACACAGCTTTTAGAAATAGGAACAGCATGGGTTGTGTATAAGAGCTAGGTAAGGGGTGGAACTCCAACTGTAGCAAAAGGAACAAGGTAGAAAGAATCAGCAACTCAAAAAAGGAGCTGTAAAGTTGTGCCAATGTTGTTTCTCACCTGCCGGGCAGTGACATGGAAGATGAAATAAGTTTAGGAAGAGTACAACTGAATAATCCATTCACTGGTTCTAATAGATTCCTGTATTTGAAACCTAAGTTAGGTTCTTTTTTTCCCCTTTTTTTTAATACAAGGATTGTCTTCCTGCAAGGCTGAGGCAAACAGCTGAAGAGCATTACTGATAGGTAATAAAAGCATCCACAGAGCCACCAAAACCACTAACTTCATCTCTGGAAGCTATGTAGCAAACGTTTTGGCCTCGCCTCATCCATTTTTGGAGCCATAAGTTTTCTTGTGACTTCAACAGCAGATGGCTTTGTTTTCAAATTTAATGTCAGTAATGTTCAACTCAGAGACCTGTCTTAGTGTTAAACTATGTCTTCATGTTCTTTAGCCAGAATCCAAGTGTTAGCCTGAATAATATCACCTGCACTTGTTAAGCATGAAATATTACCAGGAATATTATGTTGATAATGAAATGGCTGATGATGAATGTTCCCATTAACAGGGACCCCCAATGCAAGACCATTTTGCCCCCATAAACATTATGGCTCTATAAACAGAAGCAGGTTCATCAGTATTAACATTACATCTGTTTAATCAACACGATTAAACAAACTTGATCAATGCCAAAAAATAGGGATGGCTTGTAGCACGTTCGTATGTAATCTAATTCAAGGTCATACAACAGAAGGAAGAAACAGAACACTTAATCAAAAGGAAATGTTCTCTCACACACCCTACCAGAGACCTAATAAATTCGTTGCCACAAGATGCATGGCTCACAGTGTAACTGCATTTGGAAGAGAAAAAAAAAAGGAACAGGAGATTAGAGAAGGAAAGAAATGGCCATTGCTAAAATGATATGGCAAAGCAGTTTAAGAACTTGAGCGTGACTGATGGAACCACACGTTTCACAGAGAAGTTCCTCTGTAACAATTTGCTCAGCCTGAAGAATCAGGTCAAAGACAGCAACTTTATAAACTGGATACTTTCCTGTATGACTTGACTACTATTGTACCAATACCTACAATATCATTTAGTACAAGTTGCAGTGAAGGTGTTAAAATACAGCCTTTCTAGCAAGTTGACATAGAGTCTACGGCCATTTTCCCACTAGCAAATTACAGAGAGTTCTCATCCAACTGTTGCTTTGTGCATTAGAGTCACAAAGACACACGTTCTAACACTTCAGCAATGGTGCAAGATGCTTTGAAGTCACTTTAAGTCACTAATGAGGAAATGACAAATTTCAATTTCATCCCAACCATTTTGTAACTTTCTGGCTTTAGTTGTTGCTCTCAGTCTTTTGCTCTGCCACAGTCCCGTGCTAGATCTTGGATCTATGATTATAATTTGAATTGCCAAACAAAACAAAGCTTACTCATCTCAAGGAATAATTACATTATAGACAATTCACATTTTAATCCTGAAAGACCTGGTAGCTTTCAGGATTGGGAACACAGAAATAAAATTAGCCCCATTCTAAGGTTGCAGTCCTGATCCCTAATGGTAGCTTGTGAAAACAGCAACAGCCTCATTCGCTCATGGCTAGAAACTGGGGCTTCCCACAGCACCATTCTGTTGAGAACAGACATTAAGGGATATTAAAAAGGCTTAGGCATTCTGGAAGTCCAAAAATGAAACTACAGATAATAACCAATCAATAACATGTATCAAACAATACCTGAAGTTGATGGCAAACAAGGCAATCAAATCATCATTTAACATTCACTCCTTCTGATCAACAGCCTAAAGGCGAACAAAGGAACCCTAAGCAGTTAACCATCTATGGGGAACTTAATGCTTTGAATTCACCTTTGCACAGCTTCATCTGGTGTGCCAGCTATGCCTTTTCCTAGATCAGGGGGCCCTTCAGACAGTCACTCCTGCCCTGGTCACCTCACAACTTGTCTCCTGCAATGTGCTCTATGTGGGGCTGCCCTTCAAGCCACCTAGAAGCTTCAACTGATCCAGAATGCAGCAGTGGGGGCAGTGATGGGCATGCCTTGGTCGCCAGTTTGCTTCCAGATGCAATTCAACGGGCTGGGTATGACCTAAAAAGCCCTACATGGCATAGGGCCTGGTTCCTTGAGGGACCATAGTATGTGTCTAGCCAATCTGATCTGGCACAGTTGGCACACTCCAGGTTCCCTTGATTAAACAATGCAATCTAGCAGGACCCCAGAAGGACACCTTCTCTGTAGCAGCACTTGCCCTCTGGAACAAGATTCACCCCATTTGAACAGCCCCCACCCTACTGATGTTTTGAAGGACCCTGAAGATGTGGCTCTTCACTCAGGCCTCTGGTGAGCATGGCTGAAGCCCCCTTTTGAGTCATGCGGCTTTGTTGGATTTGCCATTGTTTTGTTCCTTGTCTTTATTATTGTATTGTTTTATTGTCCTTTATGTTTTTATTTGGGAACTGCCCAGAGTTGCTGTGAATCAGGTGGTATAAAAGTTTGTTTGTTTGTTTGTTTGTTTGTTTGTTTATTCATTCATTCATTCATTCATTCATTCATTCATTCATTCATTCATTCATTCATTCATTCAATTCATTCATTCATTCATTCATTCATTCATTCAGTAAGAGAAAAGTTCAAAGAAAATCAGGGAAGTGGAGGATTTTGAGAGACAATTCACTTTAAATGGAGCATATACCTATAAACAGAAAAAGGAGGGAAAAAAACCCAACCCAAAATATACTTCAAGGCTTCTTACCAAGGCAAGAAAGTGGACAGTTCAGAGTAAGGCTGAAAAACGATGATGTTTCTTGCCATAGCAATGAGGGCAGAGGGTTTAAAATTTTAGCATTCACACATACAGACACACAAGTGTCTGCTCAGAGAGACACTTTGCACAGGCACAGCTTAGCTTGGGAGTAGAGGAAAAAAAAAGATGTGGAATAAAATGGGGAAAATATTTTTATTTTAAGGAAGGCAATAAAGCAGAAAGAGGAAGATCTGTTATTGGCTGGCCTTGTAAACCTGAGCGAGATGGAAGATGGTTTTGCTTCCTTTGGGACAAAATCAAAAGGCATCAAAAGAAACCCTTGTTTCTCTCTAACTGGCTGGGTCAGGGGAGAGCCATTTTTATCCTTTCCTTGGGGGATTTAGCAAATTAAAAGAAAACAAATCCAAAATCTCACTTCAGGATTTGGGAATCCCTAAATAAGGAGTCAGACAAAAAGAAGAAAAAGAAAAATTGGGATATGTGTCTGTGTGGGTTCCTTCTTCCTGGGTTGAAGGAAAAGGAAAAGTAAGTTGTTTTCTTTGTGTTTCAACGTAATTGGCCAGGATGTGCCAATTATTATAACCAAAGGCTTTATTTAAGTGGTTGGATATTGCAAAATCAAGAGGACCTGATAAACTGAACATTGGAATATCAGATGATTCCACTGTCTCAAAATTAGTCTTATTTCTTTCACGTTCAGTATATTAAAAAACCAAGAAAAGTATGGCAAGAGACAGAGAGAGAGGCTGTAGGAAGGAGCTGAAAGAGGAGTGCAGTTTAAGTGAGAGGAGGCAACATCACCCAGATCAGAAAGCCATGCAAAGAAAGTGTTTCAGAGAGACTCTGCCTTAATCTCTCTATAGATCTGGTTGGGAACGTCCTCTTACAATTTTCAAGATTCTGTTTATACTCCAGACTTGAATAAAGATCCTGAAATCGGTACGGCCTAGCTTCCTAGGTTTGCCAGCTCAGTCTGCATGTGTGTTCATAACCATTTCTGTACATGTGCACCCACCCGTATAAACATCCCACCATACAGGACAACCTTTCCTTCCTGCGTGGCTTAAATGGAAAAGCTCAAAATTAGCATAAATCTTATGTGCTGACTACCTTTATGGCTTTTACTGCTAGGCAGTGTCAGCAATTTCACAAGCATTAACCAAGGATTGAAGCATGAATAGATTCTTACAGAAGCTATCTTATATTGCATGAGATGGATTATGCCTGAGTATCAATAATGAAGAAGCTTTATTATAGGGCTTCTCTTGTCCATGGCAGGCTACTTTAAGCAAAATGTATGGGAATGCTCCACAATTCCTCCTGTGGTTGGGATAGGAGCATAGTTATCATGCAATAGTGTCTGCAGGAGAGTTGTCAGATATGTCTTCATGACCTAGATTTTGGACTCTTGGCACTTCATCCTTCAGGCTAAACCTATTCCACCTTCTCCTCCAATAACTCGCATGGCCAAAATTATGACAATGGGATGAAGTGCAATAGAGAAATTCAACAGGCTGTTAGGCTTTAGCCAAGAAGTATGCCCCACAAAAAGGAACCCAAACTGTTTCTGATATGGCTAAATATGACTGATTATTAACCTGACCAGCAGGCTCAACTTCTAATACTGTCTTAGTTCCTAATTCTACTAGTAGTATTGAAAAGATAGGGAATGACTTTCCTGGGTTGCACTGGCCAACTGGTATTTAGAAAGCTAGATAGTATGAAACTAATATTATGAAAACTATTATTAGTAGAGTTCATTGGCTTGTTTAGCTAATGGCTTTCCTGCGAGCATGACCAAAGGATTGACAAAGAGTTGGCATGTCATTCAAGGTAGCTGCTAAATCTGTCACTCTTTTACCAAGATCCAGCAATCAGTGACATAAACGGGAAGAGGTTTAATCATATTGCTGTTTGGAAAGGTTAACACTGAATCATTTTAATTCTAATTCATCCCCTGAGGCCCCCTGAGGCTCTGAAGGCATTCTGCTTTTCTGCTAGATTCAGGTCCTCTGTCAGCCAACCAGATATGTTTGTTTGCCTTCTTTTAGTGGGGCACTAGATGGGGAATTCTGGGAGTTGAAGTCCACCCATCTTAAAAGTTGCCAAGGTTGAGAAACACTGCTTTAGTGGATAAGGTGCCAGCTTCAGTATAAGAGTGAGATGTTTCAAAACAGCAATTTTGGTCTCATGGTTTGACCAGAGTACTGAGGCTGTGACAGTCTTAAGCCAAATTGAGGGTGCAATTAAGGGAGGGGGAGGAAATCAGGTAGCAGGATGAAAAAAAAAGGTAGCTTGTATTTTAACCCCAGGCCACCTGAGTATTGCTAGTAGTAATCTTAATTTCAGACCACAGTGCAGAACGAGATGCTTACTAGTAGCCTCTTCATTTTTTGTCAAGTTCTCCTGGAAATCTCAGGACATGCACAAAAGAGCAGCTTATTCCTTTCTGATAAATGCAGAATTTATTTTGTAATTAATTCTGTGACATTGCATCAGGATAAGCAGCACAGTATCCATTTTAGAATAAATCAAAACCTGAACTCAGCAGCATTTATGGATCCCACAACAAACACAAAGAAGTACAAATGGATATGAAGTGAAGTCCACAAATGGTTACCCATGTCACTTTGTAGGGGTGAAGGGTCTTCACAGTAATATTCAGCAGCAGAAAATGCTAGCTCAGTAGGACCAACGCAGCATCATTGTAACAAGAGTACAACTTGTGCATCAGCTCTTTCTTATTCAGTACTGGATGGCCCTCAACTAGTATCGTACAGCATGGCTAAATTACGTTTTCATTCTATTTCATATAGACCCTTTATATTAAACATGATTACCATGTTAATAAATCTAGTTCTTTGCTGCATAGTATATGTCTGATTAACTTATTATTGTCTTTAAAGAAGATAATGATAAAATGTAAATTGAGGTGAGGAATACAACACTGTATTTAACGTCTGGGTATTGATAATCCATCCCTCAGACTGAACCATTTCAAATGGATATAGTTGGAAGTAACCTCAAAAATCAATGAACATTTTCTGTTAGGAGCTAGATAATAGTTTTATTATTTATCTTTCTCTAATCAAGCGTTAATATTAAAACAAATCATACAATGATCATACTGGAAGGTTATTTAAGAGAGTTTTCAACTTCATTTGAACAGTTTCTGTCATGATGCAGGCATAGAGGTTTGACAACCCTGTCACTACTCAATGTTTTTTCTCCCCACCCTTAGTATTTGCGTTACATTACTTTAAAATACATTTTGTAAGACTAATGACACTGGATTTAATCCTATCTGGTCCAGAATCTTGTTGATTGAACTGAATCAATGACAACTGTGTTATCAAATACATATTTACATGAATAATTACCCAAAGAGTCCAACTCAATTACATTTGATTTTTTAAAAAGTATATTCCTTAAGATAAAGTGTGAAAAAGGAAAGGGAAAGTCAAGAGAGTCAAAGCTCTCAGAAATGATTTGGGTTTACTCCAAACCGAAAAATAAAAACTCACCAGATCGACACAGAAAGTTGAAAAGGTAGATTAAATTCAAATTTTAAGTTTGATCTTTTTTCAGCCTAATAAACAGGGGGCTAACGTTCTTGTCTGCCTCCTGGCTAGCCTTATTCTTTTCCTTTCACAAGATTGTCCATTAGTTCATTTTCACCCATATACGACTGCAGATAATTGCATGAAATCTATGTCAATTTCATAGACAAAACTCTACAAATGCACGACCGCGCCCCTTGCAGAGGATGCTCAACTAAAATGAGCTGTCAAGGATATACCAAATCCATTGCCTCATCTACCAGAACAGTTTGAAAAAACCAATCCCTTGTTTCCTTGATGATTCATGGCAACACATTAGAGAAGTCACCTGCGTTAATCATCGCACCAAGCTGAAGTAATCATCACACTTTGTTGCTCTTTTGAATTAATTGCAGGGGTATGCTTCTGTTACACTGTTTGAAGGAGAGCTGGCATTTGACTGGAGGGTCTGAATATCAGAATCTCACTTCACAGTTTCCTCTTCCTAAATAAAGTCCAAGGCATTTTATTTTTCTGGAGCTCTGGTGTTGGTTGTCTGTTGGTTCTTGTCTGAGCTCTGTTTACATAAGGTGCCAGCAATCAAAACCATGCACTATCCACAGGAGTTATATGTCCTTGATACTTACATTTACTGCATTTCACACAAATAGTTTGAACAGTGGGTAAGCCATATGCATCTGGCTAGGGAATGCTTTCCTGGTCAGACTAGTTTATAAAAAGCAATAAAATAGCTCTGTGGCTTGCATTTGTTTGCCAATGAGAGAAGCTCTGCCAAGGAGCCAATGCCTTCTGCCCATAATTCCTCATAACACCAGCAGAAGCAAATGATTCAGGAAAAGAATTATTTATAATTAGCAATTAAAGGAACCATCGATACTTTGCGATAGGGATGAGACCTGTACAAATCAAACTTGATTGAATTTGAATGAGAGATTCCAGGTTCCTAGAAGGCATGAGTTGGTTCCAATTTCTGGTTCAAGGACAAATCAATTCAAT
Source organism: Python bivittatus (assembly GCF_059951505.1). Lineage (NCBI taxonomy): Eukaryota > Metazoa > Chordata > Lepidosauria > Squamata > Pythonidae > Python > Python bivittatus. The sequence continues at coordinate 1,084,414 of NW_028277108.1, forward strand.
TTGTGATTCATTTAAAAAAAATGTCCATCAACTACATTGGGGAAGCATCAAAATGCTTGTGGTCAAATCATTTTTTCTTCACATGCAGGTTAAAAAAAGGATGAAAATGGCAGGGATAGTAGACCCTTTCAAGGACATTAATGCTTCCAAGTTTCACCTGGTTATCATCAAGATTTTCACTGCAATAGATTTCTGGATTATTTCAAAAATATTCTCATCGTCATTGGTAGCAGAGATGAGGAAACTTAGCATAGCATCTTGTCCAGAAAAGATTCTATGTTGACTTGAAGAAAGTATCCTATTCCATCTTAAAAATAAAAACTTTATTTGAAAAAAAAAATTACTTGCTTTGGGGAGGTTGGGCTCAGCAGGACTTGTCCTTGTGGATTGTTCTGCTTTGCTGTCTCTGGTCACTAGGTTTTGGGGGGTGCCACGAGAGTTATTGGAATTGGCTGGCATGCTTGGACTCTCCTGGGAAGGATGCCTCATCACCAGCAGGACATAGTTGTGTCAGAGCTACGGCTTGCTGTCAGTACTCTAAAGAAGTTAGCAGAGACAGCAAAAAATGAGATACAATTTCATAGAGACAGGCAGGCCATCAGAAAGAATCTGGTGTGGAAAAAGTGACATTTATAGCTATGCTATCATCTGTTCTTAAAAACAGTAGATGTTTAGGCCAACATCTGTACATATACATTGTCAAGAAAGGTATACCTGCCCACATTATGCAGAACTTAAAAGTAAAGTTGCTCACAAGAATGTGTATGGGACGGATCAGCCATGATCTGTACTCAGAGTGCTGCGATCTGGGTTGAGTTCCCACTTGTAATAGTAAACAACATAAAAATGTAATATAACATTAGCACAACAGACAGCAAAGGGAAGGCTGATGGCTTCCCAAGTAAAAGAAGTTGAGGATTGAGAAAATAAATGAAGGCCATTGTTACCCCAAAAGAACCCCGATAGACATTGAGTTGAATGAGTTGATAAAAGTCATTGTCTACTTATGCCAGACAGCCATCACATCACTCAAGACCACACACCATTTTCCATATATGGCACTGATTACATCATTTTTTAATGTTTAATACAACCCCCGAAGCAGTAGAAAATCTGCAAAGTGCTTTGAAAGGTTACAAGCATTTCTAAGCCACCCGATTTGACTCACTGCTTTGAAGCACATCCCCATTTTGATTCAGGAATCTGCCTCAGTCAAAGCAAAGGATCCATTCAAAGCTTTGCACAGCCCTGGAAGGGAATTTAAATATGACATAATCCGTCATTTCTTATAAAGGGATTGTTAAAAAAAAAAAAATTATTTAAATGAAGCCACCCGAGTACAGAGTAATAAGCAGATACTTTGATGAAAATTAAAGTGAGGAAAATCATAAAGTTATGTTTACAAAGGAGGAGACTGTGCAAAAGCCAGAGGTCTGAGAACCCTGAACTGCAAATGTTGAATACAAATACAGATAAATAAAAATAAAAATCACCCAGTATTGAAAAAGATTTAAATACATGCTTAGTGCTGTCTCCTAAAATCAATGGGACTTAACTTTATAGACAACTTAAAAATAAAGTACTTGTCTCTTTTCAAAACCCCAGTATAGGTAGTCCCCTGCAGTTACGATGGTGATGAAAAAGTAACTTTGCAACCAATCCTCACATATACGACCTTTGCACGTCTGTAAAGTGAAGGAAAGCTGAAGTAAGATTGTAAGATCAGATTTAAAAAGTTGATGGCTCATGTTCTATTTTTTTAATCAGACCAAATGCAACAGGGGTTGAAAAGTATGCAACATTTATTTCCATGATGCTTTCCAACTGAAAAGAGAGCAAAATGCATTAAATAGTGCACCACAATTATTCATAATTAAAGGAGAGCAGGTATTAAATTAGCTTTCTCAGTATAACTGGAGGTGAGGAAGAAGAGCAATTCTCCAAAGCCCTGAGTTATGGAGAATAGAGGGAAGTCTCTGTGGTCCTTCTGAGAGATGACGTTTCCTAGCCTATGGCCAGGATCTCACAGGCTCTGTCCAAGATAACCACTCAATGGTGGGACATGAAACGTAGCCACCTGCAAAGATGTTAACCAATGGACAGAATCATATATAATGTAACAATCCTTCAGCTATTGGGCAAAATCCTCCTTTCCTCCATTGATCACCAAAACTGAATAATAGTTCCACCAAAACTTTCCATCAAAACTAAAACGTATGTAAATTAACATAACAGGATGTAAATAATAGTCTATTGAACATGTCTCTGCAAAGTTCTCATTTTCATTAATTTTCTTTCATCACTCCCCCAGCAGATTTTCATTTCCCTTCAGTTTAAGTGAAGAGAAATAATTTTGACAGTTACTCGCTGTTAGGCAAATATAGAAGCGTCTGCTACAGTCATATGCATTTTGCCAGTTTTTCTAGACATAATTATCTTAATCTGCCAAGGATATATTTCCCAAACTGATTTGTCAGTGGTGATTCTAGCCTCCCTGGTTATCTACTGTAGGAGCCCAGTCACACACCAGAAACCCTACTGAAGTCATTTATGTTTTTCCACTGTTAAGGTGAAGCCTTTGTACCCACTAGCAACATTTATATCAACTTCTCATTTCTGACAATACTCTATTTTCCCCATATGCCAAGATAAAGATTTCAGAGCAGTCTTCTCAAAAAGGTAACCTTTATTTAGCCCAAAGAAAGCAGGTAATAAGTTGGAAATATGCAATGTTCTTGAAATTCATCTTCTGAGAACATTGCTCTATTTCTATTAGTTTGCACTTCGCTTTCTTAACTTAATCGTTTAAAATGTCTTGTAAGTGTGGCAGGCTTCTCCAGTCTGGGGCCCTCAAGATGTGGGCTCCTTATTCTTAGGAATTCAGAATTCCTGCCACAAATTTTGGGTGTTGAATTCAGTCACATATGGAGGTCATCAGCTTACAGTGGTCATAATTCCCACTGCCTGGGTTTGCTTATATCCAAATCTCTTATATGGACCTCTGGAGATATTCAGTATGAATACACATTGATCATGTAATTAATTAAAAAGAACTAGGACCTGCCACAAAAGTGATGCTGTGTGGAATGCTCTCAAGTTATGATTCCGGGCACTTCATTCCAATCTCCTCTCCTTGTTTTTGGGGACTTCTACAAATCTGGGCCTTCCTTCACGCCTGGTGATATCTCTGGCATAGAAGTGGTACTATTTTGATTGCAATATTGCCTAAAAACTAGAAAAAAAATGTAAATTTTTCAGGGTTATAGTTGGTCTGTCTTCAGAGGGAGTGAAGTTTATTTCTGTGGCATTTCCTGTCAACTATATTTCCCTTTGCTCAGACAGGACCTAGGAGTTTCTGGAGATGCCACTTTTTCTGGAGGCCAATATCCCTCCTTCCGATTCCCCAAAACAGTGCAGAATTTAGGATACATGAAAAAAATGTTAAAAAGTGAAGCAATGTGGAAACATCTTCCCTGGGGTTACTATTATGGCTAATACTTACTATTTTAGTTATTTTAATTTAAAAAAACCAAGGGAAGCAAGTAATGGAATGATTTTTTTAATGAGTGAATGACTGACAAAGAGAAACCAATTCATATGCTACGTAGTACAATTGAAAGTCTTGGTGGTAACCCATAAAGCACTTCATGGCTTGGACCTGGGTAGCCATGGGTCTACCTCCTCCAGCCAGCCTATTAGTTCATGTAGGGAGGGGCTTCTGGTTGCTCCACATTTCAGGGAGGTGGGGAGCCAAAGCTAGAAGACACGGCCAGTGCCAATGCTATGCAATGGGTCCCCCCACTGAGATCAGGCTGGGCCCCTCCCTTGTTCTCTTTTAGAGCTTTTCTGAAGGCCCTTTCTGTAACATTACCTATTCCTCTTGCTGTTGTTATTTTCCTCTCCTATTTCAATTCTGTTTTTTTCAATTTGGACTGTATGTTTTAATTCTGTGGCTTTTACTGTGACATAACTGGCAAGAATAGCAAGATTGCAGTGGGATACAAGTCAAATAAAAATGTGCATAATTAACAAAATGAAGGAGGACTTTATATTCCTAAATATTGTTTCCCTTTGGGGCTCAGGATGGGTAGAATGAAGTTTTGAATTCAGTCAATCCCGCTAACAAGGAAGTTTTATTTCTACTTTTTCTTTTTTCTATCAGAACAGTGTGTTTTGCGTTCTTTGATCCAAACAAAACCTTTCTGCTGAAAATTCTAGAATTAATGCAGGCACTTCTATCTTTGGCCAGAATCTGATCATGGCATTTTTTACAAAGCCCCAAGTGTGAGTTTTTTTGGGGGGGGGTTTTGTTTTGTTTTTTTGCATTTTCCTCCAAACAAGAGCATAAACTGCTCGATCTGACAATTTCCAACCTATTTATTTAAGTCACTGTAAATGTTTCCATTAAAAGCTATTTAAGTAGATCTGCTTCTGTTATTGCAGTATCACTGCTGTTGCTACTAAGAACAATATCGTTTTTGAGGGAATAACAAAAGTGGGGGGGAAGCCCCACCGGGATTTGAATCAGGCCAATCTGAGTTCCATTTGGACCTCCAGGCAAGAAGGAAACATGGAACTGTAGGACATTCTTGATGGGCCTGATGGGCCCCAGTTTATGGAGAAACAGAGCACAGTAAATCCTCTCTGTTTTCTTTCACGCTTTCAGGGAGTGATTTCTGATCAAGTCCATATCTAGGACAGCATTTAACTTATACTTAAAACTGCACCAACTGGTTATGAAGTTCTGTCTTTCCTTTCCTTTACAAAGTGAAAAAGTTCAGTTTCTGAAGTTCTTTAGCTGGGTTGGGGTTATTTTGCCTACAGCAGGTGGCAGCATCTATCAGATCTTCGCTGAACCCCAAAAAGCTAAGTATGGCTAAACATAGTTGGTACTTAGATGGGAGACTACCCAGACATTCTAGGACTATAGGCTTGTCTCTGTCTGAGGTCATTTCCAGTCAGGAACAAATCTGCCACTGCATGAAAACTACTGTATTGGGAAGGCTCCCTGTCAAAGTCCCTTCCTACAGATTAGCCTGCAGCTGCCATCAAGTGTGTGGAAAATCCTCTTTCAGCCCAGCTGAAGCATGAAAGGCCGCCTTGTCCTTTGCCTTGGGGAATAAAATATCCAGAGCTGGTTGTGATTTTACTGAGGAAGTGTAGTTGTGGATCATGGGTATCCACAAGGGACTGAGGCATGGGAGTTGAGATGACAAATCATGCATCATGATGTCGCCAGGCAAACACTGCCCTTTCGTACTGTGTCATGACATTGTGCAAAAGTACCTAAGGGACAAAGCTTGTATCATGACCTCATCATGCCTATTTTCTCATTTTGACAGAAGCTCAGCTTGCTATAGATGTCCCTGTTCTGAACAGCAGTTGTGTTTGGGACTGGGAAAGAGAATTCCCTGTAGATGGGTGTACCATGAGATTGGTGCAAATTTATTTTAGTTCTGTTTCCTTTTCTTTTCCTTATTTTATGCCTGGGGGGGAGGGGCTTATTATTTCCTTTTTTGCCCATTCCATAATGTTGCTTACCCCAAAAGGGAGTAGCATAATGGGTTTTGCATGAATGCATGCAAAAATTAAAGATATTGACAAAAAGCTAGCAGGATGCTATGCATATTATGCAGCAATCCAGCCGATGTCACTCCTATAAAATGTATGGAAAAATAAAATACAGCAATTATTGCCCAAAAGAAAAAAAAATACTCTCATGAATGCAGACGTTTCCTGCCATTGTGTCTGCGTACGACCTATATGGGCTAATGCGTACTCTAACTCATACTAATAATAATTGAAAAATAAACTCATCTCTTAAAAAAAAAAAAAAAGATGCACATCCAAAGTGAAACAGGTGAATTTCCCCAGTAAGATTTAATTGCTTTATTTCTATCTGGAGCCATCAAGGTGCCCTTTTTCATGTCTTTCACGAAACAATTAACCTTTTGTCATGTGTACAAATGCTGGAAGGCAGTTCCCATATGATTTACAAAGAAAACTGTAGAAGCTCAATTAAATATAAAATGATAGTTTTATGATGTGCTCGTTCAGCGTTAGTTGCAAGGCTTCCCAAGAACTTGTCATATCAGAGCATAATCTCAGATACATGGTAACCTTGTTTTATCTCTTAGATATTTTCTATCTTGCTTCCATGGAGTCAGTGAATTCATATGGCAAAAAAATCACAGGGAAACAGAGCCTAGATCTCAAAAAGAACAAAAAAAAAACCAATCCCACCATCCAGGATATTGTCAATGGATGCTAGGGTCTGAAAAAGTCAAATACGATTGCTTATCAGGGCAACCATGATGATAGAATGTTAGAATTCTTCTTTGGAATGAAGCTATTTTGGGTTCCTTTTGCCAATAGAGAGGATAAACAAGCATTTTTAAACACGCTATGTGAACCAGGGTCTCAGGATTATCACACCCAAGCATGCCAGTAATCAGAAGGCAAAACCTTGGTTGCAGAGTCCATCTTCTTAGGGGAGGAAAATGCCAAGGATCTCTATTTAAAAACAACACTAAATAAGCTTTGTCCACAGTTCCTAATTTTTATTTCTGCTAGCAGGAGAAAACAAGGAGTAGCAATTGATTGGAGCATATCAGCCTGTTGCTATGGTACAGTAAGTCACATTTCTAGAAAAAAATTCTGGCTTGCAAGCCAGGCCATTTTGTTAATCCAGTATTTTATGTTAGCTAGTGCTTGGATTATACTTTGTAAAAATTATTTTTCTTGCCTCACTGCAATCAGTTATTGTATATTTTCTACTACTTTGAAGTCTTCTTTTCTGTGTTCTTGTTGTACATGTGTCGATTTGGAAACTTTTGTTAAAAGGCAGTCTTTTGTTAAAAGGCACTCTTCTGTTAAAAGACAGATCAATTTAAAAATTCACTCAATAATTCATTTAGACTAACTGAAGCTAATCCATTCAATATACAGCTGGATTAATATCTTAATGCATATGGCTGAGATTTATAATTTCAATGCGTTCAATTCAGGTCACCTGATCTTGAAAAGTTTGTAAAAGAATTGGAAAAGAGACAATGGCTGGGTTTATACAACCCTTTAACAGGGTCGAGAACCCTGCCAAACTGCCCTCTTCCAATAAACTATAACATGTAAACACTAAACCCCCATAAACTAGGGGGTAGTGTCTAAAATTCACCCAGTCAATCCTCCAAGAAAAAGAGTTGGAGATAGAGAACAGCTCAAAAAGCAAACCTCTCTATTGCAGAACGTCCAAGACTTGGCAACACTAACTACCTCTTAAACCTGATTCACTACAGTATTCAAGCCGTGCCTGCTGCTGCCAGCCATACGGAAAAGATGCCAGTAACATGATGAAGCCTTTCTAGTACTCTCCAGACACCAGAGAGTAGATTCCCGGAGGAGGAAGGTAGGGATTCTGTAGTCCCCAAATGGAACATAGAATCACAAAATGGATCATAGAACCCTTAAGGAGATACAACTGATTGTGAATTAAGAATGTTTTGGGCACAAGGCCATCATGGGACTACAGCCTTTGCCAGCACAGAAAAATGCAGCATTTAATGGAAGCTGTGGCAAAGTCCCTTGTAGACAGAGAGGTGGGTAGCTGACTGGTGAGTAACAGCCAACAAATCCTGGACTTCAAAGATGTAGAAAACCTGCTGCAGTTTATTCTTCCCAGACCCTTAAGCATTCAGGGTCAGAGGTTGAAACAGAACAGTCTCTTTGGAGTGTCAGCAATCCAAACCAAGCATATAGAAAAAAATTCTCAAACATAAAATATTCAAATTGATGGAGAAAAATGGGACAAGCAGCAGGAGTTTGAGGCTTCTTATCCTCCTTTGCACTAGCAGATTCAATGGGTATATCAGCCTCAGCAAACAGGCAAATTCCTCCTTGTGGCCCCTTCTTTTCCTCAAGTAAGGAATTCCAATAGAGGAACCCGCTCTATTCAGTGTCTGACAAATGAGCCAGGTCCCAACCAGACAGCACAGACAGTCTGTTTATACAGGCCTAGATAAGGGAATTTCCAGCACTTTCTCTGCAGGCCTTCCTCCTCCTCCTCCTCCTCCTCCTCCTCCTCCTCCTCCTCTTCTTCTTCTTCTTCTTCTTCTTCTTCTTCTTCTTCTTCTTCTTCTTCTTCTTCTTCTTCTTCTTCTTCTTCTTCTTCTTCTTCTCTGGTATCTGCCATCTTCCTTCACCTTCTTCTCCAACCCCCCACCCCTGCCCTTTCAGGAGACAGACTTTAAGCTTAGCCAGCCCTGAGCCTGTCAGGAGCTGTGGCTTACTGATGAAGAGGTTGGTGTTTTCCCTTCACCACCAAAGCCAACCAGATCTTCCCTGCTCTCTCAAATAATGTATTTTAAACAGGCACTAGAAACTAGAACAAAAGGGTTAAACTCCACATTGCATGCTGCCATCTTGATCTCCAATAGCCTATACAGAACATACAGTACATGCAGTTTACTCTCACACTGCATCCCAATCTCTCCTAGCCTGCCCTGGTCATGGTGGAAGGGGTGTGTAAGTGTTGGTGTGTGCATGCACATTTTCTTTTTCACAATGTCACCTCCAAGCTGTATGGTCTGGAAAACTCCGTTGGGAAATGAATAGGGCAGTGTTTCTCAACCTTGGCTGCTTTAAGCTGTGTGGACTTCAACTCCCAGAATTCCCCAGCCAGGAGTTGAAGTCCACACAGCTTAAAGCAACCAAGGTTGAGAAACACAGGTATAGGGATTGGAGCCAGTATATCTAAAACTGCTTGTGCCCTGCTTGATAATGCCTCCTTTCAGGGTCTTCTGCCAGATGTGGACAGACGTTTTTCCAGTGGCAGTACCATCTGCATCTGCTCTGTTGGGGCAGACCAAGAATTATGTAGCTTGCTGATGAATTCTACCCCCTTCTATGAGCTCGCTCTAGGGATTAGAACTACCCACAAAGCTTTCATGCTTATGAAGAACCATATGGAGAAAAAAAGCTAGCTGAGCTATTTCAATCTCAGGGAGACGTCTGACAAAATTCAAGTTAGGGATAACAGGTCTTCCCTGGATACCTTTTTGCATATACATCTGATCTGATCTGATCTGATCATATGCAATCGTGACTACTTAGGTTTTTAAAAGGCAACTGCTCTAATTAAGGAATCACCATTCTATATCTAATGAACCCCAAAGAGTCAGGAAAAGTTGAAAACAGGGAGGAGGGGATAATACTTAGCATTGCCAGGGCACTTTTTCCCCCTTTCTTTATTGCAGGAAATGTAATAGGAGACACTAGGAAAACTAAATATTACTGGGTTCCAACTGGATTATTTGACACATCCCTCTCACATCTCACAGAGTCTGTTTCAAAACAGTTACAAATGGTAGGCTTTTGGAATTACCAGCCAAGTGGAAGGGAGGAAGATATTGCAGATGAAGCCAAACAATGTCAGAACTGGAAAGCTGTACAACTCCTGGAAGCAGTCTAAGGCCAGCGAGCCAGCCTTATGATCTAGAAACACTGAAATGCTGGAGATTCACTCTATATTTTTCACATCTCTGTGAAATAGATGCAAAGAATATGTGATGACAGAGAATGCGGGTATGTATATACTCATTCCATCCTATCTGGCAAAAATAAAACAAAAACCAGAAACCAAAAAAGACATTAGAGGTGATCTAACCCTGTAAATCATCAAGAAAAGAATGTTTTAAAAAGTTTATGTTAAGTATTTAGTGAGTGCTTTGGGGGAAGGGTGATGTGGGAGAACACCTTCATATTTCAGTGTTAGATGATAGCTGCAGCAATCTGAAAATGCGGACAAGTGAGGGTATGCTACTACAAAATAATATGGGGAGGATAGACAGTGCCCACCATAGAAACCAAGTATTGAATTTAAGATTCCCGGTATTGTCCAAGAACAGAACAATAGTTCTCCCAGAACATTAGGAGTACCCACTGCATGGTCTATTTACTGATATGAATAAGCCTTTTCTTACCACTCCTACCCCATGGAAAGATACCTCCAGAGATATTCTCCTATTACATTCAACATAGACATGCAATCATTTTTATGTCCAGAGATTCCTATTCTGAATATTTATTTATTTATTTGTTTGTTTGTTTGTTTGTTTGTTTATTTAGTAGACTTGTCCCCGCCCATCTCCCCACAATGGGGGACTCTGGGCGGCTTACATCAAATTAAAACCATAAATACATAATTAAAAGTTATAAAAAGAACCATACTTACACAGATAGAAAAAAGATTAAAAATCCAAGAGGCCGATGGAGGCCACACCAGGCCGCTAAGGGGCTAGCCAACCCCATTTCTGACAACCTCCCTCCCCGCCCCAGGCCAGATGGCAGAGCCAAGTCTTCAAATCCCTCCGAAAGGCCGGGAGTGAGGGGGCCTGTCTCACTTCTGGGGGCAAGATGTTCCAAAGGCGGGGGCTACAGCAGAGAAAGCCCACCTTCTGGACCCCACTAATCGGTTCTTTTGCCGAGGGGGTCCGGAGCATGCCCTCTCTGTGAGATCAAGTGGGACGGGTTGACATCGTGGCATATACAGATTATTCACATGTAACATAGTGCATATCTTCAGCTAAAAGCTTTATTCCAGTATCCTTTTGTAGCAAAACGAGTATGCCTGGGGGAAAAAGGGTTAGACAGTACTGTAACCCTTGCATTGTTGCAACATTCAAGCTTTGTTTAGCAGAAATAAGCCTTTTTGAATGTCAGTGTCTGGATTATGCTTTTAATAATATTATTAATTAAAGACATTGTTCATAAAATTGGGGGAGATGGGCGGCATACAAATTTGAAAAATAAATAAATAAAATAAATAAATAAATAAAAGCATTTCTTGTCTCTCTAGACAGAAATAAATCCTAGTGTGTTCAGCCTAGTGTGTTCTGATCTTCAGAAAAGTGATTGGTTCTATCAAAAGCAACCATCTCCAGCTTGCCAATGGTTCACATATGCACAGTTGTTGGAAAGATTTAAACTAAAGAAGTTATGAATTTACCAATGAGAAAACTGAGTTTGAATATGCTTTGTGTATGAATGAGGAACATCTTGTTGGTAAAATGTATAAACTTTTGTTAAAGATGAATCTGGAAGATGAATATGTTAAAGATTTATCAATATACCCACCTATCTGCTATTCCATCAGCTTATCTTCATTTGCATCCTCAAGACTTCCTCTTGATAACTCTTTTATGAAACTTGTGCATCTGGCCCTCTTGGAAGGAAGATTGAAGGAGGATCAAAGGAAATGGATCTATATACATCTCCCTCAAAGAGATAGACAGCAAAGCCTCTATCATTTTCATGATAGATAATTCCAAAACTAAATTCTGACAGCTAGGATGTTCATATGCTTTCAATCCAGCCTTCAGAACTAAGTATTTCCAGTAAAGGTGATCACTTATACACCATACAAAAAATTGATACAGATCTGCACAAAAACATCAGGAGGACACTAATTTGCAAAAAAGGGACACACTGATTTGAGAAATATATATATGATAATTAAAATTATATATGCATATTTATACATAGCTGCTATATTCTAAATGGCAACAACACGCATCTCACCATAGATGTGTGTCTCACTGCAGATGGTAACTTCAAGGTGTCTGCTCTCACTACTTTTGGTTCTTTCTCTTTAAACTGGACTTGAGCTGAATGGCGTTTGAAATATAACTGCCCTATAAAGTGAGCATGTGTCTTCTCTAATTCCAAGGAAATGGACAGTGCTCATACATGACATGCATACTGTCATCACATCAGAGATGAACAACCTTCTAGAGTCAATGAACTGTGCTTACCACTTTCTGGGAGGGTGATGGCCGTGGTGGGCAGGATGAAGAAGCCATGTGGATGGGACTGGGTCATGTTCATGGAAGGAACAGGATCTTCAGTTTTTCCTAGATTTTTGAAGGAGGATTTGGGAGGTTTTTTTTTAAACCTCTAAATGAAACCTGTTTAGGGCATATAGTGCCATTTTTGTCTGTTTCCTGCTTCAGAATGGTGGGAAACTGTGCTGCCTATTTTTTTTAATTGCAATAAGAGGGCATTCAGGGGCCATAGAGAGGCTTGGAGATCAAGTGAGATCTTAGGGCTTCAGGTTGCCCACTTCTTATACAGACACACTCCCAGGAGCAACATGACAATGTTTGTTCTCTTGGTTCAGGGTTATAGGAGAATCACCTTATATGCAAAATATAAAACAGAATTTGGCTCAGCCTTAATATTAAGCAAACACTATGAATAAAACCATTCTCTCCAGATTAAATGATACCTTACTTTTAACTGTACTTTGAAGCTTTAGTGAGTGTCACTCAGAAATAGCACAATGTAGCTGTTCAAGTGTAGGAGAACGTGAATATGAAGAACAAAGAATTCCTAAAAAACATAGTCTCTCATAGAATAAATAGAGCATTATTCACCATGATGTCTGGAGTCATTCATTTAGGAGGATGTGATGAAGGATATTTCATCTACTCCTTAAGTGTCTCCTTATTCTGATGTTACTAATGAAATCCTTGCACAGAAACATATCCTGCCTATTTTCCTCTAACCAAACAATCTGTTGAGTAAACATTAACATTCAGAAATATATCTTCTGATTTTAGAAATGTCCACTTTGCAAGAACTCTTCAGGAAGAGATAACTATTCAAATCAGAAAGAAAAGTTGGTATCACTGACTTTAATTTTAAATAAAATATAAAGATTCAAAGGACATGGGAAAGCTAGGCAGAGATAATCACTGAAGAGAAGCCTACCATATCCCCATGTATTTGTTTTCATTACTGAACTATTCTCACATCTAAAAAGTTTTCCTAATATTCATTCAGATGCCTAAGGTCCATTATTCAGTGACCTTCACCCTAGGGCAGTAAAAAGTTGCTCAAGGTCTTCTTCTAGCTCACAGTCTTTCAGGTACTTCAAGAGTGCTATCACATCCCTTGTCTGTCTTTCAGAATTCAGAAAAATTAGATTCAGACAAAGAAGCATAACAAGGATGCAATCTACAAATAGAGATGAATGGAACTGATTATGTTTGTTTGTTTGATCTACATAGCCACCCATATGCCATAAGTGATTCTGGGTGCCTTACAACAGGGTTCCTCAACCTTGGCAACTTTAAGACGGGTGGACTTCAACTTCCAGAATTCCCCAGCCAGCAAGGAATAGAACTCTACTTCTATTAATGGAATCTAATATTGAATTTCCCTTTAAGCAGCCATGCTCTTCTGCTGACTCATATTCATTTTCTCATCAGTTACAATTTCAAGATCCTTTTCAGATATATCATTATCAGACCACATATTCTCAATTTTATATCTGCACACAATACCTGTGTATTTGATCTTTTCCCCTTAAGTGAAAAACTTTCCATTAAAGTTCATTCTGTTATTTTTAGCCTTCATCTGTAACCTATGAAAACATTTTCAATTTTGTTTCGATTTTCTAGTATATTAGCAATATCACACAGTTATGTGCCATCTGAAAGTTTCCTCCACCTTTTCATCCAAACCATTAATGAAAATATTGAAAATATTGAAGAGTGTCAGACACAGCACTGAACCCTTTGGCATTCCTCTTGACACTTAACTCCAGTTTGATGAGAAGCTCTTTGAGTATAATCTTCAAGCCAGCTATGGATCCATCTTCCCAGATCACCCAGCCCATCTTTAACTAGCTTGCTAATAGCATCTCATAGAGCACTTTTGCAAACACCTGGACAAAAATCAGACATATCTGTAGCATTTCCACAATTTATTAAGGAGGTTAGCTGATTTTTTAAAACATGAAATAAGATCTGACGTGTCCTTTTTGTCTTTACCAAAACACTCATTTGGAGATGCAAAGGCTTCTGGCTCTTTTAGGTTTTTGAGTCTGCTGCTGTTGGGCACATAAGTCATGCTCTTCTCTCAGTCTGTCAGTTGCTGATGCCTCTGTGGTCTCCCAAGAGAAGCTAGCTCTTCTTTTTCTGCACTCTATTATTTCTTTTCCCCTCCATCTCCTTTCCCCCCTGCCCCCACCTTGCTTCTCCAATTTCCATTTCCGTGCCTGACTTCTCAAATCTCCTTGTCTTTTATCCTAAAGGCTGTCAAACAAGTTTTATATCAGATTTTTCAAAATTTAGAAGGAACTAGCTTTGTTTTACAGCTCTGTTGCAGTGACCTATTTCCTCCAACAACTAAAACATCTTTTCAGGGCAACTGTTCTACACAGATGTTTAAACTGTGTCTGAAATGACACTGTGCCTTATTTTCTAAGTGACACCGCTCAGTCTAAATAAGGCTAATTGTAGTGCATTTGGTCTGACTCTTTATTAAAATGTTTTTGGTGAGAATAAGAATATTTCATAATGCTATGAAATAACCATTAAAAAACTGCAATGCCTCTAAGAAAAAGGGAGAAGAGAGAGAGAATAGTGCAGGGATCCATCAGGAATTTTGAAGTGATATAGGGAAAGAATATATCCTAGACATCTTAGTAACATTGAATAGAAAGATCAGAGGTTGGAAAGAGATGCAACTTTTAGAATTTGTTTTATTCTATTATACATTATTTTGCCAAATTCTAGGACTTTATAATATTACTATCAAATATGGAAGAAGAATCTGACCTAATTTCCAACAGTTTTTAGAAAATGAATGGACAATGTTGGCTATCAGTACTGAAATAATTACCCATTTTCTCAATGTGCGATTAAATTCGCTGTAATTTAATATTTTTCTTCCATTGAATTTCTCATTGTTACATATCAATTTGTCTAAATTCTGCCTCCATTTGATCATACAATCTTAAGTTGTTCAGTTTCTGAGTGGTAGTTCACCAGCAACTTACAAATAAAGTCCAGTAACTGCTCCAAGTTTTATCCTATAAGGTTTTCAAGTCCAGTCAATTCACTCAGTGTTCCACCAAAACTCAAACTTCTTAAAACATTTCACTTTGGGTATACAATCCAGAAAAGATGAAAGAAACACGTTAAATGAGTATCTGGCTGGTTCCTTAGTAAGTCCAGTGTCTGAATCTAAAAATATTATAAAAGGAAACACATCGTGAAATAGATTTCATTGGAGTCAGTCCTCATGCAGAAGCTTAGAATTCATGAGAAGAACTAGCTTTATTTAACAACAACAGCTTAATTTCATTTGCCAGGACCCAAAACTATCTTAGATCTGGCCAACATGTAAGTTTTGTGCTTCCTGAGTGGGATTTTTTTTTCTTTGCTGTAAAACAGAAGCTCCCACTGACACATCACAAGCTGCTTTTGAAGATCCTCTCTCTTTCAAAAAGAGAGTTGCCCTGTGGCATGTTGGATTATTGTTCAAGAAATCTAAGTTTCCCATGGGCTATGGAAGTGGTTGTGAGATTGTAAAAGTCAATATATCAAAACAGAAACAACCTACAACACCAGGTAGAATTGTTAAAACATATCAGATGTTCAAGCATTCCTCTTTCCCAATTCGCAGTTTCCCCGATAAGTTAAGTAAGAATCCACCCAAAAAAGAAGAAAGAAGCCAAAAATAAGGATAGTAACTTGTGCTAACCCAGAATTCCTCCAAGGAAGGAAATAAAAGAAACTGCAGTTCTGTCTTGGATGTTATCCGAGAGTAGTGATGGTCAACCCTTTCATAGACGGGAACTGCACTTTTTTGGCAGGTGGAGAGCCAGGATGGGCAAGGATGTAAGTGGTGGTGGGCTAGTTTTGCCATATGACTTATGTAAATCCTTTTCCAACTCACATAACTTCCCTTTTTTATTTACTGGTCCAAATCATCCCAATCTCCAGCCTCTCGGATCTGGTTGTTTGGCAGAATTTGTGGAGCATCAGGATTACAAAAGTGGCCTGTGGCTTTCTTATCTCTGTGAGAAAAAACCCTGAAATGGGTTTTTGATCATCTGTTTAGTTGTTTCTGCTGGCAAGAGGAGCTAAATGGAAGTGGTTGAGCAACAACACATTGGCATGCCTATTCAACTGTGCTAAGTCAGAATTGTGAAGAACTTTGGTTTAGCATGATGTCCAGATGTAACCACTGTCAGAACATGCTGTCTGTATGACTGCCTATTTATTGATTTGATTTGATTTGATTTGATTTGATTTGATTTGATTTGATTTGATTTGATTTGATTTGATTTGATGCCGCTCGGCTCCAAGCTATCTACTTGGAACTGTCTCAGTTCTATTAGTCAATAATACAAACTTCTCCACCAAGTTCCTTCCAAATGTGCTGGAGCTACAACTCCTGGAATTATATCAGAGGATTTCCTTAAAACTGTTCACAGGCAGAGCTATCCTCCTAAGCTGAAGAATAAAAGAGAGTGGGGTGAGAATGAACCATACACGGGCTCAAAACCATTTTTGAAAAGTTCTAAACATACAAGAGAGCTAGTCTGGTGTTGTGGTTAAGGCCTCAGGCTAGAAACTGGGAGACTGTGAGTTCTGGTCCCACCTTAGGTACAAAGCCAGCTGGGTGACCTTGGACCAGTCAATTTCTCTCAGCGCAAGGAAGGAGGCAATGGCAAACCACTTCTGAAAATCTGGCCAAGAAAACAGCAGGGACTAGTCCAGGCAGTCGCCAGGAGTCAACACTGACTTGAAGCCCGCCCCCCGCCCCCCGCCCCCGCCCCCGCCCCCCGCCAAACAAACAGGGTCAAAATACACTTCTTTGCACCAGCTCGGTTCCAAATACCAGGCATCAAGAGCTGCTAATTAGATCTGCACCCCAACACTCCTTTGCTCTTTAACCTTTCACCACGAATTTTTTTGTGCATCTCCTACAGCTGCTTTCCCAAAGTCATTTTCCCCATATTGTGGCACTAATAGTTCATAACATAGATTAGAAAGTAGGGAATACACAAAAGAAGAGAGAGCAGATACCTCAACAGTGAGAAGCTTTCTTTTTTAAGACAGTGGCATAACCTCTAACTTCACCTTTACATTACTTCCAAAACAAACTTTGGCTGTTCTGATTTTTGATCACAAAGAAATGCTTAGCTGTGAACTGTTATTTGAACACTACATTTTTCTGTCACCGCTCCTACCCTCTGGAATGTCATTCCCCAATGGTCTGTTTGGCTCTGTCCCTTCTCTGCTTTAGAAAGACGGTGAAAACCTGGTTTTTTGAACATGCCCTGGAGCAAGGTGTTTTGGGATCCTGCAGAGTGATGAGGGATTAGTTGAGATAGTTTTTTATGCACTTCCCCAGAGTGTTATTTAATGTGTTATACTTCCTGCATTCTAATTATTGTTTTCATTGAGGTTTTAAATGTAAGCCACCTGAGGTTTCTTCAGTGTGGTGGTCTTATTAATTCAATAAATAATAATACCAACAATAATCATTGTATTTATTATATTTCCTAACAACTGAACATGGTATAGATGCTTTTACTGATGTCTGTATGAAGCAAACTAGTTATAATGGAACATAACATTATATGGGAGGTTGACAACACAGTGACAGTTATATTTCACCATGTACGTCTCTTATTACATTGGATGTAGAGTGGATCAAGTGCAAGATTAAGACACATGTGACTTTTTTCCCCCACTAGCATTTGGAATGCTTATGACAGTATTTCTGCTTGCCATATGCTTCTTTTTTTTCCCAGTTTAGGAACTCAAACCTTAAGGGACCCCAGAAGCAAGAAGGAGGCCAAGATGTAGCAATATCTTTGGTACCTGCGCTGTCTTGCTCTCCTGAGGACTACTGAGACTTTTCCATCCTCAGCAAGAGCTTGCCAATGAAACCGTTGCTTGTCAGTAAAGTTCCCCTAGTTTTGTTCAGTTTTGAACTAAAGTTGCCCAATCCTTTGTGACCTTGGGCTAGTTTTTTTCCCCACTTGTTAAGCAGTAAAGTTTGCTTTGATGATCCCTAGAGGGTTCCTATCTAGGCCCTGGATTTGTCCTGATTTATTTGCTGGCATTCATCTGCTGGAATTATACATCTCCCACATGGAGGCTGATACTCTGCTCTATCTTTCTGAAACAGCTTCAATCCCACAGGCATCCTTAGTGATGCACTTTGCTCATCTGATCACTTCTACTAAACGGATTGCAAAATTGAGTTGTGGGAAAAATGCCCACTTTAAATAAGGGACTAAAGTGTTTGGAGAGAGATGCAACCAAGTATCTTTTATTGGCATGCACGACTACAATGATCACTGGGCTCCCAGCCCACAAAAAGTGCAAAAGGGCCTGGAACTAGGCAAGGTTATGGGTTATATACCCCAATACATGTTACATGGGAATGATAAAGAAAGCAGTGTAAACCAAACTATGACCTTTTCAGCAGGAATGAACATCTTGATAACACCATGGGATGACCTTATTATGGTTATCTCAGCACTCAACTTTCTTTTCTAGTAATGATATTCTAACCCATCCAATGACAGATATTAACACTGTATACCATAAACATTGGCATCCATTGTGCCCAGGTACTGCCTCCCTTCACACCAAGGTACAGACCACAGTCTGGTTTCTGTTGTCTCCTTTCTCTCCAGGGTCAGCAGGTGGCTCTGGTTTGCCTAATCCTTTGTATTTCTCTGCCTTTCGTCATGCTTACGTTATGTACCATCATACCTGACCACCCTCCACAGTTGTTTACATTTAATTTTGAGAAAGAGATGTAGGAAGATCCTGTCACTCTAACCATTCATATTGGGGTCATATTGTAGGAACATTCATTCAGTTAAAATCTGGAAAATAGAGTGGTTGGAAATGGCAAGAAATAGAGATTGATGGATGAAAACTATGAAGATGTGTCTGAATACACGGGAAGCAGTCCAGTACTGAGGGTAGCTCAACAATCTGTGTTTATTCCTGCAAGCGTCTCAGACAGGGAGCTTGCTATTACATCTGCTCTTTTGGATTTTCTTTTTGAAATCTATCACGCTCGTGCAGAGTGTCTTCCACTGAAGCATGTTCCTTCCCTCCACATTTGCCTTTCTGCATATAGAACTGTTTGGCAGGATTTCTTTAGCTTCCCCTGAATTATCTTCCAG
Source organism: Python bivittatus (assembly GCF_059951505.1). Classification (NCBI taxonomy): domain Eukaryota; kingdom Metazoa; phylum Chordata; class Lepidosauria; order Squamata; family Pythonidae; genus Python; species Python bivittatus. The sequence continues at coordinate 1,103,417 of NW_028277108.1, forward strand.
ACCTGTCCCCCTCCATCTTGACCATAAAGACAGTAGGAGTTGGCTCTACAACCTTACAGGCACAAATCTGTGGCGCCCCCTAATCTACACAATCCGGGGCAAGGATGCAAGCATCCGTCCAATTCTGTATGTTCTGTTAATTGTTATCTCATAGCCAAGCAGCTTGCCCATGTTACAAAAGCTGGACCTTGAACTTTCACTTGTATGGAATACTTACGGATATGTAGGCACCACACGTACATATATTAGCGACCATCCTGATTTGAGAGTCCAATGTGGCATATATAATAGTATCAACATTGTTCCTTTTTTTGCTACTTGGAAAGATTTTGATGAGATCTTTTTGAAAAATGTCCAATGGAGCCAGTAGCTACAAAGGAGTGTGCTCGCTTCTGTTTTTGCCCACTCTATAGCCACCTAGCCAGATAGGTTAGGCCTTAAAATTGCAGTACCAAATCATAGCCACAGTCAGATCCATAGCAAAATTAAAGGTTTTTAAAATGTGAGTTGCCTTTCATTTTTCTGGCACCTTATGACCTTGAAAGAGCTTCCACGCTGACGAACAGTTTACAGCCAATAAGCACCAAACAGCTTTTCTAAAGAAACAAAAATTGTGGAAAGAGGGAACAAAAGATAAAAAGAAGATTAAAAAACAGGAAAAAGAATCTTAACAGCAGGCAGCACAGCTAATATCCTGAAAATTGCTCAGGATTCAAGGGAACAGAAAAGTTTTATTGGACCAACTCAAACTAAACAAAAAAGGGATTGTGTTGACCTCCTTTGGGAGGGAATGCCACACTTGGACTGCCAATCTGTTTATTCAACCCCTCTTGCTTCAGAAGCTCACAAGGGACAAGTGAATGCAAGAATAAGAATTCAGCAGAAGGAAGAAGAATGGGACCATCACTGACGCAAGCAGAGAGAGGAAAGAATGCCTACTAAGTTAGTGATGCTGGGTGAGAATATAGAAGTCTACGTATATACTGACACAAGAATGTCCTTGTTTGTAGCTGTGACAAGCTGGAGCATAAAATTCATGCATGGTCGCAATGTTTTCCATAAAGCAATGAATAAAGCAAGAGTGTGACATGATTGCTTCAAAAGGTGGCACATCGTCTGTCATGAAAGGAAATGTCTCCCTACCAGCTTCCGCAAAACTAATGGTAACTACCTTAGGGTATGATGCATCACCCATACATTTCCTCGTGGCTGGCGTGGTCCCTCAGGCACACATTAGACTCTTCTCTCCTGTCATTCTTCAGCCATCGAAAACTGAGGCAGGGCACAGAAATTCTTCATATTTTTTCTGCCAGCTTTCATGAAAGAACATGGGCTTTAGACATTCTTTCAGGAAAAAAAAGAGAGAATTGAACAGAAATCCTCCTGGGCAGGCTTTGGTGTGTTTGCAGCACTCAGTTGTGAGGCAGCCAAAGGCTGTGCGTAAATATGCTCTATTCCACTGCCCAATCATTTCACCTGGGCTGTGCAGCTTCCTTGGCTTCCCATACTTTAAATTAAATTCCAAGGAAAGCTATAAAGAGCGAAAGGCTATATTAGCCAGTTCTATTTCTGATCCTGTTATCCATCACTCCTGGATGATGGAGCAAAAGACTCTTTTTCCAATATAGTAAATTAACCTGGATTCAGAAATGCACTGCCAATGCAGTTCATCTGTACGATGATTTCCAGGAGAGTCTGCAAGTTTTGGTAAAAAAAAGAAAGAAATCAAGACAGCAATTGTGACAGTGTGACTGAAGCTCTACCTGGTTTTTGTGTGTGTCATACATGCATATGCAACACATAAAAAATCAGGGGGAACCTCAACTGTCACAGCTGTGGACTTTTTTTGACCACACCTTGTGAACACCCCTGATCGTTTCTATTTCTCTAGCCTGCCACTCAAAATCTGATTCTCTTTGCCATGTAAAACCTGATGGTCCTGAGTACTTCCTTTTAGTACACTTTTTTTTTAAAGAGATGAATAATTCCTGGAGCACAAGATATCTTCAACATCTGACTGATTTATTCCATACAGTATTTGAACATATTGCATGCCACGTCAACTCTGCAACTTACATTTACCAACAGCTGTTTTTCTTTCTTGGAGCAGATGGTACATTGAACGTTCCGTGACATAATTCACATTTGCATTATCAGTCACAAATGCTAATGTGTTGGAGGAAACTGCATTTTTGTGTTGAGCTAAGATATTTTTAGTAGCCATGGCACTTTTTAGCATCTCCTTCAAAACTATTTGTTTGTTAGTTCAATCAGTAAAGCCAACTTTTTCTAAGGTTGGGTAGAAAGCAGTAGCATTTGTGTTTCTATAATAAAATAACATATTTAGTCATCATTTTTAACTGATCTTCTACTATCACTCTTCACACTGATTAAGAGGTCAGTGTTCCTTGTCTGTTTCAGTAATTTGGATCTAATACAGCAGTAACTTATAAAAACATTTCTTTTCGAAAAAGCTCTGGCGTGATGCTAATTTATTTCTGCAGTTTATATGCATAACTGCTATGATATTTGACCGTATGGTATTAAGCAACACTTATAAAGAAAATGTCACATCTAGTTTGGATTGGGGTGGTTTAAATGCAGAGCACCCCTCTTGAACTGGCTCTTGTCCTTTTGATGAACTGTCCATTGGTTCAGCCATTCTAAAATTTAGGAAGTCAATACATGTTTTTTGGAAATTGAAGAGAAATTTATCACATATTTATTTTCAAGCAAAATGTGTGATTTGCCCAAAATAGAATCTGTCAAGGCACAGATAATTTCCATTAGTACCCACTTCAAAATGTTTCTTGGCTCAAAATGCATGTCTCTGGGGAAATTGCACATAAAAAAACATCCATTGGAAAGGATACAAAATATGCATATTTGAGGAAGTTGTGTACACAAGATGCGTATTTGTCAAAGGAATATAGAAAAAGGACCTATTTGGAAAAGGAGTGTACAAAAATATATTTTAGGAGATGTTGCAAAGAAACGTGCATATATTAGGAAAAGATGTACACAAAATATGTATCTTGGGAAAATGACACATGACAACGATTTCAGATTGTGTATGTGTGTTGATTTTAGTAATTTATAAAATAACTTATTGCATTTCCTAATACTTGAATGGATGTCATACTAATATAGACTAGACTTTGACTAACTCATTCATCTCTATTCCACATTCAGTTTACTCAGACTGAATTTTCAGTCATGACCTGCTTTCAATGGCATAAGTTGAGGGGGGAAAAAGAAGCAAAGAATCCCAGAGCGATTACATCTAGGATTTCAAAAAGAAAAGTGCAAAAACAAAAACAAAACAAAAACCAGTTCCAAAGCTGGAAAAAAGCTTTCCATACCTTCCTTTTCATTGTCTCATTTAAAAAAAAAAATGGCCTTCTAGTTTTATGGGCACAGTCCAACTCACGCTCTTGCAAAAGTTATTTAAGGTATAGAAAGTAAAGATAATGGGGTTTACTGAATAACCATTCCCACAATCCTTCACTGGTATGCCACTAGGTCTCTTGGGAGTTATAGTCTCAGGAACCCTACAAACATAAGGAAGGTCATCAACTCCCTACCTCTGATATCCAGAATCTATTTATTATCTCTGTCTGTCTATCTATCATCTAGCTATCTAGGGCAGTGTTTCTCAACCTTGCCAACTTTAAGAAGTGTGGACTTCAACTCCCAGGGTTCCCCATGCTGGCTGGGGAATTCTGGGAGTTGAAGTCCACACATCTTAAAGTCGCCAAGGTTGAGAAACACTGTTCTAGGGCCTTGAAGCACATATCAATGTAGGTATTTCACTAACAGTGCAGTTCTCTGAATACTTGCAGTTCACATTCTGTAATGTTGATTAGAATTAATAGTTTTGGTTTCTGTTAACAACCACGCCATCGAAACGCATGTTCATTTCCATATTGACTAGATGGCTCGTTTCTGTGTCTTTGGAGCTTTGACAACTCTTCTTTTCAGAATCGTCCTTGCTGCTACGAGCTTACAGAGCATTGGTTTTGTGAAAAGAAAGAGAAAAAAAATCAACAGTACCAGAGTATGAATAGTTCAAAAGTAAAATCTTATAAAAAAAAAAAAAAAAGTAGAGCATGAACTAATATTTATTTTTTTTTTATTTATTTATTAAATTTTTCAATCGCCCATCTCCCCAATGGGGGAACTCTGGATGACTCACAACAAACATTAAAAACATAAATATATATAAATACATAAAACATCAGTTAAAAACATTACTAAAAAGGGGAAGGAGAGTCCAAGAAGATGAAAAATCTGAGGCTGAAGACAGAAGGCCTCTATGGGGCTAGCCATCCCCATGCTTGAGGTATTCCCTCCCCACCCCAGGCCAAGTGGCAGAACCAGGTCTTCAAAGCCTTACTCAGTTGGTCTTCAATCCTGCTTGTATTGTTCCAACATAGAGCAAACAGGAGTGAAAAACTGAATTCTGTTCCCAGCAGTTTTCGTAATGAAATTGTTTACATTGCCACTTTTCAGGAAAGGTAGATTGTTCTTTGGTTTTCCTAAGTGGATGGAGGACAAGTGTAATATTGTAAAGCACACAAGTGTGTTGCCATCATCTCACACATAGTATCAGACAAGCCAGGAGAGAATGCTTAGAAAATGGGCAGGTGTTCTGAGAATGTTGACAAATACAAAAATGATTCCACTTCAGATCAAGCAGAGTTTACCAAATGCTAAAAATAATCAAAGTTATTGTTTAATATTTAAAATATATCCGTGGCACAGAAGAGTGTTTAGGGTCTTGCAATATTCAGGTCCAGAAACTGATTGCTTCTGTGGGTAGAGTATATACCTATGAATTAGCTTATGTGTAAACTCTTTTACACACATTCAGGTATCGTTACCATTTGGTTTATTTTTTCGCTCTCTCTTTCTTGTTTAATATAGTTGTCTGGCTTCCCACGCATCACTTTGCTATTTCTTCCATTATTAAAATTTTGAATGTTAGATCCTTCGCCCCTTCTTTCTTACTTGTAGCATATCTGAAGTATTAAAAGGTACTGTATATATTATAGCATGTGTAGTCACTCTCTGACTTGCTTTAAGGCTGTATCCAAGACTATGGGTCAGTTTAGGTCAGGGCTTTTTAATTGGGTGTCCATGGACCTCTTGGGTGTCTGTGGATAGATTTCAGGGAGTCTGTGAACTTGGATGGGAAAAAAAGTAAGGTACAACTTTACTTTCATGTATATTAGTATTTTACATATTTGTTATTTTTTAAATATTTTGATAACCATATTTGCGCACAATCAGTTTCCTTTGTAACGCAATCTATATCTATATGCCTGATTTTGTGCATCTCAATACATTTTTCTGAGAAGGGGTCTGTCCGTTTCAGCAGACTTTGAAGGGGGTCCATTGAACAAAAAAGTTAAGAAACCCTGGTTTGGATAAAGTGTTCTGATTTGTTCCTGGTTCCACAACAGAATTTGTTAGGGAAAAAAATCATGTTTCTGGCAACATTAAAAAGAACTCGCCACTTTGATTATTTTTAACTTTTTTTACAATGGACCCCCTTCAGAGTCTCCTGAAACCTACAGACCCCTTCTCAGAAAAATGTATTTAGATCCACAAAATAAGCTACATACACTATAGATGTAGATTGCATTACAAAGGAAACCGATTGTGTGCACGTATAGTTATCAAAATATTTTAAATGGTAACAAATATGTAAAATAATAATATACACGAAAATAAAGTTGTACAGTACTTTTTTTATTTTTTATTATTAAAGAACAATAGCAGGATCCTCCCCAACCAAAAAATTAGGAATGATTTTCCTGAGAATGATTCACCCTGCCCCTGTCCTGTCCTTTCCCAGTTTCTCTATTATCTTATCATTCATCCCACATGTTATGGTTGGGATAGGTGATGGTGGCTTAGTCACAAGGGTGACTTTGAGTTGATCCTTTCGGGCGGATTGTGTCGATTGTCTTCCTTCCTTCCTTCCTTCCTTCCTTCCTTCCTTCCTTCCTTCCTTCCTTCCTTCCTTCCTTCCTTCCTTCCTTCCTTCCTTCCTTCCTGGAGTTTTATGAACTATTAAAAGTATTTTGTTTTGCTTTTTGATGTAGTTGCTGCAGTACTGCCATTTTAATGTGGTAAACAACATTAAACAACAACACAGGACCAACATTTCTTAGCTGGTTTCAAGGAGAGGATGGATAACTCCGTTCCACTCAGTGTAGAGAGCAGTCTGTTTTAAATTACTTGAATCAGTCCTATAATTCTTCTGGATATCGTATATAGTCTAAGATGTTGATATGTATGTATGTGTTTATTATCTCAAAAATGTACACAATAGCTTATTTGATGATACAAATACTTCGGATTTAGCTATCATGCAGCTGTCTATGCTCTTGGAGATAGTTAAGGATTCTGTGCATAATGTTTTTCACAGTTGCAAAGTTCAACCGTCAATATAAAGGGATTTTTTCTTGCAGATATGAAATGCTGAACAAGCAACCTTTGGCAAGGAAAAGTACAAGTGCAGAAAGCAAGGAAGGAATTGCTGTGAACTTTTCTAGTCAAGAGTTATGCTTTGTCTGCAAGTGAACCAAAATTATCCTTGCAACCCAGGGACTTGTCAAGTGAATTTAATCTGTTTTGAAGCTGTGATGCATTCCTATTGAGGAAAAGTGATGTAGCAATAAGATATCCAAATCTGGCATACACTATGCTTGAAGAAACGTATGTAAATGGCTTGATTCACTTGCATACAACTGATTCCATATGAAGTTCTGAATATAGTACAGTGCAAACTGTTTGTGTATTATTTGATTTAATTATATGCCATCAGGTTGGTGTTGATTCTCAGCAACTACATACATACATTTTCTTCAGGAGGATCTATCCCTAACTTAGTCCTTCAGGTCTTCCAATGGTGCTCCCACTTCCACTGTAATTGAATCCATCCACTTTGCCTCTGGTTGTCTTCTTCTGCTCTTTCTTTCTACCTTTCCCAACAATGTCAACTTTTCCAGGAGGTAGGTCTTCACATAATCCCCCCAGCTACAAGTACTGTTCAGATGTTCTTTTGTAGCTATCACAACATGGAAATCTCAAGTAGGTCCAGATGTTGAGTGCATATGTTTTTTGTGAAGAAAGGTCCGGCTGAGATTGTACAACAGCCTCTTTTTCTCTCCAATACACCTTGGAGAGGAGAAATGTCAAAAGAAACTCTCCCACCCCCTGGAACCCAGATGATTCACTCTTCTCCTGACCTAAAGAAGAGTTTAGTTCTATTGTCATCAGTTAGTCTAAGACCAGGACTAAAATGTTTGGGTTTAGGCTGTGGCATAACATAAATAATTACCATTATGTGTTCAGGGTTACAGATGTAAGAAAATTGCCACAAAGCCTCATGCAACTAAATGTAACTTTTCTGCTCTTAGTGGATCTTACAATGTGGTAAGTGCCAGAATCAAAGAAAGTTCAACTAAACTAAAAACTAAAATGCAACTTTTCCAATGAAAAGAAAATGCATGCAGAGAGGTGAAACTCTGTGGCTTTTCTGAGGTTACTGAAGAATATTCATGTGTATGTATGCATGTGTGTGTGCGTGTGTATGTTTATACAGGAATAAAACACATCATTTGGAACCAATAACCACATCAGTATGAGTACTTAAGATTGTATTCTAAAGCAGATGAGAAAAGAACATAGTAAGATTCAGAAACACTAAAGAATAGAAGAAAGAACGGGGGAAAAATATCTTATGTCCTTCCAGCCAGTCAGGGAACTCCAAAGAAATGATGGCAAGAATCATTTCTTTGGAGTTCAAAAGCCAGCGAAGCCTCAAAGCCAGTGAAAATGCAGTACCCAGGATAGGTCTGCATCAAAGTCCCATCTCATGGGAGTTTACAACCAACCTATATAGACACCCAACCATAATTAATCACAGCTGTTTTCAACGGCTTCATCTTATGTGATCTTGCCAAGGACAAGGAAAATCAGTTTCTTTTATCTTATTCTTGGGAAGTTTTGCCTACTCCTGCCACAGATGAAACCGTCCAAGGTTAAGGAGTATTTGCTTATTCTAGGTGGTAGGTACTGAAGATGAGAAAAATCGCCCTACTAGGCCAAGGTGTTCCATACTAAGGACAGGACGAAACACAGTATAACCCTTTAGTGAGTAAAATAAATGCTTAATTTGGCATTGCATACTCAACCATTACCTAGGAATATAAAGTTCTATGTACTATGGACCTAAGAAAAAGGGGTGCACATCACTGTCCAATTCTTCCTGGCCAATCTTCCCATGAAACCATCCTCACCACAGAGAGGGGTCACAAAAGCCAAGATGGTAATCCTGACTATGCCATCAAAGTCCTGCCCCTTTTTTATATGTGTCACACATAAAAATAGGGTGGGGCTTCAATCATGTGGTTGTGGCTGAGACCATAAGTTTTTTGACCCTCCCTTTTGGGAGAATATCCACTATTAAGATGAATATATTGCCTAGGATATTATATCTATTCCAGACAATTCCAATTCGTCTAGGGAAAGAGTTCTTTGATGATTTAAATAAAATTGTATTGAAATACATCTGGCAGGGTAAAAAAGCAAGAATAAAGCTTAAACTACTACAAGATGCAAGAGTAAGAGGTGGGTTTGCCTTGCCTAACTGGGAATTATACTATCAGGCGACAAATCTGATGTGGGTAAAGGATTGGATAACTTTAAGAAAGTTTTTTGACCCTCCCTTTGATACCCATGCAAAGTTCCAGGTCACATGGCATTTGAAGCAACAGGGCTGCTCTGAACATTTGCAAGCAAACCCTCTATGCAAGATTTTGTATTAGGCCAGGCTCAGTTCAGCATCTTTTAAAATCAAGTATGCCAACAAGTCTGAATTAACTCAAACATGCACACTTTGAAATAAGTATAGTAGTTATCAATCTTTAGCATGAAAATAGAAGTTACTCTAAATTGTAAAATAAATAAATACATTCAATAAGTAAGTAAATAAATAAGTATATAGTATAATACTATATATCACATACCTTCAAGCAACTTCACAGCTATTTTGTATAATTCAGTGATCTGACTCTTTCCCATTGTCTAACTTTACTGTTTCTGGAAATGGGAAAGGTAGTAACTGTCAGATTCAATAGAGTAGCAGCTCTTGTAAATTCCTCTTCCTCGGAAGCCTTACCCCACCAGAGGGTGAGTCTAGAGCTTCCATTATTGGAAGGCAAGGAACCGATCTTTGCAAATGTTTATATTTACTAGGCCTACAGCTCTGGTCTGGATAGAATAATCCTTCAGAATATGGTTCAGGGAGACATGCTGGTTTATATTAGCTGGAAAAAAAAATTAGAATGTTTCAGGAGTACCTGAAAAGTAACAGACTGGAGCCAGATAGTCCAGAGGATCTGAAAGCAGCTTCTCACCACCGCAGTGCAAATGCCACCCCTGTTTTACATGTGCGTGATATCATGACACACTTACAAAAAAGGTCAGTGCTACGCCATGATGGTACAACGTCTCATTCATCAATGTCTCTTCGCTTAACCCCACCAAGATCACCTCCTGCAATAGCCCAGATCATTTGGATCAGTGAATCTATGCAAATAATAATGGCTGTTAAACTTTAACGATGGTGTCTTCATGTATTATGAAGTCAAGATGAGTTAATAAAGGAAGAAAGCATCAGATGGTTTCTCTATGGTTCTCTCTATGGATTTCAGTTCCTCTATGGTGTTCCATTTTCCTGAGGCTGCTAACCTAAGGCAACCTACAAGTGAGATATTCCAGTTCTGAAAAAATCAGACTTCTCATGAGTAAACAGCTTACAATATTTTAGCTTAATTGCATTTGCATAAATTAATTATGGATACATTTTCACAATCAAAAGTGGCATTTTGATATCCGACTCTAATTAATCTAATTCAACAGGACATAATTATGTTCCAGTGTCAAGTTCAAAATTGAACACTGTAGTACACAGAGATAAAACTTGACTTGAGACACTGCCATAGTTCTTTAAATCTTCAGTCTGAATAATTCAGATGAATCTGAACATAGCAGCTGTATTTACACAAACCATCACTGGTTGCTTTATTTATGCAATAAATTGATAGAATCACAGCTCCCTTTCATTTCTTCCCAATTCAACTTCTTGACCACATCCATTGAAAAGTATAGAAGGCAAAGCTTGCTTTATATTTACCCTATTTAAACCAGCAAAATTTTCATTCTTGCGACAGATCTTTGGGAATATTTTATTCATTAAAATAGGGTTACATTTCACAAAAGTATACCAGCTTTTCTTTATCTCTTTTAATACATTAAAGTCTGGTGTTGGCATAATGAAATATGTACTGGCGGGCGTTTTTGACAGTCATGTTTATTAACACACACTTCTTTTTTAGGACAGTTCTTTAAAACCGAAAGAAAAGTTGCATGTAAAAATTACCTTTCAAAGCCACATTCCAAATCATCCTTTGTTCGAGCTGTTTGTTTTTGATGTTTTGCATATGTGAAATCTCTGAACATGTAGGGTTGCCATGGAATTGTTAAATATGGATGTTGTTAGTACTGGGAATAAATTAGGGAGTAGAAGCCCATATGTCCTGTAATTCCCACCAGACAATAACTGCAACAGATAATAAGAAAATATGCAGTTAAAGACAATACCCTTGACCAGCTTTAATGGGCTTGGTGGTCCATCATTTTAAATGACATTTTAGGAATTACTGGGTAACTTGATATTTTGGAGGACAAAATAAAGCCTTTGATCCACCTTTTTAAAAAGGGTTTCCTTCAGCACCAGTAATCAGCCATGTAATAATCATACTACTTTTGGGGGGTGCTTGTATTTTTATTTTTATTTTACAGGTAGTCCTTGTTTAGTGACCGCAACTGGGACCGGCAACTTGATCGTTAAGTGAAGCAGTCACTAAGTGAAAACGTGACTGTGTTATGATCTTACTTCAGCTTTCCTTTGCTTTATAGACCTGTAAATGGGAGGACTGGCTGCAAAGTTACATTTTCATCACCATCATAACTGCGAACAGTTGCTAAATGAAGTAGTCACTAAACAAGGACTACCTGTATTATGCAAACTATTTTTTAAAAGTCTGCATACATAGACCAGCATTATAGGATCAACACTACTACAAAGTTAATTATAGCAATGAAAATGGTAAACAACTGTTTATAAACTAAAGAACTGCAAAAATTTGGCCATATTGCTCAGAGGTCTTTGGCTCTTTTTTGAAAAAGGATTAATTCAAACCTTGATACACAATGCATAGCAACAATCTATGCTGTAAATCAGGTGTGCATGTCACCTTCCATCTCATTCTTAAATAATGTTCTTAGCCAGCACCCTGGCCTGAAAAGAATAATAATTTTTAATATCTAATAATCGATTCCAATACTGGGTACATAGCTAAAAAGAACATATGCGCCCTCAAAATACAGGGACTGAGCCAGAGTCATATTAACAATTCTGCTGAGGTCAGCACAAAATGCAAAAATAATAGGGCAAGACCAAGCTATATGGGTTAATGTTCCAAATCCTGAACTATATCGTCTCCAGTAGGGTAATTGCAACTAACCATCATTTGATTTACCAAAACAGGACATTCAGGCTTGTTATATCAATAAGCATTAATACTTAATAAATAAGTAGTATCAATTTTGCCAGCTTTATCCAGATTCCTATAAAAAACAGTTATTGGTTTAGGAACTCCAGGTAATCACCAAAACTTCTAACCATTGTGAAACATTAGGAAGAGCAATTTCATATAGGCCAGATAAATTAAGTAACAGATGCTTAAGCTCAACACACTGTCAAAAAAGTACTCCGAGTTAATTCAGTGTTGTTTTTAATTCTGCAAAGCTGATATGTTTTTAAAATCAGCTTCCTCAGAGCTGAATTAATCCAAAGAAATAGCTTGAAAAACAAATGTAGACACTATGTTTAAACTAAGATTATCTAAGTACCAATATCAGGACCAGATTTCAACTACTTTAATAAAACCACTTACTACTTTATGCTAATCCTTCAGGCTCTGATCCAGTATAATATACAAACAAGAATCTTTACCATCAGGTTAAACACAATCTTTACTTCTCATAACTATAATACTTTATTTAAATCATAATGATCATATTTTGTGGGGCAGAACAAATACAGAACAGACACTTGTAAAGCTTAACCTCTTTTATTTTTTTTAATTAATTGGTTTTTAAAAAAACAGACAAGCAAAAAAATAAAAAAGAAAAAATTAGTACAAATATATAATATCAGTAAATAGAGAGAGAAATGGAAAAGTTGTACAGTTAGCGCTCAGTGTATCATAGATGAAGGATTAACCATAAAAAGCAGAATATATTAAGTTATTTTTCACAAAAAGGAAAAGGATTTAAAAGTCTTTCTAAATCTCTGAGCTGAATGCCAATATTTAAAGATAAATCACTTAACAGAAAAAAGAGGAAAAAAGAGAAGAAAGAAAAACTATTAAAATCATTATTGAGTGAATATTTAATTTCTATCTTCCTCTTTGTTGTACTCCTACTGATATACAATATTTATAAACATTCAAGATTTTCATATATTTCTAATTTTGCTTCTTTAATCAGTTCTATTTCCCCTTAAAAACCATACTTCAAATGTTTCAGTTTGCCTTGCTGCTTAAGATATAATATATATGGAAGCCATTCCTGCTTGAATTTGGTCAAGTTTCTATTGTGAATATATGCTGCTAATTTTGTCATTGCTGCATATTTTCCAAGTTTAAGTTCCCAATGGTAACAAATTTCTTTTCCAATGTTGTGCTAAGTTTACCCTTGCGGCTGTCAACATGTATCTTAGTAAACTGTGATTCTTTGTTGTTGTTGTTGATCTGTCCTGGAATTATGCCTAATTTTTGAAAAAGTGGTTTCCATTCAAATGTAGATTCTAAAACTTTCAGCATGGTGATTCAGATCATAACCTATCATGATCTTTTCTTGATCTATTCGGAGTTATGCATACAACAGATAGGTTGCTTGGTTGGGTTACATGGAAGATTGTATGAAGGAAGGATTCAAAAAAGTTGAGACTGTAATCACATCCACGCACAATCAATGCCCCCATCCTTTTTTTTTTTTTTTTGCATCTGTGATACATGTAAAAGGCTGGAACTTCAACTGCATGGTTGAAGCCATCATCTTTATTTTTTGCCCACTATACTTCCATTTTTATTCTGTCCAATTAAGTTTCCACCTTGGGCATAGATGCCCATGAAATGGGGAGGGCAGATGAAAGCAAACGACAACAGCAATGTTTGCAGAAGAGTCAAAGAAGTCAAGATGATGGCCAGGACCATGCGATCATCTCCCCCCTTTGTCCATGCATGTGATATCAAAATGTGCAAGAAGGGTGGGGTTTCATTTGGTTGCAGCTTTGATAATGTGGTTGTAGACACCATCTTGATTGACTCTCTGTGATGATGTCTCTGCAACAGATCTATAAGAACAGTGCTGGAAAAGGGCAATACTGTACTAGGAATAGAAATCAAAGGACAGCTCGTAGCATGTCTGAGCTAATATAAAAGATGGGATCAATCAATCAGATTTAGAAATTAATATTGGCCAGGTCTACCCCTGAATAAAATCCCCTGAATTTATCATATTTAACTGTAATAAAAGGTCTCGTACAGTACTCAGCCTTTTTGAAAAATATGAGTTCAAGCAGTCTTTCTATAATATAAGAATTGTTTCCAGAAAGAGAGAGGATTTGGACCACTGCAGTAACAGAAAAGTTAGCATATAACTTTCAAATTTGTAAAGGTTCCATTAGCCAAACGAATGTATTTACTAAATTGTAACATTTGTCTTTCTTACATTAGCAAACCTGTAAATGGTTTGCCTAAAGATATTTGTAACAGTTACAATTTGAGTATTTCTGGGTATTAATTATTTTTGCATAGTTACAGTGATCTCTTTTTCTCGTTCCCACAGGTCTGAGTTCTTTCCTTATTGAGGACAATTATAAATCAGTACAGTTCAGGACTATTTCACAAAAACTGCAACATTTTGGCTTCTCCAGGGAGGTGTTCCTAATAATGGGCTCTGAGCATGCACTTAGTCCATTTAAACAACATATCAAAGATCTGGAAGCCCAACAGGAGCAGTCTGCTCTGCCTAAGAACATTTTCCTGAGCGGCCAAGCCCATTTTTATAAACCAGCGAGATACTTACGTTATTTAACTGTCTCCAAATTCCAAAGGGCATTAACTCTAGCATGTTGCAATGCTCTTCCCACAGCAGTTTTGGAGGGCTGATTTAAAAAAGCTCCATATGAGCTGAGATTGTGCCCCTGTGGACAAGGGACTATTGAAACTACAGCTCACATCCTGCTATACTGTGCTTTCTATAAGGACTCACGGATCCCTTTTATAACTCCCTATTTGATAAAATACCCAGGAAATGCTGATCTTTTTTATGTACAGTTGTTGCTAGCTGATCAGTATGATTCAGTTTCTTTGAACGTAGCTAAATTTTGTTATACTGTCTGTAAAATTAGGCAGACTTGGATTGCCCACAGATGATCCTGCTATTAATGTTATCATGTTTTGTTTTATTTCATTTTAATGCATTTTTATTTCTATTTGTACAAATTTGTATTTTATTTGTAATTCCGGTCTGTGACCGTAATAAAATATTGATTGATTGATTTTCTTGAACTACTACTTCTTGAACTACTTGTTCAAGTAGTTACGAAAACTAAAAACAAGAAAACATTAAACATTAATACATTGAAAATGCAGTAGGACGGCATTCTACTATTTGGGCCCTCCAGATATGCCACGGAGGGTGGGAATTCTGAAAGCGATAGTCTCAGTATATCTGGAGGGCACCGGGTTCAAAGTCAATCTACGCTCATTCATTTTAAAGCTTGTCTTCTGCATGATTTAGCAATCTCATTATGACTTCCTGGCATTCTCTTCCATGGTGATTGTATGGTTGTCAACAGGAGCAGGAAATTAGAACCAAAGAAACATTTCCAAATCTTCAACTGCCAACTATTCTGAGGAAATCTACAATGAATATTCATGGTGTATTTAAGATCTCTCTTCCTAAATAATAATAATTAAAAAGATATGCTTTTCAGGTAAATGAAACTTTGCTACATGAGAGGTTTTTCTTTAACACAGTGAACCGATACAATCTTATTAAAATTTCTTTAGGCATTTCTTTCCCAGGGTTCAAGGTAATCCAAGCCAAGGTGTGCAAAAATTTCTTCCTCACTTGCAGCATTCAGAAAAATTTTCTGGAAGGAGAAAAAAGCTCAGTTTAAATTAAAGGAGATAATTTCTAAAACAACTTTGTTGTTGTTCACGGTCAGGTTCCAAATGAAAAACATATTCTTATTCTGCAAAGTATACATATACAGAAAAGCAAATAAATAGCTTTTTTTCTCCTAAGCATGTCATATTTTTAATTTAGCATCAGTTAAGGCTCTGCAGAACTCTTGCTTTATCTCAATCAATTATTTCATAAATATTGCATTTATGTAACATATATTCTTATTGACCTTTAACTACACTTAATACAAAATGCCTGTTTTGCAAATGATTTCAGACTATGAATTCCATTCCTGTATTTCTTGTTATAGCTTCACTGATCAATAAGGTACAAGAAGCATGAAGTGAACAATCTTAATTAACATTTTAATCAATAGATGGTTGCAACTTCACCAAGCTCAAATTTCTTACTATATTAATGCATAACTTGCTTTTTTAAATATATCCTTTAATATTACAAATGTAGTATTCCAAAATGGTTGCCAAAGAAGCAGATCCTGAACTCAGAATAGGATTTCCCAGTATCTTTGCCAAACTTTTTTTTTTCAGAAATGAATGAAAATGTCTTTTGCTTACTGGGCTGTGATCCTCAGACTGAATATAAAGGTAAGCTATAAGTATGTTAAATACATCAATAATAATAATAATAAATAAGAATGCATTCATAATATTTATTAATAATTAATAAATTAATTACAGAACAGTAAGCCTGCTTTCTTTCTTTTTTTTAACCTCCAGGGTTAAAAACCTAGAGATTCTGCTTTTATTTCAAAATGTGTGATCACGTTGTATGAGTTCCTGCTTCTTCTATTGCTCTGTTAGAAAGCAGCCAGGAGGAAGAAAAGATAGAACCGGATTAGGGAAATGTAGACAGAAGACTTCACCTTTGTCTCTTCAGGTTTAGAAGTTAGCGGTGTGCCTCTGGGTTGAAACCTAGGGATCCTAAATTTGAGATTTGGGATAGTCTGTATTTTTGTTTCTTGAACAATGTATTTCCATGGCTGAGTCAGTCTTATGCCACAATTTCACCACCTTCATTGCCAAAAACAGACATTCAGTTCTATAGCATCTCTTAAAAAGTGTATTAGTTTAACCACCCCTGAAATCTGACATTATAGCACCCATGAATGTCTCAACGCTTTCCATGTTAAAATGCAGCCAGTGATAGTAGGCAGGAGCAACTGAGGAGTTTCCTGGGCCAAACCTCCCAAATTTGTTACCAGGTTTTTCCTATGCATAACATAGCTGACAAGTTAATATCAGAATTTCTTTCCCACATCATTTAGAGATCCAAGCAGATGGCTCCATGCCAGCAAAGAAGAAGTTAGGAGAGACTCAGAAACTCAGAACTTCGCTTTGTAGAAAATCACTTCTGTTCATCTCCATGAAGGCAAACAAAATTTATACAAATACACATACATATACATACTGTATGTGTGTATGTATGTATGCATGTATGTATGTATACATACACACACTCTGAAAAAAGAGTGTTCTGCCCTACAACCAAGCTTTAATTTCCCCCCTCTCTGGCTTTACCAATTCCCAATCAGTTGAAGCCTCTGTCACCCCACCCATCATAACAACAAATAGTGCTGGAAATAACTGAGCCAAAATGATGGAGAAATGTCACTATTTCCTGTTACAAGAAATATTTACAGTAGTCTAATAACCATATTTAAGACAAAAGGAGAGAAATAGAAAAAGAAGTAGCAACAAAGATATCCTATAGCAGATGCATTTTTTTTTTTTTTACATCTATCATGAACTTGGCATATACTGTAGGTATGTATGAAGTGTAGACTTTGTCTCAATCCTGTTGGGCTTATAAGGTTGTATGGAGTCACATGGACACTGAGATATATTTTACTTAGCAGTCTGTTTGTACTTTCCACTACTGCAATATCACAATGCCCATCCCAAATGAGTAGGGCATATATCAAGTCTGTAATGGTATATGGGAAAGACCTTGGGAGATTGGGCCAAGAGACACTGCCTAGGGAACGGTCAGATAAGAGACAGCATAGCCCAAAGCTGAATAGTGGGCAGGGCAAGAGGTCAGAAGAGACCCTCCCTAGTTTCTCAAGCTGTAAAGGAGATGAAGGAAGAATTGTACAATCTACAGTATTTCAGTCTTACCAGGTAGACCAGACAGGAAACATGATCAGATGAGCTAATTCTACTTTATTGTAAGACTACATTAACAGAATTTTGCAAGTCTGAAGGTACAATTCTCTTCCGTCTCCTTTACAGCTTGAGAAACTAGGGAGGGTCTCTTCTGACCTCTTGCCCCGCCCACTATCCAGCTGTGGGCTATGCTGTCTCTTATCTGGCTATTTCCTAGGCAGCGTCTCTTGGCCCAATCTCCCAAGGTCTTTCCCATATACCATTACAATGTCACAGCAATGCTGCTTTCATCAGACTGAGTCATTTCACACACCACACCTATGGACACTGCTGTCTGGCAACATTTTCATAATCAACAGTCTTTTAATCTGCCCTGCCCAAATTATTATTTGAAATATATGGCATTAACAACAACAAAACTGTCTATAGTTTAAGAAACAAGAACAAATAGATTTCTAGTCCTTTTATTCCATTTTCATTTATCACTTTTTCAGGTAGATCCAGCCCTGAATTTAGATGACTCAAAATAATGTATAACTAAAAGAACACAAAGAGCATTTTCAAACTGAATTAACAAAATAGTAATTGTTTCTTATTAAGCAGGAAAGTTACTCGCTACTCCTTTTAAATATGGAATGTTTTTTTTTCCCTGTCAAGATTCAATAGGATATTGGTTTTTGCAGATTTTTAAACCCAACTTTAGCCCCTCAATTATAAATATTTTTCAAGTCGCAAGCTATCATCATGGAATTGCTTTAAAGTCACTATTTCAAATTACACATACAAGTTAAAACTGCAATAATCTCTGGGAGTTCATGGCTGGAAATTACTACCATGGATGTTCCATTCTGGATAGAGATTTGATGTTTCATTAAATGAAGTGCCTATAATGAGAACCTCTCTCACAGAGCTTTTTTGACATTAAGCTCCATGGACTGCAATGTCAACAGCAGGGCATCTGCAGATTTGGATACATTTTATTCAAGCTTCTGATTCATTCATTTCCAGTTGGTTCAGTGTGGATATATGGATGCATTCTCCATTTCATGGAGGAATATGTCCTCATGATTGATGTTCAGAAAACCACAGATGACCACATTTTCACAAAACAGAAGGATCACATAAGCAGTGGGTTCTATCTGAACTAGGCTCTGGAGATGCAGGAATCAAGTCAGCAAATGTTAATTACCGTTCAGAATAGTCTGAATCCAGGAAGCAAGGAAGGTAGGCATCCATGAGGCAGAGGAAATGAGCCCCAGCAAATGGAATCATCACAAGCAGTGAAATAGTTGCAAGAGTGAGGATAAAAGCCTAAAACAGACCAACGAATGTACGAAGGCCAACTACTCCAATTAACTGAGCTCTTTGGAAGAATGAATATGCAATAACTGTAACAGCTCTATGAAAAAAACCAGCTGACTTAGAGGTCTTCCATGAGCTGCATTAATGAGCATTCCTACTGTCTGTGAGTTGGCAGAAAAGTATGTCCGCATACAATTTATGTTATGCTGCTTCCATGATTGAGCTTTACTCTCCTTCAGCAACGAGTGCAGGGGATGGTCCTTTCTTTACAGATTTAATGCAGGACAGTTTCAAGACGACAACTGGAGGATTCCCAGGTGTCCTTTTCCCTCCCACCCAGCTTCCCTTGCCAGCAAGAAAAACAAAGATATCTCTTACTCTATGGTCACACAAAAAAGCTCACTTTTTTCTATTATCTATTTTTTTCCTAATCTACAAAACCACAAATCATAAGTGTATTTTTTTCTGTTTTATACAAAAATTCTATAAGGGGCTTCCAGTCAGTCATAAATGTATATATTGTCTTTTCTCTCATCAAGGAAGTCAACTGTGCAAGTTCCATCATCTTCACCAACCATTCCTCCATTGGACTCATGATGTAACTTTAGAGAAAGAGGTAAATTTATAACTGTACTTATAACTGCTGTGAAGAAGATCAAAAGCTACTTCTTTGTATCTTTCTTTTCTATTTCTATTTTACATTTTCTTCTTTTCTTGCATTTTTAGCCTTCTCTTTGATTTCTTTTTCTTTTTTCTTCTTTATATTAGTTTGTATTAGCTTTTATCTTTGCTTTTACAATGAGAGAGAGAGAGAGAGAGAGAATGTGTGTGTGTGTGTGTGTGTGTGTGTGTGTGTGTCAGTCATTAATTAGGGTTTTTTTAATGAATAAGAGATAATGGGGAAAGAATAAAATAATTGGTAGGAGCATGATCCAAACAATGTTTTCAGGAGATGGCAGTGACACTTTTAGAGAAACAAAACTTTCTTAATAATTGCTAGAACAACATCTGGCTTGTTCCTCTAAATCATAAATGTGAAATTTCAGGCTTCCCCCTAAAGAAGGAAAAAGTGCTTTCATTCCTTGTTCACCAGGAATATGCCAAATATATTTAATTGTTCAGTAGTCATGGCAAAGTAAACATTAGACAATGAAGAATTATAAATGTCTTAATAACACAATTATCTCAGCAGTCCAGCTAAGTGGCAGTCCAGCTAAGGTCTGGCAAGAAAAACAAATGAATATTATTTCGTGTATATAATTACACAACAATCAAGTTATATATTTAAAAAATGGGACTGGAGAGTTTAGGCAGGAAAATCTATCCATTTGTATAACAATTAAAACATTTAGCAGGAAATAAATCAATATAAAAAATGAAAAGGACACATAAGTCCAATATCTGTGGATTCAGGAGCTGGTTAGATTCTAAATAATTCATAAAAAGGAAAACCCAGATAGCTTGCTATCATGCTGGATTTATTTCGCCTAAAGATTTAAAAACAAATGTAATAGAGATTTCTCATTTAATGATTCCTATTAATTGTATGGGCTATTTGTAGCCTTTGGCTAGAAGCCAATGGCATGTTGAGTCAGCTAAATGCTACCCTTCTGGAGGTCCTCATTCTGAGTCACAGATCTGAAGGCATTCATTACGTTCACAGCCAAGACAGAAAAGTAAGAATAATCTTTCTGATACCAAGTAATGGCTAAGGCTATTGCCTCCAGGTAATTATGGAAGTTATATTATATCTTCCAATTATATCTCCTCTTGAAATAAACCATGTCAGTTATTTCATATTCTTAAAAAAAAAAAAAAGCTCATGTCCCTAGAAGTAGATCTTATCCATTCTGTCCACTCACATGGAAAGTCAATTCCATGTTGCAGAAAGCAGAAAAAAAAGATCAGTAGATCACAGCAAGGTCTGGACTGGGGGTATCTGTGGGGTGGTAGTGATGGGTTAAACAGGGGATGGGTCTCCAATCACTTACCATCTTGACTTTTTTAACTCCCCTGTCCCCCCACAGACGTCCCTGCTTCTCTCTCTGACACAGAATAATTTTATAGTCTCTTTTGGGTCTTGACAGAAATTTTGGAAGTTATATGTAGGAATGCACTGACGCATGGAGCAACCTAGGAGAGCTGGGAATTAATCAAGGCACACAAGTTCCATTCATGCACTTTAGACTTTTGCCCACATAAATTAAGCTGATAGAAATGCATTTGAATAGATGGAGTGATCAAATCCAAATATCTAGATGCTCCTTTTATTGACATTCACTTTCCTACAACTCCCAAAATAGCACTTTGAAAGGATTTTTTTCCCTTGCTCTCTTATTCATTTCAATCCTCTGAGTCTGCAAAATTTGGCAGTATATCTCCTAAAGCACTGAAGAATGAATAATACTGAGCAGAGGCATTAAAAGGGGAGATCCCACTGCGGTAACTGACAAGCCTGGGGTGAAGATCACTAGAGAATGAAATACAGTAAATGATCAATTGGAGATAAGCCTAAAAGTCTCTTCTTCCAAGAGTAATTTTCTTGATTCATTTCAACCAAGAGTTCAGCCTGGTTTTGGCACTGAAACTGCCTTGGTTGCCCCACAGAATTATCTTTGCTGGGAGGGGAAAGTGAGATTATATTTATTCTTCAGGACTTGACTTCTTCACAACTTCCAGCCATGATATTCTATCAAAGAAGCTCTCTGAGAACCTTAGGATCTTGTAGTAGCTCCCCTCATCTGGCTGTCTCCAGATGACACTTGGGGGGTTGTGGTCAACTGCATGGCATTTATGTGCTGAGGTTCTGCAAGATACTCTAACACAGAGTGGAATCATTCAAAGGCATAGAGTAGCAGCTCTCTCTCCCCTTTCCATCAGATCCAGGACAGGTAATGGAAATGTTGGATCAGTACCTGGCTGTGATTAGGGCCAGCAAGCTGAAGTTCTGGTCAGGCAGGATGGAGGTACTGACAGTGAATGCTTTATAGGTCCACATGAATGACATTCAACCTGCTATAGAAAGGATTGCATTCCACCAAAGGATCAAGTCTGTATGTTGACAATACTTTTGGATTCATCACTGTCTCCTCTGTTGCATAAAGTGCCCTTTACCAGATTAGGGCCATGTATGAGCTCCAGCCTCCTGGGACCGAGACAACCTTGTTTCCTTAATCCTTGTCCTAGTATTGGTGTAACCATAATGTGTTACATATGGGACTGCTCACGAAGACAATCCAGTTAGTATAAACTACTGCAGGAAGATGACTGACTGGAAGTGGGCATTATGACTATATTATTTCAGTTTTATGGGATCTTCACTGGCTCCCAGTTCCTCCCTGGTCCCAATTCAATGTGTGAGTATTAAGCTCTAAAGCACAGCTTGGGACCATAGAGTCCAAAGATTGTTCTTACTCATATTCTAAAATTATCCTGGAAAGTCCTTTCCCATGCTGAGACATGGTGGGTAGCTCCCCAAAATTCAGCCTTCCCAGGTAGCTCCCTTTCTGACTCTGGAATGTCCTAACCAATGACATACAGTAGAACTAGTGCTAACATCTTCGTTTCTCTAGCACCAGGCAACAACTTTTTTTATTCTTCCAAGCCTTTTCATATATTATTTTAGTAATATTTTAATATTTTAAACATGGATTGTATAGACGATTTCAATACAGATGTGTAGCTAATTGGATCCAGATAGCTGCAACCTATCTCCTTTTGAACTAATTTGTGTGCAGTAAGTCTCTTAGTCTTTATACATTGTGTCTTAATTCCATGTGTGTGTGTGTGTGTGTGTGTGTGTGTGTGTGTGTGTGTGTGTGTAATTATAAATCTATGTACCTGTGTGTGTCTACAAAATGATAATGGAAGATGTAGATACAGACAGATGTGTCTCCATGGGAATGTGTTTCTTTATATATACATATGAATATACATCTAAGCCCCACTAAAAAGACTCAGTTTTGAAGGTGGCACACACACACACAGAGACACACACACAAAAGTGCACAGTAATATAAAACCACAAAACGTAACTGCTCTGCTCAAATTCAACATTGCAATGACATTAAGGACAATAAGGGGGGTTGTAAATCAACCTGGATCTTCAACTAAAAAGCAGCTGCGACTCAGAGTTCTCCTCTTCCCTTTATCTGTAGAAGCCACAATAGAGATTTAACATTACCAGCAACAAGCAAGATGAATCAAAACCTTTTGTTCAGCTATCCATTAAACCGAGCGGGAACATAATTTTAATGGATATATGGATCCTATATCCTGGTCTGGCTGCTATTCACATCTATCACGTGATTATCAGTTATTATGGCCTTGCCTTTTATGTTCTTTGAAGTCTTCCTCTTCCATGCTTTATATGCCATGAATGAAATGGATTGCCATTTCTTCAGCAACATCCACAGGGAAGGTCAAAACAAACAAGATGGCCATCACATCATCGTGATTTAGGCTCTTCACCTTTTGTATATGCATCAGTGTCTCACGTACAAACAGATGGGCTTCAGTCAGGATGCCCCAACCACCAACTTCCCTGTTCTGGCACAGACACTTCTATAGCTGCTGCTACATTTCTTCTACTTATGGTTTTATGCCTTTTGAATTAGTGAACCAGTTTAAAAAAAAAACAAATATTTTAGGAGCTGCCAACCAGTAACTGTCTGTAATATATATGAAGTAATAATTTTTGTTGAAGATTTGTAATTAATTATCTATAGAAATAAGACATACCGGTATTGTAAGAGATTTCTCTTGGAGGGAGTTTATTAGGAGCTCCAATTCCAGACCTCCCTATACTTTTGAATATCTAGTTAATATTGTTAAACTGTGATTTCCAGAACTCAGCACTCTATTGCAGGAGAGATTTAACCAAAGCTGAAGAGAGTGATAGCATTCCTTTGTTTCTACTGAAGCAGCCATTCGATTTTTAAGATGTCATATAGGCATTATATATGGGATTTTCAGTATATAGACCACAGCTTGATTGTCTCTCCAGCAAGTCATTTTAACCTTATTTTGAAAGTTTGGTGCTTTGGTGGGACACTACAGGGTTAAATAAATGCTTTAAACTGTTTAAACCATGCCTCTCACCCAAAAAGAAGCTGAGTTTTTCCCCCATTCTGGGAAGTGTTAATAGGGAAAAAGGATTGTAAAGCTTCTGAGAAATGGGGAGATTTTTTAGCTTTTCCTGCTCTAGTAACATCGAGGCATCCATATTGTCATCTAGTGGAATGCAAAACACATTAAAAAATAGACAGAACTTTGACTGCACCATCTCAGCTGCCCTCTTGACTTTTTTTAACCATACCCTGGGACTCCCCCAGGTATCATATATAAGGTTATAAGACTCCCCTGCAAGATATACACATACAAGTCTCTTCCATATAAGTTTGTACAATTCAGCATTGCTCTGTAAAAGTATTGAGTGATACATACATCCGTTGTCTGCATGCAAGACATCAGGGGAGCCTCAAGACATGGTGGTTGTGATGGTGCAATTGAAGGTCTAGCCATTTTGTATGTGTGTTACAGGCTTCAGTCACACTGTTGTGGTAGCCATCTTCCCTTTTTGAACCACACACTACAGATTCCCCAGCAAGGTGTCAAAATAAACACATACAAGGCTCTTCTGTATACATTTATGCCATTTAAGGATCAGCTTTGGACCTGCAGGACCCTAAAATGTCAGCTTGTTTCAAATTGCATTTATCTGAAATCTGGGGGGAAAAAGTGAAATTGTTAATTTACTTCAATTTTGCAATGCCATCAGTTCTTTTATTAGTATTGAGGAATTTACTGTAGCTCTGGCCTTGAGAGGGAGGTAGGAGAGGGAAAACAATAACTCAGCCACAGGGAAGTAGACAGTGTGAGAAAGAGACTCAGAATAGCCCTGCCTTGATCCTGTTGTCCTTAAAAAGGGGCAGTGAAGATTTGGAACAGGCTTTCAAGATTCTGTTTATATATCTTTCAACAATAAAGTAGCATTCCTGGAATCCTTGCGGTACCTGTTTCTTGACCTGGCCTACTTTGAAGGGATGACATTAACCCTTCCTCACTATGCCCCTCAGCTCCTGGGTACAAGTAAGCTAGTACTTTACAGAAGCATGGCTTCTTCTCTCCTCCATAACTGGTTCCCACCCCACTTGCAAATGATCAAACACACATAACATGTATGGAAAATGTGGATGAGATGGCAGGGAATTAATGTTACTACATGATCTGAGTTGTAGCTCAGAGGGTAGGACGCTGTTTGAGTGCCCAGTTTTGAACAGGAGGAAAGAAAAGAGACTGGGTGATCGTGCCTGTCTCAGTGCTAGTAGCCTATAAGAAATGAAGATGATCCATGGTTGGTTTCCAATTGGCCTGTGAGGGGCTGGGGTATGGGAACAGAGTGAAGACTGTTCCACTTGGAAATGCCCACAGTCTAGATGCCTCACTGCCTTCTGCGGACACAGATGATAAATATGCAGAGAGCTGAAATGGATTTTATGCCTGCAGTGACTTGAAGTCTGAACTGTGACCTGGTGTTCCCAAGTACTGTGAGAATGTGAACATACATTTTACTTTGCAATTGAAACTGAAGCAAATCTTACAAGATGGTCTGAGAACTACCATTAAGAAACAGCAACAATATTCTTTAGAAATGTGTATGAGTTGTTCAAAATTGTTAGGACACCAGCTGTTGTTACAGTTGCTGTCATATATGTTTCAAATGGGGCTGAGGGACATTATATGGGAAAAGTGTGTCACTATATCCCATTGCTCCAGTGGGGTTATCCAACACAAACAGCATCAGCTATGCCAGCAGTAGGATTCTCTATCCCAGCAGTAGGATTTCTCATCCTCAGCAACTTTAACATGTGTGGACTTCAGCTGGGGAATTCTGGGAACTGAAGTCCACACTTCTTAAAGTTGCTGAGGTGGAGAAACACTGTTCTATTTGCTATTACCTAAAAGGGGATAACATTCATTGCCCTCAGAATTCCTTTTTAAATTTTGTGCAGGTTTTTTGGTCGGGGAGGGAATTCACACATTTGATGAGAAAGCAAGGCAAAATTAATTTCATTATGAATCTATGCAACAGTGATAGATCAGATTGAGACTTACGTCCAATGAATTCTACTCAAAGCATCTGAAAAGAGCTAATATATGTACCTATCACATTTGGTAGCCAAAACTTTTCTGAAGGACACACATCACAGCTTCTCCTAAAAAAAGATTTTAAATGGGAAAATAAACATAAGAAAAGTACTTGCAATAATAAAAGGGTCATAAAAACGGCAGGGCAAATTCAAGAGCATTATAGTTATGGCTTTTATTAGAGATGAAATATGTAGATGGATAATTGGCTGACAAGGAAACTAGCTTCACTGAACGTATGGGAGGGAGCAACGGAATCAAGGGCGAATGCAGGTCATCAGAGCTAGCGGAGATGAAATAAAAGATAAAATCCAAAAGGGCAAATGGGATAATAGCATGAATTTTGTGTTGTGTCGAAATGGGGAAGAGGCAATTTTGCACTGTGTGGTACCTTATACATTTGTATGTTTTTCACTTCAATAAAACAGTCTGCATGGGTAAACAATTTAATTTGCCTCAGGCATTATACTATGCAGCAAATGTAAATTTTATATTTAACTAGCATCGTTTCATACAAATATGCGCATATAGCTCCTGCTTTAAAATCTAATCTACCCCAAATCCAGCAACAAATATAATGGCAAATATATTAGAAGGAAAGCCATCACTCTTTGAAATAAGATTATAACAAACTCTGAACAAGGAATTTTGTAGCATAAGCCATCGACTCTGAGCCCTTAAGAAACATCAAGAGAAACTGTATTAAAATATTCCTTGGAATTTATTCTAATAATTCTAAGCATGACTACATTTTAAGCTAATATGAACCAAGATCATACATCCTAGGTCAATTTATCATTGAATAAATTTTGCAACTAGAAATAAGCACAGCTGTATGAATGTATAAAATGAAAGCTTTTTGCAATATGTAATTTAAGAATAGATATCCTAGCTAATTTATTATGGCAATATTAAAAGAACAACAACAATGTATTGACAGATTGCTTGAATTCCTGAAATCCAGATTAACAGAAAATATTGTAAATCCATCCAGTTTATTCTCATTCTCTTCCAAAATGTTTATATGCACACCATGTTTTAATTCTATTTTGTCTGAGCCCACATTTCATTAGAGCCTTTTCTGTCATGGCACATGCCCTTTTGAACATAATTTCCCAGAGATTAGATGGACCCCAGTCCTGTTGGTCTTTCGTAAGGCTTTAAGGACATGGTTTTGTCACAGGGCCTGAGGATCTGGATGTGTGGTAGAGCCTGTGTAACGGTTGTCACTTTCACCATGGCTACAGGTAACATATGTGTTGTTTTTATTGTTTGGGGGGGTTACATGTTTTACTTACAAACATGTGAGGGGGGGCTGGGAATGCAGAACGTGGTTTAAAAAATGCTAACTGTAAATTAATTTCTCTGACCACTGTCAGATTTCTGTATTCAGTTTGCGTAATGAAGTACTACTCATGTAGAAAATCCATTAACCAATGCATAAGCAGATTTGCTCACTTGACTGATGTGGAATTGTGCATACAAATGAATGCCACCTATCAAGTTCTCTTTCCCAGTCAAAACCCAACTGAAGTCAGAAAACAAAGCAATTATCTTTTTTTGTGTGGGAATAAAACAATGGCAACTGTATCTCTAGCATGTTTAGAACCAAGACATTTGGCCCACTGTGGATGTCCATATTAATGTGGATTAAAAAAATATTTTATTGCAATTTTGAAAAGAGAAATACAGGAAGAACAATATGCAAAAAAATTAAAATGGTAATATCCAATAAATTAATTATGAACTTGTAGTGGATCCCCATGTTGTTGAGGACAAGATTCTTGGAAGTACTTGGTCTCTGGCTGTAGACAGCCATGGGGATGACCTTGAGAGAAATAATCAGAAGCCATCACAGAAATATCAAGGGCCAAAGCATTCCTTAAGCCCTGGGAAAAGAGATAGGAAAAGATCCAGTCTGGCTCCTCCCTGACTCACTGGGATATAGGGAGGAAAGGTAAAACACAAGGAGAACCTGCAAGATTCTATTAATATAGCCTATCTATCTCAATATAATTCTAGTCTTCTCGTGGAGTCAGTTTACTCATCTAGACAACCTTGAAGGGTTGATATTGATTAGGACTTCCTCTTATGGCAAGATGAAGGGACAGGGTAGAAGACAGAAGTTGAATCAGCTGGAGTCTTCCCTCCTCAAAGTAGGTCCATTACTATCAGCTGCCATATCTAGTCCTTTATTTCTTTTTATATGCAATTGTTCACAGTACTTGTAAGCCACTTTAGGAAGATTGTTATTCTCAAAGATAGGATACAAGTAACGGTAAAAAAATAGGGAAGGAAGGAAGGAAGGAAGGAAGGAAGGAAGGAAGGAAGGAAGGAAGGAAGGAAGGAGGGAGGGAGGGAGGGAGGGAGGGAGGGAGGGAGGGAGGGAGGAAATTTGGATTACAGAGGATATTACCCATGCTAATTTAGCCTGATTTTAATATCATCACCATTTATAAGTTCCTGAGGATAAATGCATATGATAAATGGGAAAAAACAAAAGGAAACAAGGGGAAAAAGAAGAAAAAGAAAAAAGAAAAACCAATGAAAACACTGTTAAAAAAAATAGAAACATTACTGGAAAACTACTTGATTTCAAATTCCCTCCCATTGTACCCCAGCTGAAGATCACAATCAACATATTTATAAGCGTTGGAATTATTTCTGATTACACTCAGTTGTTTTGCCCTTAAAAAACAGTGTCTAAGTTTGCCTTGTTGTAAATTTGGCATGCTTCTGTTGTGGATAGAGGCTGTTAATTTTGCCATTGCTGAATATTCCCCAGTTTGGTTTCCCGATCTGATATCACTGGCAAAATGTCTCTTTCCCAGTTGTCTCCATCTCCATCTCCATCTTATTTCTGTTTTAGGGTCACGACATAGAATATGTTTCTCTGCACAGCCAGCTCTGTAGCATCTGGTTCAAGTCACAAATCTAGCACTCGAGCCAATGACTGCTACGACTGATTTACTCATAAGAGTAATGAAGATTCATCTTGGGAACTAGGTTTCTAAAAAATGACTTGGGAGAGTTAAAGGAGAGAATGGAGGTAGGCGCTTTAATCGAAAGTCAAACATCTGACAAGTTGGAAATAGTGGAAGAATATCAATTACGCCAACATGCTGAATTGTTGCCATTGCTTGTTCTGCCCAGCACATTGTGTTGAGCATGTGATTTCTTGATATTTCATTTCAAGCAGAACCAAAGCATCTAACAATGCTATCCATGTGGCCATGTTATTTACTTCAGCTTTAAGGGGATTTACACGTCGGTTGTGTCAAAAGTGACCTCTGAATTATGAATCGCCAGCCATAAAAATTGCCATTTGAATCCATCCGTAGAAAGCTTTGATACGAATCGCAATGAATGGTCGTTCATTTTATTGTGGAGAGATGCTGAGATTATTTTAACTCTTGATTTCTAAAGCAGGCCAGGTGCAGAGAAACACAAATTCCCAGAGTTGAAAACCTAATTGCTGTTCTGCCCAGAGAAATAAAAGTAGGGGAAGCACTTAGTAAGGGGGGAAAATGTACATCTGTTTAAATGACTTCAGTGTTTAATTGAAGTAATGACTATGTGAACAACACTGATCACATTGGAAATCAATATTATAAACTTGGAATCTTTATGTTTACTTTATGGCTAATCCAGTCATTACAGCAGACATCTAAAGCAAACACTGCAGCTGTACCATGTTTAATTCATCAAGATGTTCTCTCAAGACTGACTGCTTCTCTGTTAGCAACACATAATTTTAGCAGAGCATCTGCCAAACTCCAGTCTATAGCATCCCAGTTTTGTAAAGAACTATTAAACATCCCTCTTTAGGTTGGCAAGTAAAGCCACTTCTGTTTTTCTGAGAATAAAAATGAATATGGAAACAAGCAAATCAACACAAACATTTCAGTTGCTAGTGAAAGTTTTTACAAATCAGAAAGATATATTAGCAGTTTTGACCAGCTTTCTGCCAACTGGTGACATCCAGATGTGGTGAGTTTCACTGCCCATTATCTCCAGCCAGCAAGAGTTCATGCTGAACACATTTGGAGGGCACCAGGTTGAGGAAGGTGGTCAAGATAAATAGCCTACATACCCAGGCCAAGGCCCCTGGAGAGTCACTTCGTATGAAGAAGGGCTTCCCAAATTCTGTTTGGTTGACTGATTGATTGATTTTGTTCAATTTATATGGCTGCCCATCTCACATAAGCACCTCTGGGCAGTGAAGACTGTTAAAAACATCACTATAACAATAAATAAAAGGAAAATAAGTCCACAACAAGAATAAAACAAAAAGAATGGCAACCAAGGATGACCATCTGCAATAAATTAACATTATCCCAGAAGCTCACCTAACCTCCCAAGACCTGGGAGGTTTTAAGGGTCTTCTGAAAGACCAGCCGGTCAGGCGTGCTTCCTGTCTCCCAGTAGATGATACTCTTGATGGAACCCAGAGCTTGTCCCTTCTGCCTGACCTGATGGGACAGGTAGAACAACTGGAGAAAAGCACTTCCTCAAATATCCTGGCCCCATGTCATGAAAGGTTTTATAAGTGACAACCAGCACTTTAAATTGCACCTGGAAGCCTATTGGGAGCCACTGCAGCTCACAAAGCAAAGATGTAACACGGGCATACTGAAGCACACCCATAATTGCTTGTGCAACCACATTCAGTACTATCTGCAACTTCCAGATGTTCTTCAAGGGCAGCCCCATGTAGAGCACATTACAGTTATCTAATCAGGAGGTGACCAAAGCGTGAGTGATTGTGTGCAGTGCTGCCTGATCCAGGAAGGGGTACAACTGACACACAACCTGAAGTTGTGTAAAGCCTCCTGGCCATAGCTAACACCTGTAGGAGATGTGAATCCAGGAGAACCCCCAAATTGTGCATCAGGTGTGTAAGCCATTCAGACATAAGGATGGAAACTCACTGGATCCAAGGAGCCCCCAAACCCAGAACCACACCATCTTGTTAGGGTTGAGCTGAAGCTTGTTCTTCCCCATTGAGGCCCCTAGCCTTCAGACCCCAGGACTGGGTCTTCCCAGCACTGCTTGTTGGCCTGGGGCAGATATCTACAGCTCAGTAGCTTCAACATACTGATGATACCTCACCCCATGCTGGAAACCTTATATGGATTTTTTGCTGAAAGAAGAAAAAAATGAAAAGATGATTTATGGATTTGAAGATTAAGAAAGACGTGGATTATATGAGGAGCTGAAAGGACTTGTATAACATCTAAGAGGGAGGAGGGACAATAAGATTGTAATTATCTGTTGAAAAAAAAGGTCAGAAGTCATTCATGTATTTCTTAACTTTAGGGGTTTTTTTCTCTTTTTCGTTTCTTGCACCTTCTTATTCATTTCTTTCTTTCTCTCTTTCCTTTTTTTTTTTCTTTTCACTTGTCTTTTATTCTCTGAAAAAAAATCTTAATAAATATATTTTTTTTAAATGATACCTCACCCCATCCTATTGAATGATCTTACCCAGCAGTTTCATACAGATGTAAATAGGAGTGGGGAGAACACCAAGCCCTGAGGCACTCCACAAAGAAGTGGGTGTGAGATCGACCTTCCCCCCCCCCCATGTGTATAGAAAGAGGACCACTACAGGACTCTGTCCCCAGCTCCCAACCCCTGTAGCCAATCCAGAAGTATATCATGATTGATGGTATTGAAAGCTGCGGAAAGATCAAGAAATGCAAGGATGGATTCACCACCCCCATCCCACCCCCACCAAAGATCATCCAGAATCACAATCAGTGCTGTTCTGTTCCTGTGCCCAGGTGTGAAGTCCATGCTCCATCTAAAGCTATTACACTGCCTGAACATTAATACTGAAACATGGTGAACATTTGGAGGTTGCCTCTCATGATACACAAAGACCTGCAGAAAACTGGCTATCCACACAATTTGTGCAATCACCTGAGGAGTTTTTAAATAGTACCAACAGAGCACATAGTGGCCTGCCTTTGTTCATATATATATATAGCAACCAACTTCTGCAACACAGTCTAATACCTAGAATTCAGTAACACTTCTAGCCAGATAAGACTGCATAGCAACAGTTGAAAACTTTTGGGGGTTGAATGCCAGCCTGGTCTTAAAATGACATGCTGGGTACCCTGCTCCCAGAGGTCATGGCAAGTATGTAGGTATGTAAATTACTTCAGCAACTTGCATCCTTAACCCAGTGGGATGCAATAGCTCCTTTGTTACTAAGTAAGACTCATCCTGGGACCCTTCCCATGTTGATCAGCTTCTGTAGCATCCCTGTCAATAGTTTCTCCTCCAAGGGCACTTTTACAATCTGTGTTGCTGAGACAGTTCGATACTTTCTCCTTGGGGATTCCATCTATGATCTCATCATATACTGCTCAAAAGGCATTGTGGCTCATCTGTCTTATTGTTAGCTCCTGTAGCCGGTCATAAATAGAGATCATTGTACATTCAGTTAATGAACAGTCTTTAGCCACTAGATCTTTTTCCAAATCAAGACAAGGGGTGAGGACAAAAATTAAATCTGATTTAATTTAAATGTATGTATTCTTAAAGGAATCAAATAAGCCCATAAAGCCATCAGGACTCCAACTGGAGTTGCAGAGTTTCCTTTCCTAATACAATTCCACCCCATGTATTGAAGATGTTTGTCCTTTTTTTCTTTTCTTTTCTTTTTTCTTTTCTTTTTTTTTTTGCATTACAATTGTAGTCTATTGTCAACTTTTTGGAAGGGGCCTTGAAGCTCACGTGAGAACATGGGATCGTGGGTTTGCAGTCCTGTCTATAGGGTACCAGCCTTAATCTAGCACACATGGTTTAAGCATTTACCAACCTAATTGTTTCAAATAATTCATCTTTAAGGATTGGTTCATTTTACCTTCCTAGCCAGAGTGTGAGTGTTGTGCTATCGTGGACTCTTAGGGAATACTAAAGCAAAGAGTGCTGGTATTTCTTATAATACCTATAAGCCCCAGGGGCAATTTGAAGACACTGTTTCATAGTTCCACCAGGGGAATCCCAACTGATACATAAGGTACTAGATCCTTACTCACTGAGAGATAGAGATAGAGATAGAGATAGAGATAGAGATAGAGATAGAGATAGAGATAGAGATAGAGATAGAGATAGAGATAGAGATAAGGGGTGAGAAGAAAACAGATAATTGTCTCTTGTATCTTCTTGCTTGTCTTGAATGTGCATCTTTCTCCCTCTCTGTCCAATCTGATTTTGACAAAGAATAGCTAAATATACATATAACAGTAAGCCAGGATTTTAACCATAGTTTGTTGAACAAACCACAATAGCTGCCTCCGGCACAATGCTAAACATAATGTGTGGATTCCTAAATCATGCTAACTCAAAAGCAAACCAACCAACCAACTGTGATGTAACCTTATACTGTACACGAATCAGGTCAATATATGCTCCTTCAGTAAGAGAAGCCATGATGATTTAACTAACATTTGAAAATTAAAACAGGTAGCATGAAACACAATATGAAATATTATGAATTTTTTTGTCAGACCTACACATGCATTTTTATGATCTTGGCAAACTCAAGCATTTTGGACCAATTGTCTCTTAGGGCCAGTGTGGCAAATATCTAAGCAACTGATGGGGGGATTTTGGATGGGCAGCAAATTGTTCAACCGTTTGTCATAATTCATTTGTTCTCATGCATTTTTTTTCCTGTCTAACCATGCATGACCTATTTTAGAGTCTTTACATTTTGCCCTGTCCTGCCTCAAACTGGTAAGAAAGTACTATGGCAACAGTTGAAGTCAGAAAAGGCTCCATGGGCTACAAAAGGAGCACATGGTGGAGGGGGGAGGGCTTACAGTCAAATAGCCCACCTCTGGATGAGATAGCCTACAACTTCATCCTAGTTGTGAACTGGCTGCTATAAATGTCCTGTATTAGTATATACTTCTAGGGCCCATCTACTTCTGGCCCTTCCCATCCTATCTCTCCCATCTTGGCATCTCTTTAAGACCAGTCAGAGATGTTTCAAGTAAATATATTATTATTAAAAAGTAGTGTTGAATCTCTGAATGGCCCATCTAGTCTGAAAGGCAGATAAAATGTTAAGTAATTGCTTTCTAAACTCTGAGCTGAAGTTTTGTGAGTACTCCATAAACATTTCTCATATGAATTTAATCTTACTGTTGTAATGGGAATATTTGCAAACAATAGAAGCAGGAAAATAGGATGCATATAAACCATAATAACCTGCATATCAACAGCCTCATGAATGCATGCTCTCGCCTTTTGTCTTCCATTGCCTTGAATGAGCTTTCTCTTTCATTCTTACCATTAAAGAAACAGGTTTTCCTAATTATAATCTACAAACCCATTTGAAGTGACACTTTATGAGAAAATATGGCCTGTATCAACTATGGTTTGTCCAGCTGTATATTGTTTTTATCTCTCTCTCTCTCTCTCTCTCTCTCTCTCTCTCTCTCTGTCTATCTATCTATCAATCATATATCTATATTTATATCTATATCTGTCTCTCTATATCTCTCTCTCTATCTCTCTACCTATCTACCGATCCATATATATATATATATTTTTATTATTTTTTTTTTAAAGGAGTAGTGGAACAAACTTTGGGCAATGTTTGGTTATATTTTAATGTTTTTAGATTTTTAAATCCAAGAGCTATAGCCTTTACTTTAAAAGACCCCCTGCAATACTAGTGTAAATGATGAATCTGGAATTATTTCCCATGAATTAATGCTCTTCCATTTACTGTACATAGCAAACAGTACACATACAGTATGCCACTGCACTGTAAAAGTTTCCTGTACGAAAAGAACACCTAGATATTCAGATAAGATTACTTCTTGGAGCTTCATGAACTGTTACTCAGATAAATGAGGAAAACTAGAGGTGATATGAAAAAGAAACTAGCTTCACATTTGCCAGAAGTCTTTTGATTAAAGGTGGATTCTGAAGCAATCTGTTCTCCACTGATGGGTCCTGAGAACAGCACCAGGAACATCTCAGATTGAATTGATCCCAACTAGTTTTAAATTTAATTTTTGCCATACAGTAATTTCTGTCATAATGATGCTCTGTCCTAAGTGCTGTACTGTGGAATATTATTATAAATATTTAGGGTTGGTATATGGAGGATTGCTTATTGCAGATGACAGGTCACACATATACATACCCACACCCTCACCACAATCAAGAGTCAGCTATAGGATGGGAAAGATCTGGTTTGACTTCAGTACATATAACTATTAGCCCAATTCTAACATCAAGTTAGTAGGGTTACTTCAGTGAAATAGATGCAGATTTGCTGCCTGGATTTAGAGAGAGCTAAAGCCAAAATCCATCCAACAGTCTTTGGTACTGCATGGCAAATAGATTTGGGTGGTACAGCCAACTTTCAGTGGTGAGTTCCAAATCAGAAACCTTTTAATACCCGCACGCTATTTCTTGTTTACCC
Organism: Python bivittatus; assembly: GCF_059951505.1. Taxonomy (NCBI): domain Eukaryota; kingdom Metazoa; phylum Chordata; class Lepidosauria; order Squamata; family Pythonidae; genus Python; species Python bivittatus. Next base: position 1,138,787 of record NW_028277108.1, read on the forward strand.
AACACACCATAAAGCCTTTTCTTCGGTTTGTACCTTACCCTCAGCAGTACGAGATGGGAGATACAGTAGGACCTCATTCTCTGAGAGATGCTCTCCTTGTGGTCAGAATGAACCGAGATCCTTCTACACGTATTTTTTCACTGCCCTTTCTACATCAGTTTACAGGCAGATGTATCTTTACTGCTTCCTAACAGAAACTGAATCTGTTATCTTTCCTCCTCACAGATTAGAACCTACTATCAACAAAAGAGTTGCTAGGCTTCTATTTGTAGTAATTTCCATAAGAAAGTATCACTGAAAGCATCAATGATGACACTGTGAAATATCTTTTTTTCTCTTTTATTGCATGGCATTTTTAATTCATTCTATTTCTATTTCATCTTATGTTTGATATTGTTTTATTTTATCTTATTCCATTTTTCCCTCTCTCTGGTTTTTACATCTTAATTTGGGGGTTTTATATGACCATTACACTATTTTTTTGTATTTGGTCATTTTTTTTTTTTACCTTGCTGGTCATTAACTGTAACTAAATAAATTTGATTTGATCTACCTTGATTGATAATTGCTGGAGATAAGCTAATTGTGCAAGTCATTTGAAGATTATCTTATGATGCATTCATGGAAATATGGCATTCAGATCATAAGATATAATAACTGCACTTTATTCTGCACTGGTCTGTCCATACCTGGACACTTCTGTTCAGTTTTTTTCAAGAAAGTAGATAATCTGAAGCGTGTTCAAGCAGGACATTCAGAATGGCGAAAGGACTGAAATAATCCTGTCAGAAATGGTTGAAATTGTTAGACAAGTTATGTTGTGATCCCAGTTGAATCCAGCTAATAATAAATGATGCCTTCATTTTCTTAAGGAGAGTAAATTTAACTCTATGATGTAACATTTTGGGAATCTGTGTTTCTAAACCAGTTAGAAGACAAAAGAGAACAGAAGAATTTTTAAAAGGCCATATTTTATTCGTTTTTAATTGTTTTATGCATTTGAGGTACTTATTTGATTTTGCATCATATGCTGCTAAATATTATATTTCATTTACTCCTATTTTCAAGATAAAATCTAAAATGAAGGAATGAACTCATATGTATAAATTAGCAATGGACAACCGCTCTTTTGGAGGGGTGTTTCAAATCTGACAAATTATAAATTATACATTTATAATCCTTATAAATGTAGCTAGACTGGTACAGAAGGGCTGACAACCTATTGATAGTAGGGAATGCATTTAATTTTGGGAGAGGCAAGGATCACAGTGGGTGGGGCAGTGTCACAATGTAGGTGACACCATACATAGGCACAGTTGTGATTCTTTATTCCTTTTGAAAGAGAAAGAGATTGGATGTTTTATTATTACTTTATTTCAAACTGGATTAAGCCTATTTTAGAAATTACATGCCAATTTTGATAGCAGTGATTTTCAGGAAGGAGACCTGGATGCTGTAAAAAATGTTTTGGATAATATTTGCATCCATGGGGGCTATGGGCGGTACACTCCAGTTTAAATTTGGGAAAAATAGATCATTCAGGGCAGACAAAAACCAGAAACTTTAGCTTGGAGACAAGAAAATTAAGAAGAGACGTGGCAGTTCTCTTCAAATAGTTGAAGAGCTGTCAGGCAGAAGATGGAGCAAACTTGTTCTCTGTTGCTTCAGGCAGGCAGGAAATAGATTTTGGTTAAATGTTAGGAGAAAATTCCTTAATGTAAGAACTACTGACCCATAGAGTACATTGTGTTGCAGAATGATACCTTCTCCTTTACCAAAATACTTAAGCACAGGCTGGATAAGCATAAGTCAGATGGTGCATAGTATAGATTCTGCACTGAGGAGATTAAAGTAGATGACTTCCAAAATTTCTCCCAACTGTAACATTATTAAAATGAATCATTAAGTTATTCACCCCATGGTAACTATACTATTTATCCCATATGCATAATTGAAATGGTATATGCTAATCCTTTGGGTTCTTTGCCCATAGCATTCTGTAATCTGGATGACATAGACTCATCCATTACTATTATTTTGGGGGGGAAAGGAACCAAGCTCAGTTGACAAAATTAGATCAGAAAATTCCATTTCCTTTCAGCCATATAATTTATATTAGAAAACCCTATTTTTCCTTCCTTCATCCATTTCTCCCTTGTACCTTCCAGTATAAACTCTAGAAAACCTCCCATGCACTTTTTAATTGTACATTATTTCACAAAAGAGTTATGTCATTTGGAATTGGTTCATACTTAATGTGCAGGCATAATCATTTGGAGGAAAAGAATGGTGGTGTGAAATAATATCATCATATAACATTGAAACAATTCCCCCCAATAAAGTAGTTATTGTTCTCACATATTGTTCTCACATATAAAATATGCAATTTATTCCCAACTAAAATTCAAATGTTGATTAGACTGTCAAAAGTGATCCTTTGGGATTCTGTTTCCATAGACAGGTTCTCCTTTAACACATTAGGCTGGGATTCTCTGATCCTGATCAGATTTCAGATAATGGTTGTAAAAAAGATATCCTCAGGTCAACCTCTTTTTCTAGTGACACAATGAACATACAATTCAATTTTCTTGGCAACAGCACAGAAGTTTGCTACTGTATCCTAAGATCTTTTTTTTTTTTTAACTTCCTGGTCTAGCTTACAGCTTTGGGAAGATGGTCTCCCAACCAAGCACTAATCTGGCTAATGGCATCTGTGGTGGAACTAAAAAAGCTAAGAGAGCAATCACAGCAGCCTCACTCATGTCCACCACTGTCAGTGACACATGAATGTCTTGACGTTTTGAACTTCCCCTGGGGACAGTGCTGAATGTGGCCCAACCTAACACAGCTTCCAAGTGTAGGCAAAGCTGGAGAGATCATGCCACTTGAGATAAGATTACTTGAAGTTCTTGTATTTGATCAAATATGTGCATTTTTTTTTTTAAAATACCAACAGCAAAACAAAATGAACACATCAGGGACATCATATGAAGTCAAAATAGCTTCAAATTGTTATTGTGATCCTCAAGACCTTGTGATATTGACCCATCTGTGCAATGTGTTTGACACAAGCTGTCAATTAAAGAAAAGAAAATGGCAATGGTCCCAGTAAAGCTTTTGTACTGTTCAAAAGAAGTACATGCAGATATGATCATAAACTTTCTAAAGCTCCATTTCTGTCTTTCCAAAATTCCAGTTAATTAATGGGTTGACAGTCACTTTAAATGATTAGTCTGAGACTGCAAATCTGAATCTGCTTGAGTAGGCTTCACATACAACACTAAGCCATAATCTAGTTTGCTTTTGGGGGCTTCCCTTGTGTGAATCAAAGCCAGTGAATAAGTCATACTTTCATTTTGGACAGTGTATTACAGTTGGAAACTATGTATAGCTGTTGGCTTTCTGATTCTAAGTGTGACTCAGTGTGATGTAGAATGAGACACATTGTTTATATATGGTTTCCTGTTCATTACTGTGGTGTTTTTTCATGTACTTTGCCCATGCCTCTAAGCAACCCAGAAAGGTACAAGGAAAAGTGATTTTAAAAGAAGAGAAAATGAGCCTGGAATTAGCCTGGAATTAGCCAAACAAACCTTATTTCTTATTCATCTACAAGAATAACTCTGGCATATTCAACAAATGACGGATAAAGGAAATCATATCTTAGCGTGATATGTAAATTCAGTCTCTTAGATTCACAAGTTTCCCAGGACAACTAAGTTTCTTTTAACTGGAGAAACTAGGGTTGTCCTTGTGTACCATTTCCAGATTTAATTAATTTTCCTATTAACTTATGTTGGATAATAACATTGGAATTGAGCAAACTCCTTACTTATTCCACACAATACAGTTTTGAGCTGAAAAAAGAAATGGTTAGAGAATCTAGGACAGTATAGGAACAATGTAATATCTACACAAAACCATGACATTCTGCCCTCTCTAAATATTTTAGCTTTTTAAAAAAACAATTTTAATCAGTTATCGCCGTCATATCCTACCTGTGAATCCAGAAGAATCCTTGCCTTAAGTGTCCCCATTTATTAAAAAATGCAATTTGAATCTTCCAGCCAATTACCAACCCATCAGCCTCCTCAGCATCATCAGCAAGATATATGCTAAGCACCTCGCTGTTAAGTTCCTGAATTGGATGGATTCAGAGGCCATTGACTGAGGAACAAATTGGATTTCTTACAATCTTATATCAAAAAATGCAGTGAGCAGCCTCTTTGAGTACTTCTTAAAAGCTTGTATAAATTAGTGTTGCCCTAGGCGTGCTTTTTGGGGAGCAAACATCACTGAACACAGTGAGATTTACTTTTCTGCAAGGGGTTTTCAAACTTTTTCAGACTGTAGAACCTATTGGTTATCTCTCTCTCTCTCTCTCTCTCTCTCTCTCTCTCTCTCTCTTTATCTCTCTCTTTCTCTCTGTCTCATCTATCTCTTATCTATCTCCTGGACCCCACAAAATGGCAGCTGTGATATTTTCATGGGAGAACAATTCCTCCCCTTTCCACTATACCTGAGAAAAATTGCTATGGATGCCCCTAGATGCATTTGAGTGAACTATTTATTTATTTGCCCTTAATCTCTCTCAGAATCCCATCAAGTTCTTCTAGAACTCTAGGGTTCTACAGAACAGTTTGTTTTGAGTAATCAGGCAAGGATCATACAATTATACTTGGGTGTTCCTCAGCCTCTCAGGTGAGCTCCTATTCAGATCAGCTTAGCTTCAGAGAAAAAAAGCCCCCATGAGCTTCTAAAACGTTCCATAGAATTTGGACTATTACCAGAGGAATACATCACTTTCTTTTGGATGAAGTATGTGTAATTATTTTGGACTCAGCTAGGTTTTGTTTTCAAGGCTAACTGAATCTTACTTAATTTATTCCTTTGGGGGATTAAAGAAACAAGGAAGATGAGAAAATTAAACCTTTCTTCTTTCTCTGAGGCCCTAGCTTCTATTCAAAAACTTATTAATCTGAGTACTTGAGAGACAAGTTTTCCTTTCTCTCAATCATTTAGTTAAATCAAATTAAAAGCATTCTATAGGTTGATGAAGTAAATTTTAACAATGATTTTAAGCACATGCATTTATTAACTTGGAGAATATCACTGGAATTTAAAATCAAATTGCTACTTTGACTTTAACTGGAAATTCTCTTTCATTAATGTCCTTTCTGAAATGTTTCTCTAAGTGATGTTTTATTTCATATATGCAATTTTCTCTGTAATACAAAATTGTTTGAATTATTATGTGAGTTCAGTTAATTAGTTGATGCTCACTACAGTCCTTTAAGGTTAAGCCTCATGGCGCTTGTAACAGTAGGAAGCAAGTCACAGTGGCATAGAAATAAGATAATAAAAGAAAGAAAAAGAGGCTATAGGCAGGAAAAAGGAAGGAATTAGGCTCAAAGGAAGAACCCAAATCCACCAGCTGTTTTTGTATAAAGATGCAGGAAACTTGAATTTAAACAGAACTCTTGAATGCAACCTGTTGAAGCTATAGTTAGCCATCCGTATTCCTTACTGGGGATATTACTTCCCAACAGGAAGTCATATAAATATTGTATAAATAGGCAGGAAAGATCTTCTATTCATCTTTAGAAAGGAAGGAACTACAGGCTCACTGTTATCTTTTAAATTTTATTTAATGTATTTGGTCTTTCTGTATAAAGCTGCTCATGTGAAATATTTTGCTCATATTAATTGCAATTTGACCTTCAATTTATTTGACAAACAGAGGTCTAATTTTTGCGTACGAGATTGGGGGATGAAAATGGCACTCAACAGAAGGATGATGGATGAATTCAGTAATGACGGTAGAAAGGAAAAGACATTACCTTAGTTTTATCATATAAGGCATGATTATCCAACATCATTTTCTTCTCATGGGTGGCATATCTCCGCAGATCACGTTCAAATTGCTGCGTGCATATAAAATACTCCGTGTTATTATAGCAAAGCCAAATTATCATCTATCTATCTATCTATCTATCTATCTATCTATCTATCTATCTATCTATCTATCTGCCTATCTATATCTATATATCATCTACCTTGTTTTAATCTACTCTTGCACTCTTTGTTATAAACTATTATGAATGTAGATATAGATTTAAGATAAATTAGCATGGAAATCTTGATATTGTCATATGCAACTACTTTTACTACCACTAGAGTGAAGATGTCCCTGAGAGCTAATTAAAGTAAAGTCATGAGGAAGCCTGATAGGTCCTCATTACTGCACAGATAACCGTAAGTAATGCGATATTGCAATATTACATTACACTCTTTTCTATAATGAATGTAGTCTGCAATTCTTACAAGTTTTGTAATGGATGTTCACCCAGAGCGACTCTGTTGGATGTGTGATACTATATCACATTAGCTGGTACTGTCTTCCTGATAATTATAACTTTCTAAGAAGAGATGGGTGAAATTTAATTTAAATACACAGTGGATTCCATTTGCTTCTGACTCACAGAAGTTGTCTGTGTAAAAAAAAAAATCTTTAGGTGTTTGCACTTTTTTGGAAAGCATAACAGTTTGCAACGTGTTTGTTGATAGCTGCCTAGAGATTAAAGGCAACTGTCAAAGAATCACAAAATATGTATTGTATTCAAGGATTCAATGAAACCTGCTGTGATTATTCAGAAATAGATATCATTGATTTAAATCAGCTTACTCTGAAGTTAGTATATAAATTACAGCCCTAGTCTACGCTTCCTAAATCTCTTCCAAGAAACTTAGCTGTTTGTTTTCTGAAAGCATGCTTCCTATGGACCACCATTTCAGTATTAGCATTTTAAGGGGACAGGAAGAAATAAACTGAAGGTCATTTTAAAAAAATTATCCTGCCTTCCATAAAATCAAATTTTAAGGTGGTAACTTATGAAAATCAGAATGCAACGAAATGATAACCCAAATGTTGTAATGAAGACTTCTATAAAATTAATATTTGGGTTTTGATTTGTTTATTTAAATTTTAAACCCTGAGGTCTTTTGTTTATTTAAATTATATTTATTTGTTTTACATTTATAGTTTTTCCATTTCTATTACATTGCCTTAGAAACTAGTTTAAAAAAACAGAAGAAAGAAAAGGAAAAGGAAAGTGGGTGGTCCAGGATTTTTCTTCTTAAACTAAATTGTTATTTTAAAGAAGCATGCTGCTAGTTCCCATAACTGTGGAGAAGCGTTTCAAAATATTCAAGTAAAGTTTCCTAAAGGAGGGAAACTGATTGATGCATGGCCCCTAATGATCCTTCATGTGCTAAAATAATTCAAATTCTAAAAAAAAAAAAAATGTACCAACATATGTCACTGATGTTAAACTTGGATTTTCCTTGGTGCAAAGTTGTTGTTGCTTTACTCCAGCTGATTTTTGTAGTTATAGCTTCTCTAAGAAATAGGATTGGGCAAACCTGATAAGTTTTGTGAGGGGCAAATAGTATTTTACCCTTTCCTGATAGGGTAGAAATCTATATTAGAGCAGAAGAACTGAAACAGCTTGATGACCCTGATGGGGAAAAAGATAGATTACAGAAACCAGATTACCCTTTCCCTGGTGTGAAAGGAGACACTACATAGGTACAATAAAGAATATTGTTGATGTTAGAAAGTTCAAGTATCAGTAGAAGGGATTGAGCTTGGAGTCCTTGTAGGAATGTAGAATTTAGAGGGACTGGGTCAGACCATCGTAAAGTCACCCCATATTGTTATCAGATGCTACATTCCAGCTATAAAGATCACAGTATAATTTACATTGCTTTCTGTATCATTTCTAAGTTACAATTTTTGGAATATATAATCCATAAATCTGTTTACAGTATTTCAGGGCTCTTTTGCATTCTTGTGGTCAAGAGCCCAGTGATCACTGTAGTTGTGCATGCCAATGAAAGATACTTTATTGCCTCAATCTCCAAATGCTTTGTTTCCTTGTTTAAAGTAGGTATTTTTCCCACAACACTTTATAAAACTCAGTTGGTAACCTACACCATTTAAGTAAGCATTTTTCCACCTATTCAGGACATAAAGTAGCACTGAACTCTTCAGAAAAGAAACAAGGAAAAAAATTAACACACCAGTGATAAGCCAAAGAAATGAACATTTTTTTCAGATTTAAGGAACTGCACAATATGTTGTCTTATGCAAATTAAGATAGAAATATAAGCAGGAGGAAAGGAAGTTATTTACCGTAGATCCAGTCCACCCTAATAGAGCAAATGCATATTGTTCAAAAGGGACAACAACTAGATCCACACGAATTGCTTTCCAATCTTTGATTTCTTCTTCAGAAAAAGCCTTTGATCTGATGGAGTTTCCTTTGTCCTCTCTTTCCTTATGCACTTTTAAAATTGCAAAGCACTTCTGAAAATGATCTAAAGCATCAACCTTTCTGCTTGGCAACTTTGTATCTTCAAATGTTGATTCAATAAGATCATAATATAAGAGCAATTCCTAGAAGAAAACATATTTAATGTATTATTATGTTGAGAGCCAATGTGGGGTAATTATTATGGTGTTAGATTAGGAAACCCACGTTTAACTCCTCCTCAGCATGAAAGTTCATTGGGTGACTTTGGACCAGGTACTCTGTCTCAGCCCTTGCCTCATAGGATTGTAGTTGTGTGGAAAAATTGGAAGAGGGAGTATTCCACCTTGCTCCGGAAGCAAGTTAGAATACGAACTAACAAATTAATAAAATAAAATATTAATTATGTTAAAATTACACTTTGTTACTTTAACTAACTAACCCATATGTCTCAAAGCACACATATATGCCATGGCAGATAATTGCAACTTGGGTTGAAAAATCATTTGCGTACATACTGTAGACAGTCTTAAAACTAGTTCATATGTCTTTAGGAGGCCTTTAGGTGTTGATTGATCGAACAGACTTTCAAAAATATCTATTGCAATGAATCTTATTAGTTGGGCAAAAGACAACGTTCCTATACTATTGTCATCATTCCCTAAATAACTATGAAATTGGTGACAAAAGGAATCACATTCTTATCCATGTGGTTCTTTCCAATGGAGGCTACTGATTACCATGTGGTTTATGAACAGTGGTTCTCTATCAGTCTAGGAATTGGAGCTTTAATAAACTGAGAGAAACATTGAATATAACTGTGCTAAAATGTTTTTTCAGAAATTATTCACATATAACCTCTCGCATTTTGCTGGGTAGAAGATTTCTACTTGAGCAAATATGAAAATGTCTTCACGGTCCAGAATGTGATCCTAAGTGACCGTTCCAGATCAAACATTAGAATCACAAAAGACAACACCTTTTGATCTAGCAGTCAAGAAAATACAATATTTTTTCTACATCAGTATAAAATATTGTAGAGCTTACAAGATGAAAAATTAGGTCCATAGTCTATCATCAAAGTTACACACAGCATTATAGGATTATATGTAGGGCAGCCTGGAGTTTTAAGCCCTTCATAGCAAAGATTATATATACAAAAATTTGGAAAATAAAAATACTAAATATTAATAGATAAGATTCATATTACTCCCACATATCATAACTCTGAAATTAACTGTACTTTTTCTAATAACGGAGCCAAAGCTTTCTTCCCTGTTTTTCATATACGAATTGAGAAAAAAGAATACAGAATTTAGAAATGTCTATTCTATTCTAACCACTATTCTGTCGCAGTATGCCTATGAAGCTTGCATACTATAAATGCTTATAGCTTTGGATATAGACATTGTCAAATTAGGGACTTTAATGAATCATTAATGTATCTCTTCTGTTTCAGTGAACTTCCTGAGTATGTGTCAGTATAGCACACACACTACTTGGTTGGTAGGTTGCAGGCAACAGTATGTTGGCTTGAAAGGAGAGTCTAGATTAGAGATTGTAGCAAGCATAGAATAGCAAGAGCATGCTTGGGGAAAACTGGAATTTCTTTTTTCTAAGCCTAATTCTTTTATGCCAAATGACAGCACTGTCTTTACCAAAAGCAGAGAATGATGTATGTGCCATGAGTATGATTACAACTAGTAACCTTGTCTACTTCTTCATTTTATTGAAAAGTGTTATGCGACAGACTTGATGAGTGTTTCTCAACCTTGGCAACTTTAAGATATGTGGACTTCAACTCTCAGAATTCCCCAGAATTCCCACGTGGCCATTTTTCCGGCCGTGCCACATGGTCCGCGGCCATTTTACGCCCATTCCACGTGGTCTGCAGCCATTTTTCCGCCCGTTCCACGTGGTCCGCGGCCATTTTTCCGCCCTGCCGCATGGTCCGCGGCCATTTTTCCCCCCCGATGCGTGGTCCGCGGACGCTGGAACGGATTAACGGTAATTACATTGAACCTTATGGGAAAATTTGCCTCATGTTGCGACCAATTCGAGTTGCAACCAGAGTCACGGAACGGATTAAATTCGTAACTCGAGGTTCCACTGTATAGGCTAATCTGTGGAATGCATATGATGATAAAAACATAGATGTGAGTGTGAGGTTTTGATTACAAATGAAAGGACTAAAGCATATGTTGCAAAGTATGAGTTGGTGTCATCTAGACTGCAATAGGTATTAAGAAAGTAGGAATTCATAGGCTGACATTAGTTGCACATTTTGTTCTAATGAATGGTTATAATGAAAGAACCAGGGATGAGCTTTGGAGAAAATTGTACAACGTTCTGAATGAATGCAATCTTGGGAAAAGATTATTCTGCTTGGTGACATAAATGCATGAGTGGGAGCTTGATGAAAAAGAACAGGAAAAGTGACAGGGCATTCAGAGACCCAAGAATGAAGGAGAATGGTGATTGTTTGCTGACTGTCTGCTTAAAAAAGGACTGCTTGTTTGAAGACATGGTTTAAGCATAAATCTATTCATGCATATACATGGAAAAAACTGAATTGAACAAGAAGCATGATTGATTTGAGAGATAAAGGACTGAGAGAATTAGTGAAGGATTACAAGGGTAATCAGATATTTTGAATCAGGGACAGATCATATTTGGTAGTGTCAAGAATGAAACTTGGAAAAAATGTACATGGAAGAACAGGAAACAAATGAACGAAAGCAGTGTGAATGCTGAACAATTGGAAGAAGAGAAAATACAGATCCAGTATGAAAAAGTAGTAGAAGACAGGTTAATGTCCCAACAGAATGAAGGGAAGAGGTGGACTCTATTATGAATAGTAAAAGGAAAAAAGTACGCTACAGAAGCGTGTGGAGTTACTCCAATGGGAAATATAAAAAAGGATGCTTGGCAGACTGATGGTGAAAGAAGCTGTAAATGAGAAAAAAAGGGATATTAAAGAAGGATTGCTGCAAAAAAATGAGGATGAGAGAAAGATATTGTGCTATGTGTATATAGAGAAGAAGACAGTTGCAAAGAATGTAGTCAGAGAGAGCAAGGAACTGTTAAGGTTAAAAGAGACAGAGAAAATGCAGAGCAATGTCAATGAAAAATAAGAAAAAAAGAAATATTTTGGAAGTGGACAAAGGGAGACAAGCAAGGCGCCTCTAGCAGAATGAGTAGAATAAAAAATAAAAAGGATGAAATGATTTGGGATGAAATTGAAGCAAGAGGATGCTAGAAGGACTATTTTAGAGATTGAGATTGTATGAGGATGATCATGATGTGTTGAAGAATGAAATAGAAATGAAGGCTATAAATCCTAGAGTCCAAGAAAAAAATTATGAAAATAGTCATAAATGCCTCAAGAACATTGAAAAATGGTAAGGCTCCAGGTATAGAAAGTATAATTGGAGAAACAGTAAAAAGAAAAAATGGAGTTTGCTTATGGAGTGACTGTGCAACTTGCTTAATGTATATCTGTGAAGGCTGCATCTGTGCCTGACGATTTGTTCCCCTATAGAAAAAGAACTGCAAGGACTAGTCCAGGCAGTCGCCCGTAGTCAAAGACACAAAATACAAACAAAAAGTAATGTATGAAGAGTGAGGGAAATTAGTTTGTTAAGTGTGCCCTGGAAGGTTAGGCAGAATTCTGATTGAAAGGCTACATAAAGGGACAATGAGCAAAACCGTGCAGTGTGTTTTTTTGACAGGCAGAGGGTGTACAAGCCAGATTTTGCTCTTCGGCAGACCACTGAGAAATATATGGATGTGAGAATTGGGGACTTGGGGAATTGGAAGGGACCATTTTTTGTATACAGACAATTCTGCATTGTTGGATGAGAGATTCGGTGATTTGCCGCAAATGTTAGATAGATGGCAGTTGTGACGAGGAATATAAATTTGAAAGTTGATGTATCAAAGGACAAGGTAGTTTATTTGACAGGAAAAAGTTATATTCAAATGGTGACAAACTAGCACAGTAGATGGTTTTGTACATTTTAGTAAAATGTTTATTAAAATGGAAAATGGATGGAGCAATTATTAAAATGGAAAATTGGATGGAGAAATTACTAAAAAAGAAACATGAATGGAGAAATTATTAAAATGGAAAAATGGATGGTAAATGGGATAAGAAAGGGAGTCAGGGGTCTGTGGTCTGGGGCAAGGAATGAGTGTTTATCAAAATAAATGAAAATGTGTGGGTAGAAAAATGGCCTTCTGCCTACTGTTATACGGAGGTGACAGATGGATATTGCCAGGAGAAACACAGAAGTCAGTTGAATGCAGTGGGAATGGATACTTATGAAGTGTATGTGATAAAACCAGAAGAGATAGGGTCCAGAAGGGATAGGTGCTGAATGTATGTGAATTGATCACAACAGTGAGTGATGCAGGACAAAAGAGGTAACTTGGTCGTATGAAGAAATGAATGAGGATCAAGTCACAAAACCAATATATGAAGGAAGAATGAATGGGTAAGAGTGTTGGAAAAATACTATGAGTAATTTCCAGTCTAGCTGGTAACCAGCACACTCTCAGGCAATCCCTATATTCAGATCAGAGCAAGCATGCAGGCAACCCAATATAACTAGCATAAAATGTAGCTTGATGTGTATTTATTAATCATCAGCAAACATAAAAAAGAGCTAGCAAAATGGGATAACAGGCAGGCAAAAGCAGGCAACAGTTTGCAATATGTATATCTACCTGTATGTCGAATCAATCAAAAGGCACAGAACTTTTCAAAGCCAATGGAAACAGCACTGTGGATAGTCCCAAAGAAAGTGGCCTTTGGTTGTTCCAGCTTTAACCCTTTTATGCACATAACAGGAACAGAATAAAGCTGGAAAGTAGGACTAACAAGTAATTCTTCCTCCATTCTGCATCACGAAGGAAGCAATTTGATGAACAGGGATGTTGTAACCAACCCAAAGGAAGGGAAAGACTGTGAAATCCTCAAAAAGAAGCCTAAAAAACAAATGGCAACGGATGAAATGTTATGGACATGATGGAAGCAAGAATGGTTTGTAAGGATAGAAAGATGTGGAGTATGAATGGTGTTGCTGCAAACTAGATTTCAATGTATTTACTTTTTTTCCCCTATATCCTTAATTTTTTTGGCTAATTATTATTTCTTTTCCATACTTTGTATAATACTATTTATTCCCAAAGGGAATAGATGATGAATATGTATGTACTATTTTAATGGATCTACTGTAATCTGAGTTAATCTGATTTGACCCACAGGAATTTCAAGTTGATGTTTATCATGTCCATTGACTAATAGATACTTGCCCCTATTTTTCCCATTTGATGCAAAATTGATTTGTTGAATATATTTAAGCAGCTCTGCCCTAGAACAGTTAGTCATGAAACTGTCCAAAGAGGCAATCCTAGATTTAATTGTAAAAAATGGTAACTCATATCTTTTTGAGTTGTAAGTATTGTTAAACTGATTAGAAGTAATGACTTTATAGCAACCAAAATTATTTGATATGTAAGATGAAAATTGCAGTGAAGGCCAATACAATCATATTTGACTTGAAGGAGGTATCATCTTTCAAATGAGAGGCTTGGTAAAATGCAAGTTGAAAGAGAAAATCAACAAGGTCAGAACTCTCCAATATACTTCAGCTTATTTAAATCCACAATAACACAATTTATGTACATTTGCATAAATTTCAAGTGGTCACTAAAATGGTCAATGAGCTGCATTAAAGGAGCGAGCTACTAAAGAGAAGAACACTTTATTGAAGAAATGAAAAGAAGAAAAAATATTACTTGAATGCTATAATGATATAAAAATGGGTTTTGAGGAACATATCATTAAAACTATTGTCCAGCAAAAAAAAATAATATTATATCAGAAGTAGAAGATAAATCCTTGGAGGACGATAGAGATAAATGGGCATTAAAGAAAGATAAGGAGAATTCAGTGAAGCTGAATGAATTCTTTCCATTTGTTTTCAGTGCAGAAATATCAAATATTTATGCCTAATGAGATCTTCAGGAAGGGAAACTGAAGGACTGAAGCAAATAGAGTTGACAAAAGATGGATTTTTTTGGATGGAGGTCAACCTGGGCTGCACAACAATATGGACGATCAACCTGAGCTCCACAATGTCTTTTTGTGCGGGGAGAAACCAGGAAAGGAATTGTGAGGTTCTGATGCCCAGCACTACAAAAAATATTGATCTAGTATATAGAGTGTGTTAAAAAGATAAATTCTATGCAAGGGTGCTGGTGAAATAAATAAAAAATAAAAGATGTGAATATCATGAAGTCCTTCTTTACCTCCATACTGCTAGTACAGTTGGAATGTTTAAATGGGAGCTAGTAAAATACAGAAAAGGCAACTGAAATGATCTGGTGGTTAAGCAGGGTGAGCAACATTTGGGTGCCCAGCAGCCATCCAATTTTTGGAGGAACCTGCAGGAAACAGCGGGCAGGAAGATAATATAAAGTGTGGAATTTATTTTTTCCTTGATTTAGGGGGGAAATGGAAGGGAATTCTTAGCTTTTTGAACTCTGTTAAGGACTTGCACTACAGTTTTCATTCAGGTCCGTACCACAAGATATTTACGGATTGTATGACTAATTTTCAGCAATAGTGATCAGAGGATTGTGATTATGTGCCATCAAGTCATTGTCAACTTTTAGCAACCATATAGGTTGATTTTTTTTCCAGAAGGATCTGTTCCCAACCTGGCCCTTCAGATTTTTCAACAATGCAGCCATTGTCTCTGTAAGACATTGTCATTGTCCATCCACCTTGCTGCTTACTGATTTCTTCTTCTCCTTCCTTCCCACCATTCCCAGCATTATAGACTGCTCCAGAAAGCTGGCTCTTCACATCATGTGTCCAAAGTAAGATAATTAGTGATTAGAGGAAACTAAGCTAAAAGTTACCCACTGCTGGGCTGGGCCAACCCAAATAATATTTGGGGCTCTTTAGTTTAGAAAAAAGGCAAAATATGGCAGATAAGTTAGAGATGTATAAATCATGCAAACCATGGAGAAAATGATAGAGCACATTTACAGACACACACACACATACAAACATCTACCTTTCATGATGCTAATATTTAGAGTTATCCAAGAAGTAGAATAATGGGAAATTCCAGACAGATCTAATGAAATACTTCTTAACAATGTGTATACTTAAACCTACAAAAACATGATAACAACCACCTAGTTAACTCTCTTTAGAAGGGGCAGACATAAATTTATGGAAAATAAAGCTATCAATGACACGATGGCTATATATTAATGCTTGAATCAGAAGTAAATTGCTGGGATATATAATTTCCACTCTGGTCTTGGTGTCATGTCCTATGTATGTGCTCGGGATAAGCATCTAGTAAGACTCTGTAAGAACAGAATGCTGGACCAGATAGATCTGTGTCTGATCCAACAAAATTTCTATTCTTCTGGCTCATTCTTTACATGAATCTTCTAGTTTTGTGACTTGAGCTTATCTAGAGAGCACTCTGTTCCTGCTGGATTATATACGTAATTATAGCCCATTAAGTAAGTTAGCAATAAAGCTCAGGTATGAAACATTCCTTTTCCCTTGCTGATTGAATAATATCAACTCCCATGGACAGTTTCAGAATTTGCAGATCACGCTAAGTAGCAAATTTGATGAGAAGGCCATTTTCAGGCATAAATACCTCTAAGTTATTCTTTATAGCTTTCCCACCATTAGGAGGCTTTGCAATTTGTATAAGTAAGTAGAGAGAACCAGCAGACTGCAAATAGACATATCAATGTTTTCTTTTTTAAAAGATGCACTTAAGCAGCAGTTACACAGGTGCTGACTTCAGCAAGCAATAAAAATTCGACTCAAACTCGAAATGCCACTTTTAAATAGAAAACAAGGCCTAGGGATATATCCATTGGGACAACATTTCTGATTAATCTAATTTGATGAGGCACTGGACAATACTCTTGTATTGCATTCATGCAGCTGAAACAGCATTTCTCTAGGCTGCACTCTGGTCTTTTTAGCAAAAGCAGTTAGCTGTGAAAATCTTAAGAAGGTCTAATCTGAACATTACAGGCTACAGAGCATCAAGTAAACAGCACCCTCAGCTAATTTTGCAAGCATCAACTGTTATACTTGATTGTGTATAAAGCAACATGTAGGGATTAATTAATTTTAGCTGAAATATTTCAATATTAACCAAAGAGTTGTATTCAACTGCTCTTTCTTTACAAAGAGTCTTATCCTGAACTCTACGTTTGCATTTTAACATTATAAGGGAAATTATTTTCCTTATTCATCACAATTATTTTGGATTTAATTGCCCAAGACTTCACATTACAGCACCTAACATTCCTTCAGTTTGATTTGATTCAAACACATAAATACTTCAGTTTGAGAGCAGACACTTTCAAATGAAAATACACACGTTCCCCCACGTGCATATTTTTCTTTCTGTTAAGCTCTAAAGCAGTGTTGTCCAAACTTGGCCACCTTAAGATGAGTGGACTTCAACTCCCAGAATTCCCCAGCCAGCCATGCTGGCTGGGGAATTCTGGGAGTTGAAGTCCACTCATCTTAAAGTAGCCAAGTTTGGACAACACTGCTCTAAAGTGAAGGGTTTGAATAGCAGAACACACAGAAACTATTCAAAATCAATACAGCTACCATGTTGCTTTCATTCTGCATTCTTTGGTGTTATTCAATCCACACTGGTGAAAACAAAGTCATTCAAGAGAAAAATCACCTGTTGGCATAAAGTCACCATTAACTCCACCCTTAACCTACACATGTGGGGCAGACGTTCTGTACGAAGGCATGAGATCATTCTGCAGGCTTTTGGTTTCATGACTGAATTCATCCATCAATTGCCCGTTTGACTTGATGATCAAATCAATCCCAGATCAAGCAAATGATCTGGAAAATATATGTTCGTTCCTGCTGTGAGAACCTTGTAGACCTAAATGCAGTATTTGCCTCAATAAGTAGATTCCGAGTAGGGTTGTGCAGCATTTTGGGTTCAGTCTCCCATATGTGCTTCAAAGGAATGAGAAGGTAGCATCCGTCATCAGTACCCTGAAAGCAGTTGCATCTTTCCAGGATTGCACAGTTGCCCTCTACAGCTGCTGGGCAAACCTTGGAAAGAGCAGAGCAGCTTTTCGATGTAACCAATGGGTGCGACATTCCCATTCCCAGACCTTCCAAAGCAGTTTTTTGAGATCAAATCCAGAACACTGCACGGCCTAATCAAAGGTCTCTTTCCTGGTCTACCCACCAATATCATAAGACAAAAACTACTGAAGAAGGCAACATCCATTGATTGATGAAGCCAAGTCATTTTACAACAGGACTGAATCAAGAGCACTCTCCTCCTGGCCAAACTTTACAAGATCTTGGAGGTCTGAGGTCATTGGAGGTCTGCAGGACCACCTTCTCTCAATAAAAGTTGCCCATCCAGTTAGAACAAGGGCAGGCTTTCTCCACATCCCCTTGCTCAGGGACTGCCATCTGCAGGAGCCACAGAAGGAGGCCTTCTTTATCACTGCCCCCTTTCTTTTGGAATAGCATTCTCTAGAACAGTGTTTCTCAACCTTGGCAACTTTAAGATGGGTAGACTTCAACTCCCAGAATTCCCCAGCTAGCATGCTCTAGACATTTGAATGACCCCTTCCTTTTGCTATTCAGAAAGTCAATAAAGACTTGCTACAATAGTAGAGAATATATGTACTGTAGCTCAGGGTTAAACTGTTGCCTTCTAGATGTTCTCTGAGCCTGGTTCTTTTCCTGCAAACGTTTCATCACCAGGCTAAGTAACATCATCAGTAGCAACCCAATGCTTGCTATTCAAACAGCCCAGGGGCTGAATATTTCATTTGACCTTCTAGCAATGAAAGTTGTGCCTGGGCTGATTGTGATTTATTCTCAGAGTCTTATATATGTTTTTTTTAATTGATGCAACAAAATAAAACCAAATATATACCCAACTGAAGCAACCGGTGAGAAGAATATTTTAGACTCTGTTCTATCCAAGATTCTGACCAGTTCAATATAGTCTACACTTGAATGTGCTATACCATCCAAGTCCAGATTTGCTTCATTTTTATCTTTCAACTCTGCTTATTTTGAAGCCAAGCTGCAGAGCTAATCTAGAACTGCCTTCTAGCCGAGCTTGACAAGCATAAATATATTTATCTTCAGACAGTTGCTAAATGAGTTGGTATGAGTGAGACTGGTTTCGTGTTACAAGAAACTACTGTTCTAGCAACAGGAACAGGAGAAAATTATTAGGCTTGAAAAATTACAAATGGCATAATTTCAGGGTCCATCTAATGTGTAAATCTTAAAGGCTTAAAAATGTCATTTAAATGTTTTTCAATGACTAATCACAGCCTTATTCAAAACTGATTGTACTGCTACTTCATTTTTAGACTGGCCAGAAGAAAAGAAAAGAAAAGAAAAGAAAAGAAAAGAAAAGAAAAGAAAAGAAAAGAAAAGAAAAGAAAAGAAAAGAAAAGATACTGCATTATCTTTTTAATTAGGAACCTAGTAAGATGACCAGAAAAAAGGCATCTTTTGTGATTGTTGGATTTTCAGATATGAAATATTTTCTCCTCTTTCTTATTCATCTGAAGTGGGGAAGAGAAGGAATTAAGAAAATCTAATTCCAGACACAATTTAGCTATCACATATTTTGTAAATGTTAAGATTTGAAACAAAATGGGAAGCACTCCAGGCTAGCACCTGTATTGCTGAAATTCTAATTTAGCAACAATTTAGTACATATTTCTAGGAAGAAAAGAAAGATAGGAATTCCAGTGAGACTGAATGTGTGCCCATTCTGTGTGTGTGTGTGTGTGTGTGTGTGTGTGTGTGTGCTGGCTGCAGAGCAGGGGGAAGAAACAGCAGCAAGGTAACTGAGACATCATCTACTTGAGCCTCTCCTACTATCACCTGGCTGCCAACCATTTCATTCAGCTGCACAGGGAGCAGGGCTATTTCATCACTTTGGCTCTCCTCAGATACAGCCATTCCACCAGGCTGCAGAGGAGAAAGAAATACAAAAAAACCATTGCCTCTGCTAAATAATCAGCTGCCTCTGGTTCTCCCCAGCTGTCACCTAGTTGGCAGGCAACCATCAGATGACCTGAACTGTTGACCTTTCAGCTGGTCATAAGAACTCTGTCTCTTAAAGACTGACCCTTGAGCTTATTTCTTCCTCCTTTTCCACCCCTTTTTTCCTTGGAATCCACTTGGACAGATTATAAACTTAAAGGTAGAGAGAGACTGTCTTACTTGTAATGTGGTCTGGAAGCCTGTTTGGCTAATTAAAATATGTTTTAATAAACTGCAGAGATAGATAGATAGATAGATAGATAGATAGATAGATAGATAGATAGATAGATAGATAGATAGATAGAATAGGAACCTAGTAAGATGACCAGAAAAAAGGCATCTTTTGTGATTGTTGGATTTTCAGATATGAAATATTTTCTCCTCTTTCTTATTCATCTGAAGTGGGGAAGAGAAGGAATTAAGAAAATCTAATTCCAGACACAATTTAGCTATCACATATTTTGTAAATGTTAAGATTTGAAACAAAATGGGAAGCACTCCAGGCTAGCACCTGTATTGCTGAAATTCTAATTTAGCAACAATTTAGTACATATTTCTAGGAAGAAAAGAAAGATAGGAATTCCAGTGAGACTGAATGTGTGCCCATTCTGTGTGTGTGTGTGTGTGTGTGCATACAGGATAATGTATGTGTGTCATTCCGTTCTAGTAAGGTAGATAAAAAGAATTTCTAGTCTATCTTATCCCAGAAGGACAGTACAACTCCAACCTGTGACCACTGCAATAAAATTAAATTCGATTGTACCAAAGTACACCTTAGATCCCAACTTTCTACACACGCCCAACCAAATGAAATTATTTTATTATGATATAATTGGTTATACATGGGCCCTCCCCAAAAGTAGAATAATGCCTATTCTGCAAGAGCTTCATGGTCTGCTAGAAGGATTTGGGGTCCAGTTCAAGGTGTTGTTTGTTAGCTATGAAGAGTTATACAGTTTGGGCCCTTGCAATCTTCTCCAAGTTGAATTTGCCTCTACTATACAATTTAACTAGGAGAGAATGCTGCGGGTCCACTTCTAGAATGATTGGGACTGGAGAATAGCATTCCCAGAGAAGTCTTCTTATTTAGAGCTTATCCACTGAGGACTGGCTAGTGCCCATCCTTTTATCTTTTAGGAAGCAGATTAATGCAGGGCATTTAATGGAAGACAACCATAGATTTTTTCAAGATTTTAATGTTTTATTGATTTTATGGACGCTTTAATGTATGCAGGTTATAAGCCATCTAGATCATTTGAATAAAGTTTTAATAAATAAATAAAATATGGATGAATGGATTGCAGAATGCAGCTTTCGTTCTTGCTGAAGTAAAGTATTTTGCAACTGAATACAACTAGCTTGGATGATAGGACATTAAAAAAGCATTCCTCTGTTTCTATAGTGTTAACTTGTAAGATACTCTAAGGCTGAAATTTAGACTCTCAAAGAGCTCCATGAATATATATTTAGCTGGCGTTTTCTGGAGTACTTTGAAGACAATAGCTAAAAATCTATAGATTTTCAATAGGATTCAGGATATCGATTTGGAGACCAAGGACTGCATTTACAAAATGAACGGCATTATGCAGATCTGGAACTGGCACTGACTTTCATTGGCTATTATTTGATATTATGCTCCATTTTTCTGTTCAGAGCAAAAAGCTTACATGCAGCTGAAAAATGCAAATCAATGTTGCCTTCGAGAAATGAAGCTTGGGAAATGGAGGCAAAGACTAATTGCCCAGTAGTACAGATAAAAAGGTCAACAGGGTAATTTAATTGTGCATAATTTTATTCTACTGTGCCATATCAACTGCCCCCTTACCCATGTGTAGACCATTGATGACCCTGCTTTCCCCAATTTCTGAGTCTCCAGATGTGTGGACTTCAACTTTTAGAGTTCTCAAGACAGCATACCCAATGCAGAGAAGGTAGATTCTGGACAGCTGTCCAGAGATATTCTAAATATAGGACATGTCTTTTTGTCTGCACTCTGGGCATTTCTACAACGTCACTATTTTCAGTCTGAAGACAATCCATAACCCTCTTAAGTTTTCTTGACTTTGAAATGCTGAGAAGAAAAAGAAAATGATCATTGGTCCTTCATTACTGACCTGAGTTGCTGCAGTCCATAAAGTAACAAAAATCCCTTCACTCCCACTTCCCATAAAATGGAATTAAAATTGCTTGCCCCCACCCCATTCATATCCTTCCTTCACATTGTGTGTATTGTCAATATGACTATATTTATCAGCAGTACCTGTGTTGAGATGCAGCAAAGCCATTAAGTGACCTTTTCTTTTGAATAATAGGGTTAGTTCACAGGCTGATAAAGATTCAGGAGACAGTTTGGTAAACAGACAGCTGCAAGGTTCTCTATTATCTGCAGAAAAAATGCATTTCCTTCCACTTCACAGGAAAATGGTTAAGAAGACATAGAGTAAATCTTTGCCTTAAGTTATTTCAAGGGATAAATTAATTCTCCATGAGCAATAATTCAGTTGCTGAAATTCCTGTAACCCTACACTTTTCAGCTCCATAAATCTTGTTAATGAAGGCACTCTGAGAATCTTACCTGGAAGACTTACTCTTGGTTGAGGCAACTGCCAAAGGCTAACATTGAAAGACCAGCTCGTTCGGCTAAAGCCTGGCTAAAGTCCAGAAGTTGGAGGAATGCTGAAGTAAGACTTCTTGCAAATAGGAAACTAGACCAGCTATAAGCTCCATAGAACAGCTGATGTATTAGCTCAGTTGCCAAACCCAGATAGCAACACGAAATCTTGCAAGTAAAGAGCAAATTCTGAAGTACTACAGAGATCCTGTGGGGAAATGCTTTCTGTCTCTGAAAGTGGCCTGTTGTAAGCAGGCCATGAAAGTGACAACCATCTCCTGTTTATTCACAGCATCCACATTGAGGCTTTCTCTGTGGCTCACTAGAATGTCGGAGGACTAAACTGGATAAGCAGTAAGGGTGTATATGCTGTTTATATCCCCATGCTCTTCCGACTTACTTTTCATCTCCAAGAAGGAGGTCTGAAGAAGCCATGCGTGTGCATTCATGTGAATGTATGTAACCCATGATGCAATGTGGTATAAATGCATTCATAAAAGCATTGGACAAATGTTTGAGCAATGTACATATTCACGAAGTACATAGACTTCAGGAAGTTGGGAAAAGAAAGGACAGGGTGCAAAGATACTAGGAGCAGACTAAGTCTCCCTTCTTCTACTAATGCTAGAATACATGCAGAGGACTCCTATTTTTAAAGATTCCATTTTGCTTTCATGCCTAGAAGCAGTTGATAAGACAGTTTTCACAAACTGAATAAAATTGATGACACTAAAGATTAAGGCTACCACATATTGGTTGCAAAAATCAGGACGACTTTAGATGACAGCAAAGCGGTACCAAAAACTCTTAATTCTTTGTTGTCACATAATAATCACCCCAATTTTTGCTGTTCAGATCTGATAGTTTTATTAGAAACAGAATGAAGAGATCAACTAGTCTAAAATGTGATTACTTTATGGGCAACTCAAGAGGGCTGGCTCAGTAAGGTGGAATGGTAGAATTCCCCAATCCAAGTGAATGGTGTCCAGTGTATCTACTCAAAAGTGAATCTGGGCATGCAGCTTTATCATACAAACACACAATTAAAAAAACACATCATTCTAGTTGAACAATTGATCTAAGAAATATCTCTGTTAAATTACAATCTTTGTTATAGTTATTGTGTTTTATGTTGTACCTATGAATAATATACAGTACGTTGTATTTTGCCTACAATCATTCTTCCTGTAGTGGCTTTAAAACAGCATAAACAGTCATTTTTACTGAGAATCAAGATAATCTAATATGAAAGATTAAAATACTGAAAGAACACAGATGGTTTGGTACAAAACAGTTTAAATATAGCAGGTATTCAGATGTTTTACAACAAAAGGTTAAATTGACATTTACATTGCTCTATAGTTTTGATTGCTACGTATATTTGATAACCAGTATAAACCAGCAAGAGAGGTTGGATGAAAAGTAATGTTGGGTTTTTTAAGTGAGAATGTAATATTTAGGAAGAAACCTGAAATATTATGATATTGCAGCCACCATTAGAATGAATAACATTCATATATAATAGAACCCACACTTTTTGGGGGGGGGGTCAGAAGCAACAGGATTTTTTTTTTTTAAAGTCCTTGCCTATAGCCAACTATGAACCATGCAAAGCACTAGAGACTCTATCTATCTCCAAGCCTGTGACTATGATCATAGAAGATGCAGACTCAGGTTTGAGACAACATGAAGCACAGGTCCCTTGCTTGAATCAGAAAACTCAGCCCCAAAATGGTTCTGATTGCAACAGCACAGCCAATATTGAAATGATGGAGTTTATCAGCACTAGGAACCATAGCCTCCTAGTTCTAACTTCATCTGCACATTGAAATATTATATCAAATAAATACATTTGCTCTCTCTCCTTTCGTGTGTGTGTGTGTTGGTGTATGCACCTATATGTGTCATTTCAACATTATAACTATAGGCCACATTAAAATCATATGATAAGGCCCAGGAAACAGGTTTTAAGTCATTATTGTACAAGATAATCTGTTGTCTACAAATGCAGATTTTCTTTTTTATTCCCCTTTTAATTTAAGAGAAGGGGGTGGGGTTGTTCCTAGACTCATTTATCCCCAGTGATGCTACATCAAAATTCATTGTGGTGTTGACTTACTCGGTTTGTTTTCAACAGCCTTTAGGAAGGTTTGATAATGTTAAACTTGGAACTGAGAAAAAGAAATTCTTCCCAACTATTGGGCCCGTGGGAAGGGGGTAAGTTTAACTGCAGTTTACAAATCAAATACTGTAGAATGCTTTCTCCAGGAAGCAGCTGAGAGAAAGTCAACATGTGACCTTAGCCATACTTTTTGATGCATTTTATGCTTTGAAGCAGCTGTACAAAAGCAGGAAAGGAGTTAATACAGAGAGAGGCTTGCTGTCAAAAGTATGAAAGTGTTTTCTATGAAAGGTGCTTTATTTTGTTCATCTCCCAAAAAGGCTAGAAAAGTATACTTCTTGGCTTCACTTTTTGATTTTTTGATTTAAAAAAATTTTTTTTGACAGCAAATACCTTCAGCCATGCTATTTAGGAGACGGATGATGGAAATCCATATTAGCTACTAGAAGTTGGGCTCCAGGTTATGTGCAGGAACCTGTGAGGATTCCAAGCCAAGACAGGAAAAGCATTATCTTTTTTCTTTCCGACCCTTTTGGGGGGTCTACCATCTTGTCTTGATATTGCACATTCTGGATTTCCACCTTTGGACATATTTCCATCTTTGGACATATTTGAAAACATAATGAGATATTCTCCTGATAATATATAATGGGATGTAGTCAATCATGTTCGAGGGCAAACTCAATCCTTTTCTGAGCTGATTTGTGGGCAATGCAGTGGGGAGAAGAGGAACAGAAACTTAAATTGTGGGAAAAGTAGTGCACTCATGTCACATTGAATGTAACAATATTGGTGTGTTTATCTCTTAGGAAACATTGAAAATGGACCTTATAACTTATAATGCCTTGCTATGCATCTTGATTTGCATACTAAATATAATTGAGGAACACCCTAGTTCAGTGTTTCTCAACCTTGGCAACTTTAAGATGTGTGGACTTTGGCTGACTGGGGAATTCTGGGAGTTGAAGTCCACACATCTTAAAGTTGCCAAGGTTGAGAAACACTGTAATGGTTCTTCAGGAGTTATACAGTCCTTCCGTTGGGGACTGATCAAACTGTAGATCTTATTTCAGAACCACCACGAGATGCATTTTGAATGGAGATGTTTTTGATAACAATCTCAGTCAGAAATGTTTGTTACAGACCTTGATTTGTTCTTATTTCAGTTGATGTTTTATATCAGCTTTAGCTTGACAGTGGCTTTATTTAGTCAATTGTGTGATTTAAATAAGCCAATATCCTACTTCTCTGTGTGTAGCCAGTACTGAAAAGTACAATAATGTGATCATTCTTATCTTGCAGGCTGAAAAATGTCTGGAGCAGACATCCCAAATGTTTGTGAGGCAATGGCAGATTTAAAATTTTGAGAAGTCATCATGGTACCCCACACAAAATGGCTGCTGCCATGGGCTATGGCTAGCCTACATAGCAGTGTTTCTCAACCTCGGCAGCTTTAAGATGTGCAGACTTCCCTGGAATTCCCCAGCCAGCATGCTAAATACAAACATGTCTGGATGTCTCATGAAGTTCTAATGGTCATTTGTTAACAAGTTCCTTGTGCAATTTGGAGCGAGAATAGAAGAGTGCAGTTCTTCTCTGTATGAAGGAACAGAATTGGGATGATCAGCCATGCTAATTCTGCCATGGTTTTCTTCTCAGTATATAATAGTGAGATAAAAAGGAAAAAAGAGATTACTAGTCTGGTTTTATGGAAATCCAAATACTCCTTCAGAATGTATCTTTTGAACACACAAAGAAATTTTAGCAAAACTTATATTCTATTGCATAGAAAACTCAAGCAAAACACACATTGCATAAAAGTCTCTCTTTTGCACATACACAGACACCCCACACTAAAACACCAACATCCTGGCACATGCCACAGGTAGAATAATCCATCAATGCACCAACACTAAGGTATTTCCTACCATCTTCCAACTAGCCTTTTTCTCTATTTTGTGTAGCTGTAGCCACCTGTCATTTCTGTTTTATTACAAGAATTCTTTGGTTGGTGTTAAGTATCACTTTGCAGCATGCCAGCTTCCTGGTTCATTTTTTAATATTGAAAAAAGTTTAAAAATTCACTGAATTAGGACTGAAATGAAAACAAAAGTATGCATAACAACGCACAATAGGAAGGCAGAGAAGAAGCAGCAAGGAGGGCAGCAAGACGCAAACTACTTTAAAGAGTCTGATTCAAAATAAAGAGTAGATCTCTGATATTATGCGACAAAAGATACCTTTAGGATGTAGGAAAATTTGGAAAATTTACTGAAGTGCTCTGCTCTCAGAAACATTGCATGCTCAGCAGGAAGAACAGTTGAGAAATTTGTTAAAAACCACCAAGACAACTAAGGGCTCAGATATAAGAGAAGGTAGCGATCTGAATAATGACAGTTCTGAGTGACTTCTTTAAGTAGTATAAGACTGATCTGCAAGTTGATTTAGCACCAGCAGTGAATCCACTGTAGACAGACTCAAATTAAGAAACGTGAAGATAAAGTCAGAGCAGAAAGCTGAAATGCCAGCTTCATCTCTTGAGACAGGTAGCTAGCTTCACTGAGATGTGGTAAGCCTTAAATGAAGGAGAAGCCAGGTGTCTGGAGGAAGTTGAAACTTTCAATACACAAAACACTTTTCATTTAAAAAGGGATACTAAGAGGAAACTGAGAATGGAAGTATCTTAGAAAGGAGAATTATCGATACTAATTTACTACTAGTTAGGTGACATGATAGATACAGATACATCCCTGACCACTGATAAGGCATACAGAATCATCAACAGAAGTGGATTTTTTTTCAGTCAAGTGGAGTTTTATCAGCCATTTAAAGAGAGGCAGGAGTAAAAGATATGAGGATCCTCACTGAGACATGATGTACTGCAAAAGGCAAGGACAAACAGTGCCTGAAACACTAAAGTGCCTTTTTTTTTCAGAAAGTTCTATAGTTATACTCCAGAACTGAAGACCTCTTGAAACTATGATTCAGGCATTTGGAAAGAGAAGTTTCAAATACCAATAGTTATCCTGTTCATAATACATGGTAATAGCACTGCAAACTTCATGCACCAGTCAGAAGTTCCAAGGATAGCATCTGAGCTGGGCTTCCTTTGCAGATTTGAAGTGATTTTTATGACAGTGAGTTTTCTTGCAAAAGAGTTGGGCAACACGCAATCCATGAGCCACATGAAGATTTTAATACTATGTCCCAGTATGCCACTGAAATTCTAGACAAAATGGTCTAATAGTTTTGGGTTATATTATCAGATTAATGGGAGCAGAAGATCTCTAGGAGACAGACAATTCGCATGACTACCAAAAACCTCCCTAAAGACTATCCACATTTGCAAGGCTAATTGCAGCCATACTTTGGTATGGGGGAAGTTAATGGGGACAATGGAAGCAGAAGGCTTCTGCAAGAAGCTCCCATCCCCATTTTTAAAACTCCTAAAATCTGCACCAAAAATGCCCCCAAAGTGGTGACATGGGAGTTATTTGGGGATTTTAAAGAATTAAATGTGTATAGTTTTCCTCCCAAAAGCCTCCCATTCTTATTCATCTCCTTAAACTACAAAATAGGAAAACCTTGAAGAACAGGGTCAAAAATTTCAGACTTGTCCCCAAATCACTGGACCGCTATTTGTGGCCCAAGTCAGAAATCAGAAATCTGTAAGAATTTGCCAAATGGGCTCTTTCCAGATGTTTTGGGCTACATTCTTATCCTTCTCAGCCAGTCCAGTTAGTGACCATTCTGGCTTTTAAAGTTGCAACTATGCTCTACTATCTCAAGAGAACATCAGGTACATACTAAGTGATTGCATGTTCACTCTTCAGCTGATAGCCTTCTCTCTGTCTCAGCATCTCTCTTTCAGTATTAAATTTCACTACTTGTCCACACAATCTCTTCCACAGGTGTGCATAAAATGATTTCCTATCTAGAAAATATCCACAGGCATTCTGACTCATTACTGGAAAGCCAGGAATGGCTAACCAGTAATCCTGTGCAAATTTTGCAAAATCCAATTCATAAAGTCTATTAAACTCAGAAAATCAAATTGAGAATTTAAATTGATTCAAAAAAATCAGTCAAACACAACTTGGATGTTTGCACAGAATCATTGAATTGGGTTGATTCGATTCAGAATTCCAAAACAAGTTCAGAAACATCCAAAATGGTTCAGTTAGATGATTCAAAACTGACTTTCTTATTTGATTCAGAAAGTTGATTGGATTTGGAGATTTAACTGAATAAATTTACTGTGAATCGCCAAATTATATACACCCCGATTTACAGCAGCTACAATAATATACTGTATACTGTTAGACCTTAAAGAGGAATTGAATCATATGAATGTACTTGGTTTCTTTGTTCATTTTTTGAATGTATAGCCTGTTTTTCTTCCCTGCATTCAAAGCAGCTTTGCATTGTGTTTTTATTTTGAAGGATAAGTACACCAGTTAATTATATCAAATGAACCATCATTTAAGAGACAATGGGAGGCAAAGCTGAAGAAAAATGGAAGAGTTTTAGGAAACAATAGTCTACAATGATTAAGTTGGCTCAGAGAAAAAAGCCATTTTCGTAGCCGTCCAGAAAACAATGCTCTAGGAGAAATGGATGTACTGCATCCAGTACAAACAGAGGTTTGAAATTATCTACTTTAGGGTTTGGAAATTTTTAATGCATCGTATTATGGTGTGCTTTGGTTTCACTGGCTGATGAAAGGTGTAGCTACTGTAGGATTCCTATCATCCATGCATATGTTTAAACATATAGGTCTCCCGAAATATTACTTGCATCTCACAGAGTATCATCAGTTTAAAGTGGTAAATTTTCATTTTCTCTTCTCCAAGCTGCAACTGATCAATACTATGCAGAACATAAACAGTTGAGTTGACAATGGAATACACTCCGTTTCCCAGTATTTAAGGAGAATGCATTTCTTCCACCAAGCTTCTCATAGTTAATTATTTTAATGACTGATTTTAATTTTGACTGTAATCATTTTGTTCTATAATTTGCATTTTCTTTTTGTTCTAAGCTGTCTTAGAATAAGCAGGAAGACCAAATATGCATTCAGTAATTATAAATGCATAAAAAGATACATATTTTATAATAGTTTCCAAGGGAGATAGAACTATGTGGTGGGAGCCAGCCTCTTCTGGTGCCCAGCTTAGCAGGTATGGCTTCAATAAACAAAAAGATAAGTAGCTCATGCCATGATATCAAGCAACAGCTAGGAGCAATATATTTTTGCTGACAGGCACTAGATTATTATCATCCTTTATTTCTCTGCCTAGTTACAGCCGTGTATTAGGGCTCAAATCCCCTTACTACCCTGAAGCTCACTAGGTGACTTTGGGCCAATCATCACCTCACAGCCTCGTCTATCTCGCAGGCTTACTGTGATATAAATCAGGAAGAAAGAATCACATTCACTACCTTGATGAAACGTAGGACAGAAATGACCTATAAATAAATGAAGTCTTCTCTTCCATGTTAGAACCAAAGACTGGGAGTGTTACCTAAGGTGCTAACTAGCCACTGACCAGGAACTGTTCAGGTCAACTTACATTCAAGACTGCTTGCTGCATCACGTGATAGATCAGTAAAAGAAAATATACTTTGATAGCAATTTTCGTTTCTGTATTCATTACACCTCTCTCATGAACTACTGCTGTCTGATTCCTTCATAGTCTCAGCCAATTGTATGTTTTGAGTAATTCTTCTTCTACCTACCACCCATGCACCATTATAGTTATATGTCATGCTCGCGCATATCCACACATGTGGTTACGTTTTGAGTGCGAGTGGAAAGAGAGAGTGCATGTTCTGTTCTTTGCTGTATGGAAGCACAATAAATGAAATAATTAAATCAAAGAAAACAGAGTCAGGGCATAGTGTTATACAAGTGAAGTTTGTTTAGAAAATTAACTTCAGGGCAGGAATAAACATGTATCAACCTGCAGAGGAGAATCCCCTGGTCATTCTAGCAAACAAAAGAACAATTAAGAGTCTCTGGCCTGGGAATAGATGAACAGAAAGTAATTAGCACTTTTTTTTTCCTATCTAGAGCCACGCACAAATTAACAGAAGCCAATAAGTGAGATTGAAAAACAGCTTCTGGGGTGTTGATTGGAGCAGATAAAGTATTTGGCCCACATACATTGGTCTTCACATATTCATCAAGCAAAGAATACTGAAGGCAGTGACCTCATGGCCATTTCTCCTACCTGTTTCTTCCAAATGTCAATCACTGTGTGTAACAGTTCTTCTTCTTCCTGCTTTGATCCTGGAACAGTAATCAGAAAGTCTACATCGTGCCCAGTCTGTTTCCCCCTGTCAATTACAAATAAAAAAGGAAGAACAAAATCATATAGTTTCTATGAGAATCAATCTCTGCTTTCAGAAAGATATTAACTCCTCTTATTCCCTGTCTGTCACTCTTCCTTGTGAAACAAAAGTTTAAAATGTTTGATGTATTTTGTCTGTATCTTGAAGTGGGTAAATACATGTTTTTGGATAAGGTGTGATGTTGCATCTTTTCTTAATCTTATTTTAGAAGACTTTTCTTTTAGCCTTAGAGATGCAAAACTGAATTGTTCGGTTAATTCAAGGCAGTAACTTCTGATAAACCTGGCAGTTTTGTTACCATCCAGCATTTGGGCCTTTGGTAACCATTTTAATTACCAATAAAACATACCTAGATGTGGGTGATGGTATTATTTCTTTTCTATGAAGACAACATTACTGAAAGTCAAAATTTCACTTCATTTTTTTCAACAGAGGAACACTCTCAAAAATATCTTCTGCATTTCAAACATAACAATAGTGTACATGGCATAAATAAATTAACTGGAAATTCTACATAGCTCTGTGTTAATATCAAAGAGAACAGTGTTGAAACATATAAAGTGCCACAGAACTCTGCAAACTGTTGAGAGAACTGGAAATTGACTATATATGAAGTCTAACTAATAATAATAACAACAACAATGTTCTTCCATCTGGAAGAGGATCAGACCCTAGAGGCCCCTTTTCCTTTTTTGACAATGCACAAACCCTAGATTATTTTAGGCAAATTCAACTCAGAAGGGGATATGAAATGCTAGAAATGAGTGAGATGACTTGCACAACCCAAGGATCCAGGGCCCCATTCAACCTCAATTTTTCAAGATGCAGAATCCAGTATGCCATTCAAGGACCAGGTCTAGTCCTCAGTCCATAAATATTGTATGCACAATCTTTATGAAGTTAAACATAGGACTGAGAAGATAATGGATGAAACGTTGGAACATAACCAGTAGACCATATATCAGAAATACTAAACACTAGCCTACTTACAGTATTATCTTAATTTTGTCAAGAGAGTCACATTTACACTACAACTTCTCCAGCTTGTGGGAGACTAAAAGATAGGTAGAAGGCCTTCTCTTTCTCTTTCTCTTTCTCTTTCTCTTTTTCTTTCTCTTTCTCTTTCTCTCTCTTGATTACACACACACACACACACACATGAATTATTCCCATAAATCCATCAAATAGGGCCATGTGTGTCAGATTCAGCCGGCACGGCACGGCAAAGGCACCACTCAGCTTAGCCTAAGTCAATTTCACCACCTAGACGCGAACAGAGAAAAAGGGAAAGTGAAACCGCGAGCTGATTACGGACAGGTGGCGGTGCTTAACTCAAAACCACAAGCGGATACTCTGTATCAGCGCGGCTTCCCTCGGGCGCTGCAAACAAAGCAGAGCGCAGAGGCTCGGAAGCGGAGCAATCAATGAACGATCGAGAACTCCCGCTTTCCACACAAACAGCCAAACCCAACAAAGGCAATAACAGCACAACCCATAGACTGCAGTCAGAAAGACAAAAGCACCGGACTGAATCTGCCATTTGGGCGAGGGGGGATTACTGCGGGTAATCTGTAACTAAGCAATGGGTAAAGCGCGGGAACGGGGAAGCTATAAAATACCACGTAAGCTATGCCAAGCCAACCCTGGCTTTGTCTGTACTTACTTACATTACACTTGAGTAAACTTCTTTGCTGAACACACGTGTCACGAGAGTTTCTCTGAGACGAACGGGGCAAACCTTACAATGTGTACATGAACATTTATCTTAATTCTCTCAGAAATTCCCAATGGTTGTTGTCGGAGAGCCAAAGGAAGGCCGATGAGACAGTAGCTCTAGCTAAGTCCTTGATGTAAGCCATGGAGACTGGGTATTTGGGATGAATATGCTCAGGCATACTAAGTAATTCTCAAGGTATCTTGTGATTTTCCCTTGGCTATTTATTCTAATGAAGTGCATTGTCAAGGAATAATTATCTGTTGCACCCAACTGAAATAGAACATTGAATCTATTAAATATTATACATAAACAATATTTATTTATTATTTCCTCTCGCTTTCAGGTAAACATTTGGTAACACTGTCTATATATGAAGAACAACAACAACAATGAAAACAGCAATCCACTCTACAACTGAGCTGTTAGAGGACATAATATAATATAACATACAAAATAGGGTTCTAACCAGGGACATGTAAATTCATTCTAATGGTCTCCAAGGTGTGTCACTTTAGTATTTATGTTGACCTCAACCAGTCTACTCTGTTTCTCTCCTAATTGTTTCGTTTCGTTTTGTTTCCTGCTCTCCATCCATATTATTGTTGATCTAATATTTAAGACTAAGGCTATGATCAACCTGACCTCTAGATGGCTCTTTTAGCTGTACTGTCATGATTCTCCTTTCTAGATTCTGTTTAAACTCCTATATGATTAGCGTTCCATATAGATGCTGATTTTAGTCATAAAAAGACTTACATTTCTGTGCTCAACCACATAGTTACCCATTCAAAGCTGAAAAGGGCAATCAGAATAGAGGTCATTTAATTATTAAAAGTCATGGCAAATAACTGATTCAAATAAATGGGACACCCCATGTCTTCTCTTGGGTGGAATAAGTAATTGAGCTCTTCAACGGACATATTCCCAAACAATATGGAAAGTACTAAAATGTTCTAGCACAAAGAAGTAGCATAAAGAAACATCTAGGTAGTAATGAAGAACAGGGAATAACATATTTCCACTGAACAAGTCAACCTGCATGAAAGTGCCCAAACTTCCATTCAGGCTGGCCACAGGCTTTGCATAAGATTAGAAAAAAGAGGATGTTGCCTCTTAAATTGGAACATCACATTTCTTCCAAATCGGATTCTCAATACTTTCAGCATCCTTTATAATTACTAAGCTCAATTACACAGGGAAAAGCTGAACGTTAATTATTGTTCTGGCTTCACTGTGGATCAGGTTGTTCCATAATATACAAAAGAGAAGAAACCAGCACGTTCAAAGCAGTTCAGTTTCTGCTTTGGGGTTTAAATCCTTCGAGAGTTAAGCAAACTCCACCAAAGAAGAAAAACACACAGTTGTACTTTGAAACTGTGCAGTAGCTGGATATGTGACATGTAAGCAAATAAGACATGCCAGTAAACTAGGATCCAGAACACACACACACACACAAAGTCAAGATAAAATCTAACAAGTGGAAATCTTCATCACTGGTGCTACCAAAAGAGATAGATCTCCTATCTCATTCCATGCTTCCTTGGTTACTTTCTTTCAGTTCTTAGAAGTATCACTCTATGAGATTTCTATGAAAGATTACCATCCAATCTGACATCTCAAAATAATGAGATATGAAGGAAGACGCTGATCCCTGAAGCAAATTGGTCATTTAAAGGACCTTCTGCGTCGTAATTGAACAGCCATTTTCAGTTTACAGCGATCAAGTAAAAGTAGCAAAAGGTGAACATCATTATTAGGCATGTATGAAGCACCTTGCATGTAACTGTTCAGCACTACTCCATCATCAAAACATGGTCCCATTGTGACTAAGGCTGCAATTCTATGACTGTTCCTCCAGGAACCCCACTTAACTTGTCAAGGCTTACTTCTGCCTATCCAGATATTGGCCAGCACTGTGTCAGCAATTTACTAGAAGACTTTTCCCCATCCATTTGCTCATAAATGTCCTATTTTCTTTAAATAAGTAATTATTTGGTTTTAATCAGTACCATAAGGTGAGTTGAAAATTTATATTATCCTTTATTTTATTTTATTTTATTTTATTTTTAGGGAGATAAGCATAAAAAAACCAGCAATAATGATGCTAATTTGACACTTCAAAATAGAAATACAAGATTGTCAAAATATGGGACTGCTGGGCCTCTGCTAGTATAAATCAGCTAACCACAGTGCAGAATAATGACCTGCATTACTCAGAGACCAGGACTTCTCCCATATCTTCTGCCATGCTGAGGGGCCCTCTTTCACACTGCTTATGCTAAAGATTTGTAGGATCCTCCAAAGTGTTGTCTGAAGTGGTAAGAGGACCTTTAAAGGATGAGAAACCAGCAGAAACCTTAAGCAGAGACAAAAGTGCCTCAAATATACAACATGAAACAGAATGTTATGTACTGGCAGAAATATCTTGAGCTCTTCATTAACTGGACAAGTAGCTGATAGAATACAGTACTTCATTTTGCAAGAGACTGTGGGGTGATTGTTTTAAAAAATTAGAGGTCATGTTGCAGGTGGTCTTGATTCAGGCTGAACTAGGTATTACTTTACTGTCCCCCGTGATGATAATATTGACATGCCTTTAGTTGCAAAATTCATTAAGATAAGGTGCAGAGTTGCCTGTAGAACCTGGATGAAGAAATTTAAACTCCACAATCATAATTGAATTGGCTTATTAATATAGCTGCATATGTCTCTATAATGGTAAGTGGAAATGACCTTGGGAGACAGGAGGAAGAGCCACAGCTTAGGTCTGATAAACAAAAATTAAGCCCAAAGAAGGAGGGGTAGTAAAAGCAACTCAGAAGGGACCCTCCCTAGTTTTTGGGAGAGTAAAAGTGGGGGCCAGGTGGGGTACTTTCAGGTTTGCAAGATTGATGTCAGCGCTGCGAGGTAGTCCAGACAAGAAGTACACCCAGGAGTAGTAGTTTTGTTTTTATGGTAAGGTTACATTAACAGAATCTTGCAAGTCTGAAGGTATCCCTCCCATCCGTTACTTTTACTCTCCGAAAAACTAGGGAGGGACCCTTCTGAGGCACTTTCACCATCCTTCCTCCTTCAGGCTCAAATTTTGTTTATCAGACCATTGCCTAGGCTGCGGCTCTTCCTCCTGTCTCCCAAGGTCATCCCCATATACCATTAAAGTACAGTGACCATACATCCTTTATTATAAAGGACAGTCCTTTATTTCAGAAAGCTGTCCTTTAGATTTATTTAATTTAATTGGGGGGGTTTGTGTTTTTTTTGGTTTTGCTCTTGAATTTTCCATTGTAAAGCAAAGTTATAAACATAAACAATTATTTTTTTATCCTTATGAAACTCTTTTAGATTTGCTCCTTTTTTAGATTTGTCCTTTAGTTTTTCCAAGAAAATATGGTCACGTACATTACAATCACTTTAGTATAAGGCTTGGATAGCCATCTCCTTACTCTAAAGATGAGAGGAAAGAGTGAAACTGAAGTCTGGGTTGTAGCATAGGAGATAATATTCCACCGATTCACTGTATATATAATGATTTGCACTACTTTCTGCATTGAGAGAGATTTATATAAAGGCGACATGATGGCTTCAGGAATATAGACATCATTTTCTCAAGGCATCATTGTAAGTGTATCAGCTGAAAAAGAAACTGCAGTAATTATCTTTTTTGATGTAGCTCAATGAATTCTTGACATATTTAGCAGGAATTTGGCAAAGTGTTTCTTGTTTGGGGGGGTGTTCCCCTCTCCCCTAGTATATTATAGAAAGTTCACTAATGGAAAGGCTCAAATACTTTTTCCATGGAGCATGACAATCTGTCAAAGCTTGCAAATGATTCAGAAATGTTCACACCTTCTTATGTAAGGGGGAAATTCTGTATTTCTATTTCTGTGCCCACTTTCAGGTAAACTGCTGGGTTTTTGTAACCTTCTTCTCTCTTGAAGGACAAGGGAAAAAAACTAACGAAAGAACCACGGGCCTAAAAAAATTAAGTGTTGGCATTAACCAGAGGTGTGCAAAAAAAAGAGAAGCCAGAGTAAATTGAAAGTAAACTTTCCTGCAGTATTTTCAGAGTCTCTTCACAACACAACTTCTAGCTTTTACTTTGTCACTTAATTCCTGGTGGTGGGTGGAGGAAATTCAATTCAAACATTGAAATCCTAATCATACCTTTTAATAAATTAAACAATGTTATAGCAGATTAAGCATTGTGAGTAATTTTGACAAAGTATTCCCATTATTACTGTTGATAGCTTGTATTCCCAAAAAGGTAAACTGCTGAAGCTTCAGACTCTATCAACATTCCATACAATATTAGAATATCTCATATACAGTTATGACAGATTTCAGTTGGAATATGATATCCAGGATGAATATGGTAGACCTACTTCAAAGATTGTACTTTAAAACCTGTATTTCAGATGCTACTTATTACAGGGGACCCCACCCCATGGTATTAAAATGTTGTGAGATCAATGATCAGAAGACAGTCCTTATAAAAACTGAAATATGAGAACAGTACATTATATCATATTTGATTACTATCAGAGTTGTACTGCATGTTTTTAAAACAGATCTACACTAAAATGCATAAGGTTATACTGTATATTACCGCTGAAATAAATTGGATTAGTGGTGCTATACTTCATCTGAGGATTTATATTTAGCCTCTAATCCTATGTACATGCTAATCTGAAAATAGCTCCCATTGAAAGACATCTGTGGGGGGGATGGATGAAGGGGGAAATGACAAAAGTCATCATGATACAATCTCCATCTCTTTTGTACCTACACCTGTAAAAAGAGCGGATCTTACGTTGTAACAGCACAACACTATTTTTGTCATTTTGATGTAAGTGTCATATCCTGTAGACACCTCTACTCCCTTGAAATTAAGAGCTGCCTCCTGACTGGAGATGCACAAGACCGTACTGTGAGAGTTAAAATCTAACTTACTGTGATAAATTTAATTGCTATTTATGACTTCTAGCTATAAAATGAGCCTCCTGCCAGAAACATGCTATGCTAGAAACATGTTATCATCCTTCCACCTAGTGGATCACTTAATGCTATGATGAGTAAGGGCATCTCTACCTTCTTCAATCTTTTTTTTTTTTTCATTTTTTTCTTTCATTTTCTTTCCTTAATTTAATTCCATTTACAATGCAGGGAAGGGAACGAAAAGGCAGAATGTGTATAACCTTATTTAATTAAATTACTGAGAAACCTGTAACTGAGTAGCATTATACTTTTGTTGTGCATAATACATGTAAACCAGATGACATAAAAATCATCATATGCATTACTGCAATATTGATGTAGGGTTTTGATCAACATTTCCATCAGAGACGTTTTCTAAGATAATTGCTACCATAGGAGATAGTTAAAGCCTTTCCTGTTTTCCAAGATTTGTCACTAGCTGTCTAGCTGCAACCAACAAAAATCTATCATTTCTTTATGCTCTAAAGTATAATTTGGGTTATCAAAAAACAAAACAAAATCCTGGGTGAGACCAATGATTAATATAATCATCTGAGTTGTGATTTGCCCTATTTTAATTTTAAAAAATGCAGTCCAAAACAATTAAACAACTTTACAAGGCCATCATACATGGTAATACGTACTTATTCCTTTATATTTTCTGCAACACATGGGACATATACAGGAATTTATCATGTTACATTTCCTTGGCATTAAATACAATTTATAAAATATCTTTTCCAATCATTTTAATGGTTTTCTAATAAACACAAAATCATAGATAAAAAGACTTTTTAATTTTACTCCCATATTGTTTTCATCCCATTCACAAAATTCGTCTGATCTTCTAATAGAATGGTATACATTTTTAGGATTCCCCATTTCTCCCAATTAGGAGACGAATGTAATCAAATTTCAAGCTTAGCTATAGTTCTAGTTGCTTGTTGGGATTGCCTAAAATGCAGAATATGATTATCTGAACCCATGAACAGACCAGATTTCCTAAATGTATCTGTAACTGTTCTCCTGTTTTAGGAATATTCCCAAGATACTTTTAAAAAACAACAGAGTCTTTCATTTCCCAGTCCTGATACTATTTAATTTTGCCTACCACATAAAAATAAAAAATGGTTAGTGAAGGATGTGGAGTTAATTTAGGGGCCAAAATCTTTTCCAAAATTTCGAACACATTCAGAAGGAATATATTTTAGTTTTTTATAAATATTTTTGGTGAAAGGAAGCACCCTAATTTTTGCTAGTGGTGTATTTTTACATTCCTTCTTTAACTAAGGTGTTAATTCTCTGACTTTATCAAGCCAAAAATGTTATTATGATTGACATCATAATAAGAGTTCATATTTGAAATCCCAACCCTCCTCCATTGATACTTTTATAAAGAACCTTTGCATTTATTCTTGCTTTTTTCATTTCTTCAAAGAAAAAGAAAGTACAGAAAAAAGAAAAAGAAGTACATCATTGTACATTTTGTCATATGAAACTGACCTCCATCTGCCATGGCTGTGGTCTTTCTGTACCGCTTCCCAGAGTTAAGCAAGAGGTGACCAAGAAGGAATCTTTGGAACTGGTGCTCCTCAGTTATGGATAATACATACATGGAAACTTCTCTGGTGCTCACTCGTACATCTTTTTAGTGTCAAGTGAAAATACTTGCATTCATACAAGCTTGTGGAAGAGTAAAAGGGTTTCATTTGATTGCTATTTCTTTTGTTTTACTATTGTGATATTTTATTGGTTTGAATGTGTAGTCTTTATGCTCTTGTGGCTTTTTTAGTTTGAAATCTTCATAAACTATCCAGAGAATGGCAACAGGAAAGAGCAAGATGTCTTCCGCCAAAAGACATGTTCTTGTTCCAAATCAAGCAAAGTGCAAATGCTGCAAGTCAAGTGTCTTTGAGTCATTACAAAAAACAAACAAAAAGCCACAGCATTGCAGTTGTTACTATCAGCAAAACAGTACAATGGCCACCCACATACTTTTAGAGTAGGAAGGTACAAGGTTGCCAAACTGTAAAACTAGCTGAACCAAAGCTATCTGTCCACGTGGCATTGTAGTGGAAAAAGATCAAGAGGAGGGAAAAGAACAAGCATTCTTTTGCCATTCTTCTCCAGTTTTGACTTGTACTGCACATGTTCTCTTTATTAAAGCAAGAAGAAGCAAAAAGAGAAAAAATGTTGCAAGATAAAATCCAAGGCATATGATATAAGCTCTGTATGAAGTTCACCTGTGTGTTTGCTACATGATCCTTATTTTTTCATCTGTCAACTGGGGACAACGATGCAAGATTGATGATAAAGCTAGAGGCAAGATTTCATTCTATAATTCATCATGATGTATGGTCAGAAGCTACAGAAAACCATGAGCATATGGGATAACAAAACAGAGCGATGACAAGGTATCACAAAAGCTGTGTCTAAAATACTTCATTATATACTCTCAAACCTGCATTCTTTTCGTAAAAACAAACATCTTTGTAGTAACTTGGGATTATTACCAAAGAGACCTGTAATTCCAGGTTAGTTTTATGTTCCCAGAGAATGGAGCATGGAGTTCCCAGAGAATGGAGTTGATTAAAGAAATGCCCAGGAAAAAAACATTCCTGCACATAGGGTTGTATCCCAAAGATTGTGCATCATTAAATTTATTTCATCTCTCTGGACTTCCTTAGTCCAGCATGACATACCCATCTGCCTCAGTCTTCCATTCAAAACACCCAATGATCCTCGCAATGTCAAGGTAGGCCTACAGTATAGGAAAGATATATTCAGTTATTGGGAACATCAGGCTACAAGCTGACATTCACAGCCCATCAATCAATCTGCCTTACAGATGCAGACAGAGTAACAGAATGTTATTTTGGGACAAAAAATAGGGGGGAAACCCTCCCTTCATTTATTTGATTAGAGTCAAATTTTATGGTTCAAAGAAACAATAGCTCTTTCATCGTATTCCTTGGCATCATTCATGGTTAATGTCCTTTACAGTCTTGGTTGATGTCCTTTATAAACTTTCTGAATAACATAGTAATGGTCTTAAATCTGACACGTTATGCTAGGCAAGTTAACATTGCCATTAGTCAGATGTTCTAACTAAACCTTGTTTAATTTGTCTAGACCATCTTTTTCCATCTGGAGACAAAATAACATTCTGTAGCTAAAATGGAACTACCATTCTTATCACCTTCAGCTAGCAAGGCCAGTAGTCATGCTACATGGGGGGTCTTCTCCAGAATGCTGCCTGTATTTTCCCCTCATCTTCTGACTTTTAGTCCAACTTATTTGTCTTCACAAGACCTCTGATTAAAAGAAAAAGAAAAAGAAAAAGGAAATGATCCAAAGGCCTAGCTCTAAGTCTATGGGATTTTCCCAAAATTTAGATAAATATTCCCAAATGATAGAAATCTGGACATTTGATATTTATCTACAATTCAATGTATATTTTATTTTTGTTTCCCACTGAAATTAAGATATTAATTACATCGCTGTTCCATTTGTCAAATCATCTCTCGCTTCAGTCTTATCTCTGTTAATTTTTGCAGACTAATTACCTACCATTTTTGAATGAATATGGTTCATGATGTTTTATTACACTACCATTATAGCAGCATCTTTGAAACTTTTAGCTCCCAGTCCATTTTTATCACTGTTTCTCAGTATTGTTTATTATTACAATGTTTTGTGCCATAACTTTTCTGTGTGTGACATTTAATCTGTAACTCTACTTTCTCTCCTACAGAGTAAAAATCCACATGTGTGTGCATTTAGACACAAAACACACTGATTATAGGTAATAATAAAGATTTTGGGAAATCTGATTCTGGATATAACACTATATCTAGTTTGGTCAGCTTAATATTATGTGCTATGAATATTTCTTTAGCTAGAGTTTGGTTTTTTTGCAATGCCACAATATTTTATTTATTTCTTAGATGTCAAACTTGGCTGACTCCAAAAAGGCTCTGGGCAGCATACAAGTTTAAAAGAATACATCATATAAAAAAGAAAATATGAATGCCCAGACAGAACCGCTCTAATATCAACCCAAAAAATCACCAAGGGCTCCCCAAATATCCTAACCCCAGGCCTAGAAACAGAGCCAGGTCTTTAGAGACTCAGAGAACATTTGAAGTTAGGAGCCATACATACTGCTGTGTGTGCATCCCTTGTGAAGAAAAAATGTAGCCTGCAAAAAAGGTTTGCCTTTAGGCTTATATGTATAATATTTTTATGTATTACTGACTTATACCAACTTCATTGACACCTGACAACCGCAGACTTGGGTAGAATCCATCAAACTAAGAGTTATAAGTGTTATTGCGGTGCTGGAGCAAAAGTGAAAAACAATTTTAATATTTCGCTTAGAGTTCCAAAACATCATAGACACAGAGATATACACTTATTAAAGTACAGGGTGTGTTCATTATCTAAATAACCAATAGTACAGATACTTCCATACTCTCCTTCAACCTGAACAAAATACCAGAAATGCCTCAGCTGTAATCCTGTGGTTCGTCAGATGTTTCTGAGGCCATAACATTGGTCAGATCTCCCCTGCCAAGGCCAGAAAGAGGAGCCTATCCTTGGAGGAACTTAGAATCATCTCCTAGCCTCCATGGAAACTTCTGATGTCAATTCTTTTCCAACACTGAATACCTAAATCAAGAAGGATAATAGCAGGAGGACCAGAGCAGATCATGGAGAATCCACTTACTTCTGGGCTCCAGATGCTGCCCCAAGCTGTCTCTGGAGCACATCTAAGACAAGCTTCTTCCACTGTTTTAATGAAATTAATGCATTTCTGCAGTCTCTCTTATAGCCGGTTTTATACAGGGCAAGCTTAAGATTTGTTGGAAGTTGTGAGATCTGTACATACATCAAATACATTGCTCTGTCCCTTTGCAATTCTATGCACAGATATCCAGAAGTATACCCTCTCAAATACAGAGGGATTTACTTTTAAGTAAAGAGGCATGAAATTGATTGAGCTGTCAGGCTGCAAGCAAAAACATTTCCCCAAGAGCCAATACTCTCAAGTCCCAAATGAGCGGAGTGTTGACTGAATTGTGTATAGTTCATATGGCCTCTCGGTAACTATTCTAACACCGGAGAGTTCAGCTTCAGCTGAAGATGAAATCTGAGTACTAAAAAGTTCCAAAACATTTTCTATCCCTGGAATCCATTCAATATTTTACTATCCAAAACTAACACTGTTCTTAAGTTTTGACTCCCTGGAAATCCAGCCTCAGGTTCATGTAAATAATACAACTCTACCTGGCAGCTATTCACAATATTGTAAGCTTTTAAAGCTTAAAGCTTATGAAATGTAACGTACCAATCTGTCACTGTTTTATATGAAGTCATAAAATACATGGTTGGAGTTTTCCTTTTGCTGTCTTGGCAGATCTTGTAAATTGCATTCGTTTCCAATCAAGCATTTCAAATGGCATCATGGCAACTTCCTGAATGCATAAATTTTTGTGAGTGCCAATCAATGCTGAAAGTCAGAGGTGTGGGGAGGGGAGATGTGTCTACTTATTCGAAAAGATACACATTCCAGTGAATATTGATGCCGATTGGGGGCCAGCTGTACTCAGCTGAAATGTTAAGAGCATACAGGAATCCATTCTTTCATCTTAAAACATCTATCTGGATTTACATACATACAAAATAGCGGTCAGCACATTTTCTCACACTCTGCAGCACATTTTGCCACTGGTGCAATGCCCTGTGCATTGTGATAAGGC
Source organism: Python bivittatus (assembly GCF_059951505.1). Taxonomy (NCBI): domain Eukaryota; kingdom Metazoa; phylum Chordata; class Lepidosauria; order Squamata; family Pythonidae; genus Python; species Python bivittatus. The sequence continues at coordinate 1,181,758 of NW_028277108.1, forward strand.
AAAGTGGACAGTCTAGGATGGCGACTTTAGAATATGCAAAATGAAAAGAAAACGAAAAACCTAATGGTGAATAATGTTCGCATTATCCCAAGAGAGTATGGATTTTAAAAACAATTAAAGTGTCAGACCAAGCGTTAGTCTGTACAATTAGGGACGCCTTGTGTGTCCCCCACCCACTCTGTCAAAGATGTCAATTCAAGTCCTGCCGCAGCCTTTAGCAGAGGGGGAGAAAAGAAGCTGAATCTTTTAATATTTCAGCTACTACTAGCCAAGCCAATTTCTTACCCCATCTCTTCCATTTTGTTTAAGTGATCACCTGTGGTTTTGTAACCTGTAAATTATTGACCCACACAAGCTAGAACTAATGTCACCATGTGTCCTTATATCAGATGCTGGGGGCGTTATGGCAGAGAGCGCAACCTATACATTACAACCACCCTCTCATGTATAACTTAAATATTAACCTTAATACTTCAGGTTAAAGATCAGGTTATAATGCATCCTTAGACTCTGTCCCAGGCCAAATTCAAAACCCCATTGTATTTAAAAGCCTTGTGCTCTGCTGACTAACATTTATCCACCCTGCTCCTTTTAAACCGAATTAAAGAACCAGAAAATCTATTTCAGTGACAATGGATGAATTACTCCACACATCCTATCTTTACCTATACAGTCTATGACCAATGATAAATCCTTGAAGTTCACCGCTTTATGTCAAGTCCAGGGAGCTCTGAAGGATCTTGGTGCTTTCATCATAACGACAATAGCAGCGTTGTGGCATCATGCTACAAGATCCGCCCCTTTGGGACACGCATGCAAATTTGCAATGCACGTAGAAAAGGGGGTGGCATGTGCTGCAAAGCCCCAGTGCTGCTTTTCTCAGGTTGTGTAATGGTATGTGGGAATGACCTTGGGAGACAGGAGGAAGTTCTTCAGCCTAGACAACAGTCTGATAAGAGGCAGATTAGTCTGCAGGTGGGAGAAAAGCATGGGAAGCATTTCAGAAGGGACCCTCCCTAGTTCTTTGAAGACTAAAAAGAGAGGAGGGGAGAAATACTTTCAGTCTGACAAGATTCTGTTAATGTAACTTTACAATAAAATAGGATTAGTTCATCTGGGTATGCTTCTTGTCTGGACTACCTTGCAAGGCTGACAGACTGACACCTACCCACCTGCCCACCTCTTCTGAGGACAAACTCTGGTCAAACCACAAAGCTCTGACTTTTCAAAAAACAAAAATCTATGAATTTATACAATAATATATATTTCAACTTACCTCAAAAAGTATAGAAGTCATTATTTTACTTTGAGGTGGCCTTGATTTTTAGCCAAATCAATAGACATTTAGCTCTTCGTGTTAGAAGGATTGATAGAACAGTGTCAGTACTTAATTTTATTATCATCAGTTTCACCCACAAAGCCTTTACCTTAAATATATATCTAAAGTATCAGAGAATTTTATGACAAGTTTCCCTCTTACCACATAACTTGTTTACTAGAATTATTAAATGATAAAACATAATAATGGGAAGCCTTCGTCATTGACAGATTTACTCAAACAATAACTGATTGATTGCTTTAGTTTCATTAATAATGTAACAGTGGAAAAGAGAAAGGTCAGCTGCATAAAAATTATTTACTGAAATAAGTGGCCAGTGTTTGAGGTTATTAATTATGAAAGCTCTGTACTTTTAAGGGAGATCTGATTTTATGAAGCTATTTGTTGTACTTACTTTTTTTTTTTTTAACCACTGGTAGAAAAGGGGGTTTGAAGCACGGCAATTTCCATTTACCAGTTCAGATTTTTATTATCCAAAAGAGAGTTGTTTGTTTTGGAATTACATTTCTATTCTCCTTACTCTGAATCTCATTAATATATATAAACTAGTAAGTCTGAGCTTTTAAATTTTTCGTGAAGGAAGTAGGAAGAAGACATGTTTCTTTACTGAGGCTCTAATAAAAATAACAAATTACTTAATGGCAACCATGCTTGCTCAGATAATGCATTCTAGTGGGCTAGCTGAAATATGCATTTGGTTCTGACTCCCTCCTTTGATGGCTTTAAATGAATTATTTCATTGTCCTGTTTACCACTCCAACTTTTAACATGCTCTTATTAAGGGAACATCAATTTCAGTCTGCTGGCAATCAAAACAATGCTGTTCTCTATAGTTCTTCAAAAGATAATGTTGACAATCTGTAATTGTGTTCAAGCTCTGGTGTATCTGGGGCCTCTTATCACAGGATTCTTCAGTTTGTCCAAATATGGAAATTCTGGGCACCTTCCGTGTCACGCTCACCTGTCTTGAGTGAATGTGGAATCTATTAGGTAGAGCTGCCCAATCTGGGTTGCAAAAATCCAGAGGACCCCCAGATGTCCAAAGAGATACAGAAAATGCTCAACTTACTACTAGCGAATAGTTGTCTATATTTTACAACTATCCACAAGCATGTAGACTTCCAGCTCCGTTGTGCTAGAAGTTAGGTAAAGATGATAGTTTTTCCATTAAATGCTGAGGAGTGGAAAACAAACTACTGAAATTCACACTGGATTGGACAGGGACATAAAATGGGAATCGTGTGTTTTGTCTCCATAAACTGGCACAGGAACAGATATAAGGAATGTGCAGCTGTTTACGTACTTGCTGAAAAGGTACCCCTTCTTCCAAATCATTCTAAAAAAGCAAGTCCAAAGCACAACAAATGAACCGAAGCACAACAAATCGTGTAATAGCTAGGTGTGATAGATTGGGCCAGGGTGACAAAGAGAATCTGGTACAAACTGAATTCTTAGAAGACAGCTTCCCATGTTTCCATACACTTTCCCATGCAACTTATTGATTACTTCAGAGGGAAATTTTAGTTCAGGAACTGGGATAAAGAAAAGGTTAGGCTGTGACACTGATCTATTTAAGGGAATCTCAGCAGATACTAAGAGGCATTCATAGGATCATGGAATCATAGAGCTGGAAGGAATCTCACCAGCATTGTCCAAGCACAGGAAATAAAGGGGTGGGGCATGAATGGTGATGCTATGCCCGCCATCTTGCAGATTTTGACACACACACATGGATATCGCTGGATGTCATTGGTGATTGCATTAAAAAACAGTAAAAACTGAAGTATCTAGAAAGAAGAACGGTGCTCCTTGAAATTTAGCTTTGACAAAATAATTAAACATAAGTATGAGCCAGATTCAGTAGCATTATTTTTATTTTTATTATGCCAAGAGATCTCAGAAGCTTGAGATAGTGTAATGTTATGTGGGAATGACCTTGGAAGACCAGGCGAAGAGATGCTACCTAGGGACTGGTCAAATAAGAGGCAGCATAGCCCACAGCTGCATAATGGGAAGAGCAAGAGGCTCAGGAGAGACCCTCCCTAAGTTATCAGGCTGTAAAGGTGACAGCGGGAGAACTGTACTTTCAGATATACAAGACTCTGTTAATGTAGCTTTACAATAAAGTAGAATAAGCTCATCAGACCATGTTTCTGGTCTACCTGGTAAGGCTGACAGACAGGCTGGGCTTCTCAGAATCACTGAGACGGCCTGCAATCTATTTATTGGGTTGCATCCAGGGCTGGGTAAAGTAGAACATCACAGTCTTAATAACGCTGCAGCCAAAAGAGGGGAGGCAATTTTCAGTGATATCCTTCCTCTCTTGCTGCCTTCTGTACATGAAAAAAAAATCTGCTCAGGAGGCTTTTCATATAAACAGCTGAGAAGAATGGACTGTAATCTAATGTCTGTCATACATTATTTTCCAAATCGTAGCAACCATGCCTCCATCTTTTAGGGTGCCTTTTTACTTTTTCTTTTTGTGCTCCTTTTACAATTCATCCATTATTTACATTCTAATGATACCTTGTTTCTTATCAATTCCAAAACCTCAGCTTTTATATTTTCTATGTGATATTTTTCTTGTTATTAGTTATATCAGAAAGAGCTGGCCTTCCTACATTTCCATCATACTGGAAGGCACACGCCCTTGGCTTCTACTCCGTTAATTTGTCCATGGTTATCATAAGATAATGAAGGAAATTGTGATGGAATTTCACTTCTGCTGCTTTTATTAGAGGCCATTTTATTCCAGAATCATTGCACTTTGGCTAATTGTGATTGTTACCTAATAATCTTTATCTTAATTTTGTTGCCTTTATTTCTTAGAGATATTAAGGAAAGTCATTCACATAATAAGGTTGGGCCATTCTGATTCTTCTGCCAATTGTATTCACCTCATTTCATCTCTAAATAATATTTTACAGACCATCTTTATAGCTAATAATTCTTAATCTTTTTCTCTCGTAAACCTGGGTAAAAGTTGACACAATTTTGAAGAGTTAGCAAAGACCAATTGACAAGGTAATAAAGACTATTTACCATAGTCTTTAAGGAGAATATATATAGGCCAAAAGACACCAGAAGTCAAAGAAAGAGAATCTGGATCATCTAAAGTCAATCATTTTCTTTTTGAGACTTAAAAAAAAAATCAGAATGGTGACCAAACAAATGAAATAAATATTTTACTCCCAAGGCAGAGTTGAAAATTTAAGTACAATTGTCTGTTATTAAAGTCTGCTGAACATAAATTCCTCTGTATTTTACTCATTATAAATCACATAAATATATGCTAATACAACTGCCACAATTATATTTTTCGACAAGCTCTGCCTTCCATTATTACCTTATTGTGTGGTATTTGTATTCAAAACATATTTGATGTTTTGAAGCAAAAATTTTTTTATGAAGACTATATCTTAAATATTTGTTTCAAAATTAATTCTTAGTGAGTGCTTCATTCTTCTCCACTGAAATTTATGTCTTAAAATTGCTTAACTTTTGCTGCACCCAATTTAATTCCCAGGACATTTGCGAAGTGAAATACCCCCTACGGACAAGCACGTGCTGCTTGTTGTTGCCCTCTTTATAAAGCTTTTCTGTGTAAATACTCCAAAAATAAAGCAAGGATTAGGAAAACAGCGACAAAGTGGAAATGTGTAAAATGAGTGTCACCAATACTAGTAGAGCTTTCAAGTCTGTATGCTGAAATGTATTTGCCCAATTTCTACAAAATACACAAATCTAACTTTCTGACATTTATGTTTCATACATTAGATGATAAAACAAACTTGTCTGGAACCTTTTCACTGAAAATGTTTGTGGTGAATGGTTTGCCAATTTCATTGTGCAAATCATCCTCCATGTTTCCTCTAAAATGCTCTTGCTCTCAGAGGTCACAATTAAACTCCTCCATATGGATCCAACAGCAAATTGGCTCTGCTGAAACATTGCTAAGACTGTTTTGCAAATTACTTGCTCTCATCCTCTCCGGATAATAGCTTCAGATGTTATCCAAGTTTCTTCTACACCCCCCTGGCACTGCTTGTTTTGTAATATCCAGAAGGACCTCTTGCATTAGCAAGTTATCCAGGTACTACTGACTTATGCAGACCTTAGGCAGAAATATGCTGTAGTCAGTGATCCAAAACAGGTGAAATATTCTTCTGCAAAATCAGTTCATGCATTATGAACGCTCAAATAATTTGACTTTAACTTCTATTTATCATATATGTGGAAATCTGAACCCCCAGCCCGGTGGCATGTTGATCGATGTGGATGAGATCCTTCTCCCAAAGTCCATGCACAAGAGTTGACCAACCTGGGTGGCAACATTTGTTCCATCAATCCCAGATCAATAGACAAGTGGTTACAGAGAAGGCAGCCTACCTAAGTTTATCTCCTAATAATTGCCATATGTGTTGCCTTGATAAGGCCTACCAAATTTGCACCTAACTCAGCATCAAAATGGGCAGTTTAAAACTTCTAAAATGATTCACTCCTATGAACTTGGAAATGAGTTCCACAAGGAAAAAAAAAAAATATCTGGCAAAGTTCCTTGGCCTTACAGGAATAAAATATTGACACTAAAGAAGACATGTATTTATGCATAAGATGGAGAGAAACCAAACAGCACTAGAATAGAAAGAACATGTCAAGCTTTTACTTGCATGGCTCAGGGGAAGGAATAAACAATGTTGTTTAAAGATGAGTGTGTTTGTAAAGTATAAATGAATAGATAGAACTCAAATAAAAAAGAGTTGCCAGCTTGCTGGTGCATTTGATTAGAGAACTGAGACATTCAGTTGCCCTTTCATAATAATTAACTTTCTTAGTCTGTCTCAGTGAATGAGAGCAATGTTAAGGAGGATGACATTGCTACTTCATTTTCTACTAGATATTTCCAATATGCACATACATGCATCCATACATACCTACTACATGCTCGATGCTAGTGGAGTTACGGCTTGACCAGGAGATATTTCTGATAGGACATAGCAACATTTCCTGACCCACTTTCATATTAAGATGGACCTGACAATAAATGACAGAACAACCTTGGCAGATCTTAACACTACTGAAAGCGTATGAACAGGAAGAAAGTTGTGAAGAAATGGCAATATCGCCAGTTATTGCTCTTCAGCATCAATAGCTATGTTTAAAACACAAAACCTAGGTCAATTTGGATTTATTTTTTCCCAGGATTAATCACATGTATTCTATATTCACAGATAGATAAGATTCAGCTATGGATATATTTACCAACCATGCCCTCCATGTACACTCTCCAGAACAGTGTTTCTTGACCTTGGCAACTTGAAGATGAGTGGACTTCAACTCCCAGAATTCCCCAGCCAGCTATGCTGGCTGGGGAATTCTGGGAGTTGAAGTCCACACATCTTCAAGTTGTCAAGGTTGAGAAACACTGCTCCAGAAGATAGATAGATAGATAGATAGATAGATAGATAGATAGATAGATAGATAGATAGATAGATAGATAGATAGAGCTTTTATAAACAAAACTCCTGGAAAGTGTGGCTGAAGCTGGATGCTTAGATAGCTCAAGTTCCTCTCTGAAAATGTGATTCTAAAAGGAGAAGGAATTACTATTTAACCAGTTTAAGTCAGTAATACAGATAAAGCCTTTAAAGAGCTTGGCAGATTGCCAGGGTTATAATACTTCAGCTTTATGCATAACCTCTGCCTTCTCACTAGAGGAGGCTTTTCTCATCAGATAAGAAGCCCCAGATCCTATAAAGCTCCTTAGCAAAACTACTAGCCTTCATTATGACCTCTTTAAAAGCCTTTCATCATATCATTACCATTTCTCTGCCTTGGAAACAGCTGTTGATGACAGATCTCTGAAAGGCCGTGGTCATTGCATGAACTGATTTCCCTGGATTTATTTTTTGCCCAGGATTAATCACATGCATTCTATATTCACAGATATGTAAGATTCAGCTCTGGATGTATTTACCAACTTTGCCCTTCCACCCCTTCCATGTGCTCACTCCAGAAACTAGCTAGATGGAGCTGGAAGAGGCAGTCCAGAGTGCAACCCTATTATTGTCCCAGGGGAATAGCTGAGCTTAAATTGTAGGCCAAATAACCGGAGGTTGATGCAAACTTGGAAACAAATTGGATCTAGCAACAGTTCCAGCCCTTCCTTTTTTTTTTTTTTTTTCAGGTTCATGCAGAAGTCTGAAAAAAGTTGGGCTGCTTTAATGAACAGTGGAGGGTGGTAGATTTCTGCAGGGTGGGGTGTGCCTTTGTCAAATCTTTCCAAAATAAGCACATCCCTAGTTTAGATGTTGCTTTGATCCAATAAATGCTGGAAAATATATCCTGGAAAATTAAACGCTATGGATGTTTGCATTCAGTCTTACAATTATTTCTTACTTTCTGATTCTTCTTTGAAACAGCTCAGAGGAAGCTACAACCTCATGCAAGAAATTTCCAGCACAGGTCAAGACTAACCACCCCCTTCTTATTAATTGTTGATAACAACAACTCCACTAGAGTTAATGTTGAGTTTGTTAAGTTTGCTTACAAACAACAACTTGACATTCTTGCTACAAATTTTGAAAACTACTTTATTCAAAGCACACTTTGTTTTGTGTTAATATCAAGCAGCAATTACTTACATTGCTTGTCTCTTTTATATTTGCATTATATTCTCACATCATCTGCCTTGGCAATATCGATTCATGAATTATCAGAACGCACGAGGAGCAGAAATTCAGCATAGTAATTTGAAGCCAGGAATTCTAATATTTAAAATACCTTGATAATTCAGTTCAGTAAAGTAAGCATGTACTATAAATGTGCCTTTCTAGAGTTTCTAAACTCTGAAAGAGTTGCAACCAAACACTATTCCTGAGACAGTGCTCCATAGCCAAAGAGTAAGGAAGGACAATGCCTTCTCCCATATGCCAGAAAGATGGGCCCCAGAAATGGGCTGTGAGAATAACCTTGAGGAAGAGCCACAACCAAGACAACCATCAAACAGAAATGTAATTTGAGAAAATGTCTCAGACTTGACCTCCCTAGTTCTCTTATAGATAAAGACAGGGACCTGGGAGGCGTTTTCTACTTGCAAGATTGATGTCAGGCCTTCGAGGTAGACCAGACTAGGAAACCAAACTTATGAATACTAATGCTACTTTTATTATAAGGCTACAGTAACAGAATCTTGCTAGTCTGAAAAAACAGCAAAAGAAACCAGTGGGTTATATGAAAAGCTTAGTGAAGATCAGAAAGCAGACAAAAAAGGGTCAGGTCACAAAGGAAGAGTATGGATAAGTAGCCCAGAACTGTAGAAATGTAAAAAAAATTAGAAGGGGTGGAGGTTAGAGAAAAATGCAGAATAACTGAAAAGGAGAAAGAGAAAGACAGACAGTCAAAATTAAAGGAAAGGGAAGAAAACTGTATATCAGTTCTCAATGAAAACAGCAAAATGCTAGAAGGTAACCAAGAAAAAATGCAGTCTCTTCCAACAAAAGAAGTACATATTCCACCAGGAAATTGTGAAGCACAGGATAAAGGAGCAGGATTAAATCTCAAGACTGATAAACCATGGTCATAGGATATTTAATCTGAATGAGTCTAGATTTCCAGGATTGTATCATGGGATATTGAAAGAAATAGATGGTGGTCTAGCCAATCCTTTCTAAATTACCTTTGAGTAATCCTGGAGGACTGGTGAACCACTGCAAGAGAGCATGTTGTCCCTATATTCACAAAGGGAGTACAGGAGGATTCTCCAAGGCAAACAAAATAGTTTCAGGCCAATTCAAATAGACCCAGATAATTAGTATCATTCAGATGTATCAGGAGCTACAGGGTAACCACCACCTGATCTTCTTTCCTAGAAATGGAACATTGGAGATTGGCTTATAATTGAATAGATATTCCAGGTCAAAGGAGGATTTCTTCAGCTGAGGTCTTATTATTTCTCCTTTAGGCAGGGTGAACACATCCCTCCTACAGAGAGGATCACTTTCCTTAACATGAGGCCAGTCCCATCCTGACTGATCAAATCAACCTGGAGAGGATTTAGGGTTGAGTGAACAAGTAGTAACCATCATCTCTCCACACATTCTGTCCTCACCCTCAAGGCCTACAAGCCAAAAAGATTCCAAAATAAACAAATGGTTGTGACTATTATGTCCCAATGACCTGCCCTAACAGTTCCAAACTAAGAAGGAAAAAATTAAGTGTGCATGGAAAGAACAGCACATATTGTTCATAACAAGCCACTGACTATCCCCATTCTCATTTTTCTTGGTGGAGGGAGCACTGCATAGTATTGAAAGGCAATACTGGTCTGTTCTTTATGGCCTTGATGCTTGTAAAGCATTTTTTGCTGCCTCAGAAAAGAGCTTAATGAGCTTCACTCTGTTCTTGATCTGATCCATCACAAGAATTTCTCCATATGTACTCCAGCTGATGTCCCATCTGCTTCATTGCTCTCAGCTCTCTAATAAACCAAGAGGAAACCATCTGGATCCATCAGGCTCCTAGGTGAAACTGTTTTAACTTGGAGAGATTTATACAGCTGTCAGTCTAAAACTGACCAGGGAATGATTTCTCAGTGACAAAGGAATCACACAGGGCTTCTCATCCTTCAGATCATCAGCTCTATGAGAATAATTTTGTTAAAAAATCCAGGGTACATAAGATTTTCTATGGACTGTTGGCATAAGTTCATGATCATCCTGGAGAAAAAAAATAGTCCTGAGCCACTCCTGACCAGCAACTTCTGTGTGGACTCTGAATCTCTTAGGATAAGAAGTCTAGGATAATCCAACCCCACATCTGAAATGAGTAGACATTTTGTCTGCTCCTGAAATGATTTAGTAACGGCAGCAACAAATCTTTAAGATCTTCAGATTAAGCCTCTTCAAACCACAGATCAGAGAATAGAGCAATGCAAAATAATCCTTTATTCAAAATAAGCATGTCAGGAAGAATATTAGCCTAGAACATCCTTGGTGACATTTTGGTTTGCATGTAGAAGGGATCATTCCATATCTGGAGTGCCATAGTTGAGAAGACCTTCTTTTGAATCTCCACATGTTTCTCTCCCCAGAGTGGGAACATAGTAAAACCCTCTCAGCAAAGCTTAACAGTCAAGTAAGTTATACATGAGAAGGAACTCTCTCATATACTGAGGTTCCAAACCATGTAGAACTTACTAATATCTTAAGATAATAATCTTTTGTATGTTGCAAGACCTAGTTGGCCTAGTTTGGGCTTGGAAGCTAAACTTGGTCAGGCCTGCTTAGTAGGCTCTAGGGTGGGATACAATGACAAATCACTTCTGTAGTATTGCCAAGAAAACAGCTGGAGTTGAGCTCAACTTTATTTTATTTTTACTGATAACTTGAATTCAAACAGGCAGCTTGTGGCCCCATAGTTTTCTATAGAGGGAGATTTGTGAGATATATGAAAACCATTTCCACTGAAGGCACAAAGCATTAAATCATAATTCTAGCATCCAAACTGAAGCATCCTGCTCAGATTTTGTTTATGTATTTGATCAGTTTATTGGGCCACCCAACTTACAAATTGTAATTCTAGGTAGGATTAAAACCAAAAACAGGCCAATGAGGTAAAATACAACGCAGAAGAGAGTGTGCCATAAACTGGGACCAAACCACAATCATTCAGTATTCCAACCATTATGGATGGGCTCATCTAGCATCCTGGCCCAATGCCTGTGGGAAAAGCTAGGCCTTCAATGCCTTACTGAGGGCCAACAAAGGTGGGGCAATCCAAATGTCAGGGGGTTGGCTGTTCCAAAGGGCAGGGACTGTGAAAGAGAAGGCACACCTGGATTCTACAAGATGAGATTGTTTTATAGAAGGGAACTCCATCTTTCCTCTCCCAGTTTTACTCCCTCAATTTCCTCCCACCCAGCTTTGTTTTTCTTCTGTCAGGGGATCCCTCCCCTTACCCTCTATAAGCCCCCAAGCACATACTCTCTCAACCATCTATAAATCTCTTTCTCTCCTTCCCCTCCAGGACACTTCACTATATTTTAGGCAAAGCTTTTGCTATGTGAGAATAAAATAAAGAATAGAATATGTGCACCATCTTGAGCTCCTTGGAAGAAAAGTAAGATAGAAACAAACAAACATTTCCTAATAAGGAAATACTGACCAGCCTTCCTGAGTTGTCAGCCTGTTTTTTACGTTGCAACTAAAAAAGGAATAGCATTACAGTCTTGGTGGTTGGCTGCTAATAAGAATACAATGCTGCCAACAGAAAGGAGGAGGAAAAGTGGGTCAATGGCAAAGATACCTCTTAAGAGGGAAGTAAATTTAATAAGATTACATTAAATAAGAATAGTGTAGCTATACAAACAAGGCCTGCTTTTAAGTTGCAAATTATTTTCAGCTTGCTTCCATGGGGAATGGAGAACTGTTCTAACTTAGGAATTAGGTTTGCGAGTCCTCCTGCTTAGTATTCAAGCTTAAATCTTTCCATATCCTGAATTCTAAATACAAGTAAGGTTTTATCTCAGTAGGGCTCTCCACTTTATAGAGACTGTTCGGAGAGTTCGGAGAGCCTGTGGCAGACAAACTAAAATAAAACTGGAACAATGCTATTGTGAATATATCAAAGGGATACTCTTGCTCTCTCAAAGCATTGTCATAATTTTGTTATTTGCAAGCCTGCAAGCCTTTAAAATACGTAAATTGGCCATGGAGGCATTCAATTAAATCATATTACATGAACACTGAATAAATGGATCTAAAGACCCCAGGAAAAATCTAACCTTGTTTTGAGACTATGCCATATGCAAGATATCAAAAAAAGAGAGGAAGAGAAAGGAGGAGATGATGATGAAGTTAATCACAATACTCGTAATTTCCATTTCATGTGCATCAAGTGGTTTTCACTTAACCATTTTCCTTGAATGTTAACATTTCTTTCGCTTCATATTCAATAGGCTTTTATTCTACCCAAAGTTTTTTAGACTTGAACGAAGGATACCCACACTAAACTAGTACTAAACTTCTTGATTAATAGATTGATGAAATGGACCATGAATATTGGCATTTAATCCACAATAAAAATTACCTTTATTTATTCAAAATATATCAGATTTGCTTTGCCTTGAAAAGACTCATTGAAAAGGCTATTCAGGTCAGCTGCTGGTAGTAAAATTGACTGAATTATATTGTGATGCTTTCAAGGATATGATCAGGCTAAAAGAAAAATTAAACCAGGGCTGTGAAACTTTAATTTGACTTAGCAACACCTTTAATATTTTGGTTTTATGAAATGGGAGGCTTTCTAAAAATATGCCTGCATAATTTAGCCACTCAGAATTGACAAGTGGATGGCTCCCACCTAGAAAAAATAGGATGTGTGACCTTAAAGGAAAATGATAGAAAGAATCAAAGGTGGCAACTTTATTGGCTCCCAGGGGTATCTGACAGACTATCCTTAGGAAGTGTGCAGATGAATGCATTTTCATGAGTAGCAATGCGAGCAGATGGCTCCATTTTGATACTTGTTTGCTTTGCATTAACCCCTTTCCTTTTATGACTCTGCCATCTTTTTGCTTAGCATCACTGAGAGTTTTGAGACACCACAGGAGATTATGCAAATGGGCAGTTATGCAGCTGAGTTCATTGCTAGCAAGCATGTGTCAATCTTACCAGAATCAAGTTAAACATGAACATGTAGGTCTGCTTCGGAGGGTAACAGACCAAATGCAAACCTGAGCAATATCTATCAACTTGCCTGTGATGAAGATTGAAGAACATGAGTGACTTATACTACAATAGAAGGGACTGTGACCACTCCTACATGAAGGCAATGTATGATAAACTGTTCTTCTATCATCTGTTAAATGTTGGAAGGCTTTTTTTTTTCTTCAATTCCAGAATCTTTCTTTGAATCCTGTGACTCCCCACTATTGTCTCAAGGCTGAGCAATGTGAAACAAACACCATATGTGATAGGGAGAGCGTTTTACCTATGACTGAGTTTTCACTGTTGTCTTGGTAGCCCCAAACTATGTGAGCTAGGTGTGAATACAGCATCTGTTGTCATCATTAAACTTAATCTCCTTAGACCGGATTTTTAGCCTGAGTTCTCAAAGCAATTGAGATGTCTAGGAAAAAAACCTAGCAAGGCCATCTGGCAAAACTTGTAAAATCATCATTTCTGCTTCCTATTTCAAAAGTGACTCAGCCTCAAGCAAATCATCTTTCGTCTTTGACCCTTCCTGTTCAAAGGAAAGCTTTTACTCTCTTCTGTATATAATGCTGATGGAACTTTTAGAACAACTTGGACCCTACCTGGATTGATTCATTACTGAGTTCTTTCTCCATTATATAATGGCTCCAGGATCAAATTTATAGGTGACTTCAAAGGAGAAAAAGGTTTTCTTTCTCACATGTTGACTTTTAATGCTTTCGCTTAAGAAATACTGGCACATTATATATTTATTTACTTTATTTACTATATGACAAGACATTACAACAAACTTTCTTACTTTCCTCTTCCAGCTTTCCAACTGGCATTTCATTGCTTTCATGTTACCCTGTCATTTCAAACTTTTCCCAGTTGGTCATCTTATCATCACTGTTTTTCTTTTTAAATTGAAATACATACCTCTATTTCTTTCTCTTCTATTTCCCTAATCCCAATGGGAAAGAGGCTGAAGAAGACTCCTATGAGCATATAAATTCAAGGAAAGCCTTGAAACAACTATGGATTGAAGTTCTGGTCCCAGAATCAGATTATATGTCAGTAAGGGCAAAAGACCCTTTTATTATAAGTAATCAATTTGAACCTTTGGCTGACTTGAAGGAGGCAGAAGACACAAACAGCCAGTGTTTTTCCACCTCTGAAGGAAAATCATCCCTTGGACCAACAGATAAATAGTCCTGGGAATAATTGTATGCCAAATTCCCTGCCAACAGACTCTTCCCAGGCTGATCTTATAGTAAAACAATGCCATAATACTGTTTCCCTGCTATACTTGAACATAAACACCATAAATGAAAAACTGGACCTTCTTCTTTGCTTGCTACAAGGTCACCCAAAAAGCACTTCTTCAGATGAACGAATTTGTCAAAACCACTCTTATGAGACAAACTAGGCAGAATCACGTTATATTTCACCATCAACCCAAATGGTGCTTGTTATTCAAAATAGTGCTACAAATATCCATAAATGGGACACTTGGAAGAGAGTAGCCATCTCTTTGAGCCTATGGCTACATATCCCAATTTCCCAAGTGAATTCAATGTCTGCACACTGGCTATCAAGCCCCAAGGATGTCTGCAGAATGCTACTTTCATTCAGTACCACAATACTTCCATCCATGTTAATAAAAATGAGAAAGTATGACTTTTTTGCAAATTTCTCACCCAAATTTTCAAAGATATAACAATTAAGCCTCTGCTGCTGCCCTTGGATTCTGGGCTTATTGCCAAGACTAAAACTGGCAGAAAAAAACACAGATAAGAACCAGCCTGCTAATCTACCCGCAGACCTTGAGAAGAGCGAAACAGAATCTCTGCTTAGAATGTCTTTATTATGGCCTTGAAGAGGCAAGTGAACAGCACAAAGAAAAAACACATTCAAATACACACACACACACACACACACACACACACTTATTTGATTTATAACTTGCCTATACGTCTTCCTTCCGATTTTCCTCTCAAATAACAACCCTGGTGAGGTAGGTCGGGCTGAGAGAGAAAACGGGCCACCCAGTGAGCTTCCATGATTGCAAATGGACTAGAATCAGTGTCTGCTTACGCCTGGCCCAGCACCTGTATCATTATACTACATTAACTATATATACATACACATATACAGTGATGTTTCTCATAGTATACAATGCAGTATTCCTTATATAAAATCATGGCACGGGACCAGGATAATTGAGGGCCCACCTCTCCCCGGTTATATCTACCCACCCCATCCAGCAGGAGAGGCATGTTACAGGTCCCTTCTACTAAGGAATGCCATCCAATAGGACCAGGCCGAGAGCTGTTTCTGTTGTGGTCCCCACCTGTCATGGAATGTATCTATGAAGGGTGTGTGTGTGTGTGTGTGTGTGTGTGATGTAGCGCATTGCAGTAGAGAGCAAGGTTATCAGGAAGGAGGGGGTGCGTTCTGGGAAGGGCAGGGAGATAAAAGACAACACAGTCTGAAGCTGGAGCATGGGAAGCGTAAGAGATTCAGTATAGCCACTCCCTAGATTCTCCCAGGGTATATCCACTAGGTTAGAGTAGTACAGATTTAGTCTGGCAAGATTCTGTCCATATGGTGTAAGGAATAAAAGAACTGAACTCAACTGCACTGTTTCCCTGTTGTTCTTGGGCTGGGCCTGACACTGCCCCTTGGAACATCATTACCCCGGAACTAAGGTTGGCACCTACCCTTCAGGCTTTAGGCAGGGCTTGAAGGCTTGGCTGTGCCACCCTGCCTGGAGGTCCAGCAGCAGTGGTGAGCCTTGGCAATGGCTATATTAAATGGATGTATGATTTAGTATATTCACCGGCTGACTATGATTATGTTTGATTAAATGTTTAATTACGGTTTTAGGAGAGTTGTATGCAGTTGTGTTTTATTTTTTTATTGTTTCTGCTGTTGTTTTAATTGTTGTGAGCAACCCTTGTGAGATGGGCGGCTATACAAATTTAATAAATAAATAAATAAGTAGTATATAATACTACAGTATACCATTACATGGCATTGACACTGGAGTATCAAACAGGATGCTCTCTGGTTGCCTGTATCAAAGGACACAACTTAATTTAACAATGCTCAACCCCCAGCATTTGCCTCTTTCTGCAGAATTTGGCAACATCAAGAATAATTGATGGCTTCAAATCTGCCAGAAGTGGATGAGTATAAAATTCATCCAATCATTCTGGCCTATTAACTAAAAAGGGACAAGATGAGCGAAACTGGCGTCATAACGGAATGAATAGTGCATGAGGACACAGCTCATTGCTTCAGATTCCTGCACTTCTCACAGCAAGGTCATTCCCTGAGGCAGTGTTTCTCATCCTTGGCAACTTTAAGATATGTGGACTTCAACTCCCAGAATTCCCCAGCCAGCACACTGACTGAGGAATTCTGGGAGTTGAAGTCTACATGTCAACGTTGCCAAGGGTGAGAAACACTGCCCTGAGGAAAATGTTTCAAATTCCTCCCCGTAGTACTGTTTGTCAAAGAGTGTTCATTGGAGCAATTGTGAATCTTTTGCAAGGATTCAGTCACAAGGTTTCTCAGGGAACTGTTCCCACCAAAAAAGATTATGAAACCTTCCTAGTTGGCTAATGTGTGAGCTCAAATGCAGTTGTGGTTCACTGTCAAAGATCAGCTGCCTAAGAAGAGCAACTGCAGATTACGATCAAGAGGGCAGCCACGGTGTGGTTGAAGCTCTATCTGTTTTTTATGTGTATTGCACACTCACACAAAAAAAGGCAACACTTCAATCACATAGTTGTGGCTTCCATCTTGAATTTTTTTTTACCATATTCTGTGGACACCCGTGTATCAAATTTTAGTGGAAAAGCAGCCCATATTGGCCTTCTTGCCTCTCTAATTGTCTGTGCCTGTTGCTGAAAGTTATAATGCAGGTTATGGGGGCGGGGGGTAGGGGATGATTTTTGACCCAAAATTAAAAAGCTAAAGCAAGCTCTAGCTTAACCGTATTTAAACCTGCTTAGATACATACACCAAGGCACAGAAACAATAATTTGAAGGCGTTTAGATTGCACCCTTTCCCAATGGGCAAACCAGTGTTATAGGCAGAGCCTTAGAGACAATGGCCATTACTTGATGGTGGCAAAAACACATTATCCTCTTCTTAAGGAAAAAGAATATGAAGATAGTTGTGATGTTTCTTTAGCTGGAGCAAACTCAGCTTAAACCCCCAGAAAACTATATGCCAAAAAGCCAGTCCTGAAACTCTTCTTTTGCTCAATCTGATTTCCACAGATCATATTTGTGAGAGGTTGGGCTTTTGGCAAACACCTTAGACCTGCCAAAAACCAATATAATCTTGGATACAGTGGTAGGCTAAAACCTGAGAAACTCCTCTTTTGTTCAGGACACCATAACAATCTGGATATAGCCCTCAGCATACAACAATATTGATATATGTTTTCCTGCCTGCATAGAGGTATGGAAATTAACATTATCAAAGCATTTTACCAATGAGTTGACATCATAACTGAAGAAAAAGGAAACCAGTATGTACCCCCTGCTTCATGCCTCTCTGTCCTAAAACCACATCAAACAGCAGTCTTTGTGGATTGCGTCTTATCCTATGATCTTGTTGATTGCAGATAAGGAAGAGAAGATAACAAGACACATTCTTGACACCCAAAGCCTGACCCGAAGACAAAAGTTCCTTTGAAACCCACAAAAACTGCACAAAGGAATGTTTCAACAGGACCAGATCATTCTTAACCAGATGTTGCAGGACTAATTCCTGAACCACTGTGTACTGTCCTAACCTAAAACTAAGCTGTTTCTCTCTTAATATTCTGTCCTGCTCCATCCAGTTCAACAGGGTTTCATAGAGATGCCTTACAAGCAGCCTGCTAGTAATTCTAAGTGGACTAATTGGTCTGTAATTAGCTAGATCAAAGCATTTCCCTATTTTTATAGATCAGAACCACAATGACTAGACTCTGATCCCAGGGGATATAGACTGTCTGATCAGTACAAGTAAAAAGATTAGCCAACATTGCTCTTCATCATTCTACATTTACTTTTCTTAATTCTGGTGGTCAAAAATCACCTGCTGGAGCTTTTCCAAGCTTAAAGTGGGCTATGAGTTTGGTATCCCCTTCACAGTGACCAGAGTTACTGACCTTTCTGTCATCCATAAAGTTTCTTTGTCTGCAATTGAGAGAAAAGTTGGTGACTGCTCACTGTGTAAATAATCTGATTGTAATTTTTTTTATTCTGTAACTATGTAATTCCCACGTGCTATACAATAAATCCCCTTTACGGAATGTTATCTTGTAGTGGTGAAGGGACTTGTTCATCCCAATGATGCTCTGAGCTCTACTGCCAGGTATGTATACTTCCAGAAGGGTCACCTATTATGAGCAGCTGATAAGTAAGAACTTTCTTCATATATAAGACAGCAGTGCATGCTTGAGTAAGTAACCTAATGATAAAACTAATACTCGAAATTCTACTGACTCAGATCTTTTGACTCCACAAAGTTATATGGAATAAGTATTAGGAATATATAAGACAAAGACATCTGTGGTCTGAATTACTTTGCTCAGTTTATCACAAATGTCTGTTAGGTTCAGGTTTCTGAGCTACAGATGTTAAAAGTCTTCTAAATAAACAATAGTAAGGGATCTGTACAAGTTATAGTCTTCCATATTCCTGATCTCCCAGCTCCCAGACTTGTCTTTTTATAATCAGCAGTTTCCCTCAAGGGGAGGGAAAAAATTAACTTCACATACAAGCATTTCCATAGTAATGATCTATAGCATCACACAACCATTGCTATGGTGATAGAAAGCCTTCATTAATGATGTATCGCCATAGTGATGGTTGGATGACACTATAAATTGCTACTGTGGAAAATCTCATTGAAATCCAATGGTAATAAGCATGTATTAGTTGCTTCATTTTGTTCTTAGATCATCTCCTTTTTCTTTCCTGGAAGCTATATGATTATATAATCCCATCTACCTCTGACCCACCCTGTGCATGCATTCTTGCAAAGAAGGATTAATGAGGGTCCCCAGCACACACGAAGTTAAGAGAACTGAACACCTACCACATGCCTTCTCTGTAACTACTCCCATGCAGTGGAACACTTTGGCTCCTGAATTATGGAACACCCCAGATATTGCTACCTTTTGCAGATCACCAAAGACCTGGTTGTTCTGCTGACTGTTTAGAGCCTAATGGTGTGCAGATGCTTTTTAGATATAGATCTATATCATTCGTCCCTGTTTTTATTATAAGTATCCCTCCAATTTTATAAATCTCTTGAAGTCCTATAAAAATGGGTAGTTTATTTATTTATATGTATGCATATATGTGTGTGTGTCTGTGTGTGTGTATCATATTTATATAGCCACCCATCTCACACAAAGTGACTCTGGGTGTCATACAACAATTGAATAAAATAACAAATAGATAAAAACAATCATTATAAAAGATAAAAAGTGATTATTAAGATGTGACATTACGAAAAAGTTTAAATTTTAAAATTTTAAACTATACAAAACCCATGGAGAGAGCAGAATATCAACCACAGTGGAGCCATCTAAGAACATCTCCAGTTCCCAAAGACGCCCAGACCTGATGACACAACCAGGCCTTGAGGGACTTCCTAAACGACAGCAGGGAAGGGGCGAGCCTAACCTCAGGAGGGAGAATGTTCCACAAAGAGGGAGCCACAGCAGAGAAGGCCTGGCTCCTGGGACCCACCAAATGCAAATCCCTGGCCACTGGAACTCATAGCATACCTTCCCTGCCAGATCTAATGGGGTGGGCTGATGTGATCAGGGAGAGGTGGTCCCTCTAGCCTGGCCCCATGCCATATAAAATGGTGTAATCAATAAATATAATTACAGTACAAGATGTCAATGAGGTTATTATAAAAAAATGAAGGAAAGAACCAAAGGAAAGCCATGAGTCCCCAAAAGAAGACAAGAACACCTTGGTAATAACAACAAAGAGCCAATCATTTCTAAGACAACAAAAAATGGAAAGCGGTCCAGGTAAGTATGTGTCTAGAAATAGCTTAAGGCAAATTCCATCAAAAAAGGAGATATGTATTCAGAGAGAAGGCTCACAAACAATATACGGCATGGTGAAAAAATAATACCATCATGTTATTAAAGAAGGATGGAATCAAGAAGCTTGCTGGAAGATTTCTAACCTGGGACCTCCATTTGTTGCACATCATCTTCACCAGACCCCCACACCAGAGTCTGCTCAGCCTAGGAGTGGGATGATATGTAAGTGTGCATGCATGAGGGAGCAAGTGGTTAATGATTACTGAAACTGCTTAAATCAACCAAATACTTAGGTTGCTTGATGTTGGTGTCCATGGTATCATATCTACAGTTGCACAAGATCCTAACCGTTAGCATTGGTCCCTGGATGCAGCTGCCACAATGTATTAATGTAGAAAGCAAAGGCATTTAGGTTAGAAATGATCTGACTAGGTAAATTTAATACCTAGGGATATGGACCCAGATCCCCATAGCCCAGACCTAGCACTGTATATAGATTCCACAACCATTCAAACCATCCTGATTGCAGCATTTTATTTCCATTAAGGGAAAATCCTGAGAACAGCAGTATGTTCTGTTGTTAGCTCAATAGGAGATGTTCAAAAACAAGTCTCAGTGACTGCATAGCTTAGAGGATGTCATATAATATAACTATCATCACATTACGTGGATGATAGAGTGAATTAAAGAAACCATTTCTATTTTTCCCATGATCCACTTGACAGTTTTCATAGCATTTCTTGTATTTAAGACAGGGAGTCCTTAGGTTACGACAGCAATTGGGACCGGAATTTCCATCGCTAAGCAATGCAGTTGTAAAGCATGATGTCATGTGACCACATTGCTTAGCGACAGCAATCCCAGCAGTTCTGGTTGCCATCATAACCCCAGGATCGTGCGAGTCATTAAGTGGGAAGATGTGGGAGTCTCAGGCAAGGAGTGTAGGAGGAGTGCAAGTACCACGGGTAGGTGGGCACTGCGGAACACGGGCAGATTGGTGGGACCCATTGGGCAGGCTGGCGGGGGCTACAGGCAGGCGGAGGGGTGCTGTGGGCAGGTGCACACTATGGAATGTGGGCAGGAGGGTGTTACAGGGTATGAGATCCCTGGGATCTCTTACTCTGTGGCGGGGCTCCTCAGGAGAAAAAGTGGCAGGAGCAACTTATGGGACCAACTTGCAACCTTCCCCTATTGACTTTGCTGGCAGGGAAGGTTGCACATGGTGATCACATGACCATGGGATGCTGCAGCCACTGGACATTGTACATGCAAGCCAGTTGCCAAGTGCCCCAATCACAATCACAATCACATGACCACAGGGGTCCTGGGACAAGCAGAATCTCAAGGACTGGTCATAAGTCCCCTTCATTCAGCACCGTCCTAACTTTGAATGGTCACTGAAGTAGTGGTTGTAACTCAAGGACTACCTGTAGAGTTGAATAAATATTCATCCCCTGAACACATGAGGCAGTGTGAAAATGCCACCTCTTGCCCAAATCCACATTGTTTTTGGCAGAGACAAACAATTCTTTATGAGGCCCAGCTCCCCCACCCTGGAAACTCCATTTGAAACAAACCATGAAGACGACCAATTATGACCTATAAATGTGCCCATTTGGTATACACATATCTGTGCATGCAAATATGTATGTATACACACCTGCCTGAAGCCACATTTCTAAAAAGGCTAGGACAAAAAATACATTCATATTAATTTAAATGATGACTAAATTAATTTCAATTGTCTCAAATTAATTTAAAAAAGTAAAATAAGTTATCCCATTAACAGAACTAATTGACTGCCATCTGCATATGCTATACCAACCATTCTCTCTCACCCACACAAATCACTGCCTCTCATACAGGTACAGAGAGAGAGAGAGATTCCTCTTCTTTTTTCCAGCAGAAACATCAAAGACGATTTTTTAAAAGCAGGATGGAAATGGAATAAAATTGTACTGGAAAGGAGAAAGAAGAAAAGCAGGAACAAAACCTGGATGGAGACAAAAGAAGAGGAAGAAGTAGCTGGGCAGAGAAAGAAGCAGAACAAGAGAGAATCTCTGTTTGGGTTTTACAGAAAAGATTAAATCTGCCAGAAAAACACCCCTTCCGAGCAGCAACTCATCTTCAGGTTGATCTTCAAAGTCATCCCGCATCTGCACTTCATACTAATTCCTTTGTTATCCAAAACTTCTGATTAGCTAATGATAATATGCCTGGGTGTACACACACATCCACTATTTATAGGTAATTATTGGGGGGAATCATATTTTGGGTAAGCAAGTAAGAGATTTGTGAGATCACCCTGTTGACTAGGTGATCCCTGATTGGGTGGGACGATCATTCTGAGTAAGTCAGGAAGACAAAAGCAGAAGCTGCGAGTGAGAGAAAGCTACTGAAAAAAACAGCGATTAGCAAAAGGCATGCTGCTGAACAAGTCTGAGGTAAAAGGAGAATATCCACCTCACACACACTCAAAATACTAGTCTCGGTCAAAATATAAATTGCAGAAAATATTCAACGCCGTTCTAGTTTATAAAAATCCAGACTTTGCTATACTCTTTTAAAAAAAATACAAAATAGATAGGTCCCTACTGCAACTGGCTTCATTAAATATTTTACTTCTGTTTTGATGTAAGGAGCTCCCTATCATAGTGCACCATTATATAATATGCAATACTAAATATGGCATGCAAGTACTTTTACAATAATTTATTGAAACATATTCTGATACACTTGGTATGGTGTTCCGTCAAGAGCCTTGCTAAGAACAGCATAAATTCATTCCCATTGACAGTGTGGGTGGAAGAAGAGGTATTTTTAGTTTTTTTATCACAGCTTTTCCAAATTTACACAAGACTTACTGCTCTGTAATTTTTTTAAATCGCTCAGATAGAAATGTGACTGCTGAAAGGTGTTTTTATCATATCCTAACCTGGTGCAGCAGATACATCCAAGTGAAAAGTCACAAGACACAATTAACAAAAAGAATATTTAGAATTCAGTTGAGTTTTATTACATTATGCATATACTGTATAACAGCACAATTTCCACAAAGCTTGATCTTAAATGTCTCTATGCAGAACAGAAAAAAACAGAATATTCTCCTAAGAAATGAATTCCAGTGGTAGTGAAGTCCTGTGGCCCTTTTGGCATTAGGGGGAGACTTCTGTTTTCAGAAAATGGAGCCCAACATTGGATTCCATCTCCCCTTCAGCCCCAGAAAAAGCTTCAGGAAATAAATAGACCAGGACAACATTTAAAGCAAAATTCTCACATAACTATATCACATATTGCTAATTTAGATTGACTGCCAACAGTATAGATCAGTGTTTTTTAAACTTGGCAACGTTAAGATGTGTGGATTTCAACTCCCAGAATTCCCCATGCTGGCTGGGGAATTCTGAGAGTTGAAGTCCACACATTTTAATGTTGCCAAGTTTGAAAAACACTGATTTAGATTTTGTTCCTGGCTCATGCTGTACTGGAGAAACAAAGTAAAGTAGTAAATGCAACATTAAATCAGATCCAGCCCCAGTTTAGGGTGCTGGTATGTACCTACGAAGACCTTCAGAACTTATGAAGGAATGCCTCTTTCCATAACTTCTTACCCTTATCCCAAAATCATATTTGGATGTCCTGCTCTGAATGCCCCCCTCCCATTGAATTATGGTGAATAGCACTCAGGGAAGGGTCTTTTTAGGAGAAGACCATGGTTTTAAAATGCCCTTCCCAATGAGATATATCTGGTAAGGATGTTTTTATGTTCCATGGCATTTAAATCAATTAATGTGTTCATCCAAAATATATTGGATGCTTAGGAACTCTTCAGCCTCTCAGGCTGCTGCTTTTATTGTTCTATTGTTTTAGTGATATCCAAGAATAGTTTTGCAGCATTAACACTGGAGCTGTACCTGTCCCCCCCAACTCCCCAGTTTTTTACCCCTCCACTAAAACCAAAGAACCATGGCATCTCCTCGCCATTTTACTGTAACTTTTAAGCTAAGAAATCCCTGCCTGATGAAGGTAAATGCTATAACGCCCAGCTACCATTTCACTGTGTTTTTAAACTGAGTGACCAGTTGTTGCTGCTGTTGTCTGCTTGCTATAATAATGCATGTAGCAATGCAAGAGACAGCAAGAGGGGGGTATGCTTGGAAGTTATCCGTTGGTTGAATGCTGGTTGGCCCATAGCGTGTGCAGGGCACTGGGGCTACAGAAAGAGTGAAACCCTTCGCAAACAGTATGGAAGTGTGTTTGAGGTTTTGGGAATGAAGATGGTAGCTGTATGGAACCGTCCTGAGAGAATGAGCCACACTCAGCACCTTCAGTAATAAACCAGAATCAGTTCTTATATTCCTTTAGTCATGATACAGTATGGACAGTGACAAAATTTACATCTATGCTGAAATTATGTTCCAGGGACAGGCAATCTGGTGCCCTCCAGCTGTTTTGGACTATCCTATCTTTGACCATGCTGGCTGGGGCTTGTAAATCATAGTTCAAACCTCTAGAGGATCCCAAATTGCCTCTACTGCCACACTGTCTTCCATCATGAGCTCAGATCACAATTATGAAGCAATTTTCAGTGTTGATCAGCAACAAAGAGTTAGCTGCAGTTCCATTTTTGTAAATCAATGTGATAGATACATTTCAAGATCTAAATGAATTCAACATATGGGCTTTAACAATTTACTAAGAACCATCTTAGTTCCCACTGTCACAATTAGTTGATATGCATGTGTAAGACCCCCAGGGGACAAAGCTGGATGAGTAATGCATCCTGTTTATATCAGTGCACTTAAAAATGTATAATAGAAACAAGCAGCACTCACAGCTTCAGTGTGAGAAATAAGGTTTCTGTTACTGTAATCTTACAAGTCTGAAAGCCTTTCCTCCCACCCCTTCCTGCCTTTATTTTCCAGAGAACTAGGGAGGGTCCCTTTCTGTACCTCCATCCCTCCTTTGGACTCAGATTTCTCTTATCAGACTGTTATCTAGGCTGTGGCTCTTCCTTCTGTTTCTCAAGGTTATTCTCACAGCCCATTACATGCATTTACAATAAACACTTTTAGGTCTTGTCTTGATGGGCTAAAACATACATGATTAGGAATCATAAGTATTTCATTTCTTCTTTCCAAATGGATCTGGGCCTAAATGGACATTTGAAAAGGCTTGAGCTTTCATTCCCACTCCTCCTTTAGATCAAATTCTTCATATTTGGAAATCAGAAGAGATTTTGAATATATCTAATATGCATACAGCTCTATTTTCTATGCCTTCTTAAGATAGCCACACTGTGTTAGAAGAGGGCAGCAAAGTACTGTCTGTTATCCTGTCATGGGATCTCCCAGTTTGACAAACTGGGCCAGGAGGTGATGAGTTCTGAGAATTAATTAAGAGTAAAATAAATAAACAATGTGATACAGAGTTTCTCACAAGGAAGGAAAAAAGAATGAAAATTTTCAGACAAGCTAGCAGCAGGAGAGAGCTGGAGTTTTGGAGAAGATGACTAGCAAACCAAAATGGATTTAGATAATATTGGAGAAGGACCAAACTTTGAGAGATCATGGTAACTCTGAGCAGATGGCCAGAGTGATGAAATGATTGGAAGAAAGGAGATTAATGTGCTGCCAGTCATAATAGGCTGCCAGCTAAGTGTAATCAACACCCTTGATTAACTCTTAAGGGTGGGGAAATTAGAGATAGCTACACTTACAACTACAGGCTTAAGGTAGACCTCCATCATTAGAAGAAACATTACATGGTAGGCAGGAAAACAGTTAATCTAAGAATGCTAGAGGAAGGAATAAATCAATGTACTGTTCTTTTACTGTATACCAGACTCTTTTTATGGCCAAAACTATAAAAAGGAAAGAAAAGCTGTTTGTTTCTCTTCACTAGCTAAATGCTGTATAATTAATCTTGCCTTGCTGGAAATTAAACCAAGACTTTTCTATCTGTGTTATGAATGAAGCAGGGGGAAAATGTTTATGGGAAAGTTTTGTGTGCTGGAGTTTTGCCTGGCTATTTAAGCTTCATGACATATGTCCTGACAAACAAATATCTGTTTAGAAAAAGGTCTCTTTTTTGAAAATAGGATTTAATATATACTTGTATACATTATGTATATGTATATTTATATGGGCCCATGACAAAAGAATAAAAATAAAGCTAAAAACATAATTGATTGGATTGCTTATCATAAAAAGTTGAAATAATTAATGAAGATACAAGGGTGATGAGAGATAAATGTAGGACAGACTTTTTTTTTTTTTTTTGGTATTGTTATGAGTGAATCTTGGGGAAAATGGATGAAAAGGAAAAAAGTGGAAGAAACCAGAATGAAAGTACAATAATGCCAGGAAGAGAGTCCTCTCTGAAAAAGTATTATAAGATTGATTAATCTTCGGTAGAATGAACAGAAAGTAGAAGTAAAGAAAAAAGACCTAGAAGCTCTTGGAACAGAATGAAAAGAATTATGTTACAGAGTGCTACAAAGTGAAATTACACTGGTGGAAAGAATGAAAAAAGATGCTTGGTGGAATGAGGAAGTGAAAGAGACTGAAGATGAGAAAAACACATATAAGAAAATGCTTGCTGTAAAAATGAATGTGAAAGATATTCTGTGATCTGTAGAGACAGAAAAGGATACGTTGAAAGAATATAATCAAAGAGAGTAAGGAACAGTCAAGATTCAAAGAAGCAGAAAAAGCAGAGTGGTTTTGAGGAAATAAAACAAACTTTGGAAGTAGGTGAAATGGTCTACATAAGAATCCTCCAACAGAGTGGATGGAATTAAAATTAAAAAGAATTAAATGATTTGGGATAAAACAAAAATGTGGGAATGATGGAAAGAGCATTTGGGAGATAGTTGCAGAGTACGCTTGAAATGAATGTTGTTGATGTCCAAGAAAAAAATAACGAAAGGAATATTGATAAAAAGTAAGTGGGTACAGATAGTGTTATTGGAGAAATATTAAAATATGGATGTGATTTGCTTATGGGGTAGGTGTGCAGGTTGTTTAACATACATATGAAAACTGCATCTTCATCTGATTATTGGAAGAATGCTTTTATTTTTCCTCTATATAATGGGAAGGGTAGCAAAAGTAAATGCCAAAAGTTCAGAAGGACTAGTTGTTAAATTTACCTCAGAAAGTGTTGGCAGAATTCTGATTGAAAGGATATAGGAAATGACAATAAGAAAAATTGGAGAAGAAGCTTTTTGCCAGGCAGGAGATGTACAGAGCATTTTGTTCTTTGGCAAGTCATTGAGAAATGCATGACTTTGAGAAAGAAAGTTTATTCTGTATTCGTTTCAGGAAAAGCATATGATAAAGTGAATAGGCTTGAATTATGGGAAGTTTCTTGTGAATGAGGAGTTGGTTGGTTGGTAAATATACAGTAAGACCAATACTTGATGTAAGTAAAGCACAAATGAGAAAAAACAGAATCCTTAGCAAATGCTTCAATTTTGTGATGTTCCCTTGATTGTTTAATGTATTTTTTGGATAAACATATAAGGGATACTTGTAGTGATGATAGAAGTGTGCTGGTTGGAGATATGAATATTCATTTATATGAAGATGATGCCATATTCTTCTCTGAGATTCTGAATTATTTGCAGTGAATGATAGATTATATGATACAACAAGGGATACTGAACTGAAAATTAATGCAACTACAGCACATAGATGAAATTGTATAGCTTGGAAAGATGGAGAAATGTTAAAATGTGGAAATACTAGTAGAAAGATATTGCATAATGTTGGACCATTATCTCTCAGGCCACCTTAAGATCTGTGTCTCCAGCAAGCCCTCCAACCACAGAGGTCAGTAGGATATGATCAACAACTTCAATATACCTGCCCCTTTTGTACATTTCTCAATTCCAGAAGAAATTGTCCATGGATTTCCACAGTCAATCAGGCTGTTTCCTCAATGGGGTAAACACAGGGAGGCGTGTGTCCTAATCAGGGCTACAAGTGATCTATCTTTTTGTCCTCTTGTTTTAATGGTCAGGTTAGTGTACAAAAAGGGTGAGCAGAGAACATCAGTGACAGATTTTGAGAATTCTTAATGGTTGTCACCCATTCACCCGTTATTCACCCATTTATGCCTTCTCTTCACACAGGGTTCCTACTCCCATGGTGCTTGAGTGAACATAATTTGTCACTTGAGGAACAGGCTATTAAACTACTCCAGCCTTTGGACCATTTACTCTGCAGAGCTGGGGCAGATAAGCCTCCACTGATAACTAAGTAGAACTACATTAGATCTGGTACAAAGCATACATAGCCCAGTTTATGGTGTCCAACTGTGGAAGATTAACAGCTGTAAAACAAAAAGTCATGTTACGTGCAACTGTAAGGTCATGTTTGTTCGTTTGTTTCTCACTGTCAGGTGCACAGCTTAGGCACACAGGCAGTGACAGAGAAAAGAAAGTTTAAACTCCTTAGAATCACCTGCAAGGTTTTGAAAGAAAGAAGCATAGAGCAGGTAGAGAAAAAAGGGGGGGCATCTTCTGTGTTTGGCAGAAGACGCTCCTGGAGTGAAAGGCAACCAGATGAGACATGGAGCCAAGGAAGCAGCAGCTGGGAGAGCCAGGAACCGGATGATCCAGGGCCAGGAAGAACAGAAGGATCCTGAGGCAGCAGAAGCTAGTGAAGGAACCTGCAGAGGAAAACACAGCCCCTGTGGATAGTGGCAAAGCAGAAGTGCCAGGTGGTTCAGGAACTGGAAAACTGGGCAAGTGTGAGGGAAGCAGGTAAACATTTTGTAATATAAAGTAAAGGAGTTGAGTTAGATTCATTGAGTTAAAATTCTATTAATATGGTTAAATTTTGTTAGTGTACATATTTGCATATACACTTCATCACTCTCTATATATACAACATGCACACATAAAGACTTGATCATTAGAATTATTATAAATACATATTGCACTAGGCTTGTAGAGTAATAGACAGCACTGTATTCACTTGTTAGCTGCACGCATGTGTCTGCCTTCATTCCTATCTATAGTTACCCTCCAACACTAATATGTGCTGAAATCCTAATATCCAGAGCATGCATGCATATATACACACATACATACAGCTCATACACCTTTATGGGATTGTGGCTCCCTGCACTGCCTTCTCCTCATTCAGGTATTACTCCTACCAGCAAGACACAACTCTTTATAAAAGTTACTTCCATTTACAGGATACACCTGTAAAGAAAACCACACTTTTAATCCTGAATTTCTGGCCTCATTCATCCTACTCAGAAATGAATAAAGAAACAGAGTCTACAGAGTAACTTACATCTGATGGAATACAAGAGAAGTGATAGCCAGTCAAGCTTCCTATCCATCAAGATGAGTATTGATTGAAATAAGCTGGAAACCAAGCCACGCAGATGGAGAAAAGGCTGAAAACAAGGTAGAGTTCATGTCCAAATTCTTCTCTATTTGCTGATAGATTTTCAGTATCTTATTTCCTCAAAAGTCTAGGGTGCTTTCCAGAGATCTGTCCTCTCTAGGTCTGATTGGTTCCACTTGTTCTTTGCTTACTGTAGGTTCTCCTGAAGAACTGGATCTTCCTGGTCTCTGTCCAAGTTTGGGCCGTCAAGGCTGATTCAAAAGAACCTTAAGTACTATGGGACTGTAATGTTTTGCCAGAAGGGGCCAATCTTTTTTTTACTATGTTTTGTTTACATTCTTCACATTCCTAGTGTTACCTTTCTACTCTTCCTCTCACAGCATGGATCAAGTTCTTTCTCAGGGTAACCAGTAGCAGTTCAAAAAGAAAAAAGAAACAATAGTCTTGACCTTCCCAGAAAATGTAATGTTAAATTTTTTTGCAAAATACAGTACACAATATCAGGAGGGGGAAATGATTCTGGTTGTAGGTTCATTATGTTGCTACTATTGCTACAATATTAAGCTTACTACAATAATATTGCTGCAATATTACATTTCAATATCAAGTAATGATCTATTCTTCTGCCCCTGTGTCACTATCCGTGGGTTCCTTATTGACAGGTGATATTTTCCAGACCCTAGACTGTTATTTAGTAATACCAGTGAGATCAGAGCACATATCTTTTTATACATATGTAACTCAATTATGTAGGAACAGTACTGATCATTTATTTAAACATAGAAGACTCCAGTTTTCTCACCCTTTTAAACTATTTTCATGCAAGCTTTGTAGCCTGTGGTCTGTTGTGAGGAATTAATATTTGCCAAAAGGAGCAAAAATTGATGCATATAAGAGCCTGCTTCTTCCTGTTTTGTTATATGGAAATGAGAGTTGGGTTGTCAAGAGAAAAATAACAGCTGAATGCAGTGAGAATCATTTACTTAAGACCTATGCATGGTAAAACAAACAGAGATAGGGTAAAGAATGAGGGGTTTCTGAATGGATGTGGATTGAATACAAAAGTGAGTGACACTACAAAAGAATTGTATTGGGGTGGTGTCATCATACAGAGAGAATGGTTGAGAATAGAACTGCAAAACCAATATAAGAAGGAAGTGTGAATGGGTCAAGAAGAAGAGACTGAGTTGATGAGATTTTGAAAAAGAATGAGGTGAGAAGTTTTAACAACAAAAGACAATGTATGAAGTAGTACAGACTTTGTAGAAGAAAGGTATGGAAAGACAAAGTGAAAAGTGTTGGAGTAAACTAGTCTTTTTCTTATTTCATGCCTTTAGTTTCTTTTCTTAATATTTCATGCTCCTTTTCTGCACTCTGCATAACATTCCTTACTTTGAAAGGAAATATTAGGATGGGTATCTATTTCTATGACAAGCAGGCAGCAAGCGTATTATTTTTCAGTCCAGTTGGACGGGGGGGGGTGAAAATCTGTATCCCTCCAGATGTCATTTAAACTACAACTTTGAGCATCCCTCACCATTAGCAAGGCTGGCTGAAGTTACTGAGGGTTGAAGTTCATTCAAAGCACCACTACCCACCATTGTTCTACAAGATTAGGTCCAACTCAGTCACAGAGACATGTGGGAAATCTCTATGGATTTTCTCTCCAGGTTTTGGGGAGAACGTATGCTTCATGTTCTTGTCTACAATGATTATTTCTAAAACATTATCAACATTTATCCAACTCTATCCTGGAATGATTTAGGATTTTTTATGTAAAACGTTTGTATACTATATCTATGTACTACTAAAACCCTCATGTCTATAACCTTCAATTGGGCAAAACAGCACATGATAGGGCAACAATTTTTGAACTGAGGTACCTCAAATGGGCTAACTTACAGAATGTACCCAAAATCCAGGACCCATGACTTCTGTGGGATTGAAATTTGGGAAATTTGTGGCCACTTCAGCACCATGCCGCTGCAGTCAGTCCAGGTCATGGGCATATCCCTAACCTCTTTCCCACCTCCCCTGCACCCAATTGGCTGGTGGCAAGGCCCAACAGGAGAGTGGAGATTGGCTGCTTTGGAAATGAGGCAGAAATTTGAAATCTTTTAACAGCTGTGGGCATTGAGGGAAGGATGAGGGAATGACTTGGATGCCTGCTGGTGAGGTAGGGCTGGCTGGAGGGTACCAGTGGTCGACAGGTGAGCCTTCTTCCTCCCTCGAAGGAGGGGGCTCATGGGGACATGCCAGAATGGGAAGCAGGGATGCAGTTTTCCTCATGGTCTGTGGCTCCCTTTGTTCCACCTCCCCACAGCAAAGTGGCAGGCAGTTCTGTGGGTCAGCTGAGAAGGAGAAGGAGGAGGCTTCACCAGGGCTCTGCTGAGGGTCATGAGGGGAGGGCAAACAGCACAAGCCTATATTATATGTGGAAGGAAGGAAGGAAGGAAGGAAGGAAGGAAGGAAGGAAGGAAGGAAGGAAGGAAGGAAGGAAGGAAGGAAGGAAGGAAGGAAGGAAGATTTCTTATGCTCCCTGCCAGCTTTTCACAAGCAAAGTCAATGGGGAAGCCAGCAGCAAGTCATAAGTCACTCACACTCCCATTGCTTTTTTGCCCTTGGTCATTCTGTTTCTCTGTTGAGGTAAGGAAATATCTCTGAAATGGTGACCCAACAGGCCACGGGTTGTCTTATTTTAAAAATCCTACATGATTCAATATGGCACTGGCATGGTTTACAAATACACAGGCACAGCCCTTCCACAGATAACATTTCCAGAAAACCTGCATTTTATACTTACCTTCGGAAGCCACCAGCTATTGTTACAATAGCATTAGGTACAATTTTCCACACTACATCTTGAACGATCAGACTTGCTGCATCTGCTTCTGCTTTAGATACACAGCTAGTAAGGTCGTCATAGTGTAAGAACCCTGAAAAGTGATTCCTATATTATACATCTCATATAACTGTACAATTCAAAGTGCTGATTTTCACCTTTAAAGACCTTAATGGCACAGAACCAGATTATTTGTGGGACCGCCTCTCCTTAAGGATAACTGCCCGTTCCACTCACTCTGATAGGGTGGGCTAACTCCAAATCCCTTCCCTTAAAGGTTGCCATCTAGTGCAGTGTTGTCCAAACTTGGCCACTTTAAGATGAGTGGACTTCAACTCCCAGAATTCTGGGAGTTGAAGTCCACTCAACTTAAAGTGGCCAAGTTTGGACAACACTGATCTAGTGGGACTTAGGCAGTGCGCCTTCTCTGTAATGGCCCCTGCCCTTTGGAACATCCTTCTCCCAGAGACCCAGCAGGCTCCTACCCTCATAGCCCTAAAGATATGGCTTGCCCCACAAGCGCTAGGCTAGTGTGAGGCTGGAACCTAGTAATATTTTTTGTGAACATGCGGGAATGTGTTGTGTCTGGGGGTGCCAGGAGTTTCTGGGTTGGCTTTTATGCTTTTTGTTATTGCTTGTGAGTTGCCCAGGGTTATGTTGCATAAGATGGGCAGATATTCAAACCTTTTAAATAACTTATAAAGAAAATAAATAAATGATGAGGTTGTCTAGTGCAGTACTTCTCAATTTCTGGCTGAGGAATTCTGGGAGCTGAAGTCCACACATCTTCAAGTTGCCCAGGTTGAGAACTAGGCTAGTAGATAGAATTTATGCTTTAAAAGTAGGAGACCTAAGTCCAAAACTAGCAGAACTAACATGAGTTACTTGGCCATTGCCATGTAGCTAAATATTAGCATTTCCTAGGGAAGAAATTATGATTAAAAGAAGCTATAAGAATACATTAAGGCTAATAAATACCTTCTACTACATTTTACACACAATTATATAACTAAAGCTCTGCCATCCATCCCAAATTGGGACTTTCCAATATCTTGTCATTTGCCTGTCCTTGTAACAACTAACATGAACTTTGGTGAGAATATTAGTTACCAAAAAAGCCAAATATTTTACCACAGATTCCAGGAATTACTTGTTTTTAACTATGTAAAATTATGCATGTCCTCTGTTTTAGAATGAGAGTTCAATGTACGTAGAAAAGGAGGGCTTCAATTGCACAGTTGCATCTGCCATATGGAGTTTTTTGTGCTCTGCCATGTAGATGCTTCTGTTTCTAATGAAGATCCCTGGCTTCAAAATTGCCCTAGGATGGGTTTGTCTACCTATGAAACAATGGGGCATGAAAAAAAAATCCTTTTTATTTATCCAGGCATGAAGATGCTTTACAGCAAGAAAAGGCATGAAGAAAGTAGATGTTCTGATAGATCTATGAGTGATTAATGACTGGTCAGCAAGGAATGCCAACTTCTAATTGGCTAGTAGCAGTTAAAAAGTTCTCCCCATCCCTAAGTTAACTTTTAAGATTGAGAGAAAACCGAAAGCAATGTTGTATAAAAGGACTTGTAAGCATTAACTCAGCCAGTTTCTTAATACTCCAGCTGAGGGACCTTGGTTCTAAGAAGGAAAGAAGAAAAGATGTGATTCCCATGAGCAGAGATTTCTGTTTAAATTGATTGATTTAATTCTTGTCTTATTCTTTGTTCTTGACAATCTGTCAAATGTTTCTCTGAACATGGAAGGGAAAGAAAGAAAAAAGAAACAACACACACACCATATACATAAATGATTAGACATAATATAGGCCACACTCTGCTCATTTTGATTTTCAGTGTTCTTGGGGGGGGGGGGGATAATGTAGACCTAAATATTTCTGCTCTTGTACTGCATGTGTACATTTTTGTCAGGTACCCAAAGTCATTGGGATTGGATAGTAGATAAATATGCAAGTAATAATTAAAATATTCTCATGGAGATTTAGGATGAGGACATTAAAAAGGGGTATGGATGAGGCATCCAAGGATCCTGCACCTGGAATTCCCATGAAAGATTCCCATGGAATCTCACTACAGGGTAGAAGTCATGCAGCTTGTATCATCTTTATTGAGGCAGCTTTCAAAAAAAGAAGATACATAAAAGTACTGGAATGCAGGGAAATTAAAACCCAGAAATTCCTGGCCATCCAGATATATCTATGTATTGCAAATCAAACAGCTTGCAGCTGAGACCGTTCTTTTAAAGGAAAGTATCTTTCACATCCAAAACAATGTTTATTTATATAAAATGTGAAACAGCTTACTAACAACAGAAGAGGTGATTTTCAAAAAATATTTTATATTACTTTGTATTATTTGCCTTGTAACATTACAGGGAACAGAAATCTTCAAACAAATATTTCTAAGAAATATGTAACTTTATTGTATGAATGGACAGAAACTAAATAAAATGCATCTCACTGAACATTCTTCAATCTGGTATTCTTCACGTTTATTGGGAGTGAAGCTCCCAGAATTCCTGGCCTGCCTTTTTCCATTCTGATGAGGAATTCTGGGAATTACAGTCACAACACATCTGGAAATGCCAGGTGAGGGGAAACTGCTTTAACTGAACAGAGCATATCTGCACACTCATCAGGAGATTTGCTAGTTTAATGAACGCAGGTTTCAAGACTGAACTTACATTGGAGTTAGGTCATTTTTACCTGCTTTCTGCATTCTAGTCAATTTTAGGTTCTTGTCACGTTTTACTTCTTCCAGAGTTCGCAGTCCCATTCTGTACCATTTGTCTGATGTCTTCAGTCCAACTCCAAAAACAGAAGTAAAGAGCTACGTAGAATAGAAATATATTCAATTTAATAGACTGTGGGGTGCTGGATCAGCGTGATGCACATTTTCATGTTTTCTCCTGAATTTTAACACAAATGCAAGAGCTATACCCACACTGTAATTACTGTATTCTGAATGGTTACTTCAGCTATGATTTGCTAAGATTGTATGAAATATGAAGCAAATACAGTATAGGTACTCCTCACTTAACAACGGTAATTGGGGCTGGAATTTCTGTCGCCAAGTGACACAGTCATAAAGCGTGATGTCACATGACCACACCACTTAACGATGGCAGTTCTGGCACTTCCAGTTGCCATCATTAAGTGAATCCTATGCTGTCATTAAATGCGATGTCACAGGATCGCCGTTTGCAACCTCCTGCTGGCTTCCCATTGACTTTGATTGTCAGAAGCCGGCAGTGAAGTGAAGGTCACAAATGGCAGTCATGTGACCATGGGATCCTGCAACGTAACTGCGAGCCAGTCGCCAAGCACCCATATCACAATCACATGATCATGGGGATGCTGTGATAGCTGCAACTACAAGGTTATAAGTACCATCCTTTCAGGGCCATCGTAAGTTCGAACAGTTGCTGAACAAGTGGTTGTTAAGTGAAGACTACCTGTACCTAAATACTGCTGCACATAGATTGCAGCAAACAGCAGTAAGCATTCCCACCCAATATTTGTTATAGATTGAAAAACAACTCAAAGATTACATTATTAATAAAAGGGGGGAAGAGAGTGAAAGGAAACAGGGGATCTCCTATGTCACTAGCCACATAAGAGAGGAGAGAGAATTATGGGTTTGTAAAACATGGAGACCTTTTCATTCAACAATGAATAACATCATTGTTATTATGAGCTCTTTCTACCCAGTGAAATACAACTAGCCACCATGGCAGGTCTTCCCTCTTTCTCTCCTACAATACATCACCCAAAAAGGAGGTTCTTAAACCTTTTCCCTTGTTCTTGGTTTTGGTAAAAATCATGCTCCAGGGGGCAGCTTCTCCCCAGGTCAAATAAAGTTTTGATGGTGCTTATTGAACTAGAGAGTGGTTGGTCCCAGAAAGCTATTGAGAAAACAAAGCAACCAGTTTCATACAAGCTGGTATCTCAGAAGATCAATGCATCTATTATGCATATGCCATCTAGTAAACCCTTTGTTTCTCAAAGTTTCATTGCAGGTCACTGAATTCATTGAATTTTAGAACCGGCTGGAGAGTTCTATCTAAACCTTCCTTTCTGGTGAATCTCCAGGCTTTGAATATGGTCATGCTAATTTATCTTGTATTTCTAAGAAGATTGCTTATTAAAGCAAGAATGATAAAGAAAGGAATGATTCTGGAATATGTATGACTTGTCATTTCAGGCATAGCAAACAAAATTACCTACTCTTTGTGAGAAGCATGCTGTTTGTGAGGAAGTGAATTATATTTTGTAATCTCATTTGTCAAATATTACTTAAATTCTTATCTGTTAATTCTCTAGTATTTTGTTAATAGGATCGTAAGAATTCACAGAATTATTAGCTCTTGCATAATGGTCTGAATAAGATTTTTAAAGCATGAGTTATCATTGGCAGAAAAGGAAACAGAATTAAACTTTTCCATCACTCAGGAATATTATCTTTTTAAAACACTCTCAGTGAAGTTAGATTTCTTGATGGCCATCTTCCTATAGTAAATCACTTTATGTGCAGTTAAACTTCAACCTAAACAAATTTACTTGGAAATCAGGCTTAAATGAGCCAACTAAATGGACTTGAAATTAAGGCTAAATCCCAATGATTTATATGCTACTCTTGGCACAATTAGTAACAGATAAATGAAATGGTTAATTAATTAATTACTGCACTCGTATCTTGTCTCATTCAATAGAAGCTGGGCAGTTGAAAAATTATTCATTAAATGTGTTAACTGCTGTTCATTAAGAACAAAGAAAAGCATGGGATGCAACAGCAGTAATTCAACAAGTAAATTTTCAGGGCAAACTCTGAAAACTTCAGGGCTTCCAAGACTGGGTGTCAGCTATGTCTGACCACCTGGATCAAAGCTTCTCCAATTTCCAGATGCTCAAATCCATGACATGGACAAATACTTATTATTAGTTTTATATCCTATCTTTCCTCTGGAAGCTAAAATTTACCTATGTAGGATCTCCTCTCACTTTATCATCACAATAACCCAGTTAGTCTGAGAAGTAACGAGACATCCAAAATCACCCAATGAACCTCACAATGTATGGGGCTGAATTTGAATGCCTGATCTCCATTCAATGTCATAACAATTTCATTACACCCACTTTTCACCACACCTAACACTAGAAGAGCAAAATGTCAAAGTCAATTGCCATTAACGAATGCCACTTCTGTAGGATATCCAACAGAATTTTAAGATGGCCAATTTCCATTACACCATATTGGATAATGTGTTGAGATGACAGCTTCCAGAATTCAAAACCATTTAGGAGTTAGGAGTTTTACTACCAATTTACTTGAAGGGCACCAGATTTGGGAAGAAGATTGCATAAACAGCTTTCTTAACTACTGTATTTCCTTCTCAACCAAACCAGGGTTAGATTTCCCTTCTCCTTGTAATCTGGTCTCTAGGCTCAGTGGAAGGAATGTAGAGAAAACTTATCAGATACACCCCTTGGCAACTGTCAGAA
Source organism: Python bivittatus (assembly GCF_059951505.1). Classification (NCBI taxonomy): domain Eukaryota; kingdom Metazoa; phylum Chordata; class Lepidosauria; order Squamata; family Pythonidae; genus Python; species Python bivittatus. The sequence goes on from NW_028277108.1 coordinate 1,219,588, forward strand.
AGAAAACAAGAAACCAACTTACTTTAACTGATCTGTAGTTTTCATTGTCTAGCACAGCTTTCACTTTAGAACTCTCCCCTTCTTCTATTATATCCTGAATACATAGAAGAGACATATTTGTGCAGGTTTTTACAGATTTCTATGGTATTTATGTTGCAATCTAATTACTTCTAATAGCCTCTCGATGCTTAAGCAGTCCTGTTTTAAAATTCAGGCTGAATTTTTACACATACTTAGCAAGTTGTTTGTGTTAGAAGACAAGCATGCTAGGCATTTTTTAAAATGCTGCTGAGTTTTTACTGTTGCACAATAAACTGGAAGGAGAATCTGAACAGCGATTCTATGCAGCGCTAATTATAGTGCTCCTCCCCTCCTTAAAATCCATCCGCATTGCAAAGAGGAAAATATGTCTGTTGCTAAAAAAGATCAGGGGAAGGGGCTGCTTTACAAACAACCTTAATTTTAATGCTTTAGAACAAAAGTGATTCCTAGAGACTCTCAACAAAAATTAAAACAATGAAATGGTCTTGTTTCAAAAAAATAATGGGAGGAATTCCTAATATTTGGCGGGAGGGATGTTATTGCCTTGAGAGCAAGGTTCTCCCCTTGTGCTAAGTGAGAGCTAAGCTGTAGCATGTTATATATTTTCTTTCTTATTCCAAAGTATATGTTAGAGATCAGATCTAGTTCAGAACCCTAGCATTACATTTGCATAGGGTGTATTTTATTGTTCCCTCCACACCCATCCATATAGTTGTGAACACAATGAATGTTGGGAGGAGAGAGACCAACATGGAACCAAGGAAATCATTTGTGTGAGTCTCTGGGTGGGTATACTTTAAAAGGCACTATGTTATATCTCACGTAACATACCTCAATAATTCCTTTGACTTGTTTTCCCATCCAGGGCACTCCCTCGATATCATGTACTTGAACTATAGTGAATGGAAGACACTTCAGCACAGAAGCTGCTCTTCTAAATGCAGTGCAAAACCCTTTATTTTCATTGAATTCATAGTTTTCAGCCAGGATTTCAAAAGCATCCTTGATGCAATGAAGATAGGAAACAGGGGAAAATTAGTAACCATTTGATGCACCAAGAATGTTTGAAACTTGTAAGCGGATGAATAAATGCCTTTATATCATGATAAATATAAAATACAGCTGCTAACCTGCTGTAACATTTTGCTCACAGGTATCCTTACTAAAATATCCTGTAATGAACCATTACCTGTTGTTTTAGCTTTCATTATAAAGAGAAGGCTGACATAGAATCTGGGTAAATCTTCAGAGCCTAAAAACGTAAAAGAATTCCTCCCTTGTTGAAGACTCTGCCCCAATCCTCTTTTTCGAATATATCTTTTCCTGGAAAATGTGTTACTTTGAAGCAATCAAAGATAATAGTTTACAGCAGGTTCAGATTCCAAAAGGTGAAGGAAACCTGGCTGAAATAAAAAAGAGTTGGTGCAGAGGTATCCATGGATGGGTCGAAATCTGCAAGATAGTGGGTGAGGCATTGCAGTCCAAGCCCCGCCCCTTTTGAATATGCATGCAATATAAACGCATGTACCAAAGGGGCGGGGCTTGGGTCGTGATGCCAAATCTGCCATCTTGCAGATTTTGATATACTCCCTTGTGAACACCACTGCTGGGTGCCAATGTCAGGAAGAAGATGGAGATGCCAGAAGCAATGAATATCCCTGAAGACATCTCCACACTCATATAGCTTTTGCCACTTGAACATTTCAAAGGCCACCATTTGTTCCGGATTTGCTGGATCTGTTTTCCTCTTCACTGGGAATCTTGTCAGATTTTACTAATAACTTCTGATAAACCTAATAGCTAGGGAGGTGGCTTGGACTTATAGAACTGAACTGGAACATTCCACTTGAATAAGTGGAAGTGGCTATATGAGGTGATGCAGAATAATTGCGAAACTGAATCAATAGGCTTTGTGAGCACTTCAGGGGTTCGTAGCACTGTAGAAAGGCAGATTGTGTTGTCATGTCTCTGCAAAAGGCAGAAGGGAAGGGAACTATCTTAAAGGCGCAGCAAACAGATCATCCACCTGTAGCTTCAAGTGATCTCCCCCCAACCACAGCAGTATCGAGACATCAGCAATAGCATCATTTTCTGTCCCTACTTTCTCAACTTCCCCAGGCTGCCACAGTACCCAGTAAGAGGAATTGCATCTCTGCCTCCTTCCTGACTTATCTGATGGAAATTAATTCTGCCCCTCTTCTCCAATACGTAAAGACAAAAAATCTCAACGTTATTTGTCTGACATCTGATCAAATATTTCCCCAGTCCAGGGGCAACTGTTTCTGCAATTTTTGTCACTTTTCATAGAATCATAAAGGAGTCCAGCTCCAGAACTGTGCGTGTATTTCTCTAAAAGTAAGTAAGTGTCTTTCATTTTTTTCATGTTCCTTGAGCTACGTCCTGTTCCGCTGAAAAATACAGATATAACAATTGATTTTTTAATCCTAGTCAAAGTGAGTCAAATTGGGGCCCATGCAAAATGGTCAGTTCATGCCCTTAACAAGGATTTTAAAAAGTAAGCTTGTTAGTATTTTTAGACAAATATATCAAATTCAGACTTGATAATATAGAAAATTCTGGAATCCCTGTGTATGCTGAAATCCTCAGGTTTTAGAAACTTAGAACACAGTGCATGCTCTAAACATATATATATATACATATACACATAAATACACATCACATATTTTGCTACTGAAACATTGCTTGGAAAAATTGTGTATACTAGGAAAAGCGCGCGTGTGTGTGTGTGTGTGTGTGTATATATATATATATATATGTATACATGCATACATACACGAATGTGGAATTGTCTGCCAAAGTCATTAACAGCAGAACTGAACATAGAATGTCTGAAATTAGAGATTTGCTAAAAATGACACTGACAGAATCACAGATACTTCACAGGATCTAAATTGTTTGTTTTTTCACAGTTAAAGTAGGAAAACTCAGAATAGATTCTCTGTACAAGAGGAAACCTAACAGCCATTGTTCCCATTGACAACATAATGTGCTGCCTCAGTCCAGTAAACCTGCTATCGTGGCAAATGAAAGGAGAGGTGCAGTTACTGAGATAACATCTGTTGCCTGCCTCATTCTCTTTTGAGAAGCCAGTTTGGGTCACCTAGACATATGGAAAGCTCACAAATGTCAAAAATACTTGTCACTTAAAGTACTGGCCTAAACTCTGCACTATTTTGTTCTACTTGAGAACAATGGTGGTTAAGTTTCCTCCTTGTATAAAGCTCTATTTTCAGTATTTATTGTAAGTAAAATGATCAACCAGCTAGTATTAGGCTTGTAGGGTATTGTTAGTAGCAAAAAAATGAGAAGGATCTTAGGCTCAGTGGGAAAACAACAGGACAATCCAAAAATCCCTAGAACAAACAATGACATCTGGCAAATTTAGGTAACATACTAAAATGATCATGTGGTGGAATGCAGCATTAGGCCCATGCAAGGCTTAAAGTCCTTATTTACAATCAATGATCAGCAAAATTACAAAAACACATGCATCGGTAAAACAATGCTTGAGTGTTTGCATTATCTGTTGCCTCGTTTTCACTGCAGCTACACAACATTTTGCTGTCATGTAGGTAATAAAATATTTCAAGTCAGAGAACTAAAGCTTAACATGGAGCTCATTTGTTCTGCCTGGGCTCTGGCACAGAAGGGGCATAATATAACTTTTATAACTTCTCTATAAAAAGTACCATATCATAGGACTTGTATTGTTTCAGTCCCCCCAGATTCACATAGGCAAGTGCACTCAGCTAGTTTGGTTTTGGAATATTTATCCTGCAGAAGTGCAGAAAGGAGAATGTGGTTCCTATCCCTAAACAGTTATTTTTACAACTTGGGAAAACTGAGTTTATTTAGATAATTTTCTGGTTCCCAAGTAAATTTTGCAACCAAATTCTCCTACCCTAGTTAACCCTATTGACCTCATGTTGATATTCCCTATCATTTACTCTTTGAGGAAAAACCTGATTAGCCTGTTCATACCCAATAGAGATAAGGAATTCTACCAAAAGCCTATATGACCTTAATTTCTGTTCATCTGCTACATCTAACTCAGTATGTAGTCATCTGTCAAAGCCAATAAAGGTAATAAAACTCTGAAAAAGAATTGATTCTTAAGCTAGTAGCTGATCATGTGCCTTCAAGCCCTCATTTCACTTTTAGGCATTCCAGTTTCTCTTTTTTATATATAAAAACTTTATTACATTTTTAAAAACAGAAAGATCAAAACTAACAAGAACTAATAATCAAGAAAGAGAATAGAAAAAAAGAATAGAGAAAGAAAAAAAGCAAAAGAAGCAGAAACATAAAAAGAAAGAATGACTTCCAACTTCTTTTACAGCAGATGTAAGTGAAGCATACATGAAACTCTTATTCAAAGATTTCAACTTAACGTCCATTTTTTCTATAATCTATTAATTTTGCTAATCATCAAATCCATATATCATAACTTCATTTTTTTCTGTTTCCCGCAAAAAGTCCATAAAGGGTTTCCAATTAGCATTAACATTATCCAATGTCTTTTTTCTAATCAAAGCTGTCAATTTCACCATCTCAGCTAGCTCCATCAACTTTACAATCCATTCTTCCATCGCAGGTCATTCCAGTCTCAAGTCTGAGTGATGCACACTGCGGGCAATGAGAGTGGAGCTCAGAATCAATAGGAGTTTGGTAGCATCTTTTCCAAGTAACACTCTCATGAACTACAGCTCACTTCATCAGATCTATGGTGTAAGGTTCAAATTGGGATGAGGTGGAGGAGAAGGACAGGAAGACAGGGGAGTTCTACAGATGCAGGCTACATTGAAACAGATTAAAAGTACCTTATCAATTAATAATTGTAATGTGTTAAAAACGCTTTGTATCTGCTGATATCTTCTGAGATAGCTGGAAACCTTTTGATGTATGTGATCATACATCAAATCTTTCCCTCAGTTTTGCCGATAAAGTTTCTTGTTTTCCAAAATGGCTATTTTGAGATCTGTAATGCAATGTCCTTGGAGGTTAAAATGCTCTGAGATTACTTTGTCCCTGTTTGAGTCCTGATGTCAAACTAGCATCCATTAATTTTTTTGTGCAACATCTGGCCTGTTTGTCCTACATAGAATCCAGAGGGGCATTGTTACAGGATACAAAATTTTATGCAGGCTGACATGTTTACTTTTTCAAATTTGGCATTTCATTTTTTAAAGCACCTATTTGTGTTAATCTATTTACCATAGTTGGATGGCCCAGGGACTAGATCCAGGCAATCTGAAATAATCAGCATAATCATGAGTAAGGCCTCTTCCATATTCATTTGTTGGGCCAATTTCAAGATGTGTTCCAACTTTGCCCCCCTCTCCCCACCACATCCTTTCCTTTTACTCCAAGTGGTAGCTTTGCCAACCACAGTGGCACTGGAGAGGGTGGTGTTCTCCCTCCCCCCCCCCCCCATCTTTTGGGCTTTCCTGCAGTAAGTGAAGAACAAGGCTGGGATTTGGGCACCAGCTGTTAGAATTCAATTTTGCAAACACTAGCATTCTGCACTTGTAAATGTAAGGCAATAGATGTAGTAGAGGTACTCTCTTTTCCTTATCTAGAAAACTTACTTTGCATGTATCCATGTAACAGGCTTCCTACGGTTAGACTGATATTCTTGAGTTTTCATCAGTTCTTTCCCCACTCAGTTCAATGCCCTTTCTCTTCTGACTTTGACCTGTGCAGTTGAGGTTCTCACCTGATCCATTCTCATTCCATAAGAGAGCACACTACAGCTCCTTAGCAGTAGACAGACTGAAATAATTTAGGCTTTCCCGTCACCTTGTTATTTCCTAAATAAAACTTTTCTTCTTTTTTTTTCACACAAGAATCCTTTCTTGTAAAAATTGTATTCCTAAATTTAGTGTTTCTCTCTCCACACATTCTTTCCATTGAGCAAAGCTGACTGCTTCCCAATGTCAAGTGCCTACTACTGTTTCTAGCCTATGATTGGCCAGCTGGAGGGAGTGCCAGTGGGAGGATATTAGTATAGCAGGGAGGACATTCACACAGTGGACAAAACTGCTGCAAAGGGTTTGAAGGACAGGGCAGCATGGAGGTGATCTTACAAGTCTCAATGATTTTAATCAAGTTGCTCTAAAGATGCCTGGACCTTGCCTCATAGTTGTATTGTCCATTAATCTAATACGGTATTTCCCCAAACAGTTTTACATACTTCATATGGTAAAATAAGATATCTGCAAGGAGCACAGTCCAATATTATAGAACCTACATAATATGAAAATATCTTTCCCTCCCAGAAATTATCAGCTTCCCCTATTCATCTGACATTGCCTCCCCTTCCATCATAAAAAAATATGGCAGATATTTTATTCAGAGACTACATTCTGTTTTGGGTTGCCTCATTTGCCTCCCTCTGCTTCTTGCTGCTTCCTATCAACATCAGATATGTCTTATTTTATTTCATTTAGAGGCAGATACCTCTATTTGTATCTACACTGTCCATATGTGACCATACTAAATTTTAGCCATTTGTAAGATACCTTTGAAGAATGCAATACTTGAGGGTTGGGTTCCGTTGGGTTGGGTTGGGTTGGGTTGGTTTTTTCTTACCCACTTAATGAGATCATGGATGTTATAAGAATTTGTTCTCCCAGAAGAAAGGAGCAGGTGTATTACTACAGATATCAGTACATGTAGTAGTAGTTGAAATGTTCTTCCTAATAGTCACCAGCTTCACACTGATGGCTGTCCAAGTACTGTGAGCTTATCAGCTGCTGTTATGGCTACACCCTCATTTTCTACCATTTCTGCTATCTTCCCATTTTTCCTTCTGTCTGAACTAATGAGATAAATTATCCCTTGTAAGCCCCTTGAACCTCTGGAGGAAAGACCAGAGATAAATCTAACACAGAGAAAGCGAGAGACAAAGACAGAGACAGAGAGTTAAAGATGCGTAATGATATAGCAAATACATAAGCCAAAAGAAAAGCCAATATTTTTATCTCCGCCAAAGTTCTGTGACAAAGTTGCTAAAATTGTCAGATGCTGGTGATTGTTAATAAAATGAAAATTATAAGGCACCACATGTCTATAATAAATATGGTCCCCTAATTAGGAAATCACTAACTTAAAGTTAAGAGAATTGCCAGTGTGCTCCCAATTAAGTTCCATTAGCATATTTATTAATTATGGAAGGAAAAGTAGAATTTTACTTTCCTCTGTGAGTAGACATGACTAGCAGATTATGGATAGTTTCATCTATGGTTTGTTTAATATATCAGCTGACTTTTTAGTCTTGGGAAAAACCAAGGGGAAAAATTGTGGTTTTGGACTTCTTTTTTGGCATCTCTCAAGGAAACCAGGTATGAGTTCCTGGTTCATTATCTAATCATAGCTACCTCACACTTTGTTATACATGTCCATTTGTAAAAAGAGACAATGAGTGTGACCAGTATGATGTGGTGGTTAAGGTGTTAGATCAGGATCAGGGAAATCTATATTCAATTCCATCCTTAGCTATGGAGGTTCACTAAATCATTTGGAGGCCATTGATCTCTCAGCCCAACCTATCTTGCAGAGTTATTATTGTTGGGAAAAAATTAGAAAAGCGAGTCTTATCTGTGTTGCCTTAAAAATTGGAGAGAATATGGAATGTAAGTCTCATTCAAAAGTAATAAACTGCATTCTGAATGTGTGTCAGCATATGGCATATACCTCCTAGCTCAGTGTTGTCCAAACTTGGCCACCTTAAGATGAGTGGACTTCAACTCCCAGAATTCCCCAGCCAGCATGGCTGGCTGGGGAATTCTGGGAGTTGAAGTCCACTCATCTTAAACTGGCCAAGTTTGGACAACACTGTCCTAGCTAATGGAATGTGGGTAATGGTATTGAAGGTATGCTTGGTTAGAGATACTAGCTTGCACAAAATAGCATGAGCATATTTGAGGTGATACTGGGCTTTGGTTGTACTGTGTCATACCAGCAAAATGTGCTAATGCTACCCAATCCTTATAAGTAGCAAGGAATGTGATATGTGGCACAGCTATGATTTAAACCAGTAACCAAGTTACTTCCTGCTCTGTTTTACTAAAAAGCATTATACAAAAGCCTTGATTGAGGCTGATTGAAAAACAGACATCAGGAACAAGGATGTGGAATCTGCTTGGAAGAGAAGCCATGGTGGCTGGCAGATCATCAGATCACCCCCATTTGGTGATCTTTTCAGCCCCACTAGATAGACCAGACCAGACCAGACCAGAAAATAAATTCCACAGGAAAGCTAAAAGTACTTTTATTAAGATTGGCTATAACAATAGAATTTTGTATGTCTGATTGGGCTGAATGAATAAAAAACAGACATCAGGAACAAGGATGTGGAATCTGCTTGGAAGAGAGTGAAAAGAATTATGTGTCATAGAAGTGTGTAGAGTTACAGTATGTTATGAAGTATGTAAAAGATGCTTCATGGAATAACGAAATAAAAGTGGCTAATGATAAGAAAGCATCGTTATAAGTGACTGATTCCTTCAAAAAATCAGACTAAGAGATATTGTATAATGTGTATAGAGAGTAGCTGAGGTCAACATTTTCAACAGACTTATTATAGTTTATTTCTTTTTATTAACCACACAAATCTTTTTTTATCTTATGAGAGTTCAGTTGTTTTTCTTAAAATTTGTTGGGAGGTTATTGGTTCATTATTTTTTCTTAACATATTAATATTTTATTAGGCCCTTAATTTAGTTCTGAACATTTAATTAAGCTTAATTTTTATCAGTATTTTATCACTGATATCTTATTTCAGTTTATTCTTATTTTAATATTTTGATTATCTTATGGATTGCATTTATACCATTATTCTGCTTATGCACCTACTGAATCTTTTTTACAGTGTCTTAGTTCTTAATTTTTCTTGTATTTCATATTTTCTGTTACGATGTTGTATTCATCACTGGTCAGTGACCTTGATTGGTTGGTTGGTTGGTTGGCTATGTGTAGAAAGTAAAAGATAGAGCAAGAAACTGTTAAGAAAGACAATGCAAGTCCATTTTTATGGACATAAATGTGTGTGTGTGTGTGTGTGTGTGTGTGTGTGTGTGTGTGTAAATAAATATAAATATAACTAATGGGTCAAGGGGGCTAAACAATAACGCTCAAGCATCTTGGAAAAAGTATTTTGGAGATTCATGCATGGGACAGGATAGTGAAATACTAAACAGTAGAATTAAAATGAACGTTATAAATGTCAGTGTCCAAGAAAAAATGAGAGAAAGGAAATAAGAAACACTGTGAGCATGTTGAAAAATGGCAGGGCTGCAGGCATAGATGGTGTAATTGGAGAGATGTTGAAATATGGATGTGGTTTGCTTATGAAGTGCCTGGGCAATCTATTTAATGTGTGTGTGAATACTGCATCTGTGTCTGTCAACTGAAAGAATGTTGTTCTGGTTTCCTAATCCAATGTGAAGGTAGCAAGAGTGAATGCAAAAAAATATTGGGGCAGGGGCATATTTGATAGTTAAATGCACCTGATTAGATATTTGGCGGAATTCTGACTGAAAAGGTACGAGAGAAGACTTGAGCAAAATGTGGGATGTACAGTGTGACTATATCAGGCAGTGGGTGTGCAGACCAGTTTTTGCTCTTCAGCAGGTCATAATACAGGTATAGATGTGAGGGGTGAAAAACAGATTGCACATTTCTTAAGACAGTGCATAATGAATTGAATAGGCTTGAATTATAAAGTTTTTTGAGTGAATATGGAATTAAAGTTGGTTGCTGAATGCAGTAGGAGTGGTATATGATGAAATAAAGCATGGATGAGGCTAACTGGAATGATTAGTGAATGGTTCCACATTGATCAGAGAATAAATCAAGGATGTGAGATATTCCCTTAGTTCTTAATGGAGACAGACAGACAGACAGACATATTTTATTAAAGATTTTTTTTTCCACAGAGTGAAAATAATACAAATTTTGAGTTAAAGAGAAATGGAGAAAAGTAATAGAAAAGTGAAAAAGAAACATAGAAAAAGAAGTAGAAAAGAAAAAAAAAGGAAAAAAAGAAAGAATAATAAAGAAGTGGCTTTCAGTCTTCTTAACAGCAGTTATAAGTACATTTATATTTTGCCCTCTCTCTAAGGTTACCTCAAAGTTTCCTTCTTTCCATAATCTACCCTTTCTAATCATCAAATCCATAAATCACCAGTTCATTTTTTTTTCTTTCTTCAGCAAAAAGTCCATACTAATAAATGTAGTAGTTGATCTTTCTCTAAGCAAAGTTGCTTAATGGATTTATGAATAAACATATGCAGCACGCTTGTGGTAACATTAGGGAATGAGAACATACGTGTACTTCTGAATGAAGATGATGCTTTGTCGTTGGTGGAGAACTCCAATGATTTGCCTTAAACGTTAGGTCGATTGTGTGGTGAAATAAGAAATACGGAACTGAAAGTTAAAGTTATATGGAAATGAAATACATTAGAAAAACAAAAATATGCATTATGCTAAAACAAGAAGAGATAGAGTCGGGTCAACAATGAACAAGTGCTGAATGAATAGAGGTTGAATACAAAACTGATTGGTAAGAAAGAAATGTGTTGAGGTGGCTTGGTCATCTAGAGGGAATGAATGAAAATTGAGTGGCAAAACAAATACATGAAGGTAGAATGAATGTATTGAGAGGAAGTGGAAGCCTGAGAAGCTTGTTGTTGGATGGAATTGATGAGATTCTGAAAGAGAGAGAGGTAAAAACTTAAGGAACAAGAGTGAATGTATAAAGCAACGTAGGGTTGTGGTGGAAGCAAGGATGATTTATAATGATCAAAATACATGTTGTGACATAATGAATGGCAGCAACATTAACAGAGGGGCAGAATGATGCAAAAAGCCTCACCCTGTTGCGACACAAGTCCCGCCTCTTTTGTAAGTGCATTGTGACCTGAACTTGGGTGCAATGCTGCTTCTGTTATTTTGACCAAAGAAACAGGGCCCTGCAGGGTCCTGGTAATAGTGTTGGTATAAACTAGTTTCAGCTGTGTTTCCTTTTTCTTTTATCTCATGCCTTTAATTTCTTTGGCTCACTTTATCTTACTCCTTTTCTGCTCTTTGCATCATCTTGCTTACCCTGAAAGACTATGATGGGTATGTGTTTATGTATAAATAAACAGCACGCCCTAGCTCATTGTTGGCGCCTTGTGGAAAGCTGGAACTGTAGACATCCTGACTTCTTTTGATGTGCAAACACAGTAACTTTCTTTTATGTGCCAACATATTATATATCAAGTGAAGACTTAAAAAGCATGCAAGGAACTGATCTCTGTAGGTAGCTATTAATTGTGAAATGCAATTCGTCTGACCATGGTGTCCAAATCAGACATCAAGCATGTTGTGAAAGAAGGTTCTCTAAAGGCAGAACCTTTGAAAATTACTGGTTTGAAGAGCACAAAACTTCCTTAGTACATTACCAGCATACCAAAGGACATCACAATGCCAGAAGTTCTTTATAAGAAACACCAGTAGCTTCCTTCTAGAATAAAGGACACAAACAGACAGGCGAGAACAATCACCCATTCACACTATGCATAACCTCTCAAGAGAAATGAAATAAAACATAATACAATTGAAGAAAAGATGATTGTGGCTTTAAATTGAGAGGAAAACTAAAACGCTATGTATGTTTAGTCGAATCCTGTTGGCAATCAGTTGAAAGATGTCATCAAATCTTTCATTTCCAATAGGGCTTTCATTACTCAGTGTTTTCTCCCACTACCCAGAGCTCATTAAGACATTTTAAATAAACAATTAATGTAACACTGAATATGTATTCCTCCTTCAACAAAACATTGTTGATGAATGCAGAAATAAATTATGGAGTTGCCTTTTCCTATAAGGCACATTTTGGCATATTTTGATTTATTTACTCACAATTAAAAAAAGACTTTCATCATTTCTATCTCTGTTCAACTGGGTATAATTTGAATTGACTGCACAAAAAAGAAAGAAAGAAATGGTGCAGCAGCTCAGATTTAATACATGTTTAATAAAACGAGGTTCTTGTTTTGAGGACTTGTTTATGAGTGTGTAATATTAAGAGTTATGTGTAGTTATGCATACTACACTGTAAAACAGATATCCCCCTCCCCATCTTCTGTATTAAAAGTAGTGTTGGCCTGAAACCTATTTTCCAATTTCCAAAAGTTGTGTTACCTTCTGGAAGGGCATCTCAGTGCTTCATTTATTGTTATGAGATCTCTCCATTATTCAAATTCTTTGCAGAAGCTTTTGTTTCCTGATCGGAAAAAGTGTCCTGCAAGTTGTTCCCAGATTATGTCATTTCTTGGGCTTGAATGAAAGCCAGGGGAGCTAGAAAAGCTACAGATAGTTGTAAAGGTGGTCTGAGTTTATTTCTTAAGTTTATATCCTATCTTTTCTCAATGAGCAAAAGGCAGCTTAAAATGATCTCCTTTCATTTTATCCGTGCTGGGTTGGTCTGAGAGAAAGTGACAGCCCCAGCCACCCAACTGGTTTCTATGGCTGACGATAGACTTGACTCTGGGTATTTTTAGTCCTAATCCAATATTTTACTTATGTACCAGTACAAATCAGATAGATGGCCATCAGTCACTTTGTCATTTAGAATAAAAAAAAAAAAAGCAAGATGCCCTGCTGATGAAGTTGTCATCAAATGTTCTTCTTCTATGAAGAAGGAAAAGTGAAAGCAACATTTTTTCATCAAATTGAATAAAAATATTCACCAATAGATATTCACCAATATATTGGCAACTTTAACTTTCCCAAATCCTCTGAACAAAGTAGAGGGCAATAGGACAGCAGAAAATTGATGAAATATTCCTCCCATCGATGTTCTGTTCATGGAGGCCTTTCATTAGCAAAGGAAATCTAGCTGTATTCCATTTACAGTCTTCAAGGTATTGTAAACTGTCTCAGTTCCTCAGTTATTTGACCCAAAGAAGATTATCCTGGATTAAAGGTGATTCCTCCAAAAAGGAAGAATAAGCATAAAAAATATATAAACAAGTACCCTTACAATATCCAGTTTTCTTACCTTATTAACATAGAGTTGCCACCTCTAGCTAAAACCTCTTAGAGGGTTTCCCTGCACCAATAAAAGTTTGTGTGTGTCACTCTTGTGTATACACATGTGTATGTGTGCTGTGTCTGTATATTCCTGCCAGGAGTCATATTCTAAGAAAAGTGGGAAGCAGGGCCAGTACAAAAAAATAGTAACTATTGATTAAAATTAACTGCCTACATCCCACATTTGCACACATCAACTGATCCCCCATCTGCATATACCAACCATTTTCTCACACACATACGAACATGCACACATTCTCATCATTCCTTTTGAGAGGATCAATAAGAAAGAGAAGGAGAAGAGAATGGAGATGAGGTGACATAAAAGAAAAAGGTGACACTGAAAAGAAAAAGGGTAAGATAGACCAAAACTGGATGGTGATAAGAGGAAGGGAAGAAGTAACTGGGAAGGGAAGGGAAGGGAAGGGAAGGGAAGGGAAGGGAAGGGAAGGGAAGGGAAGGGAAGGGAAGGGAAGGGAAGGGAAGGGAAGGGAAGGGAAGGGAAGGGAAAAAGAGAAAGGAGACAGAACCTCTGCTTAGGACTGAATTCTGTTTAGGATTGAATTGAACAAAATGAATTGAATTCAACTACCTCCCACAGCCACCTCCCAAACAATTGTTAATCTTCACACTAATCTTCAAAGGCATCTATTCTTTTTGGAAGTGATATCGGCAGTAATTTGTATTTTCTTCCTATGCCTTTCCTTCCTTCCTTCCTTCCTTCCTTCCTTCCTTCCTTCCTTCCTTCCTTCCTTCCTTCCTTCCTTCCTTCCTTCCTGTCTGCCTGCCTGCCTGCCTGCCTTCCTTCCTTCCTTCCTTCCTTCCTTCCTTCCTTCCTTCATCAGTTAATAGTCTCTTCTATTTACAAGATAAATATGGAACCCCACTGAAAAATCAATGTTGATTAGAGACAAAGCCATTTAGTATGAGTAGGCACTGGCAGAAATTTATCCTTTCTTGTTCCTTTCTTACTTAAGTAACTTTGTTGGTGATTTGTGCCCTGAACAATAGCTTCCTTGTTCAGAACAACCAAATTCCAAGAAACAATAATGTTCACAGGAATGTATTTTTGCTTACTGTTTTGACACATCAAATGGTGAATTCTTTTCCCTAAAGACTTTCAACAGTACAAAGAATATTGTTTGGAACATATATACATTTCAGTATGCTGCTACCTGCAACAAGCCAATTGTAACTAAAAATAAAGCAAAGTGAAGGTGTCTTGCTTCTGATTTAAAACTACATTAATAATAATTTATTTGTTTACCACAGTGACAAAGCTGCTTCTCTTTTTAAAAAAAGTAAATAGAAAAGAAAAAGAATTGCTCTCCTCAGATATAGCGAGTCATCAGGTACTCACTATATTCAAATATACACTTTCTTATTATCATGAGTAATGGCCTGGAGGACAATGCAATTCAGAAGCATTTGTAATGAACTTCAGGATGGCACCACCCTTTACTCCAGACTTAACTAGTTTCTCCTCTCAAAATTAAATTGTATTTGTCTACAAGAAAAATGTCTTTCTGAGTTTATGGCAGTTCACAATTAATATTGTCATCCAAACCAACTCCTCTTGGGGAGCAGGGGTGTGGGAGAAAGAATACAATTTTTATTTTACCTCATAAAAATCAGACAGCAAATCTGAACTGCACCAAACAGGGGGAGATGGATAGGCAAGAAAGTTTTTGGTACATTAATGCAAGAAGAATAGTTTGTCTTTACTGAATAAGTCAGGGACCTTATTCATATTGCATTATGAAAGTGAAGAAAAATATTCAGTGATCTGTAGATAAATGATTTATGATGTGACTTGACCAAAAAATCATGTTTGTGCCATTCTTTGACAAGAATAAATTTTCTGAAATGGCTTCTCCTCTAATGCTATTTCATGATTCCATATAAGCCAAATGTTACACCTTCGGGTGAGGCATCCTTCTTCCCAGTCCCCCCAATCCCCATCCACCCAGGGAATCCCCATTTTTCAGCAGGGCAGAATAAGGTCAGCAAACAGGTTTGGCAGACCTACAGTCTCCATTCCTCCTCAGATGCAGTGCTGTCTTAGCTGTCATTTTGGCCACAAGAATCATCCCCTTGGCCTGAGCAAGAAGAGCTGGTGTTGCTGCAGACACAGAAAACACCAGCTCTCCATTGGCAGAGGAGCTTTAATCTGAGCAATCCCCAGGCATGTGGCATGCTGAGAAATGCAGTCCCTCAACCACAGCAAGCCGATGATTGCCTGGACAAACAGACATTGGACTGGCTGCTGTAGCATGTCCTGATCATGACACTTTTTTAAGATACTGGGTGGACAAACTTGGGTACAGCTTGTGTGAGGCTGTGGCTACACCTAATGAATGCGTTAGCATTAGCCATCTCTTCATTGGGATGGATCCAAAATCCATAAACTCTAGTTCGTATTTTAAACGTTTAAAGTTTCTTGCCCTCATTTACAAAAGGAGGGCAGGAAAGAAAAATGCTTGGAAGCAATACCTAGGTCAGTAAGAAGTATTTTGTCACCAACGTTTTGCATAAATATTGATATATTTATAAAGGAATAAGCATCAATGATTTAACACTGTAAATTCTTGAATCTGTTATGAGCAAACAATTCAAGTAATATGAGTATAGAACAAAGGATAAGAATTTGCCTTCTAGATAAATGACAGTGCTAGGCAACTATTAAAAAAAAAAGTATTCCAGGCAAATGCCAACTCTTATTTCTTTCTTTATGTGAAATCTCTGCCTTATTATCAGTGACAAACAGTGCTACTAAGTATATATTCTTTAGAACTAGAAGGACTAATCTATGAACTGTTTTAGCTCCAATTCACTCCCATTCATTATTTAAACACATTTCTTGGTTTGGGCTTTGGGAAGACCGTTACAAACTCTACATCAGGTATAATATATTGTTTTGTTCCATCTCTTCCTTTAGGGCTGGGCAGATAGTGTGCCAGAGGGAAGAGAAATAAATAAAAATATACAGTTTTGCACACCATGCTATGAGTAAGTATATTGTATACTCTATGTCCCTAATTCTAATCCTGATATTTTGATATTTTAATTTTTCAGTATGATTACTTGGGATAAGTCACTACTCTCTAATTACTCATTACTTCTGATTCAATACCCACAATAATACTGGCTTAGAGATAATAATTCCCATTCACTCACTCAATAAAATTGAATGATATCCTAACATGGGCTACTTTTAAAAAAAGCTACCATTACTTTTGTGTATTCCAACATATGATGCAAGTACAGATAGTCCTCAGTTAGCAACTGCCTTGTACAGTGACCATTCATAATTACAACGGTGATGAAAAAGTAACTTTACAACCAATCCTTGCATTTACAACCTTCACAGGCCTGTGAAGCAAAGGAAAAATGAAGTAAGATTGTAAGTGCAGTCACAGTTTCACTTAGCAACCACTTTGCTTAAAGACTGAGTTGCCAGTCACCATTGTGGTCGCTAAACAAGGACTACCTGTACATAAATCACAGCATTTGCCTAATGATGTCATCATGCATGTGTTGCCATTTGCTTCCTCTTGCTGCTCCATTAAGATGCAATTATTCCAAGCTGAACAGCTTGCTGGCCTCGCATCCCAAAGTGTCCTTCTGCAAGAAGGTGGCCCAGTGCTTGGGCTGCCCAGAATCATCATCAGTCTCAGCACCAGGAGGCCTCTCAAGAAGAAGCCCAAGGAAAGCAAGAAAAAAACCAGTTCCCACAAACAAAACTGAACCCAGCTAAATAATACTCCTGCCCAAATATTGTCCAAACAGAAACAGCTGCTTTTGTAGTATGTGAAGCAGCTAAAAAAAGGACATTGTCAGTTTGGTGGCCAACAGCATTTCTCACATGGCACAGCCTTCATGCCAAACATAATGGGAAGTATTGCAATTGTGCCCACCTAAGATGTACCCACAGCAATCACAGATCTGAATGCAGGTGCAAATTAAAATATTTAGATCACAAAGTACTTACTGTATCTAAAAGGCCACACTGCTATTAAATATCAGCTCAAATGGTGTCTGAAGAACACACGTTGATTACAACTCAGGCTAAAATTTAAATGGAAGTTTCTTCCTCTGCAAGTAAATTTGGAAAACTATGACTCATTACAGGAGAGAAGCTGCCAGGTTAACAAAGCACCTGTTGTCTTGCTTTGTTGACAGTATGGAAAATGTCACATTTAATTGCCTTTATAAAGCAGCTCCTCTTCTGTACTAGAGCTCAGAAACAGTGTTGTAAAGTCCCACAGGCCTCCTCAAAGTTGAAAGGGGGAAAAAAATCCTGTATTTATCAAAGATTGCACAGCCAGCCCAGGCTGAAGCTCTAACATCAACAGCTAAAAATAGAAAGAGGGGGGAGGGAAACAATCATCAAGTTACAAAAAGAAAGAAAAGGCAATATATTTATATCTTAAAATAAAGTGGTTCTAACAAGATGCTATCACTGACACATAATTCAAGATGCTTTGGACCTAATTTGCCGCCTACATGGCAGTCAGCCAGAGACAATGCAGCATTTAATGGTTGGATGCCCATAGCTTGTATAAGTAAATTACACAGATGCCTCATTGAAGCTCCATTATTGCACAGAAAATAATATTTTGGGACAACTTTTCTAAACCTAAGAATTACAGTCAGAATGCAAGCATCAAATAAAAACAGCAGGATTAAAGATTATAAAACTATGGGTATATTGAGTATCTTTTGGGTTAAGTACAATTCCCCATTTTCCTATACCACATTACATTGGTAGTCCTAATGCAATTTGCTGGTCTTTTGAAGGCACCTACTTAGCAAATCATGTTTGTTTTATAACAATTTAGATTTCTTATGATTTCCCTTAAAGAAATGTGGAAACTGTGCATTATCTTCAAAAGCTCTCTACCCTCTCCCAGAGACAGCTAGTCCACAGAATTCCTGGAGAGCAAAAATGAGCTTATAATTCAGAACATCCTTCTCCAATCTGCTGTGGTCCAGATGTGTTGAATACCCAGCACGTTTTGGCCATGTTATTTGGGTATTTTGGGAACTGCAGTCCCAAGACATCTGGACAATATCCAGTTAAGGAAAGCTAATATAGATATAACTTCTTTCTCAGATGCTAATATGCATGTAAAATGAATATGCATGGAGGTTCATCATGGCAGCCCACTCTGCTCTTTGACCTATGCGTGCTTGAAAAAAAATCTCAGGATGACCATGCTCAATTTAAATTGTGGGTGTTGAGATGTAGGGGTTATTCCCAGTACATGCCACTTATTTCCAACTCTTTTTTCCTGAGGCAAAGTCTCAGATAGCATTCCATGTTTTCCCAGACTGACTTTATCACTTATTTTTCAGCAGTTATAGTTTCTCCTATGTATGTTTCTAGTTAGCAGCATTATAACTTATCAGTGGCCTTGGTTTTAAAACGATATAATCCATTTCACCACACTTTCCCAAGCCTTGTTGGAGCTCAGATAGGAGTTAAGGATTTGCCTGTGGGAAATCTGTGTTGTTAGGTTGGTTTCTGGAGTTATTCTTCACTGCACAACTTAACAGGTGCACAGTTCTGAAAAGCCACGAAATCTTTAGTACTGCTAGTTTGCAGACTTAAAAAAGAAAAATCCAAATTAATCAGATGTAGCATAATCTCCTGTGTCTCTCGTAACAGCCACGCTACACAGTGGATTGTGGCATGAATTCAATCAAATAAACACAAGCGACAAGACACGTGACTTTTCAAACTCTGCCTACATTTCTTACAATGACCACGTTAAACAGCAATGCACTAAAATGAGTCCAGCGTAGCTTCCATCCATTTTGGATGTGCTCGCTCATATATTTGGGTTTTATTGCTCCTCATATCCAAGAGCAAGCACTACTGAACCACACATACACACACATAAACACACCCAGTGCAAAGAATGTTGACTGAAATTATCTGATGTCAGCAGTGTGGAATCCTTCATAAAAAGTCTTCTAGAGGAAATCATTGAAAGACTAACAATTTATTACAAATGGCTTGGGAGTCAGAAGCAACAGCTAAGGAAATGCAATTACCCTCACTTTGTTTTGGAGGCCTAATTTAGTCTTGAGATGATGACATAATAACAGAATTATTCAATTAAGGCTCTTTGTGTGTATGTACTTAGTACAAATAAATTGCTCTTGAATTGTGACATGCTGCCAAAACTCAGTGCTATTGAAAAACCAGTGCAACAGTGCACTCCTTTATGGGTTTTCTCAGAAGTAAGTCCCCTTGACTATATCCCTAAAAAGGTGGGTGACAGAACTTTTCAAAACATAAGAAGTAGTTGTCCTAAGTAACATCCTATTATTAATGGAAGACCTTGATTCACAAAGCCTCCATCAAATGGGCTTTAGGGAAAGAAAGGGAAAAGCACCTTTTCACCCAGAGGAAAGTTTCTTGATTGTTGGGTCCTCTGAACCTTTCCTAAAAGCCACGAAGAGCATCAGCAGAGCCAGCAAATGCCATTGTCTGCAAATGCCAGGGTTCACAGACTCTACCACTGCTGATAACAACCTAAGGACAACACTTAGCAGTCCCTTTTACATTTATCTCCTTGCCGCTCAGCATTCAGAGGATAAGTGAAAGCTGCAGAGCCATGATAAAAGTCTGCAAAATTCAGCAAAAACTAATGAGCTAATGTCAGAGGGTGTGTCACCTGATTGCTCTATTGTCTACCCTATACACTTGGTTTGCTGGTTGGTCTATGATCATAATAAAGAATATTGATCTATCTGAAGTCTCATTTTAATCCTTCCCCATTGGCTAGTTCAACACATCCTCAAGACAGGATGGCCCCTTCCTTCCATTTCATGCATCAAGACCAAGTGATTTGGTAATTGAATCAATCAGCTTCGGCTCTGGCAGTGGCGTAGCATTCTGAAATGGATCTGGAGGCAGATGTCCAGCTTAGGGGAGCAGAGTTCAAGAGAACTGCTAAGGAAATCAGGAAATTTGTTTTAGGTCATTTCTTCATCAGCAGTTTACAGCAATTCAGCCTTTACCACAGGAGTCCTTTGAGATTGAAGTGGTTTCTAAATCTCATTCATAAATAAATAAATAACCATCTTTGTACCAACATAACAGTAATAAAGACAGGTTCTACGTCACTTCAACAAAGGTGAGGCTATTATAAGCCAGTAGTGGGGAAAATGGCCTTAACTGATAAGTTACATTATGCTACATTAGATTTTTTTCTATTTTTTTTATCCTGCCTTTATTATTTTTATAAATAACTCAACTTAGCTTATACTCCTTTCTCTTCCTACTTTCCCCACAACAACAGCCTTGTGAGTTGGGCTGAGAGAGAGTGAGTGGCCCAAAGTCACCCAGCCAGTTTTCATGGCTAAGGCAGGACTAGAACTCACCATCTCCTGCTTTCTAGCCTGGTGTCTTCACCATTAGACCAAACTGACTCTAACTGACTCGACTCAAACTGGCATTAGGCTTTTCCAGTCTAATATATAGTTATATTTCTATAATAAAAACACTTCAGCTTAAGGTAAGTTTAAGGAAATATATCCAGTTTCCACTTGTCCCTCAAAAACATAGGAAATTGCAATATAAAAACACCATCTTATAGTCCACACTACATAAACTGTGAAGACTTGGTTCAGACCTGTAAGTTATTATGGCTTTACAAGTCAGGATCTGTGTAATCAGTTTGTCTTGATCTTTCAAGTTAACTGTTGACTGTGGAGGGAAGGATTCTGACAAACTTTCAACAGAGAGAGCCTTCCCACTCACTGGAAAGAGGGAAAAAATTACTCTGATGAATTTGTAGAAGCCTAGTGCTTCCTCCACATTTCATTTGCTATAGGAACTGCGCAAACAGAAACTCAGGAATGGTGACACCCATTCATTACCAGTGCTAGCGTTCACACAGATCTATGCTGCTGTCTAACGTGTCATCTTACAAGCCACACAGTTCACTGTCACTTTAAAAAAAGAGTTCCTTCCTCAATTAAATTATATCATGAGAGCATTGATCATTTTTATCCATGCTTAAAATCGCTACTGTTCATAAATCCAATTGCAAACATTATAAATTCTTAATTCCTTTTTCTAGGATACAAGTTTTACATTCCCCAACTCCAAAAGGGCAACAGCGTGCTGTTTTTGTAGTTCTGCCACCTCTCTTATTCTCATTACCCCCTTAACTAATTACTGGACAAGGCAAAATCTGAAACAGATTGAAGTTGTCTACAGTTATTTGCCTTCATACAATAGTAAATCTTTTAAATTCTAGGTTATCGTATTAATTGAAAAATGAAGAGAAAAACATAGCTGTTAACAATATTGATGCAAATGAGAGAGAACAATATATTCTGGAACAGACTTCAGATGTGGCACATAGCAGGCGCAAAAGCTGTATAATAATGTCCCTGTTTTGAGATGTCAATTCAGCTAGAGGATGCAAAATTTAAAAAAAATTCCAACAACCCAAACAAAGCAATATATCTTAATGTTAAAACATATCTGAAAAAATTATGGGGGACACATCAGACAGTGATTGTGGTGTAAATTTCATAAGTGAAGAAAACAACCTAGTAGCCTGAACAGTTTCTGAATTATTAGTGGCGCGGTGGATCAAAATTCAGCATCTAGCAGAACCTGGTTGCAGTCTGTGACCTGGCACAGCCAATCTGTTCATCATTTCAATGGAATGATTAGCATTCTTTGTATCTGAGAACCTACATATATTCATAGTTACTGGACAGAAAGAACAGCAGCATGACCCTTGGAAAGCCCATCTCCCAGCTCTTGAAACTGCTCAGATTTCTCAATTGCTCAAAGGTCTCAGTAACCTTTATAACAACTCTAAATTGGTAGGTCAACTACCACCAAAAATTAGACCAAAGAGATTGTCAGCATTGCACAGCCTTGTCTTACAGCAGGGATGGGAAACCCAAGTACCACAGGCTGCTGCACCCAACACCTCCAAAATATTTAAGAGTTCTAATGAATACAGAGAGCCAGTTTGGTGCAGTGGTTAAGGCACCAGGCTAGAAACTGGGAGACAGTGAGTTCTAGTCCTGCCTTAGGTACAAAGCATTGCCCTTCTACCTCTCTGGTAGGGATGCACTGGGGAATTTCTAATGGATTTTTTTGTCTTTGCAGCCTCCAGCCAGCTCTGACTCATTTTCAAACCTGGCCTTTCTTTAGATACTCCCTCTCCTTCTTCTCACACCTCATTCCATTCTTGGAAAGTTATCCCACTAATGTAAATCCCCTTTACATAATTCCTTTCCAATATTCCACTGTGTGTGTGTTCCAAAAAAATTGACATGCCTGAATCTAAATCAATGATACTACTCAATCAATAACTAAAATACTTATTTCATAAATAAATGCAATTACTACTTTAATAAATTTTATTTTATAAACTTTAATTAAATTATTAATTTTATTAATTTTGTTTCCCCCAAATATGTGGTTGAAATAACAGCACTTTACTGTTATTATGTGCCAATGTATTGGAACAACTATTCTTTACTGTTATTATGTGCTAATGCATTGGAACAACTATTCTCAGAAAATGTGTTCAAGGTAATAAACTCCAGAAACTATCAAGTTGCAGCTCATATGGAAGTTTCAGAGGATCCAGAGTTCCAAATCAGGATGAACCCTGCAGGGTGATGAGTTCTAGCTGATTAGAACATACTGTTAATGACTGTGCTCTGAAACAAACCATGTGATGAATTCAGTGTTCACCAAGCTCAACATTCCATCACTCTTTACTCTTTAAATTATTTAATTGTAAATGGAACTACCGATATAGAAAATGCAGCTTGAAAATCTCAGCTGGGCACACACTGAAACAATCAGAGGCCACCGCCTATCTTTGCCATTGTAGAAGACTTTTGACAAAAAGATCCGTTGGCTACGGGACTAAACATTCAAATGGGTGGTGGGCTCTCTCTTGCTAGGGTGTCTTCAAGCAGACCCTGGGGAGCTATCTGTGGAAATACCCTGACTCTTAATTTCCTGCATCAGACAGAAATTGGAACAGATGTCTTATAAAACACTCTCCAGCTTTATGATTCTTTGACCACGTGGCCTTCAGTTTGATTATTTATTGATTATTTATTTATTTGCTGGGCTTACATACTGCTCCAATCAATAGCAACTCTCAGCAGCTTACATACTGTCTTTAACAAATAATGTTAATCTTCATGGTCATTGTTCTTCAGATCCCAAGAGATATAAATTATCTCAGACATTCCTGCAGCCAATTGCAATAAAGATTTATTTGGGAAAGAAACAGAGCGGTTTAAGTTGGTTTTTCTCATGCACATATATAAAGAGAGAAGAAAACACAGAGAAAGAGAGAAAACAGGGTGTGATTCACACCCTCTGGTGTCAACTCATGATGCTGAGACTGTGTGTGAACTGAACCAAGTAACCATGTGGAAAAAGGCTAATGGTATGCATATTTCCTTCACACTTCCTCCTTGCAGGATGCTGATTAGGTCAGAAAAGATCTGTCTCTGTACTTCCTTAACTCATACACAATTCCCAGCCATTTGACAAGTAGCTCCAACAACTGTGGATGGGTGAGATCAGAGGAACTACCATTCATTCTCAAGTATCTTTGGCAATCTGTTATGTGCCAATGTATTGGAACAACTATTCTCAGAAAATGTGTTCAAGGTAATAAACTCAAGAAACTATCAGGTTGCAGCTCACAGGGAAGACTCTGCATGCACACAAGGCCCCCCAGTGCAGAAAATTGCATTCTACCCATGGAGACCATCTGTTCAATGACATCACTAGCACAGCGTAGCAATAGGAAAAGCTGCTCAGTGTTGAATTGTACATGGGAATGTATCACCTATAAGAACTTATGTTCAAGGAGTTTGTAAAAGTATAAAGTTTAACTGGAAAATAATCCAAACTTCATACACATATTTATTTAACCAGGAATTATTTCCAGATGAATAAAACTGATGAGTATATTAACCATAGATGGATGACCCACAACTTGTGTCTGAAAATATTAGCAGATTCCTTTAAGCTTGGCAATAAAATTGTATATACTACCGTGAACTTTTGGTTATAATTCTTTAAAGTTGTCCTTCTCTGGCAGGCATATTCAGAAATGGAATCTCTGTCAAGATCTGAAGTAACAGAACGATCTTCATCTTCCTAGATAGACGGGGACAAAAGATACCATTTGTCAATCCAACAACTCAGAGACCAAAGGATTCAAAGCATTTCAAATGAGTAACCTGATCTGTGAAGTGTATTTTCTGCAGGATCACATTTAACCACATTCATGTTAAAGTGAATGCAGATAAAGTCCTTCCTTGTTGCCCCATCTGACAAATTTTAAGATTTATGGGACAGGCCTATGCTCCATACACATATTTAATAACTTGCTTGGGGTGCAGGTCCTACAGAATTAAAAAAAATAGGAAGTTAGGTGGGACCTATTTACTTACCTCTTTATCCATTTATTCATTCATTCCTTTTGTTATTAAAGAAACAGAACACCTAGACAAATGGTTTTCAAAAGAGAATAAAAACTTGTGTGCACGATTGGGTGGTTGGGTGGATATGTGTGGGCCTATGCAAAGACCCAGACAGTTAAAAGTAAATATATGACCTTAATGAGAAGCACAAACCATTTTAAACACACATATTGACATTGTAATTCAGAATGACATTTGTAAAGACAAAGGTAATCAGGAAAATCATTATTAATACAGCTAATAAAGGGTGACCAGATTCAAATAAACATCTCTCTCCTTTCTATGAGGTTTTTTAAAGTCTATTGTTGTATATATTTTTATCCCAGTGCAAATTCCCAACATTTTATATCGTTAATCTAAGGAAGTACAGTAAAATGCTGTTGGGCTTATGTGGGCTTTCGAGAGACAGCTGTTTGGCCACTGTGGGCCCAGTACATGGAGCTAAATGGGTCTTTGGCCTGATCTAGCAGCTGTCTATCCTCACACAGCCATTGGAGGGAGCCACAAGAAGAGTGTACAGTGTACAGTTTTCTGTTTGGGTTAAGCAATCAGGAAGTTCTACTCTTCCTTGCATGCTTTATTATTCCCCTCTTTTCCTTTTCTTGTAAAACTTTTGGAGTCTTGAATTCTCTTCAGTTGCCTCATCTCTGCCTTGAAATCCAATAATATTACTTCCTTGATTAAGACAGAGTTGTTTCCAAGACAGTGCAAGTGTTAACATAGGAAGATCTGATGGTAACAGATAGCTTGTCCTTATGACTGCAGTAAAAGGTACAAATACGTTATCCTATACATTTGTACTGTAAGAACAACACCCAGTTAGTTCTACACATGCAAACTAATTAACATGCATCTCAATGAATTTTGTATAAGCAAGACACATATCAGAGTAAAAATAAGAATTTTAATGAAATAAAACCTGGCAGAAAAGACCCTACTTTAGTATGTTTAAGCAGATCATGATGCTTTGCTACCAGAATGATCTTAGTGTAGGCTTTTTTGCTACCTCTAGAAATTGGGAAGAGTTGAAATAAAGGTTAATTGGTTTTTAAGGGTTTTCAAATTAATTCTGCTGTAATTTAATTGGAGCAACATGAAGTAGACATTGGTTATGTTACGATCAGCTAATTTTAGATGAGGGTCAGTGACAAATAATGGACTCTAGCAGAGTGATGAGACTTGCCCACTGCAGGAGACCTAGAAAGGCCACTCTTACCTAGGAGGTGAGAGAAAACTGCTATGAGCTGATGCTATAATATGGCAGAATGTGGCAAATCTGGGGTATCATAATAGAAGAGCAAATTGTGTATTTTAAAAAGTATTTGCATTCTCCACAACTAAGCTCCAACTATTTTCAGCTAGAAAGTATAATTGATTTAAAACAATATTAAGTAGGCAAGAAAATGTTCATGATGTTATAATCAAACAATTATAAAAGTGGAGATATTCACTTTTCAGTTGAGACAATAATTATTTTATTAATTTATCCAACATACTTATCAGCTATCTTGGAGATTAAAAGAAAAACACCTGTTGTGGTGATTTAGAATAATAAAAAATATTGCCTACACAAAGTTAGTACTGATAACGTATAACAGCCAGAAAGCAAGCCAAATTAAAACTGCCCCCCACCCCAATGAGATAATAAAATTAAAATAAATTCTATTCAGTATCTCAATGGTACCCATAAGAGGAAGCTCTAAAGAATAGATTTATTTTGGGGGCTCTTCTAAGGGACTGCAAGGGTGAGGTCTGATGCTCCCCTACATCGTCTACCCTACTGGATCCCCTGCATGGTAGTAGTCAAAATCATTTTAGAAAAATCAAGTAATAAACTGTGGCATGGACACAATACACAGCATGAAGAAACTATCAAGAGCACTAAGTGGTATAATAATGTATATAGAAACAGGGTTCTTTTAACCCACCTTTTGAACATGATCAATGAGGTGATTAGCTGGACTTCATAGGACAATAAATTCTAGAACCTGGGGCCTGCTGAGATGAACTGATTCTATAGACCTCCATGCCCAAAGAGATATCTAAAGTATAGCCCTTCTGAAGACCACAGTGAGTGTGGACATTCAGGTAAGAAAAGGAAATCCACCGGATAACCTGGATTGAGCCTGGAAATGGATCCTCTTAATCACAGTGTTCCATCCTGTGGAAAATGCTGCCCACCCCGCAACAAGAGATAAGGCTGGCTCCTTTGCTATTGGCACACTAGAATGCCCTGAACATTTTATGTGGTAACTTGATCTGAACTGATGATAACGGGCCAGCCATTTTTCAGTTATGTGAGTTAGTTGAGAGCGTTGAGAGGTACACTGATTGTAAATAAATAAACAAACAAACAAATAAATAAATAAATGTGATTATTTTTGGGGTTGAGGAGGAGAAGAAATGAAGGCTACAATGGATGGGAAGAAGAGTCGATATCATGTATATGGGTAGGACTGGGGTTCTCCACAATTTTCATGGGGTTTTTTGTTTGCTCGTTTGTTTTTTGGTTGGTTGGCTGGTTGCTTGGTTGCTTGTTTTAATTGTGCAAAGCTACTTTAAGTCTGATACTTCCGAATGGCACTTGCACCACTAAAATTACTAGTTTTTGGCAATTGCACAAAGTCAAATTCATCAGCATGGTTGCAGGCTTCCAAGGCTGTCATTGATCACCATGAATTTAAAGGTAGGGACCAGCCTTTTGAATTAGGATAGAAAACAAATTGAAAATCCATGCAAGGGATAGACTACTAACATCATACTAGTCAGATGACTATCAGCAGTTAGTATTGAGAGACGTTTTCCAACCCCATTTAAGGGTAGTCCCCTATATAGTTAGAGACCTATTTTTCTGCATGAGAATGAATGGTAAACGGCAGACATACCCTTGCTGTCCACCCAAGTCAAAGTGCAAAGTGCAAAGTATTAAGACCAGGCAAATAATGTTGGCTCTGGGGACCATTCCTAGTAGTCCACCTTGTATTAACAATACAATAGTGATACCTATGAGAGCCAGTTTGCTGTAGCAGTTAAGGCACCAGACTAGAAACTGGGAGACTGGGAGTTCTAGTCCCACCTTAGGCACAAACCCAGCTGGGTGACTTGAGCAGTCACTCTCTCTCAGCCCCAGGAAGGAGGCAAGGGTAAATACTTCCAAAAAACCTTGCCAAGAAAACTGCAGAGACTTATCCAGGCTGTTGCCAGGAGACACCACTGACTCGAAAGCACCAAAAAAAGACATACAGCTAGTCCTCGCTTAACAGCCTTTTGTTTGATGGTTCGAAGTTATGACGGCCTCAGAAAAAGTGCTTTACAACCTGTACTTACACTTACAACCATTGCAAACCATCAGACCACCCCCATGGTCACATGATCACAATTTGCAACCTTTTTTACAATGCTTGTTAAGCAAATCTCCACAGTCGTTAAGTGAATCACCACAGTTGTTAAGCAAATTCTGGCAAAATTCTCCATTGGATAAGTTAGATTCATTTAACAACTACAGGATTCGTCTAACAACCATGTGATTTGCTTAATGGCTGCAGTGATTCACTTAACGACTTTCATAAAATTGGTCATAAAATCGGCTCTGGACATGTAGTGACTCATTTAATGACCACCCCACTTAACCAATTTTCCAGTCCCTATTGTGGTCATTACGTGAGGACGACCTGTACCCTTTTTGCAGTACCACCTATCTTCACTTGTTTCATGAGATCCAATAGAGTAGGCACGGTTCAGTTTCCTTCCATGAAACAGTGTCATCTTATGGGACCCAGAAGGCAAGCCATTTCTGTTGTGACACTTGCCCTTGGGAATAGCATACCATACCTCAAAGGATTTGGATGATCCCAAGCCTGTTGGCCTTCCATAAGACCTTAAAAACCTGGGTTTTCCCTAGGCACTCACCAGATGTTGGGTGAGCCATCTGTAAATGGTTTGGATTGTTGGGTTTGGCTTCGGTTTGTGCTGTTTTATGATTTGATTCCAGTTTTTATCTTGTTTATCTTTTTCATAATTTTAATCCAGTATTCTTTGCAAGTTGCACCGCCACATAAATTGCATAAATAAATAAATTTCAGATAATTTGTTATCCTTTTATGACCTCCATATTCTGTTGACTAAGGCAGCTACATCAACAGTGTTGGATGGTGCAGTGAAATGTAATCCCAATGACTATGAGAAGGAGACACATCTACTACAGCAAGGAAAAGTTTGGAAAGAGCAGGAGAAGTTAATTGGATTTATGATTCTAGCAGGACAGGGATTCCAGGCCTTCTGTACCTTAAATCCCAGCTGTCATACCATCAAAGAAACCCAAACCTCGCTTATTTCAAGAAGCTTATTTATATGTTTACAGGCATTTTATTATAACTTTTACATTTACAGTTGTGGCAGGCTAGAATAAGAACTCAGGTTGAATCAATGTGTATGTTTACTTATATGATGGTAGTACTGCTATATGTTTCTTTAGGTTTATAGATGTCCTCTGTACCTCTCCTGTAAAATCCTTAAGAGTGGAATTTTTATTATGGTGCCAATCTGTGCCTGTTAGTGACTAATTAATTAGAGTTCATGTCTTGAGAGGAGGCAGAACTCAAGGGTATATACTGTCATACCTCTTTATCTCTTCCTGCTAGAAATGCAGGGTCGGCTGGTTAGAAGAATAGGTACAGCCTTTGCCCAACTTACATATCCAAGTTGCTGCATTGCATTTCTAGAAATGGGTCTGTAATGTTTTCACACCATGAAGGATAGACTGTACTTCTGTTTCTCCTGTCTCCTTATCAGTTGCAAAGCAATTCTTTATTTACTTAGGATCTTCTGCATTGTGCGTGCATGCTCTTTGACTGATAGTCTATATAAGATCTGGGTAACCTTGGTTTGTTCTTGGCACTTCTGGATACAAGAAACCAGCAAGTCACTTAACCTGCTAGCTTTGGACGAATCAAATGGTCATTTGGACCCTCTGCAGTTTGTTTGTTTCTTGATAAATGATTTTTACCAAGACACAATTTTAAGCACCTCAAATTTCAGGGCCTTATCCTGTGACCCACCTAGATTACTTTTTCAGTCCTTTGGTGGTAAACATACTATGGATTGAGAACCAAGGCACCAAATCAGTGTTTTCTTCAGCCTGCTCTTCCATAAAAGTGTTGAAATAGTTTGTAGAAATCACAGTTTTATAAATGTATGAGATCATTTTTTATCATTCTTATTTGGCCCTGAGGTCTTCGACATTTTTAGGTGACTTGCTTATGGCACCCATTTTGCTACTTTGTGATGTCTGTGGTTTAGAAATCACCATTAAAGTATAATTCACAGATTATATTATGATCAAGCCTGAAATCATTTTGTTGCAACCTACTGAATCTCATTTGGCTACTTGCCAAGACAGATTCCAATGTTCATACAGTAATTTTTTCTTTTCAAAATACATTGCAAAAATTACAAGAAAACTGAGCTTTTTTTTAGTTATATGTTGGGGGGGGGACAGAAAAAAAAGCTTTCCGTATGCACCTACTCCCCCTTTTCTACTTAAATATGGCAGTAAAGAACTAATCTATCTGGAATGACTGTGATTTTCAAACTGGGCTGTTCTATATAATTTCAAGCTTGTGAAATACGTTTTTTAAAGAAGAAAACAGCATCTTTTTGCCAGACTCTGTTTTTCCCACAGGGACACCACTTATCGACCATTTATTCCTTGATTCTTTTCTTGGACACCTAGAGCTCTGCTTAAAGGTTCCCATGTTACTGTATTAGTCTAATATGGAGGAAGTCTTGCTTTGGGGGGAGGTGAATGCATTTATCTAATTTTGGGTACTTTATAAAGTACATGGACACAGAAATCATTTAACACCAGATGAAGAATGTGGACCATGAAAGTGGTCTTCTCCTTTTGGGGAAACTCCACAAGCTTTTCAGGCAAAAGTTTTTTGTTATTCTAAGGCATCCCCAAGTAGGGCCAAGATCATGGGGCACTAGTCTCAGTCTATAGATAATCTTGAATTATATGGTTTGCCTTGGTATAATAGCTTCTTAAGTACCTACGCTTATTCAATACAGGAATGTTGAATTGTTTTCCTTGAAAAGCCGCATGTTTTGGAACAAAGAATGATTTTTTTTTTTGCTTGGAGGCATTGAAACATAGGTTTGGGGGGGGGTCCCATTTGTCAGAGATGCTGTAATTATAGCAGAGGGATGGACACTGATGGACTTTAAAAAAGCAAGTTCCCGTTTGATTTGAATGATTCACATTCAGCTATTTCTTTGTAAATTACTAGATCCCATCAGTTACAGCAAGTCAATAATGCTGTACATCTACTTCATTTAAAGGTGATATACAAGTCTTAAGTTAATTACAATGAGTTCTTCTGAAAGTCTTTTAAAACTCTGGATGATTTGGAATTTGAAGTTAATGAATCTGCTGGGAGCTTTTGGTAGTGTAGAATTTCTTTTAAATCTATTTTAGCAAGTCAGTGAGAATTGACTAGAAAGATAACCCATAGATGCTGTTAATATGACATCATATAAATTATAACTTTTCAAGATTATGTTGGGGGTAATTAAGCAAATTAGTACATACTACCCTCTTTGGTATCATTCCTTTTTGTCAAATGGTTTTCAACAAATTGGAAAAATTCAACCTAAGGATATACATTGATACAACATAAGAAATTAACTCAATTTTCCAATTTATGGAAAATTAAAATACATACACTATTGTATTTCTTAAAACAAATATATTGTAAAGGGGAAGGAGATGGAAAACCTCAAGCTGTTAGCTGCAGGTAACTTGACTATTTTCAAAATCCATATTATAATGTCATCAGACAGTTATATAACCTTTCTTGGCCAAGAGCTGTACTTGACACTTAAGCGCTGGAATAGGGAAGCACACTTCAAAAGGTGGAAGTAGAGAAAAGAGGTGGGAGGTGCTGTCAAATTCAACTTTACAACTTAGATGCAATTTGGGAACAGATCTGGGAATTATTCTGTAAGGTCTCAGGGGTGTATGTAGCCCTGGAGCTTCTGATCATGCCTCCCCGATGAGACAATTGTTGTCATAGCGTTGATCCATCTTCAGTCAGCAATTATCTCTGACTAGGGAGACAAACAAACAGCCAGGAGGACCTAGGCTGAGAATAGTAAGAAAAATATGGTTTTCAGAAAAAGAGGATTTGAAGGGAGACGTATGAGACAAAAACAGAACTGGAATAGCTATCAAGAGCTGGTGCATATGGTCAAGAACTGGAGACAAGAGCCAGAATCCAAATGCTGGGTCATAATAATCCACCATAGTAAACTTCTAGTATACATTCTTTTATGCATGTAAAAATTGAGAGAAACTGCTGGCAAAAACTGATAACTACTAGTACTACCACACTACCAACACTAGAACTATTGAATGGACATGTTAAAGGATGTCATATAATTTAATTGTGGTGGATATTTTATTCTTGATTTGTGTACCTTCACACACACAGTTCATTTGCTGTTTCCTGTGTTGCAAAATTCATTTTTGAAGTTGGTATCTGCCTCCACGCCAGGCAGTGGCCAAAATGGAATCTAATCAGTCTATCTAATCAATACTTTATCCCTAAGTATTGACAAGTCTAACCATATTGCTTTGCAGATTCACAATATTACATTTTTAGCCCTTTTCTTCCACAAATCCAGTGACAATGATGGCTAAAAATATAATTCCTGTGCAACATTCTAAACAATAGCTCCCCCTGGTGGGGCATTTTGGATTCTTGCAGTACAATTGAATAGATCTATTCCATGTTCAGGCTCACTCAAAATTCAATCATTAGTTCTTAACTTGCTTTTATGTACCCTAAGTGTAAAAGTACTATGCTGAATTGAACACAATAACCTGAAGAACTTTCGGAGACTCTTATGTTTGCATCAGGTTACACAGACCAACATCTCAACAGTTGTTACCATCTGCAAAATCCAGATGATCACAAGATGACAACAGAAACATCAAAAATGCTAACATTGCATTTGGATTTTTGTAGCTCAGGTAGTCCTAATTAATGATAACACAGAAACATATTAATTGTGGGTTAACATTCTCCTTCTCTGAGGACACTTAACACGTTAGAAAAACTGTTGCACCTAATATCTCTACCTTTTTAGTCATCCAAATCCTATGTACAAAAAAGTCTGAACTAAAGAAGGGTATTCAGTAAAGACTCTTTAATGCATACAATGCTGCCTCT
Organism: Python bivittatus; assembly: GCF_059951505.1. NCBI lineage: Eukaryota > Metazoa > Chordata > Lepidosauria > Squamata > Pythonidae > Python > Python bivittatus. The sequence continues at coordinate 1,252,467 of NW_028277108.1, forward strand.
AATCCATCCAAGGCCCACCTCTAATTCACTTTAGTCCCACCTTCTGTTTCTCATAGTGGCCAACCAGAAGCCTAAGGGAAGTTAACAGGCATGAAGATAATAGTCACCTTCTACTGTTTTTCTGCCAGTGACATTCATCCTGCTTCAGCATGCAGAAGATCACTATAATATACTGCAGGTTATCACAGTTGGGCAGGAGGAAAATTAAGTAGCAGGAAGGGATGTACCAAAGAAGATCATATGAACCTTGTGTGATCATCAACCTTGTGTAATAATAAGTAGTGATTATCATTAATTTTGCGTCTATTTTGTATGTCTTGGAAAGGTTTTATCCAAAAGGAAGATATCCTAAAGCCGTGCTTTGAAAAGAAATACTGTAAGTTTACCTATGACAAGCAGATTAAGTATTGAGATTTCAACCCATTTAGAGCCAATGTAATCAGCTTAGACCTAAGCAGTCTAGCCTAACCATCTATCAGCTTGATACCCTTCCCATCCTGTTGCTTTCACATTGTCCTGCTTGACTTACAGGAAGTTGATATTTCTCCGAATCCACTGGTCTTCCCACTTCCATGCAGGCTGTCAACCACCTGATATCGAGAATCCTGAATCTTGAACTGTCCTCCACATTGTGTTTCTGCAGCCATTTCAGGATTTCAGAGCAGGAATTATTCTCAGCCACAACGTGGGTGACCAAATCACTAGAAAAACAAGCGTAAAGGTTGAGATTCCTCTTGAGCAAGATTTTATAACCACAAACAAGAGAACTGCCAACAGAGAGAGAGATGAAATTTGATATTGTAAGAACTCCAAATATATTATCATCTAGAGAATATATTATCAAGAATTCTCTAAAACTCAGACTCAGTATCAATTAACAGCCTTACAACTCACATTTTTTCCAGCCATTTCATGCCCACAATATGAAAAAAAAAAAAAAAAAAATAGCTTGCTCACATCCTATAATAATGATGAATCTTAATATTACCCAGTTGCCTTGTGAATAAATTGTGTGCCTGGTCAGTGTCTAGAATATAACCAGAAATCTCTTGAGCTAAATATTTTAAGCAGTTCATGGCTAATATTTTCCACTAAACCTTCAATCCTCAAAAGTAAGCCCTTTGTCCATAACAATTTTTTAAACATACATGAAATAATGTATAATGTAAACATGTATATAGCAAGCACATCTTTAAATTTAAGCATAACAGCCTGTGCTACGCTGGTATTTTAGCCATGGCCTTAATGAAACTGATTGGGTCACTAGGTAACTAATTATAACTGTTCTTAAATCACTACTCAAATAGACATTCTTATAGCAGAGTCTGGCTCGGCATACGATGCACAGCATTTGAGATGGGCACTCTACAAAGTGTGTCCTCTGAGAGGGTTAGCACAACAGTTTCAAAGGCTATGCGTGTGCACGCATAATCCCTTCCTTCACTGGTGGTCCTAACAGAAGTGTTGTTGGTACATGAATACATGCTCAGGCAGCTTCAAAACAGCCATGCCAACTCTTCTAGCGGACACCATTTCAGCTAGAAATAAGTAACGTGCCATGCTATTAACTCATACGCTGGCAGTGACCTAAGCAGTGACTTGCCACCACAATTAAGAAGAGTTCCAGGCCTAGTAAAGGCTGGAAGATGCTGTAGTGAAGAACAGAAATGTGAAGGCCCAAAAGGAAAAATGGGTGGGAGAATAAAAATTTTAAAAAGGACTTGAGGGGTGGGGAGTTTTCTTCCCTTGCCTTTCACATCTCTGTGGCCCAGTTGTTGCCACTGGCCTTGTTGTGTTTCAGTGGTTGATGTGGCTTACAGTGACTTATAAAAAAAACACTTCAACAAAATGGTAACCTAGTGGTGGCCTGGAATGCAGCTCTTGTTAAAACGCCACAGTGACATTAGATTTGATGGAAACGGATGGATCCTGTAGATTGGCCCCTCTCCATCCATAAATCACATCCATATATTCTGCCTCAGAAAGGCAAGCACAGGCACTTTTCCAATCCAATATTAGCTTCAATTTGTAATGCCACGCAGGGCCAATCCCACCAAAGTATGGTGATCACCTCACTTTGCAACCATCCTGGGGCCCCTAAACTAGCCCGTTGTAGAAGACACCATCCCGTTGCTAATGCAGAAAGATGACTCAGCTGTCTTCTCTATAAACGGGAAGACCAGCATCATCTTGATCTCAATCTCTGGCAATAAAATGTCATAGGACAACCTTGAATCTCTTAGTCCAATTATATATGTGTCAGCTGTGTTTCTAGAACATGGTTAGAAATGTGGTGAGTTCATTCTGAACTTTATCATTTCAAAGATACTAAGAGCAAAGAAGCTGAACGTGTAGAAAAGTAATGGTGGTGGTGTCATGATGGGAAAAAACACTGTGCTTACTCATTATGAAAATAATCTATACAGCATGATCACATCCAGATTGGCTATCCTAAAAATTCACTGTTATTCCAAACACACAGGAGCTCATTTCTCTGTTGCAAAGCCAGCAAGCAGTGCCCATATCGTTACATGGAAGAAGCAACAAGGAATCAATGATTTGGCCCCATTATTATTTCAGTTTTATTATTCCAACGCTGTTAAGGATAGCTGTTAGTTGGATTTATTTTCTGCTGCAGGGTTACTAGCATCTGTACAGAGCAGGGAAATAGGGCAGGGAAAAGTAATTAAATCTCCCCCTTCTTCAGCTCTGGTACTCTCACCCAATCTTCCCTCAGTGGTAGCTTTTCAGGATAAACTTAAAAAGCTGGAAAATCTGGAAATAGATTTCCTGCATAAAATGCTGCTAGGCCCAAACAACTGAAAGGAACTTTGGCAGCAGCAAGGACAGGAAAAGTTCTCATGCAGGGAGAACTATTACCCTGCTCTTTGATCTGTTGTAATGTCATCCAGCAAACAGCCAGAGTAGTAGCATAGAATCTTAGGTGACCTGGAGAGCCAGAGAGATGCATTTATATACCTATTGCATCAAGCCAAGAAGGTAGACCCTCTATTTGTAGCTAAACAATCATTCCCAACCATCTCAGCCAAGAAGGCCAGTGATGAAAGGTGTTAGGAATTGTAACTCAGCAACTTCTGGAGCATCATAGCTTCCTCATCTCTACTTCAGACTTTGGTCCTTAGGCTGAGCAACTTACTGTTAGAACCACTGAATGATTTCCTTACCCATGTTTTGTTTTGTTCTTCCATGTCATCATTTCTGGATGTCTAAACATTGCCAGATTTTGGTTACTTGTTTGCCACTTGTCAGTCCCACGAGGTAAACCAGACCAAGAAATCAACTCCAACAACTTTTATTGAGATTAGCTATAATAACAGAGTCTTGCATGTCTGATTGTGCTGTACCTCCTCCTCCTTACCCTCCAGTGAATTAGGGAGGTGTCTGCCTGAGCCACTTCCAAATGTTATTTCGTTGCTCTCGACTTAAAAAATGTTGCAGCCCCTTGTGCCTAGGTAACAGTTCCTGCATATTTCCAGCAAGGTCATTCAAGATATGCAACTCTTGAATTCTTTCTGCAGACTCCCACATACAATAAAGCAGCAAACTGCTGAACATTGGAAGTGTGCTTACCTGTTGATGTTGGGCAGGAAATCAAATAAGAGACCCCACGTCCTTGGATAGGTTTAATGCATTTTCAATGTAGCATTCACAGCTTGCCATGGTAATGGAAAATGCTATGTGAGCAATGACATCACAATGCAAGCCCTACCCTCCATAACTGCATCCAGATTATCAGATGCCCATGCAAAAGTTGTGGCATTTGATTGGGACATCTTGATGCACATTTCATCATTCCCCTTCTTGGACCTGTGGACCCCTATGACCTTAAATTGCAAAATTTAAAAACCAAAATTGACACACGTCTCAAAACCATGTCTCTTGAAATTAACCTACCCATTTGCATGATTTGAGCAGCCCCATGCGTGCAGCTCCTGTTCACTGCAAATAATCTCGCAGTCGAAAAGAAGGATGCCTCAGTGATCATCCTCATCTCCATTTTTAAGTGCAGTTTCTGGCTAAAATGTTATTGTTCTCTGATGTTCTTTTCTTCCTGCCTTGAGAACCCTATACTTTATGTAACTCGCCAGACTTGAATATCTTTAGGGTATCTCAGCCAGGGCTTTGAAGGCTAATCCAGAATTTTACTTTCATATCAGTCCCACAGCTGTTAACAAAAATAATAGGGATTGGAGTGATTTTTAACCCTTATTCTTTTTGTCTGGTCCAACATCCCAGAAGGGAGAATTAAAAGAGTTTTATATTGTCATACTGTATATATAAATATACTATTGTATATAGCACATTTATATCTATGACAATATAGCATTATTGTAATATGACAATATCGTATATTGTCATACTATCCTGTTTTAGGATTTCTAAATCATTTGGAGCACTCTTTTACCCTGGAAAAATGTGATGTTAGTTGTCTTGAGTAGTAAGAAGTCAATGCTACACGTGTCTGCTCAAAAGGAAGTCTCATTCAATTCAGTGGGATTCATTCTAGGAAAATTAAATTGAACCACAAGGGCTGTGCAGTACTTGAGATTCAACATCAAAGAAGATGTTATGAGAGATGTCTTTTCCAGCGATCATGTTGCAGCTGGGGAGGGCAGCCACGCAATCCTGGGAAAAGATGCTGCCAATTTTAAGAGCTGAAAACAGCCTCTTCATGAGCGTCCCTGTATATTCCAAAGAACCTTTTTGTATATGGACCTGAAATGTTGACCAGTTCTAATAACATCTTTGCCCAGCCTGGTATCCTCCAGTTGTGCTGGGATTTCTGTTTCCTAATTCCTACCCAGTGCCCATCTGGAGGGCACCTGGTTGGGGAAGGCTAAGATAGAAGGTTTCAGCATAGCAGCACAATCCTATGCATGCCGGTTCAGACGTAAGTCCCACTGAGCTTAATTAGACTTCCTTCCAGCAAGCACAGATAGGATTGTAGTCTAATATCTAAATGATCAAACTGATTGCACATCATTTTTCAAATCAACACTATGTTACCTTCCCCTTTAATTAAACCGACGTGCTTGGCTTTGTTGTCTCAAACAACAACAACAAAAAATTCAGTTAGAGTTGTTTAACTTCTGCTTCCTGTGGTTTATATCCCTTTATATAAAATGTGCATATTTAATGTATTTGTATAAAGCTGAAGTTCTGGGAACTTTGCCATTTCTGCACTCACAACAGCAGTTCAGCCAGCATGCCCTAGTTTCTTCTGCTATTTTACAGCTGTGTTGTATTCTTGGCAAAAAAAAAAAAACCAAGAAATGTAGAATTTCCACAGATATTGTTGACATTTTTTAAAAAATTGACAGTTAAATTGTCCTGGTTGAAGTGAATTCAGAGCAGATGCCAGTAAAACAAGGGACACCTTAAAGTGCCTCGCTAAAAAACCTGAAATTGTCAAGTCCTCTTTTCTTCTCCACATTTGCTCTGACTCAGGTTATCAATCTGCTGTCGGGGACAGGAAGAGACAGGAAGAAAAGAGGGCTGTTGTTTTGCCTTTGTCCAGCTAAGTGGCTATATCTAGCTGACTTCAAAAAGTTAAACAGGATTGGACCTGGTTAAAACCGGGGTGGGAGACCCCCACCGTAGAGTAAACGGTGACATCTAAAAATATCCTGCAAGAAGACAATGGCAATGACTTTCATACTGTTGCCAATAAAGTGATATAGATATATCCATTAAATCACCAGCTTGAAGAAGGCTTTGCAGTTCACTGATTTTTGTCTTTGAGACACTGAGAGTTGCAAACTCCAACTGGATATTGACCATTTAATAAATATTTTTTAAAAGGTGGGGCAGAGATCCTGATGGGTCCTAGTGCAGGTACTTTTGGGCCCATATTTATTTGTTAGAGAAAATGAAATGGTTAGCCCCAATGTTTTTAGTAAATACTGTACATGCTTGCCTGGTCATTTTGCCCGAAAGCTGCTTAGATATTAAGACATCCTTCTTCCTGCATGTAAAATCCCACTGAAAGGATGACAGTGACTCAAGGAAGATGGTGTGGGAATACAGCAGCACGGTGCCAATCCTGAATTGGCCCAGTGCCACCTGTGAAGGGCCTTAAAGTAATATGCACACAGGTAGGGAAACTGAGATACAGCTTCTATCAAGATATTTAAGCTGTGGATTCCAAAATGTTTAGACATGGATTTGTCCTATCATCACTGAGGCTTCCTTTTATTTATTTATTTATTGTTCTCCAACATTTCCACAAGAGGATGCTATACCTGTTCAAAAGTAGCCACAGTGTTAGCTGTGTCAGAGAGCTTTTGTTTCAGTCTGGTTGGGGTCATCTTGTTCAATTCCAGATGCTGTGCCTCCATTTCCCTGTTGAAAAATGTCTTACCTCAGCCCTCTTTGCAACTCCTGAACTTCAGGTCCTGTAAGGGACATGTTAGCTTTGGGCTTGGCAGCTCTGCCTCAAAGCCCCAGACAAATTGAGCAGGGGTGAACCTGACAAGTATTTCATTCATTTTCTCAGTCTCTTCAGCACCAGACAAAGTACAATCAGGCTACTAGGTCATTCTTTTTCCTTTTTTCTCCCTTTTTTGTATGGAATGGAGGGTGAAGGGATTTTTGTTGCTAGAGAATGTTCCTTGTTCTCAAGGCAGCAGAAATAAAGATAATCATGGGTTGCCTTCAAGCAGATGTTGAGGGTCAAGGAATGAAGATGGTGGCAATCTGGAAGTGACCTCAGGATGCTGAATTTCAATCCATTGCCATTTCTGCACATCTGTTTTTTCTCTCACTTGTTCTTCCCTACTAAGGTAACTTCTCTGCCTCCTCAGATTTCTTCTTCTTCACCCCTGCCTTTACCATCACTGATTGGTAAATATTTGAGAAGGAATTGGGGACGGTGGGGGAGGCCAAAACATTTCCATATCCTGCTCAAATGTTTACCAATCAGTGTTGTTTTCAATCCTCATTGGCAGCTGGTTGGTTATTTTTGTTGATTTGTTGCCATGGTTGGTTGATTTTAAAATTGGTATCTATTCCTGGTGAGGTATGAAATGTTTCAAGGTTATTTTGAGAGAAGGACCTTTCACTCAAAATAATAAGGGGAAAGTAATAAGGTCATTTACATGATTTGAAGTCCTAGAGGAAAAGTGGGTTATATAGCTAACAAATTAAAAAAGAAAAAGAAATGAAAGTAACTATGAAAAAATAACAGTGTCATCTCTCAATAAAAATAACCATTTAAAACAACAACCCCACCCAAATTTACAGGCTAGCAATGCAGCATTGGAAAATTGTCTAAAGCAGTTACAAAACATGGTCTAATCAGCAGCGTGAAAGGCAGGCAAACTTTTAGAAATGGATGTTGCATTTCTTTACGACTAACTTTGCAGCCCCCAGGAGTCACAAGGGAAGAACAGTGATATGGAGGCATTGCTTGAGGGGAATATGGACAGCATTGTGGCCATTTGTCCCTCCTGGAAGGAAGAGAGACTTAATCAAGTTAAAATATATGAAGTCTGTCAGAAGCATTTTTCTTAGATCAGGTTTGGAAACTCTTACATTTTCCTTGGACCACAATGCCTCCACAATGCCTCCAAAGATACCACTGGATAAAGACTGCTTCTCTCCCCCGCTTCCTCCCGCCCCCCCCCCGCCCCCAACTTGGAACTCTTCAATTCAGGGTCAGTTTCTCCATATATCAGAAAGCATGAGCAATTGCACCAGGCCACTTAATATCAGGTGAGATGGCAGATGGACCTTGAGGATTGAACGGCTAGAGGACTGGGTATGTTCAAGACACAGTTTAGAATCTCCAATATTACCTCCATAAGTAACCATACATATGTTTATTCAAGATAGATTCTTCCTCAGATTCTGTATTACTATTACCCATGTGCTTCCATGTATGTAACAGACTTTCTAAAACATGTATGTTCCTGTAATAGAAGAAGGCAGATGATAAAAACCTCCCTGTGTAAGGCGGCCAGGAGCAGTGACAATTTAAGTGTGGCTCTAACATTGAGCACCATTGCTATATTAAGATGCCTGAGTGTTCTTTCAACACTTTGCTAATGAGATTCTTTAAATTAAGAAGGTTTATTTACAGGAACAATATATTATGCACTGTGATATTATTTTCCTCTAACATCTGTTATTGCAATTTTCTACTTTTGGCCATTTAGCTTGGCCCAGATTTTGGGGTATATTATTGCATGGATGACTCTTTTTTAAAAAAAAGGTGTGGAATCCAATGTGGATCAGGGAGCTATAACCTTGTCCCCATCCTCACATTGCATTTCTGATCCAGATATCATGTTATAGCTTTGGGAGGAATGCTTCTGTTGGCAAGAGCAGCAGATTTCTTTCCAAACCAGATAGCAGGTTCTGGATACTCAGGTTTAAGGTAGCAAGAAACTAAGAAATATATATTGATTAGGGCAAGAAAGCTTGCAGAGACCCTGAAGAACAAATCCTGTGAAGAACATTGAGGGAGGTGGCTCCATTCAGCCTGGAAAAAAAGCATCTGAGAAGTAGTATATGATAACCACTTTCAAATACTTTAAAGGGCCATTCCATAGATGATGGAGCAACCCTCCTCTTTGTTACTCCAGGGCAGTTTTCTTCAAGATGGGAGGGAGTATGGTTTGCAGAATTCTAAACCAACTCCCCCAATTTTGGGAGTTACAATCCCAGAACCTCTGGAGAGCTTCAAGCTGGAGAACAAAAACAACATCAACCACTAGAAAAGTTTCAAAGCTATGGTTCCAAATGAAAAGAAAGTGGATCTTGACTGCAAGTTAGAAACACCATCCCATTGTGAAGAAGTTCAGGAGGGGAACAAACTCCCCCAAATGTGGCAGATTCCCTTCATTAGTGGATCTTAAGTAAAAATTAGACATAGGGTGTTGATATAGTAAGTTTCTTGTAGAGGCAATTCATATGCTCATTATGCTTCAGCAATAGGATCACACACAACCCCCCTCACTCCATTTTTGCGGCGCTCAGAAACCTTTCCCTTCGAAATCATACCACCAAACTTCAATGGCTTATTGCTGATTTTCAGTGACATGATTTTGTATTGGTTTCCTTCTAAGTGGTAGCTTCTTGTGGATCTTGGATGAACCTGGATAACTTAAGTAGGGGTGGACCAGGTTAATATTTATATGAGAGACCACTAAGAAATCTCAGGGTTGTAGGGTGGACTGGGAAGTTGAAAACAACATCACAGAAAAAAGCAATTGCAACCCATTTCCATGTTGTGGCCAAGAAAATGACATGGACGTGTCCAAATAGTTGTAGAGAGTAAGGAAGATGACATTGGCAGAGATATGCAGACTCCATAGCCTAGTCAAAAAGGGCTAAAGCTTTTTTAAGTCCAGAATGTCCAGATAATGTTCAGAAGTGGCTCAGCAAACACCTCCCTATAAGAAGGAGGAAGAGGCACAGCACAATCAGACTTGCAAGTTCCTGTTACTATAGCCAATCTCAATAAAAGTAGTTTTAACCTTCCTGTGGAGCTGATTTCCTTGTCTGGTCAACCTAGTGGGGCTTATAATAGTCATCAGGAGTTGAGCTTGACTCAAGACAGTCTTTACCTAAACTGGTATATTAGACCTCTGAAGGATTAATACATCTTTTGTGCATTAAAGGAGCTTTCCCCAGCCCTCTCCAAAATTGTCCCAGAATTTCAATCCTGCCCTCTCTGGTGGCACAACTAACTAGAGCTTTATGCTCCCCCATATTGACTTTTTAAAAAATGCACCCTCCTGAGGAAAGAAAAATAACCCACCTCTTTGGGAAACCAATCTGGATTGCACCTGTAACTGGGGGAAAACACACTGATTCCTTCATAGTAGAGTTTCCAATCTGATTTTCCCTCCTAAGCAATACCTATTAATTAATTCTTTAAAAAAAACCTGTGCCGTTATTAATTGCCTGCTGAAGTGGTGCCATAACATATCCAGCTTCTTCACACGCCTTCTCCATTGAAGTAATTAGGATGGCTCACTCATACAGAACTTTCGTATTTACTATAGAACACCCACATCACTTTGAAATAGGGCATTGAAATCAGAGCACTGCAAAATGCACAGCAATGTCATTATGCTCAAGACTAAAATCTCATTCCATAATTGCCAGAGAGAACTGCAAAATAAAATATGCTTAAACTTAAGCCTTTATGCAGAATTAATTATTTAACAAAGAGGACCTCTTTCTGAAGGTATAGAGACATTAATATATGTACCATAAGTGTAGTGCCAAATGCAGTTGTACATGAATAACTATATTCTTATAATGCTAAATGAAGCTGAACGTAAATAAATGTTGCTCAACAACCCACTTACTCTAAAGACAGGATTATTCTTCATAATAAAGCTTGATGCTTTATTTTGCTAGCACTTTCTCAAATGTGGGAAAGGTATAAAATTACTAGAAGATCCCCAGAAAACACCTATATATGCCTTCAAGATGCACACACTTGGAGGAGCTGAGGGCCACACTTGACTTCTGAATCATGCTGGGGGAGCTCACGCCAAAAGAAAATGGACTAGGCATGACAGAATTAAATTTAATAGACTAATAGAATTAAATTACCTATAGACCATATGATCATTTAATATTTTTCCATTCTATCACGTTAAAGAGTTTTAGGCTGAGTCAAGATTTGGAGAAGCTCTGGGGCATCTCTCAAAGTTTTCAAGGGGTATCTGTAGCTCTTGTCTTCAGTCTGTACAAACCTGTTGGACACACTTATCTGCACTGATATGCATAGACTTCCACTAATAGAGAACACTTTCCAACCCAACTCTCCATACAAAGACCTATTAATCCTTTTCATACCTTAGCTCATTTTCTACTCGGAAGCCTTTTCTTCTTGCTAGATCCATCAGGAACATTCTCCTGGTCATTCCCATTTTCCTCTCCACAATGAAAATTATTATGTCTTTAAACTCTATTTTGTAGCTGCTCAGAGGAGCTGCAATTTGCATTCTTTTCTGTCTTTTCCTCATGGGACTAAAGTCTGAAGTTTTCATCTTATTCATGACACACTGTCTACTTTCCTTTCTTCGTTGAAACCTAAACTTCACTCAGGAAAACATAAAGCTTGCAGTCAATCTGTCTGACCAACCAACAGTCTGCTTTTGAAGTTACCATCCAGTGATGTCACTTGCCCTCTTTTCCCCCAAAGTTATAAAAAGAAAGCTATATGCTGTAAATTTATTTGTCACTTTTCAGAGCACTCCTGGATCAGACAACTTTGAGAGCTTTCTAGAGAATCAGAAAAGACAAACCTATTGTCATTCTCAGTCCTATCTGAGAAAATAGTTAAATAACTTCCATAAAACTTATTTGCAGCTGATTTTTGAAATAATAGCCCAATCTAGCCAGGGAACTAGAACAAGTGAAAGTCTTTTATATAAACAAAATAGCCTTGGTGTGTGATAATGAACTAAGCAATACAGAGGCTAATTCAGGTATCTAATCAAAATATTTTCCTAATTTTCAAGTACCAAATACTGAGCAGATTTCCAAAGACTGCTTCTTAGATTTAGTACAATGTCCTGGTGGGGGGGGGGGGGGGGGAATTAGTGATGAGCACAAAATTCTACATGGATTTATAATATTCCTGTTAAAATGCTTGCCCACACAAGGCCACATGTATTCCTTGCTTCTACATTTCTTACTTCTCCACTGTGAACTTAATTTAACATGGAAATCTGAAGAGGGCTTCTATATACAGTATATCTAGTTTCTCAGTGAGAGTTTCCTATCAAAGATAGACCTCAAGCGTTGCTCACTTAATCCCATGGAGAAATCTCCTTCGGGGGGAATATCAGAACAGGTTGAAATATAAGGTCCTCTACCAAATGCCTGTGTTAATTCTCCTGAATTCAGTATAATATCTAATTAGATTAATATAGAGGTTGGCAAACTTTTCAGTCACCAGATATCAGTACATGATATCATATGATTGGTGGGAGTCAAATCATTGTCCACATTTCTTCAAGACGGCACAGTTTTGAAAAGTTACTGTGATTTAGTACAAGATCATTCAGAAGATGTTGGTAGTCTCCAGAAATTTCAGTCATTTAATCCCTACAAGAGGAATTGTAGATAATAATTTCATAAAGGCACCCCCTGCCCCCAGCATCTGTGGTTGCTAGGCTATTGAGATCAGGGTCAGTTGTTTTTCTCATAAGACCAAGATGGACTATGAAGATCTCCCATTCTTCAGTTCACAAAATTCTTTCCTCACCAAATTCTTCCCTAGCATTCCAGGGCTGTTCTTCAACACCGCTTCTCAGGAGTATAAATCCAGAAGGCTGTCTGGAAAGGGGAAAACCCTTCTTGTGAATTTTTGACAAAGTTGTACAATTCCCCTTCTATTCTTCAACTTATATCCTTAGTGGAAGAAGTTTTGAGGAAAATGAATTTTCTATAGTGATGCTTATATATCTGTGGTAATTCCTTTCTATGAGAACCAGGTTGGTATAATGGTTAAAGCATCAGGCTAGAAATTGGGAGACCATGAATTCTAGTCCCGCCTTAGGCACAAAGCCAGATGGGTGACCTTGGGCCAGTCACTCTCTCTCAGCCCTAGGAAGAAAGCAATGGCAAACCACTTCCAAAATCTTGCCAGGAAAACTGAAGACTGACCAAAAAAAAAAAGCCTTTATCTAGTGTTTTGTATCATGTCTTCTAGATGCCACTAATTAATTCACAATTCAGAAACAATTACAGGAAGCTCAGCAACTTTTCTCAATCAACAGTCATGCTAGCTAGAAATTTTTTAAGAGTTGTAATCCAACACGACAGTAAGATCCAGGCTAAGGAAGTCTTAAGCTGATCCCTGTACTTGTCTTCTCCCATAGCCAGCATTAAATCAATACACACTCCAATCAGTTCAGAGAAAGATTATCAGCACCTCCATTTCATATTTTTTCTGGCTTTGATGCTTTCTTTGACTCAATATTGTACACTATACTGTGAAAAAAAATTCTGTATTGGAAATGTTCTTATATTTAATCATGCTCCAAACTTATCCAAATGCTGAGAGACCTTCCCACAGTGACTACTGAATTCTTTAAAATATTACCTCTTCATTGACTCTTATAAAGAGCACAGAACCAGTCACACGCTGGCTGGCAAGATTCCAGCCTCAAGCATAGCTGTTTCTACAGGGCTTCCTGTTATCTGAGTCATACTGCCACATGCAATATCATACTCTTCATTGCCCATGATTAGAGATATAAAACCATATTGGCCACAGAACTGTTTGCGGTAAAATGTATGTCATAGACTTCCTTTAGATCTTCATCAGTGAATTTCCTTGAAAAATGTGTGCAGCAGTACTTGGTTTTAAAAGATGTATCTGTGCTATGGGGAACTATAAGACTTCTGTGGCAGTTTGAGGATCTGGATAATGATCATTAAGGAGTACGTTTTGTTGAATTGTGCCTACTGAGGCTTCATACAGTAAATAGTAAGACTTATACTAGACTAGGCTATTGGTCTATCTACTATCTATAGTGTGGATTAACAATCTTATGCTGCACGTATTTTGGTCTACAGCTCCCACAGTTATTTATTATTGGTCATGGTGGTTGTGTCAGGCCTAGCCCAAGGAACCCCTGGAGACCATGCAGGTTCAATCAGCAAGGTTTATTAGCTAGCGCTTGTTTACAGAATCTTCTCAGACTGACCAGTGGTTCCCAGCCACAAGTCTCTACTATCTTCTGGAATGTTTAGGGATGCGCCAGCTTTCTCTGCTTATCTCCAGAGCGTTGCTCTGGAGACGAGAGCACCGTTTTCACCCCCCTTCCTCCATTCCAGTCCATCACAGGCTGGATCTGTTAAAAATCAGCTATCCAAAGGATCTGAAGATCAGCAGGTTGCCTGCCCCTGGTGAATTATGACTGGTACAGATTCTCCATAGTCTCAACATGGTCTTTCTCATAATGTACAACCTGATCATTTTCACTGGATGTGCTAGAGATTGGGTCTTAATCCTTTTAAAAGGACAGTGCGTGTTCCGATGCTGAACTCTCCTTTCCTCTCTTCTCCTCTCCACACGTGCATGAACAGTACCCCATTACCTTGCCTGTGATCCAACAAGCCTCTCACAATGACTTTGATAGCTCTTAGAATCATCAACATGGAAGGACTCTTTGTGGCAACATCCTTTTTTTAGCACTGTCATATCAAGAGATTCATCTAGAAATGGGTTAGGACATGAAGCAGCATCTAAAACATGCCAGCTAATTCACAAACAGCTCAGGAGGCCGTGGAAAGCCCAGGTGTCCATGTAGGGTCTGGCATGTACTGACCTCAGCTGTTAGATCCATATGTGTCCATTCATTCATTGTTCTTTGTTTTAGCATCCAAGTTAGGCAACATTTAATCTGCTAGGATTAGAATGAAGATATGGCTCTAAGTATATAGCTTCTCTTCTTTTTTTTTCTGAGTTTTTTTTAAAAATGAGCTTTTTGCCATTTCTCTGCACATCTTCACAATCATTTCCGTAGCCCTTCTGTTATTTGTTTCTCCTCTGAGACTTGCTAGTGGCTTGAGAACTGTTTGTGGGGTTATTTATTTATTTATTCATTCATTCATTCATGTGCTATGAGCATTCCATCTGTCACTGATGCCAGTTAGCACAAAGTTTAGAATATGTTTCGAAGTATCTTGCCACCACCAGTTTTTTGAAGAATTTTTTACAAAATCTCACAGTGGAGCAGATTGAGAATGGAAGCACAGCTCATGTGTGAGCATTTTTGGCTTTAGAAAAATAGCAAAAAATAGCACAAAGCTAGATATCTGCAGACAAAGATATAGCACCTAGGTATAAAGACTGATGGATAAGATATACTCGAAAGTTGCTTTCTAGTTTCTTTTTCTTTTGTTTTCTTTTTGTTAATTTCCTATCACTTCAGGCATCTGTTCTGATTACCACCAGGGAATGATTCTGCATTCATTACAGCTTGCAACTTCTGTTCATAATCCAACTCGGTCTGAGTAAAGTGTTAATTAGTTGTACTTGCTGTCATTGTTAAGTTGGCAACCCCAGGCTTCTACAGAATATTACTGTTGTATCAGACTCTGAGGGTATGGATTCTACTTGATACCCACAAAGGATCTGCTTGACTTATAGAGGTACTGGGCATTAAGCTGCATCAGCACTGCCCCTGAAAAGTACCAGCCATATCTATCTATTTCTGGAGACAATGTCTCACAGCATTTTCTAGTATAAATGATGATAAAGTGTGCACTGAGGTTTAATTCAAGCACTGTGCCATTAAAGAAACAGTGTGATACGCTGCTACTTTAAAATGACGATGACCTCTGAGGTGAGCCAGCAGTACAGCAGGATAATTGTGCCAGTCTTGGATTAAAGCAGAAGTGCACAACGTTTGGGGGGACTGAGGCAGAATCTGGCCTTTGAATGGCCTCACAGAAGGGGTATAAAATGAAAAAAAGGCAGCAGAGCTTGGACAACAGTTAAACCTAGATTTATTTTGCTTCCACTAAATCTTATTGAATTAAATAAAAATGATACAATTACTCTCCAGCCACGTATGTCATTATTTTTCCCATTTTAATGGATTAAACATTACAATTTGTTGACAATGTCTGGAGATCTCTGGACCTCAAGTTTTCAAAGGCCTCTTTCAAAAATACAAGTTCCAACTATATCTTGTCCTCTCTGATAATCTCAAGGCACAAATAAACTGAGAGTTTTCTAAATTAATACTTAGAACTGAAAACAAATCAGTCCCTTTTAACTGATGGATGGATGATTAGGAGATAGTAGACATGAGCCAATGGCCAGTTCCTCCTAGAATTCCTTAGCTCCTCCTCTTTTTAGCATCGGAAAAGATTCTCACCTTTCCAAAGAGACAATGTTCAACAATTACAGATACATAGAAAATGAATTACCAGTTCTATTTCTTCAACCTTTCATTCTAGGTATCTCTACAGATACGGGCCAGAATAAGGATGGGCAACCTTTTAGTGGACATGATAGAGGTACAAAGTGGATGGGGTCATATGTGTAGAGAGTAAGGAAGATGAGCTTGATGGACGTATGCAAAAAATGTTACCTAGGTAAAAGGGGCTGAAACATTTTTTGAGTCCAGAGCAAAGAGATAATATTTGGAAGTGGCTCAGGCAGACACTGCCCTGATTCACTGGAGTGTAAGAAGGGGAGGAGGCACAGCACAATCAGACTTGCAAGATTCTGTTATTATAGCCAATCTCAGTAAAAGTAGTTTTAGCGTTCCTGTGGAGTTGAATTCCTGATCTACCTAGTGGGGCTGACATATGACACACTTAAGAAGCCCCAGAACTTTCTGTTTATTGTCTGATTTTGAGAGAGGGGTATACAGACTTTTCTCAAACCATCTTAAATATATTTTAGGATTCATTTTGCAGTTTCTACATTTCCCACCTCAAAAAGGTAAGAAAAGATAGTGATTTTCAGCAGTTGTGGCCAGAGGAGGTTCTAAGGACTACAAAACAGGATTGAGGGACCCCATGAAGAGAGATTCCGGGCCTTAGGGCCACAGATTGCATGTCTCCAGGAGAAAACATATGAATAAACAGCAATATCCATGACTAGGATGAGGGATACAATGCATTGCCTTGCTCCCCACCATCCCTTCTAGAAGTCACACTTTACTTTCATATATTCCATACTTTCTAGTGAGATTGTATGACATTTCAGAACACATTACTGCGATTCATGTTGAGCAAACCAAGGACATCAAGATTTAACCATGAGTCATAAATTAGCTCATAATCCAATATTTCATTAGGCTTCATGCTTCTGGTTATATTCTGTTGACTTCACCCATTTTCAGCTCTACATCTTTCCCTAATATGTACAACATAATATTTAGAAACTGCTTGGCTAGATTTTAATCAGTATTGCTTGTTCTGAATAAATCCACCTCATTGCTGTATTTCTGATATTCACATTCCAACAATACTTTGAATTATTTAGTTCAGCAGCTCTCCTTTCTGTTATCTAAAACTTATTATTCCTTAGATTAGACAAGTTGTAAGTGGCACCAAACAGTGACTGAATGATTACAAAGTATGATGTTTCATTTGTGATAAAAAGAAAGCCTTCTTCATAAAGATAGATACAAATTAATGAGCTAAAAAATGAAAGACTGAAGAGAGTCAGAGAGACTTAATTGTGATATATTATTTAGAAGTTAAAGAATATCATTTTTATGTTATATAATACCCTTTAACATTTAAGCTTGGCATAGCAGCCAGTTCCTTCAGGTATCAGAGTAAAGCCATGCCTTTTGTATCAGTAGATACAAAGAGGTGGAGATTTTATTGGGCTGCTGTAACCAGCACATTGACTTTTTTATCCTCTTTCCCACCCCACCCTTCCTGATACCACTGAAATATATGATATTATCTATCCTTACCCATAAGCTTAACTGAAGTTGCTGGGCTAGAAGGCTTTAGGCGTACATCCCCCTGCCACCATTTAATGTGGCCCTCAAGACTGAAAACTTTAACTCCTGCTAATTAAGAGAAAGTCTCCCTCAAGGCAAATTTGACTGAGAGTGTTTTATGTGAACATAATTACAACAATAAATAAGTGGTTTGCCATTGCTTTTTTTCCAGGATATATAAGAGCCATGATTTATGGTGCCTTTGGATGAAATTCTCACCCCATCTAATATCATCCACTATAATTCAGTGTTTCTCAAACTTTGCAACTTTAAGACATGTGGACTTCAACTCCCAGAATTCCCTAGCCAGCATGCTGTTTGAGAAAGTTTGAGAAACACTGCTATGAAAAAGCTCCTCCAATTTGTAAGTACAATGCTCTTGTTACACACTTACATTTTTTTCCCATTGTTCATATAACTGACTAGTTGGACTTTTTTTTAAATTATTCCTTGAAATAATGGATCAATGTTTGACTGTTCCACTTCCTGGCCACTAGGTGGCAGCAACGAGAGTTCTTGCATCCTTTGGCTGCCATCTAGTGGTTGTTTGGATATGTGCAGCTGCTGGATAACTGCTGTTGAAGAGCTGGAGGTTGAGCAAGGAGGTTGAGTGTGGGAGCTGTAAATCACCCCGACAACTTTAAAATCTTTACATGAATAGAGGAAGTGAGCAGCAGCCACTAGGAAAAGTATTACTTGCCAGGCAGGCTATAGAAATGCAAGAGAAGTTGCCTTTCAATGTGTTAAACTGGAGCCTGGAGTGGGAAGAGGGAATGGCCCTGAGGGACAAGAGGAAAAGCCGCTGCCAAGACAATGGTCAGATAAAAGAAACCTGAGTCCGTGGCAGAACTGTAACCTGAGAAATGTCTCAGACCAGTCTGGCCTACATTGAAGGGATGACATGGCCAGTCAATTTCAGGGCTTCATACTCTCTAGATCAATCAGTCCATTTGAAAAAAAAAGTGACTACAGAGGATTAAGAAACAGGAGAAGGTGGAAGTCCCATAGAAAATTGACAGAACCAACTGGAGTCACTAGTTTGCTAACATGGAACAGGCCACCCCATGCAAATCATTACACTCTACATTGTTCAGACACTGTATCTAAAGGCAGGCTAAAATGGAAAACATTACTTTCAGAGCTGAGCACCTAAAGCTGGCCTCAGATGTGGGTGGACAGTGAGTTACATGATAGTATGTGGACATGTCCTTTGGAAATGGCTATCGAGCTAAATTCTCACTGGGGCAAGGAGGCTATGTGGATTTGCCCAAAGTGCTAACATCTGCTGTAAGATTACTGCTTATTTGGGCTGTGCCATCCTTCAAAAAAGAGGCTTCTCAACCCACAGGAATGCAAACAAAGCACTTCACTTCACATCATTAAAGCAGCCATGTCTTTTTCCAAATATATGTGTCTTTTTTGGGGAGCTACTACCTTAGCCTGCTACTTCTGTATCCATATGCATGCAAAGCCACTTTACTTCTTTTTTTCCTGTTCATTAACAAATAAAAATAATACAACAGTGATAATACAAGCAAACAAAATGCATGTGTGTGTGTGTTTGTATAATAGCGATAAAGATAAAATAATACCAAAAAATGATCCATATGTGTTGTTAATATACAGTGGTACCTCTAGTTACGAACTTAATCCGTTCCGTGACTCTGGTTGCAACTCGAGTTGGTCTCAAGTCAAGGTAAAGTTTCCCATAAGGTTCAATGTAAATATGGTTAATCCGTTCCGCCCTCCGAATTTGGTCGCACCACGAGGCAAATTTTCCCATAAGGTTCAATGTAAATACGGCTAAAGAAGTTCTGAAACATATGCATTTTATTTTTAAACCTCAAAAACCTTCCAAACGCCACAAAAACCTTCCAAACGCCACAAAACACACCACAAGCCTCACCGAACGTCTCCTTGCTACCGCGATCTCGCCCACAGGAAGCCGCGACCGCATGGCAGCAGGGAAAATGGCCGCGGATCCGGTTCGCAAGTAGAGGTAAATTTTTGGGGCCGGAGCTGGTCGTATCTTGAAAAATTCGTAAGGAGGGGCGTTCGTAACTAGAGGTACCACTGTACATCTAATGTGGTTCTTGTATATCATTAAATCTAAGCCATATAGCAACATACAGTTCCAACTTCTCTTTTCTACAGTATAAAGATACTTCAAAAGTCAACAAAGAACACATCTCTTTAACACTGCTGTGTTGTTTTCTTTCTTCCATCATAACAGTATTCTTTTAGCTGAATCCCGGGTTCAACAGGACCAAAGTTCTTCAAAAATTGTCTAGTCCCATCCTTTTGGAGTGCAGTTCAACAACACGTTTCCACCTTTAACAGCTATGTTTTTCCCCAAAGCTACGTTAACATACAGTATATAACTTGAGAAAGGTGACATAAGAGAACATGACCAAACCAAGTGAGTCAAAGTGCCCTCAGGTTTCTGGCAACGTCACAGCAGCTTCACCTGACCTTTCTCCAGCCAAGCAGCTGTGTGTACACATACATAGGAAGACAAAGCCAGAAGTAGTTCTTGAAGTAGTTGTGACAGCCTTGAAAAGGTTGTGGCTACCACAATGCTTTGAAACGAGCTGCTTCCTTCACGTTCCCATATGCTGCAAAACATAACTTTCGGGGACTTTGTAGAGCTCAGCTGCTTATTACAAGGTCAAAAAGAAAACCACAGAGTAATGTACAACTTTATTGTGCTTTCTGTTTAATAACCTCCAATATATCCATGGGATCCACACCAGAGGCATCCATAGCAGAGGGTCAAAAAAGTCAAGAGGGTGGCTTTGAACGCACGGTCACAGCTGCCATCTTCACTGTCTTGGTCTCCCCTGCGGATGCCCCCGACCGAATTGGAAACAAGTCTCTTTAGTACAACTGAGGAGGGAAACTTAAAACGTTTACCCAGGCTAAAACATTTACCCAGGCCTTTTAATGTAATTGTAGTAGTCTTTTCATTAAAAAAAAAGTCTTTTCCCTTTTAATAATTTATTTTAATTGACATTTGAACAAATTGATGGAGGGTGCCAAGAGCCATAAAGGGAGTGGGTAACATGTCCAACATCCAACTGACAAGGAAACAAGCAAAGAAATAAACAAATATCAGAATCTAGTGCATATGGAGGCTCTCATTTTTTGTGCAGCAAAATCACTTATCTTGTCCTTTCGTTATTAAGCAAAAAGCGTCAGTTGGCTTATCACCCAAATGAGTTCCGATGGAAAGGTTTGCTTTCTGCTCTGCATTCAGAAGAGATCGCAGACCCTGCAAAGGTGGGAGGGTGGGAGAGAGAGACATGTGCCTTAGAGAGGACCAAGCAGGTGTTCAACCGTAAGATGAGACATGAGAGTTTCTTCCTCCCAAGTGAAGGTTCAAAATCAATTAACTGTCTCTTTTATTCTGAAAACATGAATTGAACGACCCACAAAAACTCCAGGAACACCAAAGGGATATACAAACTACAGTCAGAGTTCTGAGAAAATTACTGCTGAACTAACTCTGGAGCCTGCATTGTTATATTTTCAGACATTTTCTCTTTTCAAGAGAGCAATTCATTTTAATGTGGAATTAATTGCTAGGCAAAGAAGCATCACATGTCATTAATGTGTGATTATGAAAGAGTGTTTAATTTCTCCAGCTGATTATTTTTAGATCCCCGGTCATCTTTCTCACAACAACCTGTGAATCTTCTGGTGTGTGTGGCCCAAGCCTATGCAAATTTAATCAGAAATAAATGTAATTTATTTCAATGGCAGTTCTTCCCAAGAAAATATGCATGGGTTAACAACTTGGCGGACTAAACCTATTTCTGAACTGCAGCACATCAACATGGGAGTACACTGTCAGACTCAAATAACTCGACATCTACAGCTAATGGGAATCTTTCCTTCCCATTAAAAGCCAGTCTAGAATCAATCTGATTCAGGAGCAATCATATTTGGAAGCTAGCATTTGATCTAGGGCTAGACTCTCTCTTTCAAAATCAGAATCCTGTCTCAAACCTTGGAAGAAGAATTGAACAATCTGGAGAGTCACAGGATCCTTCAAAGGTTGCATGGTGTATTCTCTCTGTGTTATCACCTCTGGTTCCCAATTAGTTGGCAATTTTAAAATTATATTCTATTTTTGGCAATATTGTTATATTTTCATTTAAAAAGATACCCCCGTTTTTGATAAGACCACAAAGCCAAGTGACTTATAACCTTTCAAACTAGAACGCCGTATTCAGAGTTCAGTTCAAAACTTTAACCTTCAGGATCATACACATATGCAAACACATTACTTACCTAGATTGGCATTCCTTCCTAAGTAACACAGCAGTATAAGGCTAAGCAGATTTGGTCAGAAACATTCTCTTGAGTTCAGCAGGAATTCACAACTTCATTCACTGGACTTCCCATATTTATTCTGTATAAGCTACTATTATGTATAATCTAAAATGTGTTGAATATATGTTCTGAACTGTGTGTGTGTGTGCGTGCATGCAGGAGCAGCAACAGTTATATTCCTATGAACTGTACAGCAAAATGATATTACAAAACACTTGAAAAGGTCTAGCAGTTGTTTTAGACAACTGTTCCCTGGAGTCAGAGTTAGTCAGGCAACACAATGGCACCAAAGGAAGAGCAGATGTGCTCCTGAAACCTGCCTGTAAGAGGATCAGCCTCCATAGGATTCATCCCAAGAAAGTGAAGAAAACCACATAAAAAAAGAAAAGGTAAGAAAACAGAGAGGAGGGGCGTGACCTCCTTTTAGATGAGAATAATATAAAAAATTGCAAATCACCCTGCTGGATCTGATCACGAACGATCATATCCAGCATTACATAGCCAACTGCCCTGATGAAAGTGATTCGCAGATGACCTGATCCCAAAGGCGTTGAAATGCCTGCCAAGAATATACGAAATATATTTTATGCTTAATATATGAAAAAAAAATTAAAAACCCAACCTTTTCCTTGAAACATGCGATGAATGGTCACGGCCAACTCCTAAAGGTGACCAAACAGAACAACTGCTGTGACAAATGGAGAAGTCACCACACTAATAATGTGATCATTGTCAGTTTGCAGAGAACATCCAAAAATAAGATGAGCCTTGGAAAATATGTGCTGGTTTCTCTTCAGATCATATAAATCTTTTGCCCTTTACTAAAATTACTTACAGTGTGCCAAGCAACCTTATTTGTTTTGACAAGTGTGTTTATCAGCTGAAACTCTGCTTTCAAATAATTCAGGTCCCCCCAAAGTCCTTGCTCCTTTATTATTTAGAGGCAATTTGGTTTGGCTACGTCTTACCACAAGTGTTTTTTTATTGTATCATTACAGATACACTAATAATTCATTATTGTATTTTTCATTTGCTTTTCACTGAAATATCCTGGGACACACAAAGAAACAGCCTTTGAAAATCTTCGCTGATACAAGCAGAAATTTAGTATGCATCCTAAGCATGAAAGGAGGCCTACATTTATTTTACAACTGCTGTAAAACTGATCAAAAGTGAACCTGTATTCCTCACACCAAGAAATAAATCTAATGGGTGGAATGCTATGGTGGATTTCCATAGTGTTAGCAGATTTAAGAATGAAAAGGGGTGTTTTTGTCCACCCATAGCCTCCATACCCTCTAAAATTTGGTTTTAGAGGATGCCTTATGCAACTGAAGCATATATTGGAAGCATAGAGAAGTTTTGTGAAGGAGGAGAGCAAAAGGAAGTCCAAGTGTATGAGCAGAATCTTCCTACAGCGAACGCCATCCATTAAATCCAGTGTAAATTAAATATTAACATCCATATCATTTGTAAATTCCATTAATGATTATGCCGGGACTAGATAGTGAGATGTCACTGACTTAAATTCAGTGCCTGTAACTGGACAAATGTTCACCAGCTATATCTTGCTCATAGCTCTTCTAAAAATATTTCAATAATCTCTTTAATCCCATTTGTCCACCTTATGCATTGTATTCTCTTTCTTCGACTTCTCTCAACTTTGCCAAGCTTAATCATTTTTTCTCATCCATCATTTGCAACGCATGGCCAAAGGAAGAATCAGCCATTCTTTGGTCCAAGATCGATCGACTGATTCATATTTTCAGTCTCCAGATCCACAATTCAAAGGCATCTACCTTTTTTTTCCTTCTGCCCTTGCAACATCCAACTTTCACACCCATACGTTACAACAGGAAAAACCGTTGCTTTCGCTATTCTGAAATGCCTTATCTCATCTAAATTTCTCATTGCCATTCCCCTAGGATTAATCTCCTCTTTATTTCTCCAGCATACTATTCATCTTTGTCTATTCCTGAGCCCAAGAAAACAAAATTATTTACCACCTTCACTTCTTTGCTATCAATGGTACATTTACTAAATGCTCAGGCCAATATTAACTTCATTAAATATTAACTTAGATATTTTAGTGTTCACGTTTATGTTCATAAAGAGCTTGTCTAAGTCATTTTTGCCTAATGAAGTGATGTCATATGCATATTTCAAATGGTTAATCAATCCAATTTTTATCTTAGTTGTCTCCTCTGCCAGTCTTGCCATTCTTACCAAAAATTCACTGTATATATTAAACAAATAGAGGGATATTATGATCCTTGCCTCACTCCCTTACCTCTGTTTCTTTAGATTTAGTTCTTGCAGTAGCTTCTTGATCATTTGTAAAGATTCCTCAGTAGAATATTCTGGTGTGGTGAACTCCTTGTGTTCTTCTGCTCTCTCCAATATGCATCTTATATTAGCTATTTGTTCTCATGTTCCTTTGCCTTTTCTGAAACTTTCTGGTAACATGGCATTTCTTTCTCCAGGTATGATTCTATTCTTCTTTTTAAGATCTTTGGTTCTGGGAGGAATTAGTACAGTGGTTTGATCATTTTCACATTCCTTTGCATTGCCCTTCTTCCGTATATATACCCCTAACTTTTCCAATCTCTCAGCCACACCTTCTTGTTCCACATTTGCTGGCATAAATCTATTAGCACTCTAACTGCTTCTTCTCCTATAGCTTTAACCAGTTCTATGGGTATTTCATTAGCACTTGGGGCTTTCCAATTTGACAACTAGTTTATTGCCCGTTGTACTTCATTTTCTAGCAGACTCAGACTCTGAGTACATTTTTTTCTATAAAAATGTTTCTGTCATCCTATAATCCCATGTATAAAAGATTTCAATATAGTCTTTCCATCTTCCTTTAATCTCATTTGTCTCTATCAGATAATCTCCAATATTGGTAACTTAACTGTAAATGTTCCTGTATTTTCACTGATGTCTTTTAAAAGATATCATTTTTTCTTGTTACATTTCTCTATTTGTTAATATTCCTGAAATTTCTGTCTTTGTTTCTTCCTTGACATTGAAAGTCTTTGATCAGTCATCATACATCTTCCTGTTGCCCAAGGCTTTCATCCTCCATTTTCCCCTGGCTATCATACTAGCTTGTCCCACATGGGTCTTTTCTCTCTTTGGGGGATTTGTTTTTCTATCTTGATATTCATAATGCCTCATCTCTTGCCATCATGTCTCATGTTCTCTTTCATCCAAGTTAAGCATATTGAATCTGTTCCTTACATTGACCTATGTTCTCCAGATTATACTTTCCTGCTGTTTTCTTTAGTATTCTAAATGTAATTCATGGTCTTCCACAAACTCTATCTAGAAGTGTCCTGGCAGGCTGGATTGAAGTTCTCCATCTTTTGTTTCCTATTATGTAGTTGATCTGATTTCAAATTGTGCATTTCATGATGTCCACATGTAGAAACTTCATTTATGTTGCTTAGAACAAATGTTGGTAAAAAATTTTCTTTACCAAATTCTCTTATCCTATAGCCTACATTATACTGTTTATGAAATCTTGATCTGAATCCAGATTCCTCCATTTCTTCAACTTTAGCATTCTAATCACTCATTTCTGGTGCTTGATCCTTTTCTTACTTTTGCATCTAGGACATCTTGCATAGGATTTTTCAGTGTCTTACACATTGCTTCTGTACTAGATGCATGCACCTGCACAACATTGATGCTTATGGGGAAATCCACTTTTTCTAATTAATATGATCATGAGGTTAGCTGCAGAATTCTGAGAAATGATGTGGCTGCTTTAAAAAGCTGTAGATGGGTGCTATCTCTGTGTTCCTACGCTCTCTGTAGCCTTTTTCGGAGTGAAATCACAAATACTGCACTGTCCTGCTACATCGATTTTTTTAATCAGCTTTTTTTCCATTATAAGAACTGACTGAAAACATTTAAATGTTTCATAATATCTTACAAATAGATCCACATTTATATACATGTCCCCTCCAGATTATGGTTCAGAGAATGTTTTCTTCTTGTTGTCTCTATCTTCCCACCACAACCTCTATGGAAGCAAGAACAGTTTCAAGACTGGAGAGGGAAGTTTTAGCATTATGTGAAATAGTTGCCTCAGGCTGCTAAGTTTTGGAGCAATGGAAATAATTTAATTTATGTTGGCTTTTTGTTGTCTTGTCTTGTTTTGCTTTGCTTTTTAATCTCAGGTGGAGGCATTTCTGGGATTTGTGTCTTAGGTGCCAAAATAACTTGGTCAACTTTAAATAAATTAGCTGTGCATGGATACCCATTGCTATTTTGCCCAGACAACACAGTATCTGGGACCTGGACTGATGGAGGCCATCTGAAAAGAGAAACACCATAAGAAGAAAGGATTAATTATAGCTGTCCTTCCAACACTCCTCTCTGCCATCAACAAGCCAGTTTGACAAATCTGTCTGGGAAAAAGCAAAATGATAAAAAACTACAGGGTATCCTACTCCCAGATTTTCTACATGTCCTGCCTAGTTTGACTACAGGTTTCCTTGGCTTTAATAAAATATAAGTCCAAGTCATAGCTTGAAAACAATCATTTCCTGAGATCTCCGTAATTGGCACATAATTCTTCCATTCACATAGAAAAGTGTGATGGTCAAATTGGGGGATTGGTTAGTAAGATTACACAATGCCATTGATTCTCATCCTCCTCTATCCAATGACTTGTTCTAAGATGGGAATATTGAAAGCTATTACCAGATAAGGATGAAAGATTATTTTTGCTAAAATTCTCCTTTTGACAATTGCAGTTTATGTTGTGACATGCAGTTTATGAACTCTGCAGAAATTTACACTGCTATATTTGTTCACATAATTGTACATATGTCTCCTAATGCTATGTATACTGCCATTTTATACATTTATCTCTACTATAAGAATCTTGGTATGTTTCTTCTGATCACACACACATAAGCAGATACACCTATACACACATGATTAACATAGGAAACCATTTTCACAAAATTCTGAGAAGAGCAAATCACTGTGCGCTAAGTGTTTTGGGTTTTCACACATTCACCACAAAGAAGAAGCATGGGAAAGAACAGCTGATCAGTGATGTTGACATAAACATGGGTATTCTTGTAGCAGCCTACAGAAATCTCAGCAGTTACTGCAGATTCATTTGATAGCTGGGCCAAAAAAGACAAGAATACAGAGGCACGAAACTAATCACCCTAGACTTCAGAACTATATCCTCCCCAATCCCTTTTCGTATTGTTAACATGGGGGGGTACCAGATGCTTTAAAGGCTATTTGCGATGGTACAGAATGCCCAAAGAGCTTTCTGTTTCTAACTAATCATTTTCCTCTCTTTAGAAACATTATTGGCTAGAAGATATATGTTCTCACCACCCAAAGTAATGCCCATTGATCTTCCTGGAGTTTGCCTGATGATGTTTTAGCTCTAACCTTCATGAACTCCAGAGTATTCTATAGAAATTATAGAGTTTGCTCTTGTGTTTGTTGTTTATTAATTTTACTTATTATCTCCTAGGACTATTATTATTCCATGTCAGCTTTATCTCTGGTCTTAAATAAACTGCAGCCCCAGGAAGCTGCTCCTAGGACTACAACCTATTTTAAAAAGCAAGCCCATTTTGCTACCTGAGATGAGGGAGAAAGTAAGAGTTTATCTATTCAGCTCTGGGTTTGGTGTACTGACCACCACTATATCTGAGGGCAGAAGGTTAATGTAGAGCAGAAATTCTCACACAGTACTATGGTCTGTGGACCACTGGTGGCCTATGGAGGTCCACCACATGTCTACCACAGCTTTATTGTATTCATTACAGTATTCATTTGTGAAAAATGAATCTGTTGATTTAAACTGGTTCATTGAAACAAATAAGAGGTTATACAAATAGCAACCTGAATACTAAAATTCAGAAGATTGGCAATAGTAAACAGGTCTCAAGCGGAAAGTGGAAATGTGATCTCACCCAAGCAAACCCTAAAGAAAGGAAACAGGAACAAGAAATATGATGATGAATATCCAAAAATTGGATTTTACTGAGGTGGAGATTTATTTGTCCCTAATCCCTTAGTATTCAGGGATATTTACTGAAAAATATTCTTGACCAGTTTGTGCTAAGAGTTGCTGCTTTTATGGTATGGGGGAGAAATAAAACCATTCCAGTGGTAAATAAATATTTAACTCTGATTCTTTTTTACAAAGGTGAGTTTTAAAAGGCTTTTAAAACTAGAAGAGATGGGAAGGCATGGAGAAATGTAAGTAAAATCTTTCTCTTTTAGTCACTGGACATTATGAACTCCTATGCTCTTAAGGGTACAAACTGGAGAGGGGCGGTCTTTCTTCAACTGCGTGGCCCCTGCATTTTCCAACGATTTCTTTCATGGTCCACAAATGCAGAATGTTTGTGAAACACTGCAGTAGAGGGTCCTGCAAATCTTGATGCCATTTTCAACCCATCAGCATCTACCATCTGAAACGGTTACCTCATTCTGCCTAACATTAGAGCTGGCCCTGATTATGTTCGAGTAAAAGTAAGTACAGTTCTTCTGTGACGGTTAGCGTATACAGTTTTTATAGATAGCTAGCTTATATCTGCTAGCGGATATAATTCTTAGCATATTATATTAATTCTTGTCTCTATATGGCAGTATGATGAATATTTTACTTTGCTTTGAAACAGAAATAATCTTCGGAATGTAGATATTTGGGGGATCTGATGTGAAAAGATATTTAATTAGGGATCTGGGAGAAACTCTGGCACAAACAAATATATAGCCTCAAAACCTATTTTAACAGAATTTTAGGCATGTTTTAAACTCTAGAAATAATAAATTAATTGGCGTAGTAAACATCATTTAAACCAACCAGATATAATGGGGGGGGGGGTATGTATAAAAACATTATGGCTAATGTAGAGGAAAATATAATACAGAGCTGGGTGGGTCATTAAAAAGGAGATTACTGCTTTTCTTCTGATGAGCACAAGCATTAGAGCTCCCCCTACTGGCTCAGATGACAACTGCATTTGATAGCTTGATCCTGTTTTTAAACGTTTGTGAAAGATAGGACAATTGGAAGATCACAGGGATTTCCAAAAATCAGCAGAAGTTAGAAGCTTGTCATACTTAAGAAACATTCAATCCTCTCCAGGACATGATGAAAACTCATGTTAAAAAAATCAGATGTAATACGTATCAGTTATGAAAAATCAGACTTTTCATTTCTTAATATTACAAATATTCAAAGATTTACAGTACTTGCTAAAAATATTCCAAACCAATACATTACTAAGGTGCAACCTGGATGTGTACAAAGCTAAGCTACAACTTGCCTACTGCACTGCTTTGCAATACCGTACAGCTTGCTAACATGGGTTGTTAAGGAACATAAATCACCTACATATTTTATGTACAAATACAGAAGAACCAAAAGATTTCTTGAGTCTAGTGAAAAGAGTAAGATTCATCTTGGACTGAACCAGAGACTGTTTATACAGTCTGGAGGCTGAGTCCAAAAGCAAGCTTTATTTGCTTGTATGGGTAAATAACAGAAGATTGAAGTTTTCTTGGTTTTAATGGAGCAGGTTCACATCTGCAGGCAAATGTCAGTAGATACTTCTGAGAGGACACTTGCCCACCTAAAGGAAACAGGTGCAGGTGGTTTAGAGCTTTTAAATTCTAATATTTGTTAAAAGGGAAAGGAAGGAAGCACCCTGTGTTTTTGTCAGGTCACTGCATGTACATCCTATTTGGCAACAGAGATTGTAGCTCGCAGAGAATAGCATCAGCATGCTTGAGGTACAACTGAGTTTTTGTATCATTTGTGGCATACAGAATAATATTTGCCAAAACTGCTATTCTCCTTAGAATTAGCATGGAATGCCATCAGGCTGGTAACCTATCCTCTACTTCTTCTCTTCCTAAAAACCGTTATGTAAAAGCCTTGATGGATCAAAGCTATGTTGGGTGCAGAAAGTCAGCATCTGTGGGCCTATATAGTAATGACCTTGGCATATGAAGATTATGACTTGGACTGTAAGAATAATAAATTAAAAAGAGAATGAATGAATGAATGAATGAATGAATGAATGAATGAATTTATTTATTTATTTATTTATTTATTTATAAATCAGATTTATATCACCGCCCAACTCCCCCCACAAGGAGGGACTCTGGGCGGTTCACAACCAAACAGTTAAAACCAATGAAAACATAAATAGTACAGTATAAAATGAATGAAAGTTTTAAACAAGTATTTTCTGTATCTGTGAAACTAACAGAAAGATGTAGGATGTTATAGATCCGAATTAAGTTGTTTGATCTTGTACATGGAAGAAAAGGGTCTAGTTTTAATTAAATGAAACTGCTAACATGTATGCCAGAAAGTATGACATTAAATCATGTAGGTAGTTGTGGGTCCACATCGAAACAGTAATTCATAGGTTGAGGATAGTTCAGTGAATAGTGACAATGGAGGAAAGAGATGAGTTTGGGGGAAATCTGTGCAATATTTTGAATGAATGTGACACCAGGGAAAACGGTATTCTGTTAGGTGACATGAATGGGTGGGTGGGATAAAGATGAGAGGATACAAAAAATGCGATTTGGAGATACAAGAGGGAATGAGAATGGTTCTTGGTGTTTGCTTAGAAAAAACATTTTCTAATATGTGGTTAATGCTGAAGTCTATTCACATGCATATAAAATAAAGGAAGGAGTCTAAACACATGATGGATTTTATTGTTAATGATGAAATACTAAAATAATTAGTGAAGGAAACAAACTTAATGAGAGGTCCTGAATGTGGGTCAGACTACTTACTACTTGGTAGTGTCAGGAACAGATGTGGGGGGAAATGGACATAAAAAGAAATGAAAAAACAGACAGCAAAAGTAAAATGACTGCAGCTGTGTATGAAAAAATATTACAAGACAGTCTCCCAACAGAAATAATAGAATGTGGATATAAGGAAAGAGGATGCTGAAGCTGCTTAAAGCAAGTGAAAGAATTAGATTGCACAGTGCTATGGAAGCGTATGGAGTGACATTACTGGGAGATAAGAAAAAGGATGCTTGATGGAATGATGAAATGAAAGAGGCTGAGGAACGATGCTGTTAGATAACAAGAATGTTGTTTAAAGGCCCTTAATACAAATGGATAATAACCTGTGTGCATTTAGAGAAACTGAGTAACCTCCTTATCTCATTGATTTCAACAAGTCTGAGTTCAACAAAAAGCTCCATTATTTTCTTTCATAATTACCTAAAACTAAGGACTGTTGAACTCAATAGCAATTAGTTCTGAAATAACATGATTTGTTCACTTAGTCACTTCTTTGTATGGCTTATAAGCAGATAAGGAAATCTTTATTGTCCTCCTAAATTATATTTTGAAGGTGTCAACAAACATGTAGATCATGATAATCCAACAGATATAGTATTCTTGGACTTTCTAAAAGTCTTCAACAAGTTTTTCAACAAAAGCTCCTAAGCAAACTGATCTCCAGTGAGAACAGAGGATATGTTCTATCATGGACTGACAAATGGTTAAAAAACAGGAAACCAGTAACAGAACTAAATAAGCAATTCTCACACTGGCAATATACGCAAAGTGAAGTTTCCCAGGGAATGGCTTTGGGACTTTTCAGCTCGTATATAAATGTTCATTTAGGACTGAAGAATGAAAAGGCCTTGTTTGCTCATGATACCAAACTGTCAATATGGTAAAATGAAAAAGGGATTGTAAGGAGTTCCAAAATGATCTTTCTAAATTGGGTGAAAGGGATCAAAATGGCAAATGCAGTTCACTGTAAACAAGGGTAAAAGGATCCATGTTGTGTATGTTGGCACAAAAAAAATCCATCTATACCTAGATAAGGTCTGAGCGGGCAGTGACAAACTAGGAACAGGATCTCAAAGTCATGGTGAATAGCTCAGTGAAAATGTCAGCCCAGAAGACATCTGCTGTGATGTTGGAATCCTTAGGGAAATGAACAGAAAATAGAACTGCTAAAATAATCATGCCCTTATGTAAACCTATGATGAGGCCAAACAGAGTATCCTGGCCTCTTTATTTTTAAGAAGTTATTGCAGAGCTAAAGAGGGCACAAAAGGAGGTAAGCCAAAATGGCCCATGAGGAAGCAGTTTTGTTTGTCTGTCAATCACACTTATAGACCTCCACAATCCTGAAGGACTCTCAGCTGTTGGGGCTTTTTTGCTTGGAATAAAAGAAGGTAAGAGGAGATATGATAAAGGTAGATAAAATATGCATGGCACAGATGACATGGTTAAAAAAAGTTGTTTTCCCTCTCAGACAACCTGAGGTCATCCATTTAGGGAGATGCAGGATTCCTGAAGAAGGAAATACTTTCTCACACAGTTAAACTCTGGCATTTGTGGCCAGCAGTTGTAGCCAGCAGCCAGTTCAGATGATTTTAAAAGGAAACTACACAATTTCACAGAGATTCAAGCTATCAGTGGTTGTTTACTACCCTCTGAACCATTATTTAACCACCTTAAATATTGTTTGCTGAAAAGCAGCCTTGCAAGAGGGCTGTTACCCTCCACTCCAGACTTGTAAGCTTCTCAGATTCAACTGCCCATTGTGTGACACAAAATATTGGACTACTTGGATCTTCGGTGATCCACTAGAGTTCTAATATTCTTTTGCTTGATTCTGAGGAAATAGTGAAGAGCAACATAGGTAGCTGTTACTCCTTCAAGGTGGGCCAAGTCAAGAAACAAACAGCACTTTATAGTTGTAGGGTACTTTATCAAAATCTTAAAAGCCTGTCCTAAGCCTTCACTACACCTTTTTAAGGACAACAAGGTCAAGGCAGGAATGTTCTGAGTCTCTTTCTCACACTTCTACTTTTCCAGGGGTCAGTAATCATTTCCCTTCTCTTAGCACCTTCTCAAATCCAGAGCTAGATTGTTCTACATCAGCAGCGCTTATCATCACCACCACATCCCCCCGTATTTTATTACTGTGGTTAAAATACTATATTTCACAGATAAGCATTCCTATAAAGGATGCTGTAAATACATAGTTATTTGGGTGCAGTGATAAATCTAACACATTACTATATTCTTCATACACGGACAAATGTATTAATATATATGTCAGCAAATTCTGCTTTGTGCATTAGTTCTTTTGAAATTAGTGAGGATGTTATCTCAGGCCTAATCCTTTTTCTTAGAAAATGATGATAAAATTAAGCGAACAATAATTTTCCACCCTCTTTCTGTCTCAACTGTAAAGGAATTAGAACCCCAAAAAACAGAAAATCATTTTTAACCTTAAAGAGAAAAAGAGAGAGAAGGGAAGGTGGGATTTTTACATTAGAACCATACTAGTCTCAGTTTGTCACATATGGAGATTAGTAGCAACTTGATTGAACAGACCCAGAATGCAATTCCACAAAATGTCTACCAGTTGGAAAGGTCTAACTCCATTCATTCTTTAATTCTGATTCCAATTTCCAAAGCAAAACTAAAGGACTGGAATAAGCAAGCCACTGGGATGTATTACTTCACTACTCTAACCGCAATGAATGGCACCATTACATACTCAACCATAGCACTCTAATGAAATGATTTTGCTGCAGGGGCCAAGTTGTCAAAAGAATCTCTGAAGCAATAATTACAGTATTCAGGTGCGCTGTTAATTCAGGCTCACATTATCGTTTCATTGCTGATTAGAGAGACCAAGCAGTTTTCTGCATCTTCTTCAAGAACCAATTTAGCCTTCCCCAATTCTCCAACTATGCAGACAGCATGGCTAATAGAGGGTAGGACGCTATGCAGGAGAAATGGAGCTGGATACGCCTTTCCATATGGGAAAAAGAAAGGCAATTTACACACCATCCATGAGCTAGGCAATCACTTGACTAAATCTACTCCTTTGCTATAATGTTAATGAACATACATATCCTTTTGGACCATACACATTTGACACCTGATACTCTTAATAGCTGGGTTCTCCTACACACATACACACATTGTAATGGTATGTGGGAGTGTCCTTGGGAGACTGGGCCCAGAGATGATGCCTAGGGAATGGTTAGAGAAAGGACAGCATAGTCTGCAGCTGGATAGTGGGCGGGGCAAGAGGCTCAGAAGAGACCCTAATTTCCCCATTTTGTCAGGGTATAAAGGGAAATGGGGGGGGGGGGGAGAATCATACTTTCAGACTTTCAAGATTCTGTTAATGTAGCCTTACAATAAAGTAGAATTAGCTCATCTGGTTGTGTTTCCTGTCTGGTCTACCTGGTAAGGTTGACACATATGTTCACTTCATATGGACTGCAGTGCTTTAACTGGAGGATTCTAACTAGGATTATCTCCATCATTTTCCCTTACAAGATTATCCTAACAAAAGATGAAGAATTCATACCTAAAGTATGCTTAAAGTATTGGTAATTGAGATGCATAGTTTATCCACATACCAAGGTAGCACAGCCAAACATACCCTTGAAAGGTTTCCCATGTCCAGACCAAAAACTGACATTCAAGGGGTTCATGTATGACATCAAGCCATGGTTTTCTCAACTATAGTTTACTGCATATATTACCACTGTGGCTGGTTTCACACAATGGAGTAAAGTATAAATTATACTTTATAAGCCACAGGGTGGCTGACTTCTCACAACAGTTCAAGCCATAACCAAACAAAGCAAATTTTGGCTCAGTTTGGCACATGAACTTAGCCTCCGTGCCCTGAAAATAAGTTGAGGAAAAAATAGGAGATTTCAATGCCCTGCTTCCAAATTCATCAATCAAGGGCAAGATTTGGGGGGAGGGGGGCTTGGCAGCAATGAACAACTTGATATCCTCTAGATAATTTGAACTTGATTATAGTTCCTAATTGTTGGCCATGCTAGTTGTGGCTTAAGTTATACAGTATATCAAAATATTCAAAGGCACCAAGCTAGCCACATCTGGCTCTAAGACCAATTCTAAGGTCCCTTCCCAATATGGCTGGCTGGGGAATCCTGGGATTTGAAGTCCACGCATCTTAAAGTTGCCAAGGTTGCGAAATGTTGTGCTAGATAATCTTCCTTCAGGACTGGTATCAGAAAAGGTGACTGGCATCTTTTTTTCCTGATAAAATAGCCTGAATGATAGAGCAATATATATTTGATTCTTGCTGGAAAAACCTACTGTTTGCTGAAATACTACCTGGCAAGCAGACCTACATTTTAGGGGGAGGGGGGAACAGAGGGCTGAAGAGAAGTTTCTTCTTCTTTTCTATACTGAGGTTATGGTAAAGCTGTTACTTAAGTACAGTAGGATGCAATTGTTCTAGAATGAAAATTCCTCTAAGTCATTAAGATCATCAATAACAACTTTAAGAATTAAAAGAGAACAAATACATATTGAATTTACAGTTCCACATTATTGGGCTTTATAAAGCAAAACAAAGAAAATCCCTTCATATTGATTTTCCCAAAGATCTCTGGGCAGTTATTCACTTATTAGCATTTTACAATTTTTTATATAGAACATAACCTAAGTAATATAAAAATTGGGCTTGTCAGGGAGGAAATATAGCAGAAAATTCTTGGAAATATTGATCAATATAAGGGAGTAAGAGAGAAAGAGTCACATGAAACTTCTACCACTTATAAAAAGGTTAGTAGGGATTAAGGTCTAAAAAATAATTTTTTAACATACTCTAGAGCAGTGTTTCTCAACCTTGGCAACTTTAAGATATGTGGAAGAACTCTCAGAATTCCTCAGCTGGGTGGCTGGAGAATTCTGGGAGTTGAAGTCATATATCTTAAAGTTGCTAAGGTTGAGAAACAGTGCTCTAGACCCAGCTTTCTGAAAATGAGTTGCTAAACCATGGAAAGCACATGGTTCACCTGCACTCAGAGCTGAGTTAATCCCAATTCCCTGGTTTTAAAGTCCTAGTTTAGCAACCAAAGCACATATCATTTAATGCCAGTGTCAAAGTTTTAACTAGCAGCACCTTCAGATTGCTCAATGATATATTCCATGGCCCCTCATTTCACCCATCCCAACCATGACAGCCTCCAAACACCTATTCAACCTTAGATAGCTTCTCCAACCTGACTCAGGGTAGGGATTGTCTGCATACTGATGACACTACACTCCAAACTAACCTCTTCCAGTGCTCAGATAAATGTTACCTGAGAAGAATAGGCGGCTTGCAATAAAACACCAAAAATTCCAGCAGGTTTTGTTTTCTTCTGATCCCTCAAATCCCTATTTCTGCTCCTGCATTTGGAAAATGGGGCAGCTGCACACAAATAGCTTGGGCACATCGGACAAGCCATGAGAAAAACAAATGAGAAGTTCTTCCTTATTTTGGAGGGCTGTCTCCTCTCTCGCTTGTCTTTCCCTAAACAGTGTGATGCATTTGAAAATGTGAGCAGAGTGAAATGCAGCTTGGATTTATGGCATGTTGGGTTCGTGCTACAGGTAGTCCTTGTTTAGCGATGCTAATTGGGACCGGAAGTTCCATCATTAAGCGACATGGTCATAAGTCAAAAAAGCCACATGACTGTACCACTTAATGACAGCAGTTCCAGCAGTCCCAGTTGCCATCATTAAATAAGGACCTCAGGTGACCACGGCTCCTGACTTCCTGCCAGTTTCCCCATTGACTTTGCTTGTGGGAAGCTGGCAGGAAAAGTCGCAAATCACGATCTCATAACTGTGGGGCCGCTGCGACAGCCGTAAGTATGAGGACCAGTCGTAACCACTACTCATTCAGCACCATCATAAGTTCGAACAGTTGCTGAACAAGTGGTCATTAAACAAGGACCACCTGTGCAAATTCAATGGGTTGGGGTATAGCAAACATCTTTGAGAGCACCAGGTTGGAGAAAGCAGATTACTTCCTACCATCCTTCTCCATGGCTCTAATTGGTTAGGATCCAGGCAAGAGAGAGTAAGGGGAAATAGCTGTAAACCACATCAAGAATCCATTTTAAAAAGCAGCCTTGAAATCACAACATTCATTTCAAGAATATCCACTGGAAAACATTCAGCATGGCCCTGCTCCTTCCATGTTATTTTTTTCTCTTTTATCAATGATTTTGCAAATGTATTTTGAATGGATTAGGGGTGATATCAAAAATTGCCATAAGCTGTGTGTGCAGAGACTCAAAAAGCCCAAGACACAATGGCAGTTCAATGTTGCTGACAATCGGCTTGCCAGCCAAAGAACAAGCATAATTCAAAGAAATTGCCCAATTAAACTGAAAAGCACACTGAAGTGCGCACAAAGAAACCGCAACCAAGCATTCCATCATCAGTTGTTATGAGAAATGAAAGAGAATACTTGATGCATGTGGATAACAAGGGCCTGATGAGCGTTCTCTTTTTTGTTTGGTCATCCTAGTTAAGCTTTTAAGGCTCCAATCTATGGAGACCTATGGGGTTAGTTCTGAGTAGATATGCAGAGGCTTGCACAGTAGAAAGGCAGATCCTATCAACCAATCAATATGGCCCAAAGAGAAAAGGAAATGGAAACATGAAAAACGCTGGAGAAAACAAGCAGGATAAGCTGTCTTTAGGCACCTGCAGGGGGAGTAAGATGAAAGGTATGCGATGTTGTTATGCAACTTAGGTACTTGCACTGGAGTTCAGATGCAAGGATACAAGGGCAGGGTTTGTTTGATGACACCACTGCGTATGTATTGTCATGTTGGTGTCCCTGTAGTTTACTCAGTCCCCTCTGAGTCTATCCCATCATGGACATGACATGCAGCAGTTCTGCCCACAGAAGGACTGATATGGGGCATAACCTTGGTGTCTCTTTCACTAAGAGGGCACGACACCGTGCCCCACTAAGTTCAGTTGTGGGAAGGCAGTACACAAAAGCCATAGTCCCACATGGTCAATAAAGAAGGGCTCAGAAGGAAGATAAAAGGCAGGGTAAGGTTTCCCATTCTCAAAAATGGCCTAGCACATACTAGGGACTATGGTCAGATCTCTGCTGGTCTATCTAACCATTCACACATTAATTGATTTTATTTATTTGTTAAACAAACATATATAGCAGCCCATCTACCCCAAGGGGCACTGGGCATTGAACAAAATAAAAACACAATTCAATAAAAAGACCATTTAAAACAATAAACAACACTGAGGCTCTGATAAAACTCACCTTCATCCATCAGCCACCCTGTGCCAGCTCCATCAACATTCTGGTCCCAGTGCCTGGGGGGAAAGCCAGGCCTTCACCACTTTCCTGAAGCCAACAGGGTCAGGGCCATCCATATCTCCAGGGGGAGGCTGTTCCATAGGACAAATGCCATGACAGAGAAGGTGTGGTTCCAAGACCACACCAGACATCACTGTTTCACCAAGGGGATCCAGAGCATGTCCACCCTGCCAGATCTAGTAGAAACCATTGGGGATA
The DNA here is from genome assembly GCF_059951505.1 of Python bivittatus. Lineage (NCBI taxonomy): Eukaryota > Metazoa > Chordata > Lepidosauria > Squamata > Pythonidae > Python > Python bivittatus. Next base: position 1,290,657 of record NW_028277108.1, read on the forward strand.
GGTGGTCCCATAAGTAACCTGGCCCCATGGCACATAGGGCTTTAACCAGCATGTTGAATTGCATGGGATAATAAATCCCAATTAGCTCCAATTCACAAGAGAGGTCTTTAACACCTCATCTCCATTGCAGAATCATCTTCCCATTAAAAAATGACTGCAGCCAATCTTTTGTTCAATAACAGGGGCCTTTCCTTTTCTAATGTCCAGATGGGGAGATTGAATTTTAAACACAGGAAGATGATACAGCCCTTCAACTAGCATCCTGTGCAAAGCCCACCAGCTTCACCAAGATATTACTGATCTAAATACATCCTTCTTTGGACTACCTACCATTTCCAGTGGATTTCACTCAACATCATCTTTTTTTCTCATCACATTGTCAAGCAAGCAGTGACATTTGCAACAACATTTACAGAATCATCATGTGCAAACATGGCAAAACTACAGTGCTGTAATCTGTTGAGTAGCCCTATGATTCATCACTACATTAATATATACATCCAATATTTTTCTGGGTTGAAAGCAGAAAAGGACTCCAACATTCCCAACTGTTGGCTAGGGCAGAAGGAAAATGGAAATCAACAGTATCTGGCAGGCCAGATTTTGCCCATCCTGTACTGGAGGGTAATAGTAGGTTTTTGTATGTGGCATACAATGTTTTATTATAGTCCTATTTTACTTCTTCATCTACCATAACATTCCCTTTCATTCCCAATAAAATCAAGTGCTTATTCCTGTGGGTCAAAATGAAATATGTGGGATAAGTTAAGCAAATTTCCCCAATTAATGATCGTTACAGAATGGGAAATTGGACTTTAAAACAGAATGTCTAGCTCTACTAGCACACCAAGAAAATCCATTGTTACAAAGAAAATGGTTAACAATTCTTCCAGGGAATTGGGCAGAGAATTTTCTACAATCTGAATCTATGATGATTGGAAGGTTGCTGCTGCTTCTCCTTCTCCTTCTCCTTCTCCTTCTCCTTCTCCTTCTCCTTCTCCTTCTCCTTCTCCTTCTCCTTCTCCTTCTCCTTCTCCTTCTCCTTCTCCTTCTTCTTTCCTGTGCTGCAAGGCACAGTTCACTCGTCAATCATTCTCCAAACACATATCGAAGAGAAGGCTTTCAGAGAAATAATCAAGATAATGACCTCCGTGGGATTTTAAACATTTGAAAACAGGGTCACAACTACAGTATTTGTACATGCTGAATTGCTCTTTAATACTGTGTATCCCTATGTGATTGTTTTGCTTTGGGATTCTTTAATGAAACACATGTATGTTGGATATAGAAATATAAAAAGAGTGTGTTCATCATAGTTGCCACTTGTGTAATGTCAATATTGATTTTAAAGGCTGTTGTACTGTACATTTCATATGTTAAAGGATAATAGCCACGGGAGCAACTTGGCTACAATTTAGCAAGTAGCAGTATAATTTCCAATTAAGAGCCGCTTTAATGGATACAGTAAGACATTGCTTTAATGACCAAAGTAGTCAACCCATGTAAACAAGAATAAGGAATTTGCTTCCTGTAAGTGGAAAAAGAGTTTTAAATAGTTGGTTTTCAGTACTTGGCCCGCATCGCTCACTTTGAGTACAGAAACTACAAAGTTAGGACTGGTAGATAAAAAGCAGACTTTGATGTAATTACACTCAACTTTAGTTCTTAAAAATAAATTAGCACGGGGGGGGGGGAGTTAAACAGGAAGAAGAGAAGCAGGATGTGGAATAGAATATCCTCACTCTCCAATCTTTATGGAAAATTTTACATTTGTTGTGTCACAGTGACTCAGGGTTCCCAGACCCAACAAGCTGACCTTTGTCAAAATGCTTAACGTAATTGCTGCAGCTTTATTTTGAAATGGTAAGGTTTCACTGAATCTCCTTTCTTCTTTACTTTTAATGTGATGCATTTGTTTCTGATGGTTCTGTAAGAGAGAGTTGTTTTGTAGCTGTTAAGATGAAAGACCCTTGGGTTGGATACCATCTTGGACCAGGTTATACAAATCAACCCTCAACCTTGGCTTCTCCCTTTCTCCCGCTGAATTGCTCCACTGCATATTCTTGATTCTAAACTGAGACCTACATTGTCTAAACACTGAAGTATTATGTAGATCAGAAATATCCAACTTTAAGCTTTGGACCGCATTGGCTTTTACCCTGCAGGAAAAGCACTTCAAAATATAGATGGGGTCAGGATTAAAGAAGAAGGTGGGGGCTAAAATAAAACAACCCTATCATTACAATGATGCTTAATTAATTACAGTTCATATGATTAATGCCAACTACTTCATCATGCCTGTTTCTGTCTCATTAAAAATGACAATTTGATGGCCATGTTTGGAGGGATTCTGGGATCCACATTCAAGGATTTCAGACATCATATATACCTTGGGCCTTAGGCTATGCATCCTGGATATATAGAAATGTGCTAATAATATTGGAATAACAAGTGCAAAGTTACAGGTGCTGAGTATGAACCACAATCCTAGCTACATTTGCTATGGGACAAGAATAAGTGATTGCCAAATTATTCCATCACCATATACTTCTTAACCTCTAAGCTTTTTTCCCCCTCCGATCATGAAGAGTTCTTCATAAGCAGCTTTGACCAGCGGGAAGTTCAGAGCACCTTCTCTGCCTCAAGTCTCCCTTTTGCCAACTGTGTAGGGCTGTTGGCTTCAAAACACATGATTCTAAGGTCAGTTCTGCCTTCTCCTCTTCAATCATGCTTTCCCAAAGGTCCCAGTTATGTGTTTGCATATACATGTTAGAACAAATAACTTTTAAAGTGTGGAATGCTTGTTTTATTTATTTGTTTACTCACAGCATTTCAACATGCCTTTTAACACAGATGGTCTTAAGCAAATCTGTAGTTGATGATGATGATGGTGATGACAGTAATAGTAAAGATTTACTCCTATTATTTGACAAAGTCAAAAATTTTTCGCATGGCTGTCAACTAAAACCAGAGAGAAATGTCAATGACTTTCTAAAGCTGGGTTTATATTCACGCATCAGAATGAGATTTGCTCATTTGTGGCTGAACATGTGTGAATTGTGTGTGTGTGTTTGTGCACACGCGCCTTTGAGTCTGCAGTTTTCTTGGCAAGGTTTTTCAGAAGTGGTTTGCTCTTGCTTGTTTCCTAAGACTGAGAGAGAGTGACTGGCCCAAAGACACCCAGCTGGCCTTGTGCCTAAGGCAGGACTAGAACTCATGGTCTCCCAGTTTCTAGCCTGATGCCTTAACCATTACACCAAACTAGTTCTATGTGAACCTAGCCATTGTAATACAGATAGTCCTCGCTTAACTATGGTAACTGGGACCAGAAACTCTGTCGTTAAGAGACATTGTCATAAGTTGAAAAGACTGCACCATTTAGCAACCATAGCTCTGGCAGTCCTGGTTGCCATTGTTAAGCGAGGGCCTCATGTGACTGCAACTTGCGACTTCCCTCAGCTTCCCCATTGACTTTGCTTGTTGGAAGTTGACAGGAAAAGTCACAAATCACGATCATGTGACTGCGGGATGCTGCTAAGGCCATAAGTTCAAGGACCAGTCATAACTACCACTCATTCAGCACTGTCATAAGTTCGAATGGTCACTGAACATGTGGTCATTAAATGAGAACCACCTGTATGTAAAAACAGATGTACGACTCAATCATAGAAGAATGTATGAACTAGTCAGTGTATCTTCAAACTCCAAGGCCACAGCTAAAAAACCCTGTTATTATAAGAGTTCGTATCTCCCAGAGAATGAGGCCTAGGGAAAAGATTCATTTTCACATAGAAATCACTAAGTGTAAATATTTAAAATTCTACATGAATGTTGGGAATTATAATATGAGGTATTTCAGGTATCTCTTAATTCCTTGACATTCATAAAAATTGTCAAGGATTGTTGATACTTGAATGCAGCGTATTTATGCACTCAGTCATATGAAACAGAATAACGAGTCCCACATATAAATAAGATAAGATACTCTAAACAAGTAGCATATCATCTCCTTCAGTACAGAACATCAGCATGGCAACCACTTATGAGAATGGGGACAACGGGATGCTGACCCACCAAGAGTAAGGTTGTTGCACCTGCCTGAACAAATAGGCACCAAATCGATCCAAGCAAAGAAGCAGCAGTAACTGACTCATTTCAATACAACCCATGTACAACATTACAGCAGCAAAAATAACTCAGTTGGCTTCGTTTGAATGCACATGCACAGTGCACATGTTTGCATTTGGTAACCAGCCTGCAAAGGAAGCAGCTTTTAACAAAAACAAGCCCATTTGTGTAAGTTGGCCACAAGAGAAAGCTGGTACAGGTCATTCGTCTGTACCCTTTCATGTCCTTCCAAAAAATTCAGCCGCATACTGAGAGGATCTGTTAAGGTACAAGCATAGTGCAAACCTTTGCATTGGCAACCTGTTGCAAAGCTGAAGAAACCAAAGGAAACATTTTGCATCTGAACATTCATTCATTCCTTCGTTCCTTCGTTCGTATTATGCCTCAGGTTGGTGTACATCACACTCTCTTCCTTCCATTTTTCACCACAGTAACCATCTTGTGAGGTGGCTTGGGCTGAGAGATAGTGACAGGCCCAACTTCACCCAGTGAGCTTCTGTGGCTGAGCATGGACATGAACCTGTCTTCACAGTCCCAATCCAACACCTTAATCACAATATACACTGCTTCTCAACAGCAAGCAACCATTGTTTGTGTGCAGGGCACATTTTTGCATTTAGCGATCTGCCGGAAAAAGAAAATGCAACACACTAAAAACCCACAATGTTACATTTGAACCCATAAACTGTAGACCCCAGTTTAAGCAGCTAGTTAAAAACACATCATTTTATAGGACTAGTGGGATGGCAGAGGAGACTGCCAGATTAGACAACAGTTGGCTTGACACTGAATCTCAGCCTCTCGACCCTTCTGTGATCTCTTACTTGTGTTTCATTTTGTGAAGCAACAATCCAGAATGATTCTCAGTCACTGAAGATGCACTTAACAGACTCTGTAGTGCCGCATCTCTCCTCATCCCTTCAACTAGCATCAGCATATGGCAACAGAGACTGAATGTATGTCTGCTGTTTTTTGGCTAATGCCGTCTCCATGGCTTGAAGGATTGGAGAAAAAGAACAGACCAATTTGCAGGACACTGGAAGACTCAAAACAACATGTAACAAAAGACATTTTTGGCATCCAAGTCTGGAACTTTGGGAGAGCTCTGAACATTCAAAACAGCTATTCTAAGCTCAGAACATTTCAAGCCCAGAACATTTTGCACATCCTTATTAAGGAACAATGTAATAATTAATATAGCTGAAATATGTTGAAGCAAGGAAAACAATAAATCAATTAAATTAAAAACTGTATTAAGACATGAATAATAAGGAGGTAATTTAAAAGACTGTGGACTCCACAGTTCAATCTTGAGCTACATATTTTCTCTCCTATTGGATTTAAAAGACTGTCAGAATTGATTGGAGGAGTTAAAAAACATTTTTCAATTTTTTATTTCATTTTCTTTTTTAAGATGTAGCTCTGTTCACCTCCCCCTTTGCTACCAATCAGTTTTGTATGCTGCCCTCCGTACAGTGTCTAAATTCAAAATATAAATAAATTAAATAAATAAATAAATACCTGGCACAACGTGACCCTTGGCCCTAAACAGCTACCCAGCCTTACATTACTGGAAAAAAAATAGTATAATTAACCTGTCGGTTAAAGATATTCCTCCAACTGTTTTAACTTTCAATTTAATCATAAGAACTTTGTCTACTCAGCAGGCTATGCTAAGGAAATGAAAGTTCATCTCAGTTTGTAAATGAAATGACAGCCACTCCATCTCATTCAAAATCATTACATGACATTGCTGATAGTCTCTGAGCCACTTTAAAGGGTGGTGTGACTTTAAGCAACGATGACCACAGGGAGGGGAAAAAAATTTGCAGAGGAACTTCCTCTAATGACTTCCAGAATTCAGTCATTTATGTTTAGTAAGCCGAACAAGTTTTAGCATTGCCAGAAGCATCTCAGTTCTTCCTGGCAGGGACCCAGCATGACTACGAAGCTGCCCTTGCGAGAAGAATGTGAGACCTGGACGCCTCTCCAGGTGGCTGACCTTCTAAGACAGGTACTAAGCTGCTCTAAGATTCTAGTCAACCAACAGTCCAGAATAGATCAAGTTTGTTTATTCCTGTCTACTGCTGGTTTCACTCCAAGAAGTAACAGGAGGCAAGCTCTTAGATGCAAACGAAGGAGCAGGAAATGCCAGTAACATTAATCTTTTATTAATCTTTTAATAAATTTATAATCTATTTATTAGTCTTGGAAAGTTGGGCATCTTCCAAGAATTCACAACTGGGCATTGTATCCAGACTTAATTGTGTATAATGGAAACCCACTGAAATGAAGGGAACATTAATTCAGTTAGGATTGATTCAGCTGTTTTTTCATTCAAGAAAGGTCCCATTTGCACTGGAATTAAACTCTTTAAAATTAGGAAGGAAAGAAAAAAATGCCAGTGCTGGTTCTGGGGAAAGGGGGTTGGGGAGTGAGATAGAGTGGGGGAATGAGGGAAGGAAAAAAAAAGAGGTCAAAGCTGGATGAGTCTGAGAAGTTAAAATATCCAGGGACTTGCCCATGGATCCCTGAAAGATGTTTTCTTTTGTTTTTTGTTAAATCTGTTCAATGGTGTCCGATTCACGGAGACTGCCTGGGCAAAAATTGCCTGCAGTTTTCTTGGCAAGGTTTTTCAGAAGTGGTTTGCCATTGCCTCCTTCTTGGGGCTAAGAGAAAGTGAGGGGCCCAAGGTCACCCAGCTGGCTTTGTGCCTAGGCGGGACTAAAACTCATGGTCTCCCAGTTTCTAGCCTTAACCACTACACCAAACTGGCTCTCAATGAGTCAGAGAAGTTGGAAGTTGGCTTCTCAGATACGTCTGAGAACCTGGAACATCCAGGGACCTGCTCGTGGATTCCTGAAAGGGATCTTCATCCCACAGTCCTGACAATATTGCAGCCATGAGCAGTCTTGTAATTTTTATCCTAAAAGCCTCCGTGTCATTCAGGTCTGGCTGTAATTTGGAAAGCACTAGTTCAACTTCCCTGAACCAAGCAGTCTTCAAATGTATTGGAACTTCAATTTCCAAAATTCCCAGCCAGCACAACCAATGTCCATAGTCATTGGGAATTAAGGATTGCTGGGGAACACTGGACAAGCTTCAGCCAAAGCATCTGAAATATTAGGAAGGATCAAGGAATAAATCAACTTCAGTGTGGGATCTCTATGGGCAGAAAGTAGTTTCAGTCTTCCTCACTAAGCATCGAAGTCCATTGGAACTGGGCAGCTTATAAATTCAATTAAATAAATAAAGTGAACTGTTGGATTAATAAATGTTTGGTGCGGTCTTGTTGTCAGGAGTTGAGAAATGCTGTCAAAAGAGTGATAATCATGCTTGATAATGTGTAGTTTCCTTAAAATTATATTACATTTTATCATATTTAAAAGATCACATATGAGAAAACATAAAGTCATATTGGATATATTAAAATCGAGAGCAAAGTAAAATGAATCAATACAAAAAGAGGGAGACATACATTTAACCGCTACTGAAAGTTGTCTGAAGGTTAATAGGCAGCTAACAGAACCTGTTTAGGGAGGTCTCTAAACTAATAAACATTCATTTATCAATAAAATTAAAGATATACAAGCAATTAAAAGCCCTTATGGTGCATGTTATTTTACTGCCTGTAGCTGAACCATTTGCAAATATATTGGATTGAATCCAATCACACTCCAGTAGAGCCATTGAAATCAATGGGACCAATTCAGTCATGACTAAATAAACTTAAGCTTTATTTCAAAGCTATTAAACTGACTAAGCCTACACTCAGCATATGATCTACGTATCTGTTCCAAATATGAATTAAAGACATATTTGTACATACACTATCATTTTATTTAGTTTTCTTCTAAATATACTTTCTAATAGATACTAACCTTCCACTTGTTACTCAAAGAATAGCTTAATTAATATTGTAATGTGATATTCAATAGCATGTGGCCATAGAATATTAATTACGTTATATTTTGACATGCCCTGTACAACAGATGTTTCTCTGTATTGCTCTTTTAATATGCTCCTTATGAGGAAAACAACAGATCTGTCTTTGCAGAAACTTAGTTATTTAGTTATTCAAAACAACAGCCTTGCAGCAATACTATTAATTGTTAGTAAATTCAACTGATGTGTTTGAACAGAAGATCAAATTGGATCAAACAAAAGTCTAAGGATGTGTAAAACATTAGGAATTCAAAGCATTTTGAGCTCAAAATGCTCTATTTTAAATTCAAAACAATTTCAGCTTCAAAATAGTTGTCCCAGCAGTTCCAAAAGCTTGAAATTGAAAAATTGTACACTCCCTTACATAAGGTCCATCTAATTCTGTCCCAGCAATGAAAACCAGAAGTTAATGGAGAAGCCCTTAAGCAGGATGTGAGTGAAATCCAGTTCATTGCCTAGCAACTAGCATTGAGATGCAGACTCCCTTTGATGCTGGAGATAATAATAGCTTTCACTGAAAGTAAAAATTGATAGCTTTACCTTCCATTAATTCCTTGTGACCATTCTTAAATCTTGTGGCACAGAATTCCATAGATTATAGTCTAAATGAAGATTCATTTATTTATTTATTGCCCATCATTTAGCTTCACTGCAAAACCCTGGATTCTCATATTTGAATGTGAGAAATCCACTTTTCCCCACCATGTGTGAAATATATATGACTCAGTTGAATCTCCTGTACATGTTTTTCTCAGTTTAAAAAAAAAAAAAGGCTCCTATCCTGTATTCTTATCAGCTTTCCACTTTCCTTTTTCAAGGGTGGCAACCAGGCAGGCCCATTTTCTAAGGGCAGTCACACCGTAGATTCCTATAAATCAGGAATGCTGGCTGGGGAATTCTGGGAGTTGAAGTCCACTCATCTTAAAGTGGCCAAGTTTGGACAACACTGCTATAAATACTTTTATAATATTGATAGATCAAAGTTAAGAAGATGGAAAGGAGGAGATAAGAGCTATCTAATCTGAAATAGATTTGGTGCTGGGCTTCTTAAGAGTCACAATCACAGTTAATGACTCATCAGCCAAGCTGTGTGGTGAACCGCACTATTGTATTCCTCACAAGTACAAATCATATTCTACTAACACTATCATCTTCTTTCTCTGTTCCTCTTCCTTTAATTCGGCCCTTTCTGTTTTTATTTCTCCACACCACCCTTACGGTTTTCGCAAGAGATGTGGCCTGTATTCCGGCCTGCAGCAGGAATCTCATGATGCCACATTTTAATTTATAAGAAATAGCCCCACACAAATTTCAGCAATAAGCAGAAACGAAATAACACCCATTTTCCACTAACCGGTAATTTTTATGTCTGACACAGAAAGTCACGATAGCATGCATATGGGCACCATACAAATCAAAAGGACATGCTTCGTGTCTCATTTTAATGGTGCATAAGGATGGAAGTCACCATATTGCATCATTTCAAGCAACTTCTTCCTGAAGCAGCCTTTTTTGTGAAAAAGCTAGATTAGCTCCAGGAAAATCTATATGCTATGTAGTTTCATATATGCAATCCCATTGCTACCAGGGAGATTCCTCTTGATATAATTTCTATCAGGTCTTGCATCAGTTTCACATCTAGAGATATATAGGTTTTTATGGGTTCTGACTCTTCGTTGAAAGTTTCAGTCCCTTTGAATCTCATCCAACGTAATCAAAATATACCAACAATATGATAGCTAATTAAACAATAAAATAATCAGATACACATTATTGGACAGAATGAACCACGTAATTGAGACCTGCCCCTCCAAGATAGACATGCTGTCTCCTAGTGGCATTTCCATCCTTTCTAACCACTCTCAGTCCCGAATTGTACTTGTTCCATGTGTAATTCTTACAAAAAACATATATATTTGGGTCAGCATTAAAGAGACATTGCAGGAGTGCACCAAGGCAATTTAACCAATCTAACTTTACTGTCCAAATGGAGAGGTCTTGCTTTAATCCAAGAACCCTAATTGTCCAGTCCTTCCTCCAGACATATTGATGAACGTTCTTTTAGGTCTGTGTGTTCTGTAGTGTAGTTTTACACTCTTTAGTGTTTAGTTTTAGACTCTGTAGTACTCTATAGTAGGTTGCTCTGAATTAGTTTCTGCATCAGAAGTGTGCAGTATTCATAAATGGACCGCAATCATGTAAGTTCTCTTCTTCTAAGAATGTTGCAATCATCTGAATGCGCTTCTTATAGAAAAGCCACATTCTGACTCATTCAATAAATACGATTAAAACAAATGGACTAGTGGAGTAATATAAAACAGAATGGATTAAATAGGTAAGAGAGAGAAAGAGAAAACACAAAGCCAGTAGATTGTCCTGTTAGCTGCTCAGTAACATTTCTTCACCCCATTCAGTATCATTTGCTATCTTGATAATGAGTGTAAAAGTAATCTGAAATATGGCTGCATGTTTATGTATGTGTGAGTAATCCTCAGTATCTGTGTCTATGTCTATGTCTCCATCTATGTGTAGAAGATGCTTATTTTCTCCCTCTGTATAATCCATTGTATGTCTCCTTTTAGAAAGCAACATTTATAGTACTGCTACATTTATTCTAATTTTGCTTTTGTCCAATTTGCTGAATGTTTGCACTACTCAATTTTCCATGATTAGTAACTTCCTCTTTAAAAGCTAGACACACAAGGCGGGGTGGGGGAGAACACACACCAAATAATTACGTAGAAAAATACTAACGTCAAAAAGCTTTGAAGGAAATTCTGAACTGCCCTGCCACCACACGAAGAACCTATGTTCAATTTGTAATTGCGGCCATGGCATCTTTTGGTGCAACAGGATGTCCGTAGGAGAACTTGAGTCCAGCTTCTGTACCCAGGTAAATAGAAGATAGTAGTAGGTTGGATGAACATCCTGCCCAGAAGCTTGACTGAGACAAAGGCTAAGACCACTCCTTAAGGTAGTGGTCCCCAATCCTTTTGGCCAGTAGCCACATCAGGAATGTGGAGAACACATCATGGGCATGTTGAAAAAAGGCTGCCATAGCAAGCCCATTTACCAGAATGTAAACTAGTAAGGTTGCTACTTCCCTTTCCCTCTATCCCCTCTACCCCAAAATGCTATTGATCCTTTCACCTTACTCTTCTTTAGACAGGGATCGAGCACTTCCAAAGAAAACACTTGACTGCAGCCAGGGAGCCTTTTCATGTTCTAAGAATACCTATGGGGGTCTATGTCTTTCAGTACAGAGGTTGTTACGGCTGCCACTTTGCATTATGCTACCCTTCCTTCCTTCCTTGGTTTTTAAAAAGATTATTCTATTTAAATCAGGTGAGTTATAGAGGCTGCCAGGCACCAAGGGAGGTATTTGTGGACACTCTGGCACCCAGGGGTGCCACATGGGCATTGCAGACTCAAAGTCTGAATGTGGTATGCGCGGTGTCTTATATGTGAATTCAGTCCACTGGGATTTAGTCCACAAGCCACGATTAGGCCAATGATTGCTAAATGTGCTATGTGAACAAATCCAAAAGTGTGGCTATAGAAGACTGATTGATTGATTGATTATGTGCCATCAAGTCATTTTTGACTCCTAGCAACCACATAGAAAGATAGAAGATACACAGAGGTATTATACAGAGACTTCTAACATTTCAAGCTATGAACAGACTGTTAATGCAGCCACAGCACCTGTAGCAAACTGCCATGATTCCAAAATGATGGCAGGCCCATGTGATATCATCATGCCAATGTCACGTCTTGGGTATTTGCACCAGCATCAACAGGATAACTTCATGATGCATTTTTCATCATTGGACCTGTTGGTTCCCCCCACCCCCACCCTGTGGGTGTCCATGCAAGGCAATATCTTTGTCTCTAATGCTTCATTGAGAAATGTAAATGTGCACGTTACTGAATGTAGTATCACCCTCTCCTCTTCCCTCTTTCCAGTGTGGGATGCATGACTGTGCCCGGATAGTGGAAAAATTAAATATAGATGGAGTTCGATTTTTGGTAAGTTACTTTAAAGGTTTCCATTTTAATGAATCTATATCATACATCTGTACAATAGTTATAAAAATATGTATAAAATGGGCAACATTTCTGCCCTGCTAGCATCTAATGGGCTCAAATAAGACAATATGACATAGGCAAAACATTCACATGAAATCAAGTAACAGTATCAAATAAAGCAAAAGTATCAAGTAACTTTTTAAAGCTACTTGATACTTTAAAGCTAGAAAGGGGTCCTCTAGAAATTGCTGACTGCAATTTTCAACAGCCCTAGTGAAGCATGTCCAGTGGTGAGAGCAGCTGGGAGTCATCATGGGAGTCAACATGTGGAAGCCACCGAGTCTTTAACTGTTTGACTGTAACTTCAATCTTATGGGGTCAGAGTCAGATTTGGTAGAGTTATCCATGCTATGGTAATTTCTCATATGGATAGATTAATGTATCATATGTTGACCTTAAATTGAGCAGCAGATTGTTGCTAGAGACTAGACAGTCCGATGATTATTACACCAATGTGTTGCCATCAGGATTGTTCTCACTTTCACTGGACCAGGTGTAGCTATTGATGCCCTGGTGCCATGGCAGAGTAGAGAGGTCCTGACCACAGTAAGTGCGCCGTCAATATATTAGAGTCCAGGACAGATAATTAATTCACTGGCTTTCTACTTGCACCACTTTCTCTACTCTACTACAGACTGAATAGGGTGAAAATAGGCATGGTAACTATTTCTTCACCTTTCATCATTCTTCCAAGCGCTCTCCTGCCCTCCCTACAAGAAGATGCAGTCATATTTGATTCCAGTTGGTCCCCTGAATAGAGTCTGATGTTCTCCACAAGAGTGGCCCTATGAACCTCCCTCAACCATACCTCCTGTCTTCTTTGCCCTCTGCAGTTCCTTTCCTTACACAAGTATCTGTAGGTTGCAGTTCCAAACACTGGACTTAAAATGATTTTGCAAACTAAGAGTTTGTGCAAATGTGTATTGCTGTGTTTCTCAACCTTGGCAGCTTTAAGAAGGGTGGACTTCAATTCCCAGAAAACCCCAGCCAGCCTTGCAGGCTGGGATTTTCTGGGAGTTGAAGTCCGCCCATCTTAAAGCTGCCAAAGTTGAGAAACACTGGTGTATTGTGTTTTCATGATAATATGTGAGCACAAACTATCTGCCATTAACATTTAAATTTAAAAAACGTAATCTACATTAGGTAGATCTTTTCTGAAAGCATGTTCAAGGTTAGATTGCAATTATTTCAAATGCCAAATTTAATTTTCCTTGAAGCACACTGATCTTTAAAATGTTACACTAAGCCATCATTGTTGAAGGAACAGACCTCAATAACTGAACAATGATACTACAAACAATTGCAGAGGTTGAGCTTCACATCATGTGTCAAACCCTGGCTGTCAACTGAAAATGAGTCAGGGCTTTTTGATTATAAAATGTATAAGCCATAAAAGACACACAATGTGCCTTAAAACAGCCCAAAGTATCTTCACAATCCCAAGCTTCAAAAATAATTAAATCATCATGCTGGCACTTACTGTCTTTGTAAATGTGACTGGGTTCTTTTAGAATTGGAGGTATACTCTGGTTTTCAAGGATGGCAATTGAGATTCAGAAACCAAGACAGTGGAGACTTTTATGCTTTTTTACTAGATACAGTGAAACTATCTACAACAGGTATTTACAACAGATATTTACAACAGGTATATAAAATACTGTTCCTGGCTTTTACCCAGTATCAGCTTTCCCCTTAAGTCTCCCTCCCAGAGACAATTCCCCTCTAGCTCTCCTGCTAACTGCTTCACTTCCTCCCCCACACCCCACCTCGTTTCTGGGACTATCAAAGACAGTGAAAGAAAAGAATGTGCTGGATTTACAACTGGAGTGTGCTTTGCACCACTCATCTCCTTTTCTTGGATCTGCTCAGCCAATCACCTTCTGCATCTTCTCTGTTGGGGGAAGAACCTGTCTCAAGGGCTTCTGCCCAGTCCTTCCTCAGAGACCAGGGCTTCGCCAAAGACTGCCATCTCTCTCCTTCCCTTCTTGGGTCTTGCATGAAAATGCTGTCCGTATCCAGTGGACTCCCTCCTTTCCCATCTTGGATGAAGATGTCATCTCTCTAGGACTTCACTTTTCTTCTTCCAGGGAAGCCACACCTGAACCTTTCTTCTTCCTCTCTGACCAGGAATCAACAACTGCTCTCCACTCTCACATAACTTTATTCTTCAACTTTTCTGTCCAGCCATTCCATTTTACACAATCCTTTTGTCCTCGTTTTCTCCTCTCCTTCTCTCTCTCTCCAATTTTGACTCAGATTGGTAGCATGTTCCCAGCAACTGAGGAGGTGGGTGTTTCCCCCCCCCCCGGGCTGTAGTTCCCAACACCTATATACCATGCTGGACCAGTGGAACTGCTGTCTCTACATCTCCCTCCAACAGTCCTGGCTAGCAGCCAGGTCAGCTCATCAGCTCTCATGACAGCCTAGCTGCATTTCAAGGCTAGAACTGATCTTTTTCTACCCTTTTCTTTCTCCATCTGCTGACTCACACCAGCACAACAGCAGCCATACCAGGCCACTAAAAACCACATGCCATGGTCTTCCACGAAGTTTCTTTCCATGTTCATCAGCCTTTTTTTAAATCTTAAAAATTTAGCCTGATTGCTGTTGTGGCAGTTCTGTTATTGCTACCTGCTTCCTGATCACTAGCCAATAGACTAGAACAGTATTTATGTTAAAATGGGATTTGCAACCAGAATGGTATAAGCAGAAAGAACATTAGTGAGAAATGTGTCTGGCCATGTTAGGATTCTGGGAGTTTCAGTCCAACATGTTTGAGGGATATGGAAGTTGCCTTAAATCAATTTCTGGTTACCCTGACTTTTAGATTTGATAGAAAAAAATTGTCAAAAGCCAGGATATTCTTGGTGGCTCACAGCCATTAGAATTAATAGTTGGACAATCTTCTTTAAGGCTGTCATTCTTGATCTGTTTAGCTTAGCTGAACTCAATGGTACTTACTTCTGAATAGACGTGTACAGAACATATATATGCCTAAGTTTGTGCTTCTAAGACTTTTGAACAGGACAAGAGCAGACACACAAAATCTATGGACTGAAAGACCAACAGCATCATTTATCATCTCAAATCATAGTATGGTGGTTTGATTTTGTAGATGTGTTTGTGAAACCAGCTACTGTGGTTTATAAATCATGTATAGCCTAATATGTCAGCAAATCAAATCAGTTGCCATTTGGTCAATAAACAATGATTAAACAAACTGTGATTTAGTGCCATGTGTGAACAGTTAAACAGGTATGCCTAGATTACACCTTCCTTACCTGCAGGACATGTGTATGTGAAAGAAAGAAGCTGTACTTGAGAGAATGAGACAAAGGGCTGTCCACACAACTTTGTCACAAAGTGGCTTATAATTAGAATCACAGGACTAAGCAGTACAGGTATACAAATGTGGGTAAATAAATAAATATTGCATGATAAGTGAATGTACACGCTATTGCTAAGTGTTACGTGTGAACTATAGTTTGCTTAAAAATCATGCTTAAAATATCCTGGCTTAGCATTATGTGTGAACAGGACCAGCCACAATCACAAAGGGAAGGATAAAGTAATCTGGGTTCTAACATCTCATGGACATGTCTAGAACTGAAAAGCTGTGAGGTAGAAACAGTAGAAGATTTGTTTTTCTGGACCATTTGAGGTGCAAAATTAGAGTGCCTTACAGAATTAAGACTCACCAGTTTGACTTCTTAGGCTGTGTTTAGTTGTTTTAATGAATTAATGTGGTTTTATTATTGAATTTTAGGTTTTCATATACTATTACTTTTGTCTGGTTTGTTATATGCTACCTTCAGGAGACTCTACAAGGGGGAGGTCGAAAAAGTCAAGATGGCAGTCATTACTGCATGATTACTCTCTTATATAGGAAGGATACCCAAGAGCCTATATAAACAATTAAATACTGCTAGGGGTAAAAGAATATCCATCTCAGTTATATTTTCTTTCTTTAGCCATGTACATGATTCAGAAGAGAAAGTATGAAAGAAATTATAAGCCAGGACACAAAATTTAAGATTGTTTTAGTAATACTCCATTCACGATATGAAGGATGTTGTTCTAGGTTTTTTTATATATATTTATTTTTATTGCTTTTTAATACATTTTTTTATTAAATTTGCTTTTTTTAATAACAAAAAGCAAAAGCAAAAAAGCAAGACACAGTGATAATAATGATGGAGATACATACATGTCAAAGAGAAAAAAACATAAAAAGTGCTTTACAAAAAAGTGAAAGTACAACAAAAAAAATTAGTATGTCATAACAGTAAACAGTTACAATTCTATATATACTTATCTAATGCAAATATTATTCAAGTATATATATATATATATATTTCTAAATATATATATTTATATGACTATCATTTTTTAACCTACTGTATTTTGTATAAATGAGTCCCATATTTCATTATACTTGTCCATACAAAGTCTACTTCTATAGGCAATCCGCTCATACGTGGCAAGTGCAATCAGGTCTTCAATCCATTGAGTAAATGGGGTCATAATTTATCTTTCCAATGCTGCAATATCAGACTTCTGGCCATAGTGAGGGCACGGAGAATCCATTTATGTTGTCAAAGTCCATGTATTAGGTATGTAATTCAAGAGAATATTATCCTCTGAGAATTTTAGTTTATGTCGCAGAGTCACATTTATATGGTCCACTACTTCCTCCCAAAACTTAGTAAGTATAGGACATTGTAAAAATCTGTGTTTTAAAGAAGCATTGTCCTTATTATATCTCCAACAAAATGCTGTCTTAGACAATCCCTTTCTATACAAACACAATGGGGTCCAATACATTCTAAATATTATTTTTTGTGGTATAAGTTGTAGTTTAAGGTCCATTGACACTCTTGCTATAGAAGTTAAGACACTCTCCCATTGTCTAAGCGATATAGGAAGCTCTAATTCTTTATTCTACTCATCTCTTAGTATCTGCATATCACATTGATTTATTGATGACCAATATCTATACAAACTAATAGTAGGTTTTTTTAGTTTTAAAGAACTTAACAAGTTGTTCTAGTATCTCAGATGTCTCAGACGCTGAAAATACTGCTAGTCTGAACAACGCTGTTAACAAATGTTGTAACTGTAAATATTGCCACTGAGTTACATCTGATAGATGATACTTATCTCTTAACACAGTATATGTTACAAATTCATCTTTATCACCTATCAATTGGTCCAAAGTCAATATCCCCGCTCCCATTCAATTTTTCCATATCACCATCTTTTTCCCAATTTTTAATGTTGGGTTTCCCCGTAAAGTCAATTTAGCATAGGAAGAAGGATTGAATCTTTTTTTTATTAGACATTCCATTCCATAGCTTTCTAACTGACATAATTGTTTCCAGAGATACAAGAGTTTTATTGTATTTAATGAAAGTTGTTCTAGGTGAGAATGAGAGCTACTTGTTAAATTCTGTCCCCTTGCAGGGGTTAAGGGCTCACGTGATATACAGATCAATACTGTTTGTGCATGACAACATAACCCCCTTCCATAGAGCAATCACTCTATGATTAGAGCTTCAGAAACAAACTATCTCACAAATGAAACAATTTAGAACAGCCTTCTCCAACTTGTAAAAGACTTTTATGAAGGATTCTGCTGGGAATATTTATTTATTTATTTACTTACTTACTTACTTATTGCTTCCAGCAGATCCATGACTGGGATCTGGCAACAAAATCTAGTTAACATTTTTATTTCTCCCTCACTCCCCCCACCACCGAAAAAATTCTGATTGCTTTTGAAAGCCAGTGGAAGCTATTGGCTTTTTCTTAATTTTCACAGCAAAAGCTCCCAAAACTGAGCTATTTGCAGACTGTTTCTCTTTTTTCATAGAAGGTCCATATGACCATGCAAGAATCTTCCCTGTGTCCCTAAACAGACCAGCAAATTTATCTTTGGGGGGGGGGTTTATTAAACATCCTATCTGCTGAAGCAGAAATTTGCCCTTTGAAATGGATAGTAAAATGGATCTGATTTACATCAATCTGCACATCCATAATGCTGACCCAAATTGGAGAAGGCTCTTTTAGATTATTTTTATCTTCCTTCTAGTACTTTTAAGATGACTCTTATTT